>NC_045637.1:117798371-118407689 GCF_009829145.1 Chiroxiphia lanceolata | reverse complement strand
ATAATTCGTGTCCAAAACCACTCTTAACTCACTCATGCATCTCTAGCAAATGACTTGTAATAGTAGGTTGTAATAATACTGTGTACTGAAGCAGTTTTGTGTGATTTTCAAAATGAACTTGTCTATTAGCCCCTCATAGAAAATCCTGGATAAAAAGATTCTCATTTGAGTGTCTACCCCTTCATTTAAGCTCTCTAGAGAACAAAGCAATTACTACGTATTTCCTCTGACAATTTTACTTACTTTTAATCTGCTCCTGAAAATCCACTTCCAATTATCAAGAGAAACACCACATAAAATCACTATACGAACCATAAATGCATAGCAGAAAGAGCACCATGGCATAAACAAGAAGCATCCAGAAAACATACCCAAGCTAGCATCTGAATGAAAAAAAAGCCTAGAAACAGAACTGTGATGTCCTCTTCCCATTTTTGCTGGTGCATGTAATTTTTCAGAGAAATTCAGATACTGAGAAATCAGAACCAGACAAACAACCTGGACCTGCATACATAAAGAGATTTGTGTATGGTGACACCTGAGAAATATAAAGCAGGTAGCTGAATCCAGTATCTAGATACAGGGAACAAGAAAATTTCTTGTAATGTGTTAAGTAAACAAAGTGTGTGCACAGATAAAATCTTTAGTTGACTTCTAAATGCAGCTTAAAACAATGTACTCTGTATTTGGAGCCTCTCTGGCTCTTTGAGGCTAAAGTTTGTCTCCTCCTAACCAAAGTGGCATCATGGTTCCAAGAAGCAGGGGCACACTTGGATGCAGGCCATGAAGAAGTATGCATTGCTTGGGAGCTTTTGAAAGGATGTTTTTGTTCTGAAAGGTGAGTGTACCTGGTCTTCCTAATAAGCTGAACCCTGCTATAGTGGAGCTTACTGCAGCAGGCTTGAATGGAGAGCGATATTAAGAGAGCAGCAAACCAGACTGCTGTGCCACCTCAAACAGCTAGACTCACAGGACATCTAGAGATCTGAAAAGCTGCCCAAAATTCTTCCTCCCTATTCTGAGATAGGTCATTATGACCACACCCTTTTATAAGTGTGCCATATGCAATGCCATATTAAAAAACCCCAAGATATTAGATATGGAGGTGGATCAGAACATTTGTTGCTTTTTGAATTCTGTCCCAAACTTGCTACTACTCTCCTCCACAACTCTTCCATCTTTAATATAAAGATACGAAAAAGTTTTGAAGTCAATTTCCTTAAAAATTCAGAGTAATTTTTCCTTCCATGGGAAATACAGACTTTGTACCTATTTGCTTTTTTATGACTTTCTACAATTCCGTCCACTATACCTTTTCTTTACCATTTACATCTTTCTCCTAGAAATCTATCCATCTACATGCCCTCTACATGCCAAATTATTTCTATCATCACATCACACAGTTGACCATTACAAGAGATAAAAAACCCAAAACAAACCAGAACAAATAAAACCCACAAAACCATGATGACATCCATCTCTCTTAGCACCATTGTTATCTCTATCATACTTTGCTTCTATATAGCAGGGTCATCATTTAACACATCCCCTGTCCCAAGACCCCAGTGTGCAATGCCACGCACAACACACATGCAGTTGTAGGTGATCTCTGTCCTGAAGAAAATGAGAAGCAGATAAAAGGAGGACAAGACCAGAAAGGTGAAAAACGCTGTGTAACCAAGGTGTATAGCCCCAGCCCCCACCACCTCACTTCTGTTTCCACTCAACTCTTTCTTCCTGTGCCAAATCGTGTCTTGGGTCACTAAAATTTTTTAATCATTTTGTGATTCTTCTAGACATTGTTACCTAATTACTCAATGGCTGTTTGTTGATGAGTTGTTTTTATACATGCATGTCATGGCAAGCATTCAAAAGAGGCATATGTTTCAGCTGAGGCAGAGTCAATTATAATTTAAAGAAGACTTCAATACTATGGCTTTTGCACGCTAATCTACTTTACTGGATGTAGTTGTGGTTTGCTAACACCTCTCTTCATAACGCACAAGTACCTTTTTCTTAATAACCTTCGTAGTACAAATGTTTTGCTTTGAGCTCTGTTAGTGCCATCAGCTGAGTTACAGCACTGTAGAATACATGTAAAAAGCTTAGCTTGTCTCCTTTCAATGAAAGTAATCAGATGAAACACAATGGGAAATTTGCAAATAAGATAGATTGAAGAAACACAGTCCACAGGAGTCTTATGGTGTTCAGGTGTTATTTTTAATTACAGCAGTGTTGTCAAGTGGTGCCATATGGTATTTGTATGTAATACATCACCCCACTATGTTGTGACCTTCTGATAAGAGACAAAAAATCTGCCAACTTCAGCACTCCCCACAGAGACGGCCCGTCTTCCTCATCTGTGATCAGCACCAGTGCTGTCCAAGAGGCTGCACCAAGGTTCTTTACCCTTATCTTCCTTCAAGTAACTCTTCCAACAGATGAGCAATAAAGCTAAAAATCCCTTTCCTTCCTTATTATGCCATGAACTTCATAATTTGCTTGCTGACCAGGGCTTACCAAAAAATCTATCCCAGGACTGGGTGGAGTGTTTTGCTTTGGTTGATGAATCTGAAACCCTCGGTGAGACAAAAGGCTGACAGTCTTCAGTTGCTATTAATGTCAGTCTCACTCAAGGATATTTCTGCTTTTTCAGTACCCCAGTAAGCCAGAAGCAAATGAGTAGGTTTTGTTCTGGCCTGGCCTCATAACACTGTCCTCATCATTCAGACAAGCAGTAAACCCCAACTGTGAAGAACACATTCAGTTCAGAATCCATCCTAAGAAAGAAAAAAACAACACACAGAGGATGGTTGGGGCTGCTACAAGCTGGTGGGCAAGTAATTACCAGTCATTACGAGCTCACCCAAAGAAGTCTCCCTAAACTCCTGTAAACAGAGTCACTGTGAGAATCCATGGTGATCTGAACAGCTTGTTCTACGCTGACTACTTTCATATAATATTATAATAACCATGGGTCATGGTTTAACCATGATAACAAGAAAATTGTATATCAGATTTTTTGAAAAAGTTTATTAAAAATAGGTCTCAGTAGCCAAATATTTAGGACTATGTGCTTATGTGCTACCTTCTAAAAAAAACACAAGCAAAAACACCCAAACAAAAGACCCCACCCCACAGACATTAGGGACATTTGAAGGCCAAATATTGAGAAAAATTAAAAATAACTAAGAAGCTAACTAGAAGACAAGCCAAAAATACCTGCACAATGTCAACTCCACACAATGAGTTGCTGCATCAGTCTACTACCAAAGATTTCATTCATGTAATTATTTTAGTCTATGCATCATAATCCAAAACCTTTAATTTACAGGCAGATCATTTTACAAAGAATATAAGTCATACCTTTACTTAACTTTGTTATAGACTGTTAGCAATTACTTTATCCAAAATTCAATTTGATAAATGTTTAGCTGCTTGTATTTTATCAGCATAAGTTGTTTAGTCCCAACACCAGTGTAGTTAAAGATATTTCATATCTGTAACAGGAGTATTCATTCAGTTGGCTTGAGATAAACCTGCTGAAAGGTACAACTCTAAGTTACATGACTGCTCTTTCACTCACTCACAGAAAAATGTTAGATTGCAGATTTAGATGATTTGGTTTTAATTGAAAAAACATGGTGTTACAAGAAAGGACATTGCCTGAGGCAGTTCCAAACAAACAAGCAAAACCCCACTGAAACAACTGAGGACTTGAGCGTCACCTTGCCATTAGTTCTACCCTTTCAAGATACAAGACACACAAACCAGAAAACGTATAGCACCCTTCCTGCCCTATTTGTTGTTATTGTTCTAAGATGTATTAATACTCATTAGTTTGATAGATGAAGGTCTTCAAAGGCATGGGTTATGCCTTTGTCAACTTTGCATATTAAACTCCCCTACACAACCCTTCCTTTTGCCTCCTTGGTATCTCTTTATACTGCTGACATTAGTATCAGTTTCCTTGTATCTTCCTCTTTCCCTCCACTCCTTCTGTCAGGTTGATCAGCAACAGCCGGTCCTTGGCATCCACAGCCCTTCATTGTCAAGCTGTTTGTTTTTTAGGAGTCACAAGTTTAGCTTGTTTTCCATAAGTAATTTGCTTTCACATTTTAAATACTCAGCCCAATGTAAAAATCATGAGTGATAACCTGATGAACTTTTTCCCACCGACCAGAGCACACATAGCAGACATGCCAAAATATGCAATGTTTCTTCAGCTTCAATACCAATTTGCTTTACTCCCTAGATGATGAAAGCAGCTCCAATCACTAAGTATTGGACCTCAAAGAAAACCCACAAGAGTGTGAATGAGTTCCATGTATTATTCAAGGTGCTTTAAGACAGACTTGTGGTGAAGAGACCTTGGTCTAATTTAACACAGATCACTAGATAATGAACAGTTAGTAATCATCCAGCAGCTTATCTATGAGTATAGAGCCCTAAAGTGGTAAAAAAATTCAATAGAAAGTTACTCTCCTATCAGCCATGCCTTTTATTAACATGTGGTTTTTTGAAAGACTGCACATCTTTTTAAAACCCTACCATAAGTACTTTCTACAGATTATATATTTTGTACGTATCAGAACTTTTCTTCTTGCACTGAAAAGTGATGTATGACTGTGCAAGAGGAGCTGCAACAGCATGTGCTTGGCTCTACAGTTTTGATTTATTTCATTAAGTTGAGACAAAACAAAGGTTACCTCAAAGTACTGTAGCACATATGTTCACAGAGTTATTTTTAGACTTGCATAGATTTCACCTAAGAAAACAGGTTGGTGTATGCTGTGCTGGGTGCACACAGTAGGCCGTGGACTTGAATGTACCTGAAGAGTCTATAAATGGTGTGATTTCATTAAAAAATTAAATTATACAACAGGGAAAGATTCATAATTACTGCTGTATTGCCAACATCTGTCAACAAACTCTTCAATATTCTGACAAGCATCAAGATGGTATTGATGCTGTTACTTTTAATTAAACTTGAATTGATATGTGCCATGTTGGGGAAAGATGAATTTTACTTTTAGCATCAACTGTTTTAAAATATTCCAATTTAATTTCTTTTTCTTTCATTATAGGTTGAAAATATCTAGTAAATGCTCATGTTTTTTCTACTGAAGATTTTCATTCTGGCAGATTAAATAGCTTTTCTACTAACAAATATGATCAAAAGTTGAAAAAGTGGGAATATCATTGCTAAAAACATTCCGTTAAATCATTTGGTAAAAGGCCCCAATCCTTTTCTGTTTTCACTCACTGAACTATTAAAAATTTGTGTCAGTGATGCCAAAATCTTCAAAGCCTTGTTTTTATTTCAAGAAACCCCAGTGCCCCAGTGTTACCAAAGATATGAACATGATGTTTAGCCAGTAAGCCTTGGAAAAGACAAAGCAACTTTGCTGTGGCTCCACAGGGAAGCATAAGAGCTCTGAGCACTGTGTTTCTTATGCAGGGGATCTCAACCTCCCCCCAGGCAAAACAGATCATCATCCATGGAGCACTGCAAAATACTACTAATGATTCTAGCTCTGATCTCAGCTCCACCACCTGCTTCCAGGCTAAGCAACAAACTGTCTGGGGCTAGTGGAGTGCCTATGCTGTTCTGTTTCTAGCTCTTTTAACATCAGCTTGGGAATATCTGTTTATCATCTTACGGAACAGAGCAGACATGCCCATAGAGATTTTGATACTGCAAAACTTATTAGGGATAACACCTAGTTAAAGTACAGTTTTAATATCTGATCTAAAGACAAACGCATCTAAAATGTAAACAAATCAAGAATAGCTTGAAGAGAACACTTCAACACTTAAAATGGCAACTATTATTTTTCATCATTTTAAAATTTCACTTTTCTGACACTTGATGAATTATATTTTTCAGAAGATACTTCTTGCTCACAGTATTTTCAGAAGTCTTACTCCATTCTAATTACAATTACATGATTACTATCCTTTGTGAGAAGGAATATTTCAAAGTATTTTTTAATAATTGTTAGAAATGCAGGAGCATAGTAGATGGTGGTATGCACTTGCTAGGAAAACAGCCAACTTCCCATTATTTCTCCAACGAAAACATTTGACTAATGAAACTGGTGATAGACCCATCATAAAGGCTCCTCTGGGATACATTTTATGGCAATACAGTTTGCTTCCTTTCAGCCCATTACTATCCTCTCTGGATTTGAGGATGAAAATAAACTTGAAAGGAGTTCAAAGTCTAAATCTCATTTAGAAGTTTGTTGGATCTCCAAAAGACTAGCAGATGTGCTTGTCTCTTAACTTCCCCTCATCCTCCTACCTCTGGTGAAGAATTTTGTCAAGTTAGTAACTGCAATGAAATATCAATCATTAAATAAATATGAAAGCATTTTACAAGGCTTTAAAAATCTGTACATTGTACCCCTCTGCCAAACAGTAACAGATGTTGAGCCAGCTTTCAAACAGATCAGTGACGTGGAATCAATGTTTGTTTATATGTATCAGTTCCTGAACACAAATGATGTCAAACTGGTTTGATCATGGTCTTTTTGACAAAACATTTTGGGACTGGGTTCTTTTTACTTTTGAGGCAGATGGGGGAGAAATGTTAGAAAATATTAATTCACCAAAACCATGACTGTTGCCAGAAAGTATCAATTTTAATGAAATAAAATATTTCTGACAGTCAATGCAAATTTCTAGAAAAATTGAGAAGTTCCTATATTTTCAACTGACTCAGAAATACTTTAGGTATGTCTTGGTGCACTATGCTGACTCCACTAGTGATACATTCTCCCTCAGTTCTGTGAAATACTTAATTTTTTTCTCACAATAAAATTTTATTCCAACAATATTTGAGTATTTGAATGGAAGGATAATAAAAGGAACTTCAGAAAATCAAAGTTCAAACAAAGGCTTTCCTTATATTAAAAAACTAACTAAATTGATCATAAATGCATTGAGACATTAGAAACTACTAACATCTGCCTCTTAAAGTGATTTAAAACCCTTGTGTAAAATTCTTTTAGATCACACATGTAAATGAAATATTCGAACTAAACTGATGGGGCTTAGACACTACAATAAAAATTAGCTACATCATATCAGCTACACCAAACCAGTTATCCATGTGCGTGTTCTTCCTCACTTATCCTTCAGAACAAAGAAAGAGGGACTTCAGACAACCTTACATTTGCCAGAAGATGCTTGCTGCATATTCACTTTTTTTTGTTGAACAACCAATACTTTTGTTTTCATTTCAGGTATCACAGCCTTTAGATTTCACTTGAGTTTTATTTGCCACTTAGATACTCTGCCAGATCATTTCATTTACCTGTGTAAATAGGCCACAAAAAATGTCTGTCATGTGTCAAAACTTTTGCAAGTTACATGCTGCAGGGGTAATTCCATGCCCCCATGAGCTGCTTCATCCCAATTTTTTCTACCATCCCAATGGTTTTCTACTTCCTTTCTTCATTCTTGCAACTAAATACTGGCCTTCTCTTAATTGTCAGTCAGGTTGTCTCATAGTTTACAGTGCAATGAAAATCCTGACAATGACTTATTTTCAAATTATACATAACTCAGTACAAATATTTTTTTTTAAATCTGAAAGTTTCCAGCGACACTTTGTCAACTTGGTTTTCCACATGTTCTCTTGGTTTAACCAAATACACAATCAGTCTGCTCCTCTTAGAGAGAGTAACACCTAGTGGCAATGTCTGGGCACTTCACCGCACATCTAGAAAACTCAGTGGGAGAGCACGAAACAATTTGCCATACCTTGGAGTCCTCCTCAGCACTCTGGCATGCTTCCATTGAACCAGCCAAATAGTATCTGCAGCTGGGCCAGTGCTGCTGATTGTACTCACAGCATAACTTGTGTCAGGGCCTAAGCAGAGAGCTTGCTTATTACAGCATAGGATAAAATTCTCACAAAATCAGGAATTTGTTCAGGGTACCTGTGTCATACAGTTGGTTTCCTTCATTGGGACCTCCTATCTTTATTGTTGCTTAACATTCCAAACCCTCTTGCCTCTGTCATCCCCGACACAAATCAGCTCATCCCTGTTGTACAGCTAGACAGGAGCTCTAGTGCAACACATACCTGTCATATGGAGGTGGCCTACAAGCCTATTGGCTTGGCCCCTCCCAGCAGTTCAGCCAGTGGAGCAACTCTGTGTCCACATCAGTTGCTGGGGATGACAATGCATCAGCGCTGGAAGCTGCCTGTCATAACAACAAGAACTTAGCTGCAGCTAGCCCTTGATTGGGAAAAAAGGACACATTGCAACCAACATATCTCTTAGGTCCCTACCATACAACTTGGTGAAGGAACATGGAATACTTAATGAAATACCAACATATTATTATTGTGATAATTTGCTGTGAATCAAAGTTTTGTCCTCCATAGAAAAACAAAGCACGCTACAGTTGATTGCTGTAAAAAGAAAATGTTACTTTTTACTTGTACTACCTTAGGAAAGCTTTCATGAGCTAACTACGAGAGGGCATGCTACAAAACAGACAGATTCACCCTCGGCTGTGGTAACTGAAAATTGTTCGATTCTTGTTAGTTGTCTGAGCCTGAGCTAGGTGTTATTGGGTATCCTTGAAATAATCAGTCCCTTCAGATCTCTGCCATGGAGGTAAAGGGGGTTGCTGGAAGGCAAGGTCCCTGTTCCAGAGATTCACTACACAAATTTTCTGTCTAGTCTCCTGTCAGAAACTATGATGGAAACATTCCACAATTTTCATTCTTACTGAAAAAGAATCTTTTGCAGTATGCAATAATTTTAAATTATTCCTACTTGCACCATTTAAAAATTATTTCCTCCATGTTAATTTTAATTTACATGATTTTCTTATATTCCTCTTTGTGTTCATTATACAGCTTTTGAGATTTGCATTACAAATTAAAAAGTCTCTCCCACAGAATCCAAACTTGTAGTACATGTTTATGCCACTCTTCATCTCAAACTTTTATTGTACATGAATGTATCTCAGGCAACTTAGCATCAGGATTTTATTTTGACTGGCTACAGAAACAGAGCTTTCAGAAGCTGTCATAAACATGAGTCTCACCATGCTATTAAGTCCTTTTTTTTTTTCCCCACATTTTTTTCTCTCCATAGTACTATGCCAGTACAATTCTGCTCTTCCGGATAAAACAGGATCCTAAAATTGCAGTTAGGTTTGATGTAAATCTTGAAAAGTTTCTCACACCAAGTTTTGTTCTTCTGGTAGTCCTTTTCTTGGGTGTTGCACTGGCCAGACCCTTGTCCTACTTCCTTAGATAACCCAGACCTGGATCTCTTCCTCCATGCTCCTCCGGATTGTGTAAGAAATGCTTTGAAAGTGTGTGTGTGATTTTGCACCCATGCAGACATATTTAGAGGCACTTTTAAGAAACATAGGAGTCACCAGTGATAAATACCATGCAATGAAGAGTGTTCTCTCTCAGAGGGTGAGAGAGAGCGAGAGAGAGAATCTCTCAGAGATTCTGAACTCATGCTGCCAGGTACTAAAAATTTCCACTCATTTATTTATTCTCCTAAAGAAAGAGAGCTTAACTATAGGTATGTTCAGATTTCAAGCCTGATCTCGGGAGAAATAGCTCCTTCATTTGCACTGACAAAACATAGCAAAGCTTGGTAAGGCAAGTGTCACTTAATGAAATTTTTATATATCTTTCTCTCCAGCAGGATAGTTTTGAACAACACATTTAATGAATTTTCTGGTCTCAGAAAGCATCCTGACATCAAATGGAAAGAATCCTTACGATTTTAATGACAATACAGAAAGCAGGAAAAATCTAATTGCTATTTCACATCATCTTAAACAATCCCACCTTCAGCAATAAATAGTTATCTTTCACCAAAGATGCAATGCTGAGGAAAGCAATTAACAAAACTTAGGCAGGGAATGACAAACATATCACTGCAGGTGCCATGTTGAACTGTTCACTCTTGCCTGAGATGTGGATTGGGAAATTTTGTGGCAAAGGTATCTACATTTCATGTTAACACAGATAAGGAGATGGAAGGTGTAAAAACCAGACCGTTTCAAAATGCCAAAGTCTAGTAGTAGAGATAAGGTTTGCCTCTCAGAAGCAATATACCCTCTACCAGTCATCTTCACCTCCATTTGCAAGAGCCCGGAGTTGTACAGTCCTTTCATTACACTGCCTCACCCTGATGCCTCTTGTTTTATTTCAATCAACTGTACTCAGTTAAAGGGGCCCCACTGCAGATGTTTGAGTTTTTGTGTGGAAAATCATTACTGAAATTAATGGATGATAAAAAGAATTACCTCTGGATGTGGCAAAGCAAAAATAAGAATTGCCATTTTGGAAACTCAGAGCTTTTCTGAAGAGCTCTGGAAATTGGAAATACTGTCATCCAAGCAGATGTTGTCACCCATGCCAACACTATTCTCCATGCCAGGAAATCTGTACTTAAACCAAAGTCAGTTTTTAATGTACCCCAGGGATGAGACATGATATAACTACAGCTAGAGCCTGAACTGTGAACCTATTTTACCCCTAAAAGACCTCATTGCCTGTAGAATTATGCTAAAGGATTACAGCAATCCTTTGCTGTTGTGGACTCTTCAGCTTCATGCATTTGCATTCACAGTCTCAGTAGAATAACCTCCGGAAAGATAGAGCCAAAGAAGAGAGATTCCATTCAAACAGCATTCTTTTTTACAGGAAAAAAAAGCTAAAAATAAACTAATATGATAAATGCAGTAAAAAAAAAAAAAAAAAAAAGGAAGTCACACAGAATATTAAGTACGGGTACTTAAGTATATTTATTTGTAAGAGGAAAGTAGAAAATTGTTCAACAGCAGCTTGTGAAGCCCATGAAGGAGAAAGCAAGAACAGTGTCAAAAACATCGCTCAGGTACATGCAAAAAAGACAGAAACACTAGTCTATCAAGTAAACAAGTCGTTACAGGGTGGGGGGGGAGATTATATCCTACATTCTTTACCACAGTAAACAAATTATTTTTTTAAACAGCTATGTATAATTGAACCTGATTAATTTTTCACTGCAATTGTACACAAATTCCATATATACTAGCAACTGAGAAAGATGTACATTAGCAAAACTTCTTTAAAATGTGTCTTCTGTTACAGTAATAGAAACTGCAAATAAAACAAATGTGAACTAATATAGTTTCACATGAACACATGCCAAAACTGTGAGCTCCAATTCAAAGTGTCTCTCCTCAGAGCCTTTCTAAAGTGATGTCTGCAGAACAGTATCTCTAGTGCCCAATAACACATACGTTGAAACACCTACAGTGATGCATTTTTTTCAGTGCTGCTTGTTTCAAAGAAAGAGTAAAAATGTTTCCTGGACGACTTTACCTCTCTAAGGTATGACTAAAATTGGCCACATTTGCAAAAGCCATTGGGGAAAAGAGAAAAAAAGTCCACATAGGACACATGTATATGCACACATAAAGCCTGAGTAGTTAAATAAAAGGCAGAGGAAATCAAATGTGCGTTCATGGGACAGGAATGAGGTGAAGAAAATTATATGAATGAGCATTAGCTGATTCAAAAAAACCCAAAACTTAGTAATTATTAGAATGGCAAGAAACAAAAATAGCAATGAAGGAGGGAGAAAGAAATTGCTGCTGCGTGCTAGGTCAGCACAGGCATCCTATCAAGCAGCAGCAACTATGCTGGGGTTCACTGATAAAACAAAAAACATGAAGCTGATCACCAAAAAACATAATACCAGGAACACAATCTACTTTGCAGCAGCAGCAGCAAATAGAAATTTGGGAATAAAATAAATTAATTTAGAAGATTAGCAGGGCAGGAAAGCCAGTAGCAGCCATGCCACTCCCTCACAGAGAGACTATAGCAAAGGGGGATTTAGAATAAACTGCAAGAATCACAAATTAAAAGTCTGGAGCAGACCGGGACAACAGCTTGTACCAGCAGGAGCAGGGATGCTGACTGTAGTAGGTGGAAAGAGACAGGACAGAGAAAACAAAGTTGAATGATATAACCACAGATGGAAAGGTAATTGTCTTCATAAAACCTTCCTCATCACCAAGAGCAAAGGAAAAACTTAATAAGTATTCTTATAATTGGAAAATAAATCCTAGAGGGCAGATATCATTGTAAAAAATACAGACTGAACTTATATATGGTCCGCATAACACTGAGACATTTTTAACAGCAACACAGCCCACAATTTAACAAAAGCAGTTCCCAAGTGCTGTAGCTGATATAAACATAGACACATATTTCATCAAAGGCTCAAAAGGGGGAGAAGGGTGTTAATTATTTTTCATGCCAGAAAAAAAAAGGAAACACATGAAGTTGTGCCCAAATCTCATAACAACTCAAATTCATACCATAAAGTTTTTATAAACAAAATATTTTGCCTATTACAGACCAATGTATTTTAGTTATCAACCATTTACTTTCACTATTACACTTACTTTGCTAAGTAAGAGTCAGACAGAGGGGCAAGGCACTCATTTTTGATGCAGATCCATCTTACAATTCAGGCTTCACGCCCTAACAGAATGCAAATGCAGCAAGAGTACAGGTTGCATTAACACGAGTGAGATAATGCTCTTCTGTGACAATGCCCTTCCAGCAATGAGAGCTGAAAGAACTAGCAAAGTCATCCTTACAATGTGTTTTCAGATAGTATGAAAACAGGAAGAGGTGTCTGTCTCCAGTGGTTGCTGCTGCCTCAAAAGCAAGATTTTAGCTCATGTGGCACTGTTATCATAAGATTACCTGTATCTGCCAGCTGAGTGCAATTTATTGGACCTTTGACAGGTGAGGAGACAGGTTCTGCTCCTCTGTATGGCTGGCAGCTCAGAGCATCCTAATGAGCATTCATGTAAGATCAGCACAAGCAAGGATGCAGATAGGAGTACCCAAGCTCCTTTCTTCAGAGGGTGTGATGAGAACCCAAGGCAGACTGTTCTTTTCACCCTCTCCACACTCAGAAGGATCAAAATGTGCTGAGAGATCTCACATGATCCAAATTCCAAAGCAGCTCTAATTTATCTGTTAAGTGCAGAATATTATATGGAGCTACCTGGAGTTAATGTGTGAGCCCAATTCTGGACATTGAATCTTGGTGAAAAACACTGAGAACACCTTTTTTTTCCCTGTGTTTTAATTTTTTTCCCTGTGTTTTAATTTCTTCCAGTCCCTTACTCTCTCTTTTCTTTATTTGGTTTTACCAGCATTTTTTTTCTCTCCCTCAGATGATCCTCTTCTTTGCTAGTTGCTACATTCCCTCAGTGCAGGGAGAGCATGCCCATGGTGTTTTCTCAGTAATTAAACTGTGGCACTGCATAGCCTGGTTACCTTAGCGTTTACTAAAAAAGAAAGTAAGCTGCTTACTGTGGGGGAAAAAGATTAAAATTTTTTTAAAATTGTTTACACCTTTCTGAGCAGCAGCGAAATCCTGGCACATCCTCTCCAGCAACATTGCTGCCCATTGCAGGTTCAGGAGCTGCTGGCTGTTATTAAGAAAGAAGAATTTCATCATTCTTTAGCAACAATTGAAAGTCAGAGTTCCTGGTGCAAATGATCCCCTGATCTGGCTAACAGTCTGCCCAATCTTCAGTTCTGCACCAGAAGTGGCTCTGAGGGTTAGCCGGGCTATCAGAGTAGCGAGACAGTGAGCACTGCGCACTGGGAAGCTTTAACTTCATTTACTTCCTTTGTCATGTGATGACAGATCAATCTGACAGGCTTCTGATCTCCCAAACACTGAATTCTCCAGTGGCTGTTACCACAAATAACTTTTATTATTTGCCATAATTTTGAGAGTTTTTTCCCTTCCCCAAATTAGATCTTTCCAAAATTCCCCCATGTGTGAAATGCCTGGTGTTTAAAGTCCAAATTTTTAAGGCAAGTTGCTCTTTTTTGGCATCACAGTAAAAAGCCTGTAACTGAAAGGAAAATTTGTATGTGTATTTAGCATTACTAGCAATTAAATTTTTTTACAACTTCATAATATTAATTTTTCATCCCTTTATCTCAAATTTTAGCAATAAGAGTGATGGCAGCCACCATGAAAGCGGCTTTCTCCCCAAGAACTATGATCAGCTGCTTCACATCCAGAACCATCAGGAGAGCCATAGGTGTTTTCACATAGAGGAATGGCCCTAAAGGAAGGAGGAGCAGCAGGTAAAGAGAAACTAAGTTCTTTGGTGCTTATTACTTAACAGACATTGGAGTTCAAATTGCTAAGATGCTTTAAAACCTGCCTGTAGTGAACAGAGATAAATACTGTGGAGTCACCCTCTATCCTGAAAATTCAGTTGAGTAAAAGAGTGGAACCTAAAATCCTGGAGCTGCTGAAGCCCTTTGAATGGATATTACATAGTGAACATTCTTGATTCTTTGTACTGTTTTGCATTATTGTGCTATTTGGGATAATTGTACTATTTTGAAGGCTGCCGGAATTTCAAATCATGTTTTTTTCCCTCTACAGCTCTAAAGTGGGAGTGAAAAATGTCAATTTTAGCAAATAGTGACCTCAGTTTCGTAAAAACAAGGACAAGGAATCAGTGCACTCCTAGGATTCCTGCTCTGGGCTCTCCCTAAATTATGTTGTGCTCAGTGAAACTCAGCAGAATAGCTCTTATTAACATCATATGCTGGGTTCAATTGCCACATGATTGTCACATGCCAGGCAAGTGATCACCGTGCACATCATTGTCTTCTAAATCAAAACTTACCACCACATTCCAACTATGTTTTTATCAATGCTTAGTATTTCAGTTTTCCAACTCTTTCATTTCACCTGCCTCTCTCTTTCTGATAGCTGTGTTTCACCGTTATCTTCTGTTCAGCTTTTGATCCACGCTACCTCCCAGATTTTTTTCTGAACTGCTACCTGAACAGTTGTACCTCAGGTTAAACAGGAGTATAAAATTCAGGGAGTATCCTCAATTTTTTCATCATAGTAACTGATGAAAACATTGTATTGTATTTCAGACAGGATGGATCCCTGAAGCATCCTACTTTGTTCACTCATCCACTCTGTCCTTCTGTCCCAATAGTACTGAAATTCTTTTTTACTAATTATAACTAAATGTATTAATCTATTTTGCTTTTGAGAATATAGTGTAAATCAATAACAAAGCTTTACTAAAGATATTCAACATCTGTTTCCTTTTGCTATGCAAGAGGCCTGCTACCTTGTCACTTGAAAGAAATCAGATTGGTTTGACATGACTGTTCTCAACAAATACACGTTGTCTGTTACAAGCCAGAAGTTTCCCAAGCATGTCATGCTGACATGTTAGATGTCTTTGAAAAAAATGTCATAAAGACCTTTAGCCTTTAGACAAAAAGTAATTAAAGACATTTTCTTAGTATTATAAAGGTAGCACCTTACTCACATTGCATTTTAAATACATTTTTCAATGGTCCCAAACATCCACGTAGAAAAAAGTCTGTAGAAAGACAGAGCTTAGTAGAACTAAGCTCAAATATCTTTAGAATTTTAAATAATAGCCATGAATGGCAGTGATCTTACCAAAAATGTTCAGATTGTAGGGAATGCAACTTTTTTTCAGGCAGAGGAAAAAAAAATCATCTTCTTCTCAAACAGAAAAAAAGCTGTTTGAAATCTGAACGCTACCACTTCCACCACAGTGGACCCTAACTTTTATACTGATAAGCATCACCTCTGCTACTCCAAGGTTATCAGAATTTCGAACCAACAATGGGTTCCGTTGATATCGGTGGTCTGATGGGGATTTGTATTTTGGTTTTATAATGGATTTGATTGTCCTTTGGATTACTTAGCATTGATTTTTATATGAACTGCTTCAGAAAGTTTCACTAAAGCCATTGTTGATCGATATTAATATCAGAGAGGGAGAGAAGACAATTACAGTTTTTCTAATATAGTCAGCTCTTTTCCTGATTTTCACAAAAATCAAAAGAAACATTGGAGGGGGTCGAAGTAAATAGTGTGTGGTCTCCTTAAGCACACATATATCAACTAATAAAGCAACTAAGGATTTATTCTTTTAATGTAACTGAAATGTTGAAATTTTCAGGAAAATCTGAAGGGTCTGGATTTCCATTTCTAGAACCAAACAGACTTTTTTCCAGTCATACCAACAAAAAATCCACCTAACAATTCCCTCTTGATTCAAAAACCAGCTGTTGGACCATTTTTTTCCCCCCATCGGTACAGGCTAAAAAAGGGGTAAGTGGGAATCTAAATAAAATTAAGTACTTTTTCAAGTGCAAAGCATTCCTGATGACCCCTCTGGAAGCACATCTCGAGCACTGCAGAGGATCCTGCTGTCAGAGGCAGCAAGCAGAGACTGGGCTGAGTGTGCATAAGCACCTTTAGCTCCAAATGTGACCACGAGGGTAAATGCACTTTTCTGTGTGAGAACACTAAACTGGCTGACAGTCGAGGTGACAATTAAAAACAAAGACAGCCTTTATTGCAAGGCTCATACTGTTGAGATAAGAGCATTGGCTCTTACTCCATCTTGCAGTTTATACTCCAGTAGTGGAACGGCTTTCAAAGCTGTTTAATTCTAGTCCCTACTGTTCCCTGTGTGGGCTCCAGTGCTTCCAACAAACACACACAGACATTTTGCCTGCTCTCCTCAACAGTTTTTCCCTTTGCTTTTAAATCCTCACGTATTTTCTCAAATATTTTTTTCGATGTCTGGAAATTAGTTAGCTTGAATAAAACATTCAACTGCGTGGGTGGTGGGAGAGAAGGGGATATATTTATGTCTTTGCAACTAAATAGAAGAGAAGATTGCCCTCCCCTCCATTTCTCTTCTCTGTCAATAGAGGAAGATAAGCATCCCGAGAGAACAACTCAGAGCACCTCCCTCCCTGCAGGGATTATGTAGGTGTGTAAATTAAAAGCCAAGGCTCAGTTAGATACATCAAATCTCGCAGTACAAACAACCCTCTTTCCTCTTCAGAGACAAAAGAGGGTTTAGAGCTGTATGAACAAGTAGATTTACAGCCATTCTAGGAGAAGGCTCAGAGTCTGTTACACCTGTGTTGTACTCTGAATACGTCTGAGTCTGCCTTTCTGGTACTGAAAAGCAGAATTGTGTAAAACCTGCGTAATCTATTTAGACAACCCTGCATTACTAAGACAGATTATGCATTCCTCTGCAAGATTACATTATAAATCCAGCTGCTCAAGAACTGGGAGCAATTCACCTAAATTCACTAGACTGGTTTAGGAAACACACTCGTGATGTTTCAGGTTTGAAGGGGAGCAGTGTGTTTTCAGCATCTCTGTGAGCACGAGAATTTTTTTTTCATGCCACAACAAAACTCTTGCTCTTTCTAGCCCAAATTGTCCCCCAGGGAAGGCACCATCAGGTACAAAGATTTTCAGTACAATTACAAGAATTCCAGCAAACACTGACTCACACTGCTTACAAAGTGGAGACCAAATGTGAATGATATACTGGGAAGGAGTAAAAGTGAAGAGGAACCTGCACTGGAATTTCTATATTACAGAATTACAAAGCTATAGCACCTTCACCTTCTTTGAGGGCTTGAATGTAATAACCAGTGACATAAAATTTCAGTTTACACAGGGTCCAAAGCAGTCTTTCCACTTTCATCCTTCTCTCTCTGTCTTCCTTCCATGTCAGGAGAAAGGATAAATCATCCCTTTCTTCCATGATTATGCATGGAAAAGATAAAATTTCTTTCTCGATAATATTGCAACAGATAAAAAAATATGAAACACAATAGTATTCTCAATCTGCTAATAGTGTATGACAATTTATTTTGAACTATAGGTGCAGCAAGACAAGTCTGGAGGCTGGCAGTAAATTTATGTAAACTCAGAAATTTAGATTTCTCCTTTATTAAAGGAGAATGCCAAGGGAAATCCCTTTGTGAGACAGGTTAGTGAAAACAAGAATGTGTGAGAATGAGCAAAGTGCATTGAGTGAAAAAGGGATGAAGAAAGAAAGGATGGAGACAAATGTTTCAGAGTCCACTCTTTCACTTAAATTAGGTGTGAACTCCCTTCTTTTAAATCTCATTCACAAGTAAACAGCCTTGGTTTTGATAAGTTGTGTTTGCTTTTCTATAAAACAATAGCGCAGCTCATGAAGTTTTCCTATCCTTTCTCACCTCCCCACTTCTCCGTAAGAGCTGTCCTTCTCTTATTCAAGGTTTCTTTGCCTTCGTCAAAACCATCACTATGATCTTAATCTTCAGTTTTTACACTGCTTACATAGAAAGGCAACCACAGTAAAGTGTTAGGTGTGTAAAAACTTTCCTCCTCTTCCACAGACAGTAAAAAGCCAACTGCCAAGTGCAGAAGTTGATTGACATATCCATATATTTAATAAAACTTTGCAAAACTGAAGCCATTGTCCTTCTCTTTTACATTTGGAAATTAATTCTCAGAAACCTTTCAATCTTAAAATATCAGCTGCAAGATTTTGAATATAACAGCACATGGCAGAGTTTTATGCACTATTATATACACCTGGGTTTTATCAGTGTTAAAAAAAATAAAAAAAACCCACCTTGAAATCAACCATTAAATTTTAATGTCAGCTATGAAACTACTGCAGGGTCTAAATTTTCAGAGTAATGTACTTGAAAATACACCTTTGCATAGGCACAACATACAGGAGTCAACAAGCAACAATACAACACAGCCAATGAATATATTTTTTCAAAGTATACGAACAGGGGAAGACACAGCAATGACTTTAAAGGGACACACTTGTAGTTAGCATAAAAGGCTGAAGATGGTAGTACACTGTTAACTAACAATTCCAGGATAAACAGCAAAGACTTCTTGCACAAATAAAGAAAAAATTTAAGCCATGGTTCCAGAAATGTTTTGTTTTGAAAGCCAACTTGGGGAGGTGTCAACCTTGTATTGCTACTCATTGTCCACTCCCCAAAGAGCATACAAACAATCTTGCCATCGGAATATTACATTCCCTTTCTTCCCTTCATAGCATGAAAATAATACTTTTAAATAGTTTCCAAATTTGAGTCAGTTCAGTTTACCATGTGCCCTCCCCCCACAGTTATTTTTGTATAACTTCAGAGCATAGGATGGGATGAGAAAGAAGAACTGAGGTCAGAAACCCCTTAGGCCTCTCCTGCTACCAAATTCAGCACTTGCAGAACCTCAGGTGTGAGCAGAAGCAGACTGAAAGAACATTAAGGCTAAAAACCTTTTAGAAGGATCAGTAATATTTCAGTATTTCCCACACACAACCTCACTTGCAGGCTTTATCAGAAAAGTACACCTATCCCCAAGTGCACAAATACATCAGACATACCTTTCTCGTAAATAAAAGCAACTAAAACTGTGGGAATAGGGCTAAAAGAAAAGGTTCAAGCTGATGCAGTTTGGAGAATTTGGCGCATCAAATATCCCTGCCAAGCAGAAATGTCTATTGTTTCCCTCCCTATTTAGAAGGCACATTGCCAATTTGTCCCAAATCTCCTTGCTTTCCCTTACTTGGTGTCCACCTTCTCCTTGCATTAGCAACTCCCTGTGACTGCAAGGGTAGCCAACGCTCTGCAGAGTGCTTAAATCAGCAACATTTTATCCCTCAGATAGCCCCCAGGGGCCCATGTTAGTCACAAATACAGCAGAAGAAATATCCATGAAGTACACCTTAATGACCAATATCCGCTTTAGCCTCCCAGACATTAATTGCTACATTCTTCTCAAAGCTTTAGGAACAGAAGTTCCCACAGGATAGAGAGTTGGCACAAAGTGTTTTCTCTACAGTAACTGCCCTTAGTTGTTTCTATTTTGTACTATGTGCAGTTCAGCTGATGGGTAATAGCTTGCTCCTAGGTCAAAGCTGTGAGATATTAAAATTACTCTCAATAGCCACTTACGGTGCTTCTGTGTCTTTACTTTCCTTTCTCACTTGATATCATAAGAGAAACACACACAAATATTCCAGGGGGATACTCTCTGGCAGGGAATGGGGAGGCAGTAAGATCATTCTCTCTTTCCAGCTGATAAGTTATTCTGGTAAAGGCATCTGTCAGAATCAAGGTGCAAAATCAAAGCAAAGGTAGTCAGGACAGTGCTCATGTTCTCCTAGTACTGAGTAACTTCTAGAAGCACATAGGATGAGAGGCCAATGCCTTTATGTATGACCTGATCTTCTGTTCACCGCAGGTCAACAGCAAGCAATAGATTTCAATATACATTTGCATTGTCATCAAGTTAAACATGACGGAATTTGAAGAGATGCATATCTCTCCTCCAATGGTGATATTCATGCAAAGGGCAAGGTTTTGTGAGTTGTTTTTTCAGTAGGGTGTCTTTCTGTTCCTTTGCTCATCGATATCCCATCCCGCTCAAAAGGGAGAAAAAATTCCTCATGTGGGTTTAGAATCACTATTTGAACAGGGGAGACTGGGCTACTGGGGGACAGAATTCAAGAGAACTTGTAAGAAATTATCTGATGCCACAAGTGTTAATTATTGAAGCATTATTTAAGCCATCCCACTGCTCAGTTGATATACTCTTTCTATTATACCTCAGAAGAATGACATTTCTGGTGTGAAAATTCCAGAAATTCTAGAAAGTGGTAAGTGTCAAACCAAGCCATTCACCTCCCATCACTGTGAGTTCCTTCTCTGCATTTCACAGGACTCCCTCTATAGCAAAGTGACTTGGATGGTACCATTCCCTCTTCAAAAGTATTGTCCAGTCTATTGACAGGATCTCAAACAGTGGGTAGAAATTACCTTTAGAATAAAAAAAACCCCAAACAATTTATAGCCTCCAGCAAATAAAACAATCTTAGTCCCATTACCTAACCTACCTAAATTTTATGCTGAATACCTCAACATTATATTACAAGTAGCAGGGCAGTTACCAGAATTTGTAATTTCTTCTCAGTCAATGATCCAATCCAAGCTGGGAAATACATATTTCAAGTACCATGCATATGGATCTTGCCTATCATATCATCAGTGGGGTATCTTACTTGGGTTTGACTTATTCATGCATATGGTATTAGGGACTGAAAGAGTACTTCTGTGAACTCAGGTAGATGGCACCCAGAGAGACAGCTCATATACAATGTACTTCACATTTCTGCATGGTCAACCACAACACATTTTTTGACACGTAAATTGAAGAACAATTGATATTATACTTTGGGAAAGAAGATTTTCTCAGCATGTTAATAGCTTGGTTTGTAAGTCTTGACAAGCAAATACGTATCTACAGACTATAATGAAGGCAGTGTCACCCCATAAACCTTACTCCTGTAAGATGCACTTGATCATACACTGGAGCCCCGACATATCAAAGTTACAATAACAAATTTATTCACAAATAACTCTAAGAGCAGACTTAATCTCCTCTCTACATCACTGACTAAATCAATTAATATTACTGTGATGGTTTCATTTTTAGAAAATCCATAAGGGAACAACTCGTTTTGTCATGGAGTTAAATAATGACATGCAATTAAATAATAACAACAACAGGAATCCCTTCCTTCCACACACATTAGAAACACTATAATATAATCAGCGGCTGGAAAAAATACATTTCAAATTTTGGGGAGGAAACAGACTCCTGATTTATCAAAGATGAATAAAGTAGTCTTGAAAAGACAATGAAGCTACTCTTTCACTTCTGAAAAAAAATCCCACCAAGTAACACCTCTTTTGAATTATATATGTCCCCCTGAACCATTTGCATATTTTTCTATAGAATTTCAAAAGAGTTAAAAGCAAAATTAATGTGATTCACTGTGAATGCCAGGAAGACAATTACAGCCCGTCAAAAGCTGCACAAAAGGACAGAACTGATGAGCACAGTAATGCAAGGCTTTTTTTTTTTTTTAACTTTCTTTAGATTCAGCTAAACACAAAGCTAGAGGTTAGGCCTTTTTTATCCGTGCTCCAACCCAGCTGTCCAGCTGCCTTGATGTATTCTTACAGTGTGTTTGCTAGCCTGACTTTCAGAGATCTTACATTAAAGAGCAGCAATCTCTTCTTTAGCCTATCCAGCCTGAAGCAACTACTTACTTTACTTAACATTCCTTTAAAAACATCACAGTTTAAATATCTTGTCTTCTATGGATTGTATGAAATTGCTCAAGATGACATGCAACTGCAAAGGTTCAGGAGAGGGAGCTAGAGATTTGACAGTGTATTCTGAACATAAAGGTTTCTCCACTCTCAGGATCCCTAGCACCATTGTGTGTGTGATTTACAGCACATATGTACTAATTATATGCATCCTACATGGTGTATATGCACTCTGTTTATAAGTATTTACTCTCATCCACCCCGGAGATAAGTAAAGACATTTTTCCCCATTTCTTTTTAACAGAGACATTCAGTCCAGTGCAGACTCTATAGCAAGGGAGCTGTTCACTCTGAGGTCCTGGAAGAGTGGGTGAAAGAAAACCACCAGATTTCTTGTTCCTGCATACAACGGTTTAGGATGAACTTACTACTTCTATTACTGAAAAGCTCATACAGAAAACATTAATGGACAGATTCCTACTACCTCAATGCTTTCTTTTATGTCCAATATGTAAATCACTGTCTATTGTTGATTTAATTTATAACAAATAGTGATTTGATGGACATTTCCCTAACTGCAGGAATCTTTTATTGAATGCACAAACTATCTCTCAAATGTCTCATTTGGGGAAAAGGTGATATTCTATTTGAAAAAAAGAACACTTTTACACAAAACTGAAAGAGTTCTTCACCAGCCAGCCCTCTTTTAAAAAAACAGATCTTGTCTTAAGTACTGAATCAAGTTTCCACTCTGAGCCAGGGAAACTCAATTTAGCATACAAAAAATCTGTTTCTGTAACCCTTACAGTTCTTGTTCCATCAGGATACAGTTAGCTTACTAGAATGCTGCTGTGACTGACCAGCATCCCACAATCATTTGACAATTGACAACAGTCATACAGAGTAAACTCAATTTTTCCCATATGGGAGGATCACAGTTGGGATAATATTTGTCTCCCATTTAGCAAGCACCTGACCTTTTTTTACTAATTTTTGTGCTAATAAATTTAAAAAGCAAATAAAAGAATTTGCCAAAAAAACCACACCTAAATTACTGCTTGAAGTTCTCCACTGTTTTTCCTTGTTATCACACCTAAGTTACTGCTTGAAGTTCTCCACTGTTTTTCCTTGTTCTTGGAAAGCAAGACAAAATACAATACATGTATTTTAAAATACATGTCTTACAGGACTTCAAATTTGTCTTTAAAATTGTAGCAAAAATTAAACTGAATTCTCTTTTGTCATTCAATAGCACTAGTTAGATATCTTTTGCTTTAACAAGATAGTACCATGTAATTTGTAATTTTGGCAGGAAATCCACAAGTGAGTTTCAACACCGGAAGATTTGTCTAGGCTGATTTTCAACCCAGTAGTACAAACTGGAATGAGCAATGTTTTTCTCCATTCCCCTTCAGTTCCACAATGAATTGGGATTTTTGGTTGGTTATTTCTGCTATCCTAAATACAAAGTGATTCTAACACCACTTTTACTTACAGTAAATTACAGACAATTAAAAAAGCTGAAGGAAATTTGGAAATTCAATTAAATGTAGTCTTCCAATTCAATGTAATCTTTCCATTACTTCTTACTAGTTAAAACTCTCAATTAGGTCCCCAAAGTTCATGTTTTACTTAGAGTAAGCATTTGAAAATTAATTTTCTGCTCTCAGAAGAAATTATTTTCCTGATTTGGCTTTAAGATATTCTGTGGTGCATCTCTTTCAACAACATCTTTTGATTTTGTTCTCTCTTATGCAATTAAATTCTTATGGACCTGTATTCAGTATGTCCCCTTGTGGCCACAGGCATCCTATTTCTGTGGCTATTCATAGAGCCATAGAAAGTTAAACCTTCAGACAAAAGTCTGTGATTTCAGTGAAGATATTCTGTAATATGCTTGCTGAAGGCAGAAGAAGTTTGATGGTACTCTTTGTTATTTCTTAAATTACAAACGAGAAAGATGTTACATAAATTGGAGAATGTGATAATCACTTTAACCAAATTTTCCCTGAAAAAGTTCCAGGGTTGGCCTGCAACCTGTCATTCAAATTGCTAACCAGTTTAAAGAGGACATTCAATATGTAGGTATTAAAAGAAAAAGGCACATGATTCCCAGGCATAAAAGGGTTTGGTGATCTTCAAGACACTTCTAGGTTTTACCCCATCAAATAGCAAAGATTTGAGCCATCACAACAAGAGGACATATAACAGTTAAATTCTTGTCATGTATTACATCGTGAAGTAATAGAGGATGATGAAAACTGTTCAAAATAGGAGAAAAATTCATCTTCCTTTGCTCTTAATAGGTGTTTAGCTATATTAGGCTGACAGTTAAGGAGGTTGTACTCTGTCACAAAAGACAAACATATTAGCCCCTCCCCAAAACCATACAGAATTGTTTATGTCCAAATCCTCATATAGTATAGCTCAGAACAGATTATTTACAATGTGTTTTAGTCTGACATGCATTGAAATATGATTTATTCCAAAAAGTTTCTTATCCATTCAACTTAACATTTTGCAAAATAAGAGGCTAAAGGTTTACGCTCTTTCGAAACATAAAATTATTCTTCTGAATATAAAATTCTGCCAGTAGGTTTTTCTTTTAGGAAAATAAAAAAGAATCATAACCCCACACACACACACGGAATCTGTCATGTCATAAGTAAAAAATCAAGCATTCAACAAACTCTTCAAAGAGTAGCTTAACACTTTTCACACAAAAAATAGGATGAAAAAATAAAGTTGTGTGTTTCAGTTGGATGAACCCATAAAATAAAAATCAAGATATTTATCTAGTTTCTTCTGTCCCACTCACACCAAGCACATATAAAATTGAACAGATTACACAGAATATTGTGGCATTCCAAAACCGCATACACTTATGAATTTGTACATCACCATCTCAGGACTTTGGAAGAATACCTACCACTTAAATACTGAAGTATATAGATATGTGACTCTGAAAACAGTTATGGTTAAACCATTGCTTTGATACCATTTAATCCATTTTTGTCGAAGTAGGATCAGAATCATTTGAGCCATATTTAGACTGAAACATAGTTCTGACATGAATGAAAAGCAAAGCAGCCTTATTCTGGAGATCAAAATGTTAGCAACAAACCCAGACGTGCTGTGTGGTGACACTGGAGACAGATTTCCTACCTGTGTCTACCCACCCATCTTATTTTTCCCCACTCACTGTAAAGTCAAAAATAGTCACAGAAAGGAAGATCTGGTACTAATTGACTGGTGGGCTGGTGTCCACCCACAGGCCACCGTCAATGTCTCTACATTTTCCTCTAGAGAAAGCTTTACAATTCTTTGCTTGGATCCAGCTCCTACTCTAGGAACATCCCATCTCTGTCCAATAGTAATCGTCCCACAAACGAAATACACGTGTGGCCCACCATGGGGAAAGC
Source organism: Chiroxiphia lanceolata (assembly GCF_009829145.1). Taxonomy (NCBI): domain Eukaryota; kingdom Metazoa; phylum Chordata; class Aves; order Passeriformes; family Pipridae; genus Chiroxiphia; species Chiroxiphia lanceolata. Next base: position 118,382,225 of record NC_045637.1, on the reverse strand, counting down.
TGTGATCTCATCTCTACTCAGATTTCACTACTTTTTTGTTGGTCACTTTAAAGTAAAACTAATCCAAAAAAATCCTAACAAACCTCATTCATTTTTTGTCACTCTCCACATCAAATGGAGTTTGAAGCCCACAGTGATGATGCTCCTGAGATACCAGGAAAGAGTGACTGAAAGGGTGACTGAAGCAGACTTTTCTTAAGTAAACAAAATTAATCCCTAAACTTCTAAACCATTTTAAGACATTCTTATACTTTCATATCACTACATGCTATTTAATAGGATCCAAACAGAAAAGCTGTTGGAACTCACAACTAAAAAGATTTCTAACTCACAGTAAGGAAGAAATCACATTTGATTTTGCTCATCAGAGTGACCATGTTTCCTGTCTGGCCTCTGGTATGATAGAAGGGCATCGAAAATGAAAGAAAAATGTGAAACACATTAGCCTGATCAGTAATTTCATAATGATTTGATTGTCTACACCTTACTTCAACAGTTGTATAAGAGCTTCATTTCACTCATCTGTATTATGTATATATCCAATTTGCTTGAACTGGCCAACAGGATGAACCCTCATTGATAAGAAACAATGATGAGCACCTGAGACTTCATCGTCCAACATCTAAAGCACATTTCTTATAGTAAACTAATAATGTACTGGAAGAGTGTCTAAAAGCAAAGGAGTAGACAGCTTCTCAAGCCTTATACCATATCCTACACTTCAGAATCCCAGGGAGTTTATCATTCTTCACATGGGAAAGATGGTTATTTTAATGTAATAAGTTTTAAAGTAATCATTTTAAAGTGTCTTATCCAGATAAAGATGGAGGTCTGAGACTGACATGCAATTGTGTCTTTTTTCCTAATGCCAACAAAAAAGCTGAAAAATAACTATTGCATTCCCTTCCAGAAGAAAAAAAAAGTACCAGAAATTAAATTTCAGAAAATGTTAAAGAAAAAAAGATAAAACAGGGAAATAAAATTACTTTTCCATTTTGTGATAAAACACTCTGCAACTGTATTCTTATTTTTTCCACCTATGAACAAAACTCCTTAGAATATATAAGCTGAACTGCTTTGATATGTATAAATTCCAGTTCTTCTATGAGAACAAGTGGATAGCATCAGGCCTGGAAGCCTGAATTAATTTTTATTTTCCTCTTTATGGAATTTTCAAAGTCAGGTTTGCTACAAAAACAATAGAGAGAAACAACCCAGCACCCATGGAAACTAGAGAAAGCAAGGAATTTTATAGAAGTAAAATACACTAAGTAAATCAAAAAGTATTTTCCAGTCACTAAAACCTTCATTTTTTCATGGGAGATTAGATTTAGTCTTCACATCAATCCTTTATTTTGATTAGTCAAGTAACTTTTCTCAAAGTTACAATTCAGAAAAGTTATTAATTCAGTAAATAAAAAAGGAAGTAACTTCAACATTATCTCATTTCAACCTCCATTTTTAGTGCAGTTTTCTGAGTTATATATTTCTTCCTCTCACTTCTGCTTCATTGGTCTAAAAGCAAGAATGGATGATAGGACAGGAAGCTGCCAAAAACACACATAGCAGAACACATTTGTTATCAGCCAAGCACAAGGTTCCTATTACCTACCACTCTGTCTCCCTTGTCTCCTTCCTGCCAATCCAGCATTTACTCTAAATTCACCAGCCAGAAAGAGGCCAGTTTATGAGATAGATGCATTGTTCATACAAATGATACACAAGGAAAATTTAATTGAGCAAGAGATGATTTATTCCAGGAGTCTCAGTTCAGCAAGGGAGTTCCTCAAGACTAACATTTTTCCATATGGGTACCAAAATAAAAATGTTGTAATACCATTTAACTTTTAGGATAACTGAGGGTTTGAAGAAGGTGTAAATGTAAGCTTCTCTTTGTAAACTCTAATCCCCTGCTTCACATCTGACCTGATATTGTGGGTAGAAGGAAAGGACAAGAGAAGAGAAAGAGGATGGAATTTGCCCTTTAAGAGTCTCCATTCCTACAGGCACACTGCTGTCTGAGGCACCTGGATGCCACCCTTCCCATGAAATAAATAGCTCCCATCTTCCCACTGTCATTCCAACTCAGATCCCATGAGCAGAGCATTCCTCTGCTCTGTCACTTTGCTGGAGTGGCAGGGAGAGGGCTTCTGGTTGTATAGAAAACAGGAAGAAGTCAGAGAGGGAGAAGAGAATAAGAAGAGAGTGAACATAGTTCACCTCCATCCCTCTACCCTCTGCTTTTCCCTATGGCTAAAGCAGAAGGCCTGTGAATTGCAAAAGTGCATCACCCTGGGTACATAAGTCTCAGAGTAGAACACAAAACTGTACAGGGCAGGAGACTATATAAATACTATAGTAGTACTGCTTCTTAGTAATTTTTTCAGTTTTTGACTTCACAGACATTAAAATTCCAATATGACCAATGGTATACAAATATCATTTTACCTTTATTCCTTTTTTTGCTATAAACTATATCATATTATGGTATTTTGCTATAAACTATACCATATTATGTTTTTTTTAAGGAATCTGTTTGGTATTTTCTCTGGTGTTTGGTCAATGGTCAAAAAGCACTTGTTGATTAAGTGCACTTATTTTCCCCTTCATACTTATTTCTGTGTTGCTTTTGCATTCCCTCCGATCATGTCAGACAAGCTTTATCCCTACTTAGTACTGATCATTTCACCTGCACTCTCTGACTATCCAATAAACCTAGCCTAAAGCTTGATCCTCCTACTCTTCTTTCCTTTGGTTCCTCCTTATCAGCTTCTCAAAAACTCCTTTGCATGCTCATTTGCCTCCTTCTTCCTATTTCCAGGCAGTTTGGATTTTATTCTTTTCCTTAGGAAATAACCTCTTTTCCTGTGCGGGTTCCATTTATCAGGTTTGACTATCTGGTTGACCCAAAGGATGAAGAGCTATCAATTCCCTTCATAACATATTTCCACAACACCTGCACAATTCAGTTAACTGTGTGAAACCAAGGAATCATGGGAATCTATGGATCCCTTATTCAGTACAACTGAATAGCTTTTAACCTCATAGAATGACTTTGCTTTGAAAGCAGAAGTCCGAACAATGTTAATTCAAGAAAAATTAATTCAGAAATACTTATGTTTGTAAGCAGCCTGAAGCTGAAAGGGAACTGGAGAAACACTAGAATTAAAGGAATCCTGAATTCTGGTGTCTAGCAAACACATGTTGTTCTCTTTTCTCCCTACAGTTCCCACACATCATTTTCTGCAACAGATGGACACATGTGCATTGAAATATTTTGTTTTCTTGTTATTTGGTTAATGTGCAACCCTAGATTTTCTTTACTTCATAGTATTCAACTTCAGTCCCAGGCTAGACTTACAGTTCCATTTCTACCAGATTTCTAGTTTATGTTATGTAATTTTTAACTCCAGTGTTCTGCATAGAGTAAGCATCAATATATTATCCAACATTAAGGTACCTATCTCCGCCGTCCTCTAAAATTCTAGATATTCCTGGTTTACAGAAAAGAAACCAAGGAGATCAAGTTTTCCTCTCATTTACAGAAAGCCAATTTAAGTGGCTTATTCTAGGTTCCACTGCCATCACACCAAGGCACCAAACCTCTTAACAGTCCTGAGTTCTTGACTTAAAATAGGCACTGTGATATACCACTGTGCTACAGAGTCATTGACCTGATGCGCTGGTAGCTTCCACATAGCTTCACAGATAGAAAAGACCAAGTATCATGTAATAAAGCTTTTCCTTGAATATTGTTTCCTGTAATTGTCATCTTATTTTCTTGTGATTAAAGCCATTTACCAACTTTACACAAAGTTATAAAGTACCTTCTGGTTTTGCTGACTCTGTTAAACAATAAAAAGGTCCTATAAAAATCCGTCTTCATTAGATCACCCTCTAAATAGTTATATTCAGTCCAATAAATCAAGAAAGAGTCGTGTGAGGAAATTGATTTGGGGTTTTGTTGCTGGGAAATTTAGTGTTTCCTAACTTCTGAGATGCTACTACATAATCCTTTTTTCCTCCTAATAAGAATAATGCTCCTGCTACAAATACACCACCTATAATGTATTCCTATACGTGTCATACAGTTTGTCAATTATCCATTAACATTGACTGGGAATAAACGAATAACAGCCCTGAAATAGCACAGCAAACACAGTTACTTTTTCTCCCTTTCAAACAGGATCTCAAAGGACTTAGGTACCAATACGCTTGAAATTGCTCTTTGTTCAGCTAGTCTTCATTATTCCTCTAGATTTAGAGCCTGTTCAACTGCTGTCTTAATGTTATCTTTACTAATCTTTCATGATTGTCTGAAGATGCTTGTGCAGGGAAAATTTTTTAACCTCTATGGAAATGTAAACATTCCAGATGAATGTGTTGGTAAGAAACAGCCTTTTGCTATGAATGAACATAAAATTTAAGAATGTTTTGGTTTAATACTACATTTGGAGTAATAAATAGATAGAAAAAAGATGTCCTACTTTGCCACATTCATAGGGTCAAGACTAGTTTCATTACACTGTCCTACCAAACCTTTTTCATAGTACGATGTTTCAGAAATAATCCAGTGATTATTAGCAGAAAATTAGGCCATCAGGTTAAGGACTGAACCAGTGTAACAGACTAGCAGAGATGTTCACATCATATGCTACTCCAAGACCTCAACTTGATCTCTCCTATTCATTTTTTCAAGGGGCCAAAATATTTTGAGACCTAGTCTTTTGCAGCAGCATTTTGCGGTCAGGTGATATCAAAAAGCAGCAGAAACAAACTTCTTAACACCAATTGGTAGGCATTGAAAAGGGCATTCTTTATTCAGCATGCTGGACATTTGGAGGATAGCTCCTCTAATAGAATGTGCCAAATGACAGATGGACAGGGCTTTTTATTACACATATTGTTTACATATTCATTAGATATTCTTACTTAATACATATTCATTAGTTTGCTCTACATAGTCCCACCCCCTATTGGAAGTCCTTCTTTGGTCCTTCTGGGTCTTCTTTGTCATCTTAACCTCAGTTCTTGAGCAGGCACAGTGTCATACTGTCTCACCACCAAAACCTGTAATGCTTGTTCTTTTTTTTGTTTGCATACACAGAGGTTAGTTCACACTGAGTTGCATCCCTTATCTAATTCTCTAGGACTTCTCTAAGATAATATTGTACCATACTTGGGCACTCTGGGATACTGTGAGTAAAGTTTCTATTTCTCCTATCAGGGTACCTCCAAGTCATTTTAGAGACAGCATGGAGTGACTTTGCCCTCCTGCCTCTTTCCTTTATTACAGTCTTTGAGGGAAGAGGAGAGCAGCTTTTGTCAAATTTAGCTTTCTTTAAGCCTTCCCAGATCTCTAAAAGCAAGAATAGACCAAGAAAACAGGAGACAACACAATTCCTCTGAAACTTTTTCAGTTTAGGTGCTTGCTTCTGAGTACTGTCACCATCACAAACTTCCAACTTAAAGTTCTCTTCAGTCACCACTATAAATGCTTTTAGATGTTCCTCCTCCAAAGCCAAGAGAAGGGCATTGAGACAGAGAAATTCCCCACAGATCCCCTGAAGTGCTGGAATTGTAAAATGATTGTGTAAAACTCACAAGGTTTCACGTGGTACCTTTAAAAAAAGGATTCAAGAGTACTAACAGAGGAAGCTTGAACATGACATTGTTTCTTAGCTTTCCTCTGCTCACAGGTAGCCAAAGGATTATTATTTCTAATGCTCTTATTATACCAACTTTCACAAGAAATAAATTCACTTAAAAAAAAGCCACAAAAACTCTATAGAGCACAGAGAATTATATGCATTTATATATGTGTGTGTATATATATATATATATATATATATATCTGCCACTGTGCACATTACCAGCTCAAAGATTTCTTCTTTCATTCAGTGCATTATGCTCCTGACACACACTTTCTATAAATAGACTGCACTCTGACAGTCTTCCTTTACAGTTATCTTGTTATCTCCACTGAACCTGCATTTCCTGGAGTCTTGACTTGGTGTTTCCTGTTTTTTATTTTAAATCTTATGTGCTAAGTAGTTGCCTTATACAAGTCTATCCATGCATAACAAGAGATATTAAGTTCTTTATAACATACAGTTTTTAATCATTATTAAACCAGAAGAGACAACAGAATATGCAAAGAGTAGGTAATAGTAAACTTACTTAGGTGCCTCTATCCACATAAAGAGACATAGGCTTGTGCTCAAGGGATTTTGTGACACTATACAGTTCTGAAACAGTATTTCAAGCTACTGTTCATTTTCAGATAGCAGAGTGTTCTCTTTTTTCCATGTTACTTTGGAAGTAATATGTAACAAGGAAGTATTAATACCTGAATCTGTGTGATTCGACAGTAGGATTATGTTTCAGTGAATCCTAGGCCTTATTAAAAAGCAATCATTTTCTGCAATACAAAATTAATATCATAATAGGGATCCAATTGGGTTGCAAGTGTTTTAATCAGCTCAAAAAAAAAAAAAAAAACCAAAACTGAGAAAAACTGACTAGTTTTAAAAAATGAGCATGAACTTCGCAAAACCCTAAAAATTGATAATATCATGAACTTGATCAATCAAAATGTCATACTGGCATCAGTATGAAAAATCATGCATAATTTTTTTGTCACAGTTGAGCAATCCCTAGTACCTAACACAGAACTGATCAGATTGTAAATTAAGGTGCTTAATGATAGACAATCATTTTAGAAAACAGTTTATCCATCAAAACCCATAAATGGCCAATTCAGAGTTTTTACAAGAATAACTGTCAAGTCCAGTCCAGGAATAATTTGTTGAATGGAAATGCGGTGATGTGGAGACGCCTTGTTATATCCTTTCATTCAACATTTACAAAATTCACAGAATTAAATTCTGAGATTGATTCAACTCTTTCTTCCCAAGCACATATTTTTGCCATGAAATGTGGTATTCCTGTGTTGAACTCCCTCTAGTTCATTTTGTATCAAATATTTAGCAAATCCAAAAAGAGAACAGGGTTTTCATCTCCATTTTAATAAGTAAACTAACATTTTGGTCTCTGTTCTGACTCAGACAACAAAAAATATGTGAACAAAGCTAATCTACTCCTGATCTTGAGTATCCTTCCGTGTTGACTATAAGGGAGAGTACAACACCACTACCACCATCACAATGAGTCAATTCCTTGCATTTTATTTAAAATTCACAGAACTAATCTTGTTCCATGAGTAAATTGATCCATTTGGATTTTCAAGAAGGAGGATTTCCTGAAATTATTACATATGCACACAGCAGCTGAGTGTGGTGCAATCCTGAGGACAACCATGACTCAGAGACTATATTCTATTAAAAGGTATCTGAGCAATTTGGCTGAAAACAAGTTGAATTTTGCTCAGGTTTCTCCTCATGAGTTGTTACTTTTTAAGGAAATAAGGTAGGTTCTGAGAATCAGCCTCCTTCTACCCTTCTTCCAAATTCAATCAAGGCACATATAAACCCATGGCCTGCATCAAGCATTCTCCTCCTTCAGCAGTTCTCAGTGAAGCTTATCTTATCCAGGGATCACAAAACTCCTAGAATATGAAGGGCAAACACTGCCACATAAAAACTGCATAAGCTGTTAAAAAAACCCACTGTCAAATCAGGCTTTCTTCCCCTACTCCATTCTTTTTGCTCTGAAAATTTATCGTACACAATTCAGAGTAAGCAGCAGGCAAAGATTGCACAAATATCTGTGCCATTGCTTTTAAGGATGCTGTTCAAGTCAGAACACCTTAACAACTGGTGCCAGAAACTTCTGTCCTACTTACCCTAAAAACTTTATCTTGAAAAAGCCAATTAATATGAGAAAACCATCAAAAATGTGGCCACTTTTATAAAGATCAGAGGTGAACATGTAAATACTCTATCATCATTAGAGAAGGATTATGCTGGCTTTGATAATTTCTGACAGAGTCTGGATCTGCAATAGGTATGCTGATTTAGGTGTTGTCAGACACAAGATAAGAAGTCAGACAGGGGCTTAGGGAGGTCATTACTTCTCCTCAGATGATGATGTGTCCTATGGCTCAGACACTCCCAAATGAGCAGGTTGTTGCAGAAATGCCAATGAACTGGAAGTGGCAGAACAGTGTGGTATAACAGGCAAGGAAGAATGACAAGTACCAAAGGAGATAGGAAAGCAAGAGGATGGAGGAAATTCAATTGACAAGCACAGAGAGGACAAGTTCTGAACTTTGACCATGACCACAGATGGGAGGAAAGTGCAAGCAGCAACAAAAAAAGAAATAATGTGAAGTCCGGTTTTGGCTAAGCACAAGGGAATCAAATTGAGACATTAAAGAGGGGAAAAGGAGGAATCAGAGGGCTGACTGCCTATATTTGAGGAGGAAGAAAGTGTAGAAGGTAAGCAAAAAGGAGAAAAAAATGGGATATGTGAAAACCATTGCGTTTCTTCCCAGTCTGGGACTGAGAAGAAAAGCTATCGGGGATAGAAAAGCTTCCACGGACACAGTAGGACATCATTTAATTCAAGAAAATTAAAAATTCCCTCAGCTGGAGAGTGCAGGCTTTACACCTCTGGCAAAGAGACAAGTTATCTGCAATTAAACGCTGACTACAATTCAAGGATGGCACTGGAAGAGGCTACCAAGAGAAGTAAGTATTCACAGCACTAAGCCTGCCAGAGTTCAAGAAATGTTTGGACAATGCTCTCAGGCACACAGTGTGATTCTTGGGCCTGTCCTGTGCAGGGCCAAGAGCTGGACTTTGATGATCATTTTGGATCCCTTCCAACTCAGGATATTCTATGATTCTATGAAGTAATTTATGTAAGCACACTAGAATTGCCAGGGGAGGGTCGGGGTGGGGGGGAGAAGTCTCTTTTAAGGAATTCCTAAAAGTAAAAAAGTCTGTGTGGTATTTTCTTGCATTAGTGGAGCAAGTGAGAGTTAAATAGAATAAGATCTTGTCTCCAAAATCCTGTTTGTTAATTACATGCAACCCACTTAATGAGGAATAGAGGAAATGAAAATAAAAGGAGGAAGAGGCTTCTGCATTCCAATTAAAAGAAGGCAATTTGAGGACAAAGGGATATTTCGTTCCTATGGAAATCTACCTCAGTCATACTGGTAGTTTTTAAACAATACAAAACTGTTCCTATCTTCTTAAAATTTAAAATTTCTACAGAGAAAAAAAGAAAGTAACCCCAAACCTTAGTTGCAGAGGCAAAATACAGTCTAAGCCTGCCTGCAAGCAGAATAGACATAGTTATAGACTGAATCATTTCAACTTTGACTTTCAGTTTAAACCAATAGAATTAAGACAAAATTAGAAAGTTTTGAATAAGAAAAAAAAAACCACTACCTTAAGTACATGTTAATTTCAAAGATTTTAAATTGTTCATCAGCAAGTTGGGAAAAGTCATTCTCTATTAAAACTCAGATATAGAAAATGTGGATTAATTTAACTTTTATGTGATTGACAAGCTTATTAATTCACCGGCCCATGCAGCATCTTGAAGAAAAAGAAGTTATCAATAATCATACAATAGACGTTTCTAGGATTCTGAAGCTGTAGTCCACATCAGCAATGTAATAAAGAACTTTTTTTGCTTGAGTGTCAAATTTCAATTCCTTCTTCCTCAAAATGGTATGATCTTGCTTCCACTGAAACCTTCCTTTTCTGCGGAGTTACACACTTGTATATAAAGATTTCCATAGGCCCTTTTTATTGTGCACTGCAAGAGCCTCATTAGCTAAACATCTGCTCAGGAAGGCTCTAGATAATGAGGTAAGACAAGGGAGAATGGCAATTGGCTTAGTCGGAGGAGGGGAACAAAAGGTGCCCTGGAGGCCTCCTAGAATAAGGGGAGCAACAGGCAATGTTAAAAGGACTTGCACAACACGGGCTTTTAAGGATTAGGTAGACAAGAGGGAAGGTGTCCTGGCAGAATTTTAGGATGCATGATGCTATGGAATGAAAAGGTTGACTCCTTTTCAGAAATCAAATTTCAGGAGACATCTGAAAATGGATCTCTCAGAAGCAGAGTCCCAGATCTGTTACAGAGGTAGGAAAACAAAAGAGAAGAAGCAGTCTAAGAACATTCAAAAGAAACTGCTAGACAAACCACAAAGCCTGTAAGCTTCAGATCAGAGTGTTTTACTCAGAGATGTACAATACTGATTCTTAACCATAAGAATATTTAATTCTTTTAAGTCAAGGAATTGACCAGGATACAGAACATATCTCTCTGTCTCTGAAGCAACAGGCTGCCATGCATAAAGTCCCTTGTTCCATGAAGCCCTGCAAGCAGATTTTCTGTAGATTATAGCCTCTCTTATCTAGACTTTAAACTGTGAAGCTCATGGTGATGTAAGAGAGCTCATTACAAATTTTCAGAAAGATAAATTAAGTACACAGGAAGGAAAGATTTTTTCTAACATCACAGAGTTGCTGCATGGCAAGAAACCAAAATTTTCTGCACTGCAGCCAAGTGCCCTGCTTTGAAACCATACTACTTAACAAGAACAGGATCTCCTTTGTTTAGACAGTTCCAGTCTTTCATTAAGTCACTTGTACCCATCACAAGGCTCCTGTGGCTTTCAAGCCTTCATGGCTGCTGTAAGGCTTCGCCTTGTCTATAAAATGCTCCCAGAAAAGAACTCATTTTTTAACATATGTATTTAGAAAAGAAATGCAAAATGGAACCAATAGAATTCTCTAAAGTGTTACAAGGACCACAGGTGTACTTTTCTCTCCAATATACTGTCTAAACTCACACTTTTCATTCTTGAATATCCTTGCCCCAAACAACCTCAAGAAAACACGCGGAAAGCATGCTAAATCCACTCTTTACATAGATTTGCAGTCCATTGGAAGTGCACCAGGGATGACTACAACACTGGCCTTTAGTGCAATATAGTGCTTAAACTGCATTCATCCTGATACACTTCCAATTAAATTCTAATGAATACTGTTAGAAAGTTTGTGTTTGGTTCTGAGTACTGTATCTTTTGTTCTTTTTTAATAAAAGCATTTAAAATATTCATTACCACCCATACCACCACACTATTTTTGTAGAAAGAAGGAAGAAACTGCTTCAATATTTTCTATAGGCAACTATCCACAAGGCTGAACTGCCATTTAACCTAAAATAAATTTGTACAGCTAACAATGCTGTTTCAAACAAGACATACTATGGAAAATAACAAGCACATAGTGGATTTCATTGGAATGTAGTTAAATCCAATTAAGTTATTGATGTCAGGTATCAACTAAATTATTTATGCCTATTCTGGGAGTGATAGAGTAGGTGAAACTTCCCCCATGGAGACAGCACCACTTATTTGCTTTGTCAGAGCAGTGTCCTGTCTCCCTGTTAGAAATTTCAGCAGTTCATCCCTACAGCTGTAAAAATTGCAGGTAAAATAAGGATTGGAAAGCTGAAAGGATGACTCATCCACCTTTTTATTTTCCAAACTAAGGAAAGAGCGGGGGGGGGGGGGGGGGGGGGGGGGGGGGGGGGGTGTGACACCAAACTAACAGAATCGAACAAATCAACATTAATCGGCTCTCTGTGAAGCACACAGGAGAGCAACACCTTTCGTCCTAGGGAACCGTCATTCACAAGGGGAGGGGGCGGGCGGTGTGGAAATCCTACCGCACATTTGCAAAGATCAGCCGCTTTTGTTGCGGAAAGCCTTTGACTACAAATAGGCTCTCCAGGACCCTGATTTTAGGACACACAATCCTATAAGGGTTCAACTCTTAGTGACACAGCTGAGGCCTATGTTGCAGTGTCAGGAGATTGAAATGCAGTGCATACTGAGATGTGCAGTAGGATTCAGCTAACCAGTAACAGGGAACAGGAACGGTCCTGTACAGTTTGTGTCTCCCACTTTTCTTCAGTTTGCCTCACTGTTGTTGCAAAGAAACACCAGTTTAGCTTGGAAAAATTCCTGAACAGAATAAAAATCTTTCAAATGGCAACAAGGGCATTCTTCACACTGTCCTCACACAGGTTGGGATAACCAAATCCTATTTAAAACTGTTGTCTGGAAATGCTAAAAAAAAAAAAAAAAAAAAAAAAAAAAAAAAAAAAAAAATCAACTATAAAAAACACCCCCAAAACCACAGGGAAAAACAAAATGTGCAAGTTAACTCAGCCTGTCTAACAGATGGCAGAGGGGTTAACCCAGCCTGCCTTGAAGGGGTGTAGGATGTCAGCACAGAGAGGCAGGTTCCTTTCCCTCTTCTTCTGCATAACTTCAATCCACTAATTCAAGCAGTTCCTTTTGCACAATGGACAAATATGGGAAGACACAGGCAGTGACCAAGTCCACTCAGGACAGACATCCATTAGAAGACCACAAGTCTGTCTCCAGCCAGGTGTTAAGCTGTTATTCCCATATCTGCTGCTCATTTTGTGCATAAGAACCTACAGGGCAGACCACTTGCCTAGAAAATCTCCAGTTCCAGTCTTCAGACACCGGTGAGGCTGATGGGATGGAGACCCTGCTTCCCACAGGCATCGTCCCCACTTCTTTTATGAACCTATAAGGGATGCCAACCACAGCTTCATGGTTAGCACTCCTCAGATTGGCACAAGAGATGTGAAAAATTATTGTCCTATTATTGTTGGTTTTGTTTTTAAAACCAGGTGTACCCCAATGTAAAATACATACCCACTCCTAGTGGCTAGATCTGAAATCCTGGTCCAGCTCCCTTCCAGCCCAGAATCTTAGACACCATGTACCTGGAAATGTTATCAGGATAAGGGCAGATAGGGAAAGATCACTTCATCCTGACGGGAGGATCTTCATTTGCAAACCTCCATCAGAGCCGATTAATGTTGATTTGTTCGATTCTGTTAGTTTGGTGTCACACCCCCCCCCCCCCCCCCCCCGCTCTTTCCTTAGTTTGGAAAATAAAAAGGTGGATGAGTCATCCTTTCAGCTTTCCAATCCTTATTTTACCTGCAATTTTTACAGCTGTAGGGATGAACTGCTGAAATTTCTAACAGGGAGACAGGACACTGCTCTGACAAAGCAAATAAGTGGTGCTGTCTCCATGGGGGAAGTTTCACCTACTCTATCACTCCCAGAATAGGCATAAATAATTTAGTTGATACCTGACATCAATAACTTAATTGGATTTAACTACATTCCAATGGAATCCACTATGTGCTTGTTATTTTCCATAGTATGTCTTGTTTGAAACAGCATTGTTAGCTGTACAAATTTATTTTAGGTTAAATGGCAGTTCAGCCTTGTGAATAGTTGCCTATAGAAAATATTGAAGCAGTTTCTTCAGATGCCTTCAGAGCCCAGGGCAGGATGAAGCCATTGGTGCTGTTTGTGCTCATATTGAACACTCTGCATGCCTGTCCACAACCTGTGTGACCATAACCTGTTGGGAACACATCTTCAGCCTTGCTACTGGTTGGACCTAGGCATGACATTTTCCTGTAACACTTTCCAGAGCTTACAAGGTCAGTCTACAAGGACAAATGCCTTCAAACACCTTACACCTGGAGACATGTGCTGCATATTACACCCAACCCTATTCTTTCCTGTTATTCACTGCTCTGTCCTCCCTGATGAATAAGTCTTACAATGTGCTTCCCCACTCCATGGTACCTACTTTGCTTACCAGGGGCAGAGTGGGACTCACAAGGAGGGTCTGCTTTCTTCATCTTTTATTTTGAGAAAGCTAAGTTGTGAGTCTTGGAATTTTGCCAGGAATTATAGCTGTATGTTGATTTTAACAGTATAGTTTCATAGCTTTTATCAAACATCTCAAGAGCAAGGTTTACAGAAAGTGAGAGATTCTAATCACAGTCTCTACAGAGCACAGAAAGTTATACCAGTCTTTACTCAGTACAAGAAGCCCAAATAATGATTAGCTACATCACAGGAAAACAAGTCGTAATTTAACTGTTCATTCATTACATCACACTTATAATTAGTCACTGTATTTTGGCATAAGTTACAGATATGAAGAAATTTTGCAGGATTTAAATAAAGCACTACAAGAAAGCCTTTAAAATCCTTTTTCTTCCTTTAGAAATGTATAATGACTCCGTCAAACTCTACAAAAATAGAATTGTACTATTTACTAGTTGATAGCAGAGTACAATTAAAAAGTCAGAGAGAATAAATCTTAAATCGAAATTATGTTGTACATGAATGCTTCTGGACCACTCTTCATTTATCACTCAGGTCTTTTCTCTCCAGTGGCCTCATCTATTGGAACATCTCATTAGGCTTCAGCTATTCCCCTAAGCGGAACTTAAAGGAGCCATGAGGCACCTCCAATCCCTCACTTATAACTGTACAGATAATTATTTAGGGAAAAAAAAGCATTTGAACAGGCATTGATTCTTCTGGAGACCTGAGGTACTGCATCAAGAGGCTCTTTCCTTGGTTTATAGTTTAGATTCTACCACTTTTTAGGCAAAGTCACATCCTTATGTCAACTCGAAAGAAACTTCCTGGACAAAACAGATTTTCAGAGTGATGATTCCTTAAAGGAACACTACCTTCCTTAAAACAAAAATAAAACACAAAACAAACAAACAAAAAAGCCCCAACACATCCATCAGAAAAAAAACAACCTATCCAGAAATCCAAAAAAACCCCACAAACCCACACACAAAACAAAACCAACAAATAAAACCCAACCCACTAAACGACCCACCCACTGTCCCCACACTTCCTGGGTATATCAAACTCAGTTGGAGGACCCGGAAAAAACAGTTGACCTGTTCTTTTTAAAACTACAAGACTGAATGACTGACAGTGGAGACTTTTTTTGGAGTAACCTGAGGTCTCAGAGCTACCCTTTTATTTTGTCCATTGCTTTTATGATTCATTTTCCCAAGACATCTTTCAAGAAGACTTTTGTAGGAGGAATGTGGGAAAATAGCATCCTGGTAATACTCCCTCAGTTGCATTAGTGCAGCTGTCCATAGCTGAACATCCTAGTACAGTTCCCATATTCCCTATCAAACTGGTGTATGAGGTAATGAAGACCACTCTCAGGTCTCTCCAAACCTTATTGTGGAGTCTACTCATTTTCTGGCAGGCTTGAATCTCAGTAGAGGTTCAATGACCTGAGCCACAGCAAAATGTGAGAGAAGCAACATTCTTTAGTAGACTTAATTGTCTCTAGTAGCAATTTTTTAATATCTATAGGGAGCAGTAGCCTGAAAACCTTAACCTCCCCCTGCCTGCCACTATGACCTTTAAATTACAGATAGCAAAAGGCAGATAAAAATCACCCTAGTTACAGATTTCATAAGAGCAATTATGAGTCAGTCACAATTAAATGCCTAACTCCAGGTTTTTTTAGATTTAAACACATTCTGTGTCACCTTCAGAAAGGAAGCCACATCTGATTTGGTAGAAAATAGCAGCATGCCCAATTGGAAGAAAAATATTTGGAAAAAAGTCTATCATACTGCTAATTTTTTAGCTGTTCATCCACATCCCCCTTCAACTAGCAATTAAAACTAGCTAGACCATTCTCAGCCACTAGAAAAGCATGGTTTAAGCTAGGAACATATGTAATTCCAATGCAGAAGGAATTTAGTTTGAGCATATGAAATTCCACCAATCCTTTCCTTTACAAGTTCCAGAGCCTTTACCCCTATGGAGGACATTACTGAGTCAATATCGTGCAAAAGTGATAGATTTAAAAGGTTACCTCTCTTTTTACAGATATGTGAAGCACACACATAATGTCACACAAAATCCTGAGCAAATGGATGTTTAAAGCCATTATAATGAAAGAAAATAAAAATAAATGTCAGCCAACAGAAAATATCTATTTTGCCTTTTAGGTACACTTGATGCTTTGCTTCATCCTCTGCATGAATTCTGAACAAGCCATCAAAAGGCAAGGATTATTTGCTTTAATCAGCAGATCTTTCCTGTTGGCAGCAGTTCCAATCTACAGGATTTCAGAGAATTTCTTTTATGTAGGCATGGATTTACTGAGTAATGTGATAGATCTGGCCCTTTCCCTCACCTCTATTCATTGGTGCTGCTTGGTGCTGTGCGTGGATGCTTCTGTGCCACAGTCAAACTACAGCAATCCCCTCACCTGCCTCATTTCATCGAGAATCAAAAGTTATGCACCTTTCATAGAATGACTAACACTCTCCACTTGGGGATAACTGAGGGAAACAGAGCCTTATCTTTTAGTTAAATGCATTCTGGACATTAGAAGTGATAACTTAACCGATTGCTGCAGAGCTCTCATATTTATCCTTAGAACATGTTTGACCTCTGCTATTTGTTTAAGACCTGAGCTGCAAGAACTCCTAAAAGTATTGAATCTGTCTCAGTGTCATTTAGGTATGAATCACCTCCTCAGTGTCCCCCCAACTCCTTATGCCCTCTGGAAAAAAAAAAAAAAAAAGAAAACAAAATAAAACTGCAAAAGAAAATAAAAGCTTTGTACAAAATGTTAGGGTTATTTAGAGAGTGGTTTTGGTAAAGCAGCTGATGTTCTGCGGATTTTTCTCAATGAAACATCTAATACTTCACTGACCATGAGAAGACATTGTCCTGTTTACCAGTTTCTATGAAAGTTTCTAATTCAATTTACTACCACATTTCTGATGTTGTAAAACATAATTTAAGTTTACACTTAACTTTAGTTCAGGAAAAAGGAGAACAGTGGCTTGATGAAATTGGGCACTTTACAAGGAACAGAGGAAGAAAATATAATCAATCTTGTTACAGCAGTTGAAAAAGGCAGAGATTTGCCTTTAAGTGAGGAATTTTTTTGTTTTGGAGTTTAATTTTGGAAAAGCAAAATAGGTCAACTTTCTAGGAAGCTGCATATTAGGCCTGTCATCTGCTACATCCTGCCTGCCAATTGCTCCTCCTGCCTTCCAGAACAGCTCCTCTCAAGCAACAGTTCCCATTTGGTCCATTGGTTGTTACTGTCACCTGTCATTTTGTCATAGAAGTAGCTGGCACTGGTATGGGCTGTATTTTCTCTTACTGCAGGACTAGGACAGAAAGGGTGTGGAAGGAGAGACAGTGACTGGTGCTGCATCTGCTCTTGCTACCATTTGATAGCCACAGCAGCTTTATAGGTGACAGACCCAGCAAATGAAGCACAGCCTTCCTCAAGGCAATGAAAGGCCTTGGGTTGTCTTCTTCAACCATGTCAAGATTACCATTGCCTGTAGAAGACAAGTATTCAAGTGGTTTCAAGCTGCTTTGAACACTGGTGTCAGCAATTTGTTTCCACGGAATCTGGTTTATAAAAATATTTCTGGAGATGCTAATTTTAACAGTAATCATAAATGACCAAAGATGTATTAAATCAACTACAATTAATACCAGTATTTTCTACATCAGCTTTACTGGGAAAAGATCTTGGAAGAAGCTTGCCTTTGTTTTCTGTAAAAATTAACTTTCTAATTTTTAAAGTTTGTCATCTTCACTTTAAACTATAACAAAACAAGTATTTTTAGTCTAGGTTAAATCATGCCTTGTGATGTTCAAATTTTTTGCAAGTTGTCTATATTTTAAGCTGACTCTTGCGGCTCACCTGTATAGCCTGGCTCCACATCTCAGAAAAAAATAATTAAACTTCATTGATCCCTATGAAAGCTTAAAACATTGAAGATATTTATGAACATTATATACTGAATAAATTTGAAAATGTAACATACTTACTATCCAAAAGTAACTCTTACTTCTCTGAAGTACAAAGTAAAAGTCTTGTTCACCCTTTCTTATTTTCAGAAAATAACTCCTATCTCCTTCACGCCACTCTCCACAGGAAGGTAGTCATATATAGTCACTTCCCTTACATAATGCATTCACATAAAAAAAAAAAAAAAAGAGAGAGAGAGAAAGTACCAGAGTACAATTCCTCCATGTTCAGGGAAAAGAAGCATGCTATAACTTATTTTTTCTTACTGCAAGGACCTTTCCAGACCGTACCTACCCCAAAGACATTCTGATTTTTTTTCCTGAGGACTGTTTCTACAGCTCCTGTTTGACCATACATTTTGTGTTCTGTGGCTTCTCTGTGCTATTTTTCATCAAAACAAAATCCACACAGGTCTGTTTCTGGCCAGGATTTCAGTCCCCTATGTTTGACAATATATTTAGAACGAAGGAAATGAAACCACTGAAAACATGTTTAATGTCTTCTGACAAGTAACAACACCATCTTTGGAGAGGTTTTATCCAGTCCACTCAGAACTGAGAAAGCTGCTCCTAAATGCAGAGTTTAAAGAGATTTCTTTAAGGTAGTCCCATTTAGGATACTACCAATCTTTTCCACATGGCTTTTGATGGATTATCATTATTTGGCAGTCTGCAAGTAATAATCACTGAAAAACCAATTTTAAGACAAGATCGAGAATCTGGAACAAAATTTAAACACAAAAAACCCTTCAACAAACAACAGAGTGGAAGGACTGACAGGTAATTTGTAATAGATATTTTCTCTCCAAGAATGAGTCAACAGTTTCAGTAAGCACACAGCTTTTCTTTTTTCCACAAAGTTATTTTTTACTCATTCTCGAAATGGAGAAGTGTTGTATCTACTATTGCTTCAATATATCTGAAAGTTTTTGCACCTTCTTGAATAAATGAAACTATATCAATTGGATCTCCAATTTGCCAGCAAAAACCACGAATTTTTATTGTTCTTTGATAAAAGTCACAGGAAAACTGCATGAAGGCAGTCTGTGACAATCTCCCAAAGACTGACAACCTCCAGAGACTGATAGCCCTGCTGAATCTGCAAGGACTGCCCCCCCCCCAAAAAAAAAAAAAAAAAAAAAGCCACAAGGACACCTGTGTGCCTGCTTGAGCCAAGGACTCTGGAACCTGGCAGCCTTTGGGCATCCAGCTGGAGTTGACCCAGCAAGGGCACTATAAGACAAGGTGTGAGTGAGCTACATGAGCAGGCTTTACGTGAACAGTTAACTACTAATTACCATTTGAGAAACAAAGGCATTCTAAATAATGCTAGTGTTCTGTGACTTGCATGCATGCACACACACAATAGAAACAGAAATTCACATTGCATACAATTAATAAGACATCGATACCTTTAAATTCGATCAGATATTTGCCACCGATGCTATTACAAACACATTTATAGATGTATTTACCCAAAGACCTCTATTTCAGTTTATCATATGTATTTAGTCTCCAAAAACACTCTATGATTATTGCTAACACACTGCATTCTAAAACCTCACTGTTTTCAAGTCCATTTCACTGTACATTTCAAAAGCGCACAGCACTAGCTTTTGTCATTTTCTCCCTGCCTCCTTTAAGCCAGTCAAGTTGCTTCCACAACAAAATACCGACTAAAATTTTTTAAAAAAAAAAAAAAGGGAAAAAGTCCTAATTGAATTCTCTGAGTTCGAAAAATATCCACGTAACTGGATGCTTCCACATCTACTGTTACTTTTATATGCATTGACATAATTCTAATTTTTTTCCTACCTGCTGTCAGCACATACATTATTTTAATAAAATTCACATTGCATTCAAGCTCCATGTCCTACATAAATGTATGTGAAGACTGACTCACTTAGCACCTCCAATCTAACTCAATGGAAAGTACAACAGGCAACCTGCTTTCCATAGCACCGTGCTGATTGGCATTAGCTGTGCTAACATTACTGTCTGATTGCGTCCCATATCAGTCTCAATCATCTCGTCTAGTGTCGGTGTCCAGGCAACCAGCACAGCTACAGAGGTTATTTTGTCTATTTTGTTTAAGTATTGATGAGACTTTAGCTTTTCTTCCCACTTTCTAGAATTTCTCCAACTTTAAAAGACTTTTATTTAAAAGACAAAACACAGCCAATATTAATTTTTGTAGCAGTTCTTAGTAGAATTTATCTGTGAACACTCAGAAAAGTTTTAATAATAGTGATTGAAAGGTTTCCACAGCCCTGACAAGATCTCAGTTTGATATACATTAACATGCATCTACCCTTACTCCTGAATAGTCGAAATTACAGATGCAACAAACTGGTAAATATGGTTGTGGTAGCTTGTGTTACTGTCTGCAGCTGTTCTTCCCATACTTGGCTCCTTGCAGTTACTGTCCTCATAGCAGGAGTTTAAAAAAACAGAAATCAAACAAACAAACAAACAAACCACACCAACAAAAACAACCCCAGAAGCAGCATCCAGGGCACAGCTGTCACAGTTGACAGCATATTGCTTTAGCCGCAGACCCGCGGTCAACATCCATTTACACCGAAGTGCAACAGTGGAGTCACAGGTTCCACTTCTTTCACTGGGGAGGGCATGGGAATTGCCCAAGGAACACATTTAAATACTACAGCTGCTTATTTTACCAGATATTTGCAAGAGCTCTAAGTAGAGAAATAGTACTTTGAATCTACTCCCTGCTAGAGGTGGTCAAAGATTTTTTTGGCCCCCTTTTGCTCCCTGGAAGTTGTTCTGTAAGTTGTTACCTATTTAGAGTTGGATGTTTTGTTCTTTTAGGTTTGTTTTACAGGAAACGTTGTCAGCGAAACAATTCTTTTCTATTATAAAATTTAAAGTCTATTTTGACTTTAATGCAGCATCAAAATACTATGAAAGAATCTGGACTGGGTTTTGTGGGTTGGTTTTCATCCTGTATTGGCTTAAGCAATTTAAACAGAAAAGGTAAAAAGCCAAACTCTTACAAGACCGCAAATAACTCCATTAACACTTAACAAGCTACTTGTATAAACCCTAGTTAGGGTGGAGAAGAGTATGCTGAACTCATTTTGCATGTCTCCTCATTAAAAAGAGCAATTACAAACAAATGTGCATTCCTTTCATTTAAAAGGGGCTGTTCAAGGAAGCAAAACCTATCACATGAAGAAATATATCAGCAGCACACTGAACCCAAAAAAAAGCAACTGGAATTGCTGATTATTGCTAATACACTCAAAGAGAAGAGGTAATTATAAGGACAGTAATTTTGTTTCCTTTTCTTACTCAAATCATTCAATACAAGTAAGAGACTGTGTAGGGCTATCAGAGATCTCATTTTGCATGCAGAACTCCATATTAACAGGTCACTGGTGTATTAAAAACCCAAACACCATTCTTCTGCCTTAGAAAAGAGCATCACTAACAAATGTGAATTGCTTGCACACACGTTAGTTTCAGCTGCATTTTTTTTGTACAAAATTTGTGTCAGGCTGCTGAAAGCCCTGGCAAAGATTACATTTGTTTTTGCTTGTAAAAGTTATTTCTCAGTAACAGATAACACTACACAAATGAGAGAAAAACTAATAAAATCTAGAGACAGACCATCACAGTGTCACTCTAATATTTCATGATTTCTAGTGCCTGTATTCTCTTGGATGAGCAGTAGACTTGGTAGTGTTAATTTTCCAGTGGGACCTGATGATCTTAGAGGTCTTTTCCAGCCTAAATGATTTCATGCCTACTTCTGTCCCGAGGATGCTGCACAAAGCACAAGACTTTTCAGAAATAACTTTGAAATTACATACCTGCTGACCTTCACCCTTACAGCACATTCACAGTCCTCAAAGCAAGCACAGGTACCAGTCCACATCACTGATAAGAAGGTACTGCTGGCAGACTGTGGCCATCACTTACTTCCTGCAATGTGCTGCAAGCTCTTCAAGGAAGCTCCCTCTTTCAACAGTTCTCTGTAAAGTTCCTAAAGCAATTTATGTGCCATATAAATAAACAAAACATACTTTTGGAGCAGATAACCTTTCTAATATTTGTTTAAAGCATTTAAATTTGTCCGTAGAAGTGTCTAAGCAAAGCAGATTTTATAAAAAAAATGCAAAATGCTACTCAAAATCCCTTTAACACTGCAGCACATTATTTGTTTCCCTTTCCTTTCCCCAAGAGTTAAGATTTAAACAGGTTTTGGCTAACATATTCTCATACTTCAAATTATATACCATGGTGCATGAATCATAAAGATAATTTAGTGGCTTAAATGTTGATCAAAGTAATATTCTACTGATTTCTGAACTTGTCAGGGGAGACGAGTCATGATTTTTAGTTTCTCCTCATTTCTTCAATGGTAGTAGATTGAAGTTGCTCATTTCTTTGTTAGTAGCTTCAAAACACAGAAGCAATTTTGTAACTTGCATTGGATCACATTTTACTGCACCAATTTTTACACAAAGGAAGGAAAATGGAGAAGATAAACATTTTCAGTTCCTTGAAGTATTGGTGACCAATTATCTGACTATTCTGAAAGTCCTACACAAAACTCATAATTTTATTCAAGGTATATAATTCTCAGATAGCAGCATGATGCAGTATGGAACCTGAATGTTTTTTCAGTATTTTTATAGTAGTGTTTTAATAGCTGCTGCAACAGTGTTGGTAAAGTTTCTAGGACCATTTCTACCTTTGAAACATCAGGTAGATTTTCTTTTTTGCATATGGATTTTAAAACACCGACCTTTATTTTTAGGATTTGTATTTTCAGTATTCCTCTTTTACTACAGAAAGACAAACAGTTCAGCAACTTGGACTCTGAGCTGTAGTTCAGAAGACCCCAGAATGAACTCCCCAGGTTATCATCTGTTATTCAATGTGACCTTACACGGGTTCCTAGGGGAATGAAGGTCTAGGAAGATTTAGGAGACAGCACTTTTGACTCCAGACTACAAGGACAGGATAAATACCTCAAGGAATGTTAAAAGTTCAGTTAGTATTTTAGTGACCACTGAAATATCCAAGACATATCTAATGAAAAAAAGCATACCTCACAGTCCTGTTTAAGCAGTGCATTAATCAACAACACTGCTTCCCATGTGTATAACCTCTTCCATTTTAGAGGAGCAATCCTTTTGCTATCTTTTTATTCAGTAAACTTTGATTAGTTTTATCAGAGCTAATTTTCTAAGAGACATAAGTACATGTAAGTGCTAGGGGAAAATAATGTAGTCACAATGTTCTCTTCGCAGCATCTTCATGCAGGAAATGTTTTTGAAACATGAGAGTCAGCTCCTACGCATTGAATTGAGTACAAAGACACAGTCCAGAGTTTCAGAGCCATTGTGCATAACTACCATCCGTAGAACCTGAAGGGAAGATACAGAGAACATTCCTTGATGGGCAAGGTGCAGCAGCCTTGCCCTTAGAGCAGATTGCTTTGTATGAAGCAATGCCTGCCTGTCTTTCCTGTGCACCTATGTGCAATGAAAGGGGAGTAAGCACTTTCATTCTATTCTCTTCTGCCTCATGGCACACAAAGGAAGAACTGTCAAATCACAAGTTTTATAGCAGCAGTATGACACCACATCCTCTGAAGCATTAGAAAAAAAACACTGAAACAAAAAGTAATAGCAAAAAAACCCTAAACAAAACACCAGAATTCAACAAAAAATTACAAAACAGGTTTTCTAATCTTTTTCTTCTGAGTGAAAAAAACTAAACCCAAAATGTGTATCTACAGTAGTTCATTTAGGAAGCTTGTTATGAGAACAGGTACAACATTTCAGACACAGTCTGAAATTGAGAACCAATTACATTCTTTCCTCCCCTCATCCTTTACGGGAAGGAAGCACAAAAAATAACTCCTCTATAGGTTTTTTATTTACAGAAGTCAATATTAATAATATTTTTTTCCTTTAGACTGAGAGATGGAAAAATATTCCATACACGTTCATTTAAAACATAAGGCAGTTAGGGGTATTAGCCAAAACATTTATCCTTGGTGAGAAATGGCGAGTGCTACCGGACAAAATTAAAATAATTAAGGAACATTGCAGCTGGATTTCTGCAACCTCATCTACAGAATTCTCTGCATTCACCTTATTCATGTGTTTACTAATTTCTCATCATTACTAGCTAAAAGAAGCCTGAGTGCCTTCTGTTCGTTGTACATTTATTCATAAAAGGTTCACTGTTTTCCTCATATGAATGTTTTCAGCAGTTTATAAAAAGCCAATGTGGCGATTCAGTTCAAGAATTTTAGTCCATTTTCTTAAGCTGAATAACCAGTGCTCAAATCTCCTAAACATATGGGGACCAGACACTGAGTTCATAGGTACTAAATAATGAGTTGTCATACATTCTCCATGTCCAAGGATAGCACTGAAACTCATAAACAACCATTGTTCTGTACAGCTGAATTGCTTATCCACTGAGGACAGCAGTACTGCCTGATTTTGCACCAAATCAAGCCATAATCAGTATTTGCACCACATCTTATCATGTTTTTGGTTTCTTGCTTTCATCTTTTTGACAACTTCCTTAAATCCTTTAGCTTAAGATGGTTTACAACCTGTTTATAATCAGCATCACTGCAGGCAGGACCAAATTCTGAAGTGCAGAGGATTTGTAACCCAGCAGTTCTCACACACCTGAGGTAGGTCTCTGATAGATTACCACCAGCACTGATTTTGCATATCAGAAAGGACAAGGCCAAAACCTTCTAATTTGTTATTTGGCTCTGTCTTCCACCAACCTACACCAGTCTTTCCTAAAGAGGAAATCCAGTGCAGGGGGAAGTTGAAACTAAACCGCATTACCTGTACTGCACTTCACTGGCAAGTTACTCCTACTTCCCAATACCACCTGGAAAGGTATCTTGCTTCACTTTGAACTGAAAACAGATACCTTTCGGGTACATATAGTAGGAATATCTACAAAGGTAATTAAAGCATACTGGAAATCAATATAACCTTTGAGATCTGTATATAGTAACTGTTTTGGATGAGATGGTTGTTTTTTGCATGGTTCTGAATATCATATGGTAATTCACATCCATGAAAATATAAAGAGAAGACGCTAAGAAATTCAGATGGCAGCATTTTGTAGCGTCACTGAGGGTGTGGGGTTGAAGAGAATAGGTGGTGGAGAGTTTCAGAAACACAGAGAGTAAACAAAGACATTTTCTGAGGAGAATGGACAGAAATAAGTTTAGGTAAATTCTGTTTTGGTATTTGTTAAGGCAACTTCATGGGTCCCAGTGAGAAATGAGTGTTGTCGTTTGAAAAAGGTTTTCCCCCCCTGGAGTTGGAAAGTGGTTTGCTCCAGGGGTGGTGTTCTTGGTGTTGAGCCCATCAGGGCACCCCTGCAAAATTAGCATATTACACAGACCAGAAGACAAGTTGTTGGCAGAGAGAATTGGAGCAATGAGGTAGCAGAGGGGAGCCCCAGGTGCCCCTAGGCACCCTGCAGCCCCGGGTTTATGGCTATGGCCAGGGCTGCAGTAGTTCCTGGCCGTTTTCCCCCCTATGAGCAGGGGAAGCAGCAGCAGTGATCATGAAGCAGAGCAGAAAGAATTCCAGGCAGAAGAGAGAAACTTCAAGCAGTCTCGCTGCCACCCCCCCTGCCATGGTGAGGGGAAGGAGCAACCCAAGCTGAGACTGGAGCAACAGAGATGGGCCGAGGGCTCCGAGGTGCCCTACGTGAGGTTTGGGCGAGGGCAGCCAAAAACTGAAGGATGAGGAATGCAGGGGATGTCCCCCCTCCCTTGCCACGTGGCAGTCAAGCTGATGCTACAATTGAGACAGAGAGAAGTCAAACCAAGCAGGCTCTTTCTGGGTAAGGACTTTAATGAAAGCTATTTGGGGTATAAGACTGAGCAGAACCCAGAATCCTGCAGCCTAGGGAGAAGAGTAAACCCAAAGTGGAGAAGACCCTGAATCTTACTCCCTGGGACGAACCTTCACGAAGCAGGGGGAAAAGGACTCAAATGCTTTGAGACTCCCTGTAGCTTGTGATGCAGACATGGCGCAGCAAATGTTCTCTTGCAGTCCAGGAGGAGCCCTTGGCAGAGGCCAAGCAGCTGGTGGGGGTGCAGAAGAACCCCCCATTTACTCCAATGAGAGACTTTAGCTATCATCCTGAAGGTTCTTCTTCTGAAATGATGTGGGAGGAGATCAAGGGGTGGTAGAAATTGTATTAATACTGTGTATTTGTTTGCTTTTTAGTTTTTATTCTGTTTTAACTTTGACATAATTCCCCTATGCTGGGTTTGTTGCCTGTCTGAAAACTTCTCTCAACATTTTAGCAGATTTGTGGGGGTTTTAAAAATTGGTTTTGAGGCTCTAACCACAACAACGAGAAACAAAGAAACACACAAGAAGGCCTTTACCCCACTTGTACATCCCAGCTTCAAGGGTTATTTGCCCAATTGCATGTCCCTTCCAACTCAGAATATTCTGCGATTCTATGTGGGAATTTGAAAAATTTCATGACATAAGTTATAAAGACATCACTAATTAGTTCTAGGAAATATACTATCTATATAGCATATTATGCTGACCCTTTCAGCTATTTCTTTAAGGCTATAAGAACTAGAAAGGCTTTTAAAAAAAAAGTCAGAAATAGAATTTTCATTTCTGTCTCCAACTGTTGTTTGAACAAAAGCAAACAAACCACATAGATACCACAAGAATTAAAAACAATAAAAAGATCATCGCATACCTCTTTTCGTTCCATCTCAACATGAAACACTGCAGCATTAGCTGGAATCCCACCACAAAAATCATCAGACCAAGAGAAATAAGAAGCCTAGTTCTGCCCTATCACAGAGATCAGAAGTTCTGCACCTCTTTGCCACAAACAATACCAGGAGATATAAACAACAACACCTGAATAAAATCCCAACCTAATTGAGGAGAAACAAGGAGAGAGTGAATCTTTTTTTCCTGTTTTCATCTTCTCATCTGAGTGTTATTTACAGCTCATACAAGCAGCTGTGTCTCTTCCCGTGTAAAAGACTTTCAGGCTTAGGGCAGACTATTCAAACTCTAAAACACCATCTCAGTGCAATTAAAGCACACATACCTGGCAGAAATAATAAAACAGATTGCAGGGGAATATGGGGGGTTAGTGAAGAGTCAGTAAGATCAACATAAAACAGCAGAAGTATGCGATAATTTCTATTAATCAGGCTGATAGTTTCACAAAAAACTAGGCCATGTTTAAAAGTGACAAACTGCCAAAATATGCTAAACAAGCAGTTTTACTTCCCTTTTAGAGTTCTCATGAAGCAAAGCTGGCCCAACGCTGCCCATTCTTGGTCTCCATTTCACTGAAGATGAATGAGGAAGAGATACAGCTAAAATACTGTGTGTCCCTTTCAGCATTGCCTACACTCTGGCACTCATAATTTCTGTATGAAAGGGAGGAGTGAAACAGTTTCTCTACTTCTGTATCAATGCTTTTCTCTTTCCCATTTTACTAATACATTTCCTCCACATGTCATCTCTCCTTGTATTCATTATACAGTCATAAGTAACATAAGTAGGGTGGTCAGACTTTGGAATTGGTTGCCCAGGGAGGTGGTGGGTCACCATCCCTGGAGGTGTTTAAAAGGCATCTGGATCTGGCACTGGGCAATGTGATGTAGTGGTTTAGGGGTTACAGTGGCAGTGCTGGGTTGATGGTTGGACTGCATGATCCTAAAGGTCTCTTCCAACCTTGGTGATTCTATGATTCTATTCCATGGTTTGAACACAATTTTCACTATGGAAAACACTTTCATGGGAAAAAATACAGAGTTCTACTAAATTTTCTTTTGAGTCTAGATAAATTTTATGTATTTATGAGTGTAAAGATATGTTCACCTTGATATAATACAAACAAAGATCATAGTCCTATTATACAAGATTATTCTGAAAATTACTGATTTTTGTACATTGTTAATTTTTGTTCCAAAATTCCACATTTATGATATTTGAGTAACTGGAACATGAACCCAGTATACCTTCATACATTTGAAGTACTAAAAATTCTTCATTTACTTTTAAGGTTTTTTTTCACCTCTTAGACATGTAGACCAATAAACCTATTTTTCTTCTGTCTTTAAAATAATGAGATAAGTACAGAAAATATAGCTTTGTTTCTCATTTAAAATTACAAGGATGTATAAGACTAACACGTCTTTTCTCTAAGAATACAAAAATCATACTTACATGACTTACTGACAATTTCACCTTATCTAGCAATTTAGTGAATGAGTAATTCAAGTATGAAAATGTTATATTTGAATTAAAGTATGTCATTCTGAAGAATGGTGAAAGTAAATAAGGACAGTACCATAAAAACAGAGGTGGTTAGAGACAGGATTAAGTATTGCACCTAGCCCATAAGTTTCTTTAACTTTGGATTTCTAAAAGAAAATTAGATAAAGTTGTTTGGAAAATAACAGGCAAAGAAGCATCACAGCAGACACGTGTAAAGTAAAATGAGTATTAAAGAAATTAAAGGAGAAATAGCCTCGTAAGTTTTCCTCAGGAACATTTACATCTGTGAATTAATACTAATCTTAGTCCACTGCATCTGTTGATGCTGCTTGCTGTGTCTGCATAGTTAAAACCTAAAGGAAGTGACATGCAGAGATCTCAACAGCAGATGTTGCTTAAAAGCATTTCAGTGGAGGAGAAACAAAAAACCAAAGAAATCCAGCAGTTTTCACTGGATTTCTGAGGTTTTCTTTATGTTGTTTCCTTTGGGGAAATTAATCACAAATAATTTTGAAAAATAATCATTTTTCCCCCATTTTTGGGGGACCAGATGTCTGGCTTATTACTTTTTATTGTCTGTCAAATCACGTACAAAATAAACATTAAAGTATTAGACAAAGCAGACCCATTCTTCACAAAGTAAAATCCATGAGGATCTCATATGTTCTATAGTTTGACCATCCCCAAGATGGAGAATCATCAGTCACTCCAGCAGTCTACATAAGCATGTGCTTCACTATTTAATTACTTCATTATTTCAATAACCCATTTAAGCACAAAATTTCAACATATTTTATTCAATTTCATCATTGTGTTTTGTCCAAAAGCCACTGTAAGTAGTGAAAGAGAGGCTTTAGAATACTTTCAGAGGATGATATAAAGGACTCTGATGCAAGATAGACTCAAGAAAAGAAGAAGAAAAGTCTTTAGTAAGATGGTAAGTTTGTGGTTTCAGGAGAGAAGGCAAAGTGAAAGTACAAGAGCATTTGAGAGGGAAGACTTGTAAAGAGAAGCCTTCATCATGCAACTATAGTAGGAGCTTTGGGATAGATGTTGGGAATTAAGAGTTTACAGAAAAAGGGAAGAACTAAAATTCAGCATTAATATGGAGTTC
Source organism: Chiroxiphia lanceolata (assembly GCF_009829145.1). NCBI lineage: Eukaryota > Metazoa > Chordata > Aves > Passeriformes > Pipridae > Chiroxiphia > Chiroxiphia lanceolata. The sequence continues at coordinate 118,353,142 of NC_045637.1, read as the reverse complement.
TAAGATTACAGTCTGGGATGAAAGCTTTGGCAGCGAATACTCACAGCCAAAATTAGTGAAAAGCATCATTTTGCTAGTTCCAAGAAAATAATTTCCACTTAACCTAATCAGTTATACTTAGGAAAACATCTGAAATAATTTTCAGCAACCCTAAGGAAAGAGTGGGCAGATAAATACCCCCTAACTAAATAACTTCACTTCCACATACAAGCCCACACATTGAACAAAGGACAAAACACGGCTCAAGTGACTTGCACAATGGTCTGACCATGAACCATTTGTTCACAGACTAATAGGCAGTGTCAGCTTGTCAGCAGCTTCTGTGTCACTATCATCACTTTCTGCAGCACTGCCGGTGGCAAGAGCTCCTGCTAACATGGACACTTCTTTGCAAGGGCTGCAATGTTTTGCTATTGGATGGCACTGGAGAGGATATGCTTTTGCAAGCAAACCATGATTCTTATTCAACCCTAAGGGTAGATTCAAACTGAGGCAAAACGCTCTTACAGTTGTATTTGCTCTTTCAGCTGAAATTTTAGAATTTTTACCAACCTTTAAGAAAATGTTAAGAAAATTAAAATATCAGGCAACCTGACATCAGGACTAGGTCTTGATTTTCCCCTGTATTAATCAGAAAAAATAACATGCAAGTGGAGAGTTGAGATGCTGGCTCAGTTTCTCTGTTATTAGACAAAAGTGTCATAACCAATTCACTTCCTTAAAAGTAGAAGTTAAATTCAGGATCCCTGTAACAAAGTTAGAGTATGAATCACTGGAAGGCTATGGATAAAGTAATATATAGACATACTGCTTATTTATAATGTCTCCTGCCTGTGAGTGGCCATATTTCTAGTTACTCTGTGAGGAACTTTAATGGCTTTTACTTTTTGAAAATGCTGATAGCCTATCCTTTGAAATACCAGACCACTTACAAGTAATTCAAGTGGTCCTGGAAAACAAAGAATTGAAAGCAGGTTAAATCTCCAGTACTTAAAAATAATTCTTTTTAAAGTCCTGTTAAACTCAAGTTGTTTTCCTTCTCCCATCTCTATGACCTTAAAGAAAGACGTCTTTTGTTTTAGAGTCTTGGTCTTTATTTGAAAAAGAAGTGTGTGAGATGAGGATTTAAGAGAAAAAAATTTTTATATTCTCAAGTGTTTCTTAATAGAGGGACAATTTCATTGATTTTTGGCTCAATTTGTTTTGGTTTCATTTTGCTTTCCTCAGAGAAAGACTGATAGGTTTTAATATAGTTCAATCTCAAGAGCTGGAAATGTGACAGTCCTCAGCTCTGTTCCCCTGCTCTGCAACAGTTCCTGGGGTCAGGTATTTAGAGTGAATCTATTACTGGGTGAATTGGAGTATATTTTAAAATGAAGTAAGTTTAACATTGAGAGGATATGAGAATCAAGTAGAAAACGCATTATCAATATTTGAGCAACAGAGTGAATAATTCACTACAGAAAACACCATTCTTAAGCATTACACAGCCAAATGCTTAATTCAAAACATGTTTGCTAGCAGTGACATTAGTAATAAAATATGAATAGCTATTTAAAACTTTTTAAAGTAATTTTTCCATCCTTTTAGAGCAAAAGTATTTTACATTATCATTGCTTAACAAATAAGAACAACAACAAAAGGAAAAAAACCCCACAGTTTTTTTATCTTTTGTTTAATCAAAACCTGTATATTAACACTGAAGACAAAAATATTTCTCTAATGCATGCACTCACTAAAGAATTTTTTGCATACTTATTAGGTTATTGTAAATTGTTATTGCAATGCTACCGTAAAATATGCAGTGGCTTTTGGGGAATATTGTTAGGATTTAAAATTTTCCTATTTTAATTATCATTCACTATGGCTTCTACATATGTCAAATCAAAAACTTACAATTAAAGGGATAATAACTCTTTATATAACATATTTTATAGATATTAAAGTGTATATCTAATATATTTTATATAACTTACATTGTTATTTGCATCAATGATAAAATGTGATGTTTCTTGAAGATCTTTGAGCTATGAAAATGTCTGCTGTAGACAGCAGCTGTGCTAACCCTAACAGACAAAAATATTCTGAACACTTGTGTTGGTTTAATACTTATTGAACTTGACTGAAAATCTTCTACCTGCTTAAATCTGCATGTTGAAATCCAATCATACGAATATTACAAAAAACATGATTAATGACACAGATGTATAGCAGGGGAGAAAGTATGATAAGGTATTTATTTGCACATCACAATAGCCCAGAATGATTGAATTACATTTCTCTCAGAGAAGGTTAGATGGACCAGAGTGAACACGCAATATTAGAGATCCCCAAATTAATGTCCCCCGCCTTAGAAAGAGAAAGAGGCATCGTCAGAAGTGGAAAGCATCAGCTGACGTTTTGGCTTTCGAAAACACAGCATTAAGCAATCCCATCCCTCGGATAGCAGGTACTGCTCCCTGCAGGAGCGGCACCCCTCGGCCGCGGCTCTGGAAATCCTAGAGCGGCCCCTGCCGTCGGCTTCTTGTCGCCCGCGCTGCCAGTGCGCAATTGAATCTAAACTTCTAAATATTATCTCACCGACAAGGGTTTCTTCCCTGTCTTTTGACTGCCACCTAGTAAATACATAAATAAATAGCTTTGAATCGCATGAGTCATTAAGAGCAAATGCTGAGCCAAAACCGTGGTACAAAAGAAGGTCTTCGGTTTAAAAAAAAAAAAATGTTGTAAATCAAACTCACAAATACATTAATTTTAAGCAAAAGTACTCTCTTCCACATGGTAATATAATGTACATAGACGTAAAAGGTGCAAATGAAGCCTAGGGACTGAGGAAGGTAAATGAAGTGCTGAGTCTGGAAACATCATAGAAATATAGAATGGTTTGGGTTGGAAGGGATCTTGAAGATGATGTAGTTCCAACCCACCTGCAATGAGCATGGACATGGTCATGAACACCCTCCACTAGACCAGGTTGCTCAAAACCCCATCCAGTCTGGCCTTGAACACTTCTGGGGATGGGGCATCCACCCCTTCTCTGGGCAACCTGTCCCAGTGCCTCACCACTCTCATAGTAAAGAATTTCTTTGTAATATCTAATCTAAACCTGCTCTCTTTCAGTTTAAAGATATTACCCTTTGTTTTCATTCCATGCACTTGTAAAAAGTCCCTCTCCAGCTCTCTTGTAGGACCCCTTTAGGTACTGGAAGGCTGCTCTGAGGTCTCCCTGGAGCCTTCTCTTCTCCAGGCTGAACAGCCCCAAAAATTCACCTCGTACCTAACTTAAAGAGGTTCTAAATCTTTCCTTAATCTTTGAATAGTGAGAAAAATATTTGAGAAACTAAACTGCCACATAAGTGTACATCTTTCCTTCTGTTTAAGGTGAAGAAACTTAAGGAAAACTGGTGCTTCAATAAGTTAAGTAGAAAGACTTTTGTGCTTGGTAACACCAACAATCCTACTTCAGAAATATATATCTCAATCATCATATATATATATCAATATATATATCAATATCATATATATATATCAATATATATCTCAATCATCATATCTCAATCATCATATTTATATTTAAAATGAAATATATTTTTAAATGCCAGATAAAACCATTTTACATGGTTTTACATTTTACATGGTTTTATCATGACTCACAATTCCACAATATCATTACTAACTTGGAATCCTGGAATTAAGGTTGTGAATGACATCTAGAAGTTCAAACAAATGGGTTGGTTGTCAGAAATGCAAAGCGGATTGCAGCTCTCAATTCTGACAGGAAAATGGATTTGAAGCAATACAAAACATCCTCCCACTTGCATGAAATACTAAAAAATATTTAGACAAGCATATTTTCTACATCACCCTACCAACAGTCATTCAATAAAGTGTTAATTATTGATATTTCTACAGTTTCCAAGGAAATTAAAGAGAATAATAAAATAGTGTATTTCTATTACATGATTGACAACTTAGGGAAGAACAGTGATTTATTATTATATTTCTGTAGTCATTCAAAATAAAGAATCAGCAGTATAAATTGTTTTAGTTTAGAGTGAGTGATACATATAAGATATATTGTGAGTCCTGTCAGAGTTTCTTCAACATAACAAGAAAAAGAGTAATGATGGAATAAGGAGAAAGTCTTCACTTTATTGTTTTTACTTGCTTTTTTTAAACTAATTAGGAAACTAACAGAAAGAATCTCCCTCTATGGAAAATTCTTATGTGGTTTAATAAGGGGGGTAAAGAAAAACACCTTCTGAAGGAATTTCTTTGGCTCTTCTCGTTTTGCTCCTTCACTCATTTCCTTCATCTTTCTCTATAAAATAATAATTTACTCAACAGGGAATGTTTCCTCCCACACTTCTTGGGATAATAAAACACTGTCTGAATGTCTCCTGTACCTTCTGTGTTAGAAAGGAACACTTTCTATTTAAAAAAGACTATGCAGAAATTGTGGACTTTGTCAGTTTAAGAGATGCTGAGTAGCTAAATTTATCGGTTAAACTTATTTCACTGTTATACATGCAATAACCCATCTATACAGCCTCTAGACACTTCTAAACTCTGCTGTTTCACTACAGGAAGTTATAATTGAACTTACAGTCCTAAGAAGGTTAGCTAGATATGAAACAATTATGATATATGGAATAACCACCCTGTATAAGAGTCTTTCCATAAAAGGAAAGACATATTTCCATATTTCACAGTCTGGGGAGCCAGGGACACACTGTACTGGCACACTGCTGTCGTACAATCCAATACACAACTTTCCTCTCAATGTTTCAAAACATCTTTTAATAGTGCAGAATAACTTCTGCTCTACAGACAAGTATAATACATTTTTCTCACAAACACTTTGCTATATATCAAGAAAGAGTCAATGCCCTCTTAGTCACTTCTCTTTAGGGAATCCCAGCTTTCTTTCAGGTAGCCTCTTTGGCAAAAATGGATGGAGTTGACTGAAAAGTCTCTTCGGACTTTTGTTCTTATCAAAGAAAAACAAAGTCCTTTTGATGCAAGTTTTTCTTCTCTCCGAAAAGAAAAATTGTGTCTTTTCCTATATTACTCATTTCTAACTTCCCCACTTTCTCCTATTTTTCTTCTTATTGTGTTTGTTCTACTTTCTTCAGTAAAATAAAGAAAAAACAAGACACTGTTTCCCTAGGTCCTTTTTTGTTTGTTTGTTTTATTTTTGCACTTAAAAGGAAATAAGCCACAGAAACTGTGTAACAGCATGCAAAACATTAGTTTCTTTTTTTTTTTTTTATTCCAAAAGAGTCCTTTTCCCCACCAATTCTGTTACTTGTTAACCAGAGGGAGAATTTGACATGACATTTGACATCTTTCAAGCCCCAGTATCAAAAAATCTTCAATTCATGCAAAGCTCTTTCCAGGATAGCACTCTGTTTCCCTAATTCTTCAGTGAAGACGCAGTGGAAAGGGAAACAATCATCACTCATCTGAACCATGGCTACTTTTATGAACAAATGTTTGTTATGCAGAATTTTGTTCAATAATCTCTCAGTTCTTTTTGTTCTCAGATAGTAAGACAAATAATCATGACACTGGAACATTGTTAGCACATCTCTGACCACCTGCAGACACTATTAGGCTGTGTGTTCCTACTATGTCAATCTTACTGGCCCTAAGTAAATTGTCTGAACAGAAAAGCTGACAAACACAATAAATGGTGGGAAATGATGCAAAAAATGAGTCAGTAACAAAGTACTAGTATTTTCTGTGACAGGCTACTGCTCAGGCTACCGTTATTGTTTCCAGCAATAAAAAATAGCAAAACAACAACAACAAAACCAACCCAGCCAAACAATTTTTAAGAAACGACAGCTATTATTCAAGTGATAAATACTTGTCAGGATATCTAAGCTTTTGGTCTCAGTCTTATCCCTCTGTTACTACATTAGGTTTCACGTCAAAGGAACCTGAGAGGTGAACTGTGTACTTTCTTAAGGAAGGATGTATTAAATATTGATGATGATTTAATAAGGGTTTACTGGTGGTTTAGCAAGGGTTAACTGGCTTATGTAACCACCCGTGTGATCAGATTAGAAGAGAAAACAAGGTCCAAGACAGACAATTATGTGTCTGCATGTACACAGAGAGCAGTTCCCTACTGTTTTCAGTAGATGGCTTCACAGCTACGAATGAATTTAACACTTGTCCAAAATAAAATGGTAATATAAGTCTTTGTTTCCCTGTCTGTAGAATAAGGACAAAAGCAGACTTGGAAGAAAAAAAAAAAAAGAAAACCAAAACCAGCTCTACAACCCCATGCATCATGTTACTATTTTAACTGTAATTTAACCCAGTTCAAATGAGGTAATTGATCACTAGCTTGGTTTTTTTTCCTCAGATTTTTTGGTACTGCTTTCCATTGTAAAGATAGTACAAATAAGGACTTCAAATAGATTCTTACTGAGAGATCAGAAGTCTGGAATCCACTGACATCTGGCTTTCAGCAGGACTATACTTTGAGTGAATCATTGTACAAGTGATGTTTTGTTACCTATATAAATCCACTAAAATAAGAAGACCAATAAATACAGAGGTAGCATTAATCTACATTCCTGCTGTGACCAAACAACAGAAACAACACTTGCAGATAGCATTAGCTTTGGCCCTAGGCCAAGAGACGTGGCATTTAAGAAAGCTAACAGACTGAATCTGATCTTTATTTTCACAGGGTTAGCATGAGCTTGTGCACTAATCTTGGCCTATTATAGATGTAAGGGGTAGCTAGAGCCCTTTGTTGAATTTATGCAAAGAAAGGATTACATCTCAGTATAATAAATATCTCTCACTATCACCTTAACAATTTATCTTGCTACATCTACCATGGTGCCATCAAAACAGAGTGTTTATTAAAGCAAAACCAGTTTAATCTTAGGTTTCATCATCCATCCAACACCTCCAAAGCATTTTATGAAAAAAAATATGTCGACTGTCCAGCTGTATAAACTGAACCAAACAACCAAATTCTGTTCTCACAGGAACATGCAAACTGGAATCAAATCCACTTGACTCAGTGTATTTATAAAAGCAAAGCAGGTCATGGGGGACTAGGTTTGCATTAAGCATAGAACTATGTAATCCATGGTTGCTGCACTCAGCAGTGCCTTTCTGACTCAGTATAATATAATTGTATAGCTTTGAACACTTTTGAAACTACCCCTGACTCTACATTTGAAATACAGCAGTCCTTTCTAATAATTTCCCTATTGAGGGAAATAAACTGATAGTGCAGAGAAAGCTCCTGTCTGCCACTTTTAAATCCATGTTCACTGTATCTCAGAAAATGTGCTGCAGGATCAGAAAAACCTCAGGGAGAAGTAACATGCCAAAAGAACACTTTGGAATAATTCCTGTGCAGGCAATAGCTAAGCTATTTTTCTGTTCAGTGTATCACTAAAGCTATTGAACTCCTTGCCAAACGATGTTGCAGAGGCTAGAGTATCATAAAGTTTCAAGGGCGCACTGGGGAAGTTCATGGAGAGAAATGTGTTTAAGATCACTGAATGTAAGAAAAATACATGTTTTTCAAAAAAGTCCTTCCTTCTTTTCAACCACTTGAAGTTCAAGTGGTTGAAACACTGGAAGATTGCCCAGAAGAAACATCAAAACTTTTGCCCTTATAGGCTACTTCTCCATAAACATATTTTTGACCACTGTCAGATGGCACACTGGACTAGATAGAACCTTTGGGCTGCCCTGTAGAGATACTCTTTACATTCTTATGGTATATTCATTTCTCATAAGCAAAAGCCCTAAATTTTTTTTATGCATTAAGCCTTGTCACTTCCTTGGCGAACACACTTTTAGTAAAGCAGGCCATAGAGGATTTTGTATTCTGTCTTTATAATCTGTTGAAAACTACTGGGGGAAAAAAAATCACCCCATGATTAACTGGTAACATTTGAAAACGCTTCTGCTTTTATTTCAGGCCTTTGTTCCACCCCAGATTCGAATAAATACTTGACAGTTTCTAAAATCTGCAAAAAATTTCAAGGCTTACAGGAAAGCTATTTCTAGAAATATGTGCTCTTAAGATACTCTGTCTGCTTTAGAGCTGATTGTGTGGTAGAACCTTATCTAGTGAATATACACCACACACAGGATTATTATTTCTTTTAAGATGCAGACCATATGATCCCTATTACTAGAGGAAGAGAGACTTCACAAAAGCCACATGAATAAAACTTCTCCGTGGTACTCTAGCCCTCTTTTTTTTTTCAGATTAGGTCTTGATTTTGCCATTTTCATTTACATGTAGGCACTGGAATGAGTGAGCTTTGAAACATACAGAATACATCAAATATTTACTCATTAGGTATTACAGAATTTAACACGTCATCTTCTAGCGTATAATCTCAGAACACAGCTGCACATACCTGTGTCCTCAGAAATATAAATTTCCACACTTGGAAGAAGGAACGTGGACCCAGGATGAACACGTTCTCTACCTACTCCAGGCCTCAGAGAGGCTGCACACATCTGGCAGAAATCAGCAAGCGCCTGTCTTGGCAAATCAGAGCACAGTGACAACTGTTTTAACTACCTTTCCCCTTGCAGATTAATCCTGGTCAAAGATGTCAAAATCTTTCCTACAGGTTTGCATAATCTATGTTGTCATCTTCAAAATTAATATAGTATTAAAGAGTAGTAAAGAAATATAGATCCAATTGGAACACTTAACCATTCAGCTCTTAATGTTTCTCTGGCATGCCTAAACCTGTACCCATCTTCTAGAAAAGCACTCTGGACACAGAGTGAAGCCACAGAGGCTGAAGCCACAGTGCCCCGTGATAGACCGTCAAATATAAATAACCAATGTCCAATGAAATACATCCTAATGGCAAACATCAACTACTTAGGCTGTATAAGTCATTCCAAAACCAGCATACCAGCTCACACCTGTTGGCAAAACAAAGACTTAGGTCATCTTCCTGGAAACTTTTCCACAGTACATCCTTTTTTGCTTAAACATCTATTTGACATACTCTTCTCAGCATAAAAGGTTATTAGCATTCTATTTAGCATCCAAATGATTATATACAGTTGTTTAAAAACTAAACCAAGCAACCAACCAAAACTGGCCGTTCACTTCTAGGAATGAGTTCCAGGACCGACCAGGAAATTTACTTGATAAGGTAGATCATTGAAAACCAGTAATTCTTGATATTCGGGAAAAAAAAAAAGCTGAATCTTTTTAAGACAAATATATTAAAGTAATCTAGGAATAATATCAAGGTGAGGTCTGCATTTATTTGTACATACACTTCTATGGAAGACAGTAGGCTGAATCTTCCAGCATCTCAAACACAAATCATTGCACAGATGAATTTTTCCATCAGAGAACAGTAATAATAACAGAATAATTGAGTCCAACATGAGCTTTACTTAGCCCAAGTTACTGCCAAATAAGTCATATTAGCTGTAGGCTCATCTTCACATTCTAATATATGACAATATGTGCTAATATTCAAATTCTAAAGATTAAGAGCCAGAAATACAGAATGAATAAAACATAATTTTGCACATTCAAATCCTCAACCTTATCTTTTACAGGTGTTTTCAGGTATTGAAAGTCAGTTTCCTCATCATGGCTTTTGGGGAGGCACAAACACTGGCCTCTACCTCTGCAGAGAGGAAGATCTCCCTGCTCTGTCCCTGGAAACAATATCTCTGCTCTAAAATGAACTTTGTTCATTTGATAGAACCACATAAAAATGCATCATTATTAAATACATTACTCTTTGGAGTAATCATCGCAGTGAAACAGAGATTAGGGAGAAATAGTGCACAAGTATCTGAATGTGCTGTATCTTTTATCCAGTGTCTATTTTTATAAAAATTCCATAAAGAAAATTTGACCCAAAATGTCCAGAACTCACTGATTTTTAACATTTACCTTTGTTATAATTTGCTGTGTACTAGTTTTGTCCACAATGTCTCAGTCAACACATTTACAATCGCTGTGATTTTTTTAATGTAACTGTTAACAGAAAAAATTGTCTCGAGCACTAAATGTGTACATTTGCTCTTAGAACACATGGCTTTGGGGTCATAGTGAAGGTTGTTTTCCCAGTTCTTCCTGGAAAACTTTTCCTTGGATACAGCCCACGGGTTAATGCAAGGTAGTGTGCTATTCTGTCATAATCAACTCCATACCTAGAATCATGCTGCAATACAGAAGAAAGCAAACCTTTTATTTTCTGTCAATTGAAATATCTTGAAGGAACCATAAAAATCACAAAAGTCTGCACGAAGGCTCTGTGTACACAAAGCATTTAACTAAAGAAAACAAAAGGATTGGGAAACTCCGGAGAAGTAACTGTCTCTGTCACAGTGATTAAGTCTTTCAGGGGCCTCCTATGAATATTGTGATGAAAAAAAAGCACCTAACAAGCAGAATTTATGGCTCTGTAATTAGTCTTTTAAAGCTGAAACTTAGTTAATTTCAAACCCAAATTTGAAAGGAAATCTTTAGTCTGTGGTTAGAAATACACCGGCAAAAAACTAAACCTTGATTTATCAGTCTTCTTTATTTATTTATTATTTAGAAGACTGCCCAAGAACAACGTTGATAGCATTTAATTGACACAGGAAAAGATTCTACTGAAAGTAGAGGAATGCAAGTGGGTATCTACACTAGATTCAAAAGACAGGTTACACAGAATTTCAAGCTGCTGAACAAACACAACAGGTCTCATATATATACATATATATACACACACACAAACACACACAAATCTGGTAATTTTTTTAAAAATTTATTTTTTCCCTGAAGTGAGCTTAATTCTTTCATATAAAATTTTCTATTGAAGGAGAAAAATACATATATTTTTTTAAAAGTAATTCTGTCTAATGCTTTTGGAATTCTGCTGCAACAAAGGCAAAGAATTCTTCCCTCCCGTATTATATGAGCAGAAGAGAAGTTTTAAAGAATTTCACTGGAGGTAGTAAAATCCTGACATAATAAATTCAATTGAAATTAGCCATACATTTATCTTTCTGTCATTTGTCCACTTGGGACAGTCACAGTCTGCTTCCTGCATGCTTCCAACTGCACGTGGAGAGTTCCAGAAGGATGGGAAGGCAAGGCTACAGCAGCACAGAAAAACATTCATTCACAGAAGGAAAGAGACTGCCTTCATCAAGCAGCACTTCCACCACCTGCTCCCTGGTGATACCGGAAAGCAAATTCTATCTATTTGATATAAGACAGCTACTATTAATGCCACAATAATAAAGTAGAAAAGGGTCTAGCTTGCAGATTGCAGATTTCACATAACAAGCTAGTAAATGACAAGCTCCTAGAACACTGCCGAAAAAGGAAGCTTAACAATCATGTGAGGAAAAGGTCACAATGAAATTTTAAGCTGGTAGTACATGTGCATTTCTAGTATTTAAGGTATCAGAACCTTTACTTTCATTGTAGAACTCAGTAACTTGGCTGGCAACGTTCTCCAAATCTTACTAAGGTATTTAAAGCATCAATAGGTGACAAAGTTATATTATTCCTGAAATCCTATGTGATAAGATTACACTGGGCAAGGATCTTTCTTTTATATTACTTTGAAAGCCTAGAAATAACATTTCTCTGTTAATAATGAACAATTTCCATTTGTTTTATACCAAGTTCAGTACTGTAGGTGAAGAGTGAACATTCCAATTCACAGTTGCAGATTTTAGCACAAACACCTCTAAATATCCATTCTTTTTTCTTGTTTGTGAAAGCTGATTACTACTAATAGCCATAAGCTTGCATAGAGGATATGAGCCCTCTGCCACACAACTGGGCATTTATTTTTGCACTTCTTAACCCATTGGGTTTTATGGAGTCTCTTTGATGACAACACTTTAGATCCCGCACCGTGGCTATGTAGTTTCCTTACTATTTTACTGTAAAGCACTTTCTCACATGAATTTTTAAACATGTCAAATATTTTGCCACAACCAGATCTCTGTTGACAATAATTATGGAATATTAGAAGTAAGGCAAAATGTCATTCTATGATAGTAATCTTTAAGAGGTCTTGAATATCTGATGCATTTATCTTTAGTACTTTCAAAACTGTCTTGTTCATAAGAGAAAAAATAAATTAAAAAATGCAAATTGGAATATAACATAAATATTTAATTTACAAACATGCTGTATCCTCTTTTATTGCTATGTATGTCAGTTCCTACGACCATGATGCTCCATATATACATGGACACTCAGAAAGACAATACACAGAGAATTCCAGTCCAATAAACACACATTATTGAAAATATTTATTGTATTCAGCATCAGAATTATGTCAATTTAAATAAATGCAATGCCCAGAGACTGGAATCAGCAATGGGTTTTTGCATGTGATTCATGTTATTATGTGCAGTATATTCCACATATTTTCTTCACAATCACAAAGTTCTCTTATCTCATGTTTTGTACACACTTGCTTCCATATTTCTTCTAACCTTTCACCTGAAACATCCATGCCAATGTTGTGGAGAATTTGTGCAATCTACAGAAATAATACAAAATACACAATTAACATAATTCTGCTCAGCATTTTGTTAAACTATATTGAGTCTGGCTTTTACATATATTAGTAATCTCTATTTGCCAAAGAATATTTTCCCACTCTTAAATAAAAACTACAGATCACATTCTGCATCCTTAACCAAAGAAGTTCCTATTTAAGTAAATTCAAATCTTATTGTGATGAAAACTACACAGAATTGTCTGTAATTAATAAAATAATGTTGGTACACTATTTCAACATTGAAAAAAATCAAACACAGAAGACTCAGATAAAAATAAATGTTTTTTAAAAGCCCTAAGTCAAGTTCTGTTTAGCCACTGTTTTTGCTGTTTGCAGTTATCAACACAAATCAGATTCTACATCATCTGCATTTCACAGCAAGAATACTTCTTACATAACTTCTATTGTCTTCAACAGACTGGATTCCAGTGAAAAAAATAGCAAGCCCAAGAACTATTTTGTTCTTTTGTAACATGATGAGTCACCTCAGGAAACTGGTTTATAGCCAGAATTCACATTCATTTCTACAGGTCTATACAAAAACCGGTAGTATTACATTACTCTGGGCTTTCATCTAATAATAATATCATATGATCATAAAATAACTACATTAACTATGATATTTTGAAAATGTTAATTAAAAAATAGTCATGATAAAATGCCAAAACAGTCCATTTCATGAACATAGGGTGATTTAACAGACTCAGAGGTGGTTCTGCACTGAATTCTGTACAGTCAGTATAGTCTACAATGGAGTATGATATCTCAGATGTGTTATAGCTTCAAAGAAGAGCCCTGTCTGGTCCCTGAAAGATGTAGTTGGCTTCTCAATCAAGCATGAATTCTATTTACTGTTAGCTATATGCTGCATGCATGCATTTCCTCTTACAGAGCTAGATTATAAAATGGTTCAGGTACACAACATACTGACAAGGTATTTTATGGATATGTATAGAACGTGACATCACACCTTTCACATCCAGCCACTAACTAGCAACACTCTGTTCTGTAAAATATATATTGAAATCCCAGATCTGCTTCCAAGCGTGACTGAATATTTAATATAATGAGTAGTAGAGAGGGACAGGTTGCCAAGGCTTCTTTTCTCATTTAGATTGGAATTTCACAATTCATTGCAATTGTCTCATAAATTGTACTTCAGCTAATGAAGTTATCTCTTTATATTTTTTCACTATAAATTGCATACAAATGTAAAAGCAAAAGAGTAAACAATACTGAAGAAGAAGCAGCAAATTTGTTTTAGTATTTATGTGAGAGAAATTCTGGTCTGTGAGAAAACAGAGAGGTAGCAGCCTGCAGAGATATCAGAAAGAAAATTCCCTACAGTCTCATGTCCTATCTTCCTCTTCAGAAATATGAGACAGCACAGCATCGCTGCGTGACTCCCAATATCCTCTATCACTGTACAAGTCCTTTGCAGAACTGGGCCTCTGAATGTGACTCAGCAGAGCACCTAAGAGATATATACAAGTAGTTTCCCAAACTTGCCATTAGCAAAACCTGCCAAGTTTGTTCAAGGGGAGACACTTTGGGTAAAATTTTACACTGAACACCTCTCCGTGATAGAAATTAGTTTTATGCACCTGTAAAAATCTTCTTCTTGGACTTTTAAGACATCTCATGGAATATAGAATAACTTTGGTTGGAAGAGATCTCTGGAGACCACCCATACAACAACATAATTAAAGCAGGGCAAACTTTGCCATTAAACCAGGTTGCTTGAGACCTTGCTCAGAAATTGAATATTTTGGATCTCAATAAAATTAATATCTACCATCTTTATGAATAATTTATAATGTGAAGAGTACATAGATTTCAGATCGTTAAATGGATGTAAAGAAAGATGGTAATCTCGAAACAATGAATTTTACAATCTGTGTATTTGATAACATGCCTTTCCACTCCCACAAGGCTAGAGGAACAATTATCTTGGAAGAATACGCTGAAGAAATTCACTATACCTCTGCCTTTGGTCTCTTTTTTAAAAGCTCTCTTTCGTGCACTCCATTTTGACCGAAGACAGAAGGGAACAATAATGCAAAACTACTGCCCTGGTCACCATAATTAGTTGTGTCACTGAGGCGACGAATTCGAGGAGCAGGAATATCTGAACGAATAGTTGGAATACCACACATTGGATAACCTGCGGAAATCAAACAACAGGCATCATGGAAAAGCCTGTACATAAAGATAGTGCCAGGGAGGATAAAACATTTTGTGTGAAACAAGAAGAAATGTGATGCTTCATCTCACACAGGATCAATAACAAGTCATGTAATTTTCTTCCTTGTATCTTTTTTCGCATTTTTAAAAATCTTGGCTTCAGCTACATCATGGAACATGAAAACAGGGAATCTTGAAGTAATATTCTGCTACTTATCCAGTATTTTCTGCTCAAAGTATCTGAGGTGTTTCCAAGAAGATACGGTTCTCCTAGAATTACTAGCATAATTTCTCAAAGACATCTAGATTAACTTTGATGTTTTGAATGGATTAACCATTCCAACTTCCAAGCCACAACCTTAAACAAACTTAGTTTAGATAAATTAATTCACTACTGTACTTTAGTAGAACCTATAGCAACAGTTTTAAACTTTGCTCCTGATTTTGTCTTAAGGAATGCCCAGAAGTGAGAAGCACAGTCCAGTGTACTTACAGGACAGTGGGAGACCACCTACTACAGCATTATACTGAGAAGACGTTGTTTGATAACTTGCAAACACACGGTCTGTTGGTTTTGTAGGCGTTTTTGGTGTCTTTTCTGAGCTTTCCAGTTCTTTTAACATGAGATCTTCCTGCTTTGGCTGTGGCTCATCTTTTCTCTGTGTGTCTTCAGGAACAAGACAGGCACCTAATTTTTTCCCTATAAACAGAAGTTATGGTACGGCCAGGATATACTATCAACACATTGTAGACTAAGAGGTAAAAAACACTGCTTGAAGAACTATAAAGTAGGTAACATAATTCATCTGCATTTCTGCTAATGATTCGAAGAGATGTTTTACTTTCTCCTAATCTATAGTATTAAGGAAACTTCCCAGTGACAATCTCAACGTGCAACAAAGAACTTCAGGGTTCTGAAATGCATCTGTACCTGAGGCTCTGCTGATAGCGAGCAAGGTAAATGCACTCTCTAAATCCTACCCTTATAAAGGAGCACTTAGCTTACAACACAATGTCCCTTCAACAGCTGTTCCAAGAACAAGATCATCCCCACAAGTTCCAAGTATTAAGGCATCTACCTTTAGCAATTATTTTTTCTTCAAACTCTTTAATAGCTGTTTTGTCTTTCCAGTTCAGAAAGTTTGTAAACTCCAGATAATTAATCAGACCATCTTTATCCAAATCACAGCAGTCAAATAAGGAATCCAGGAGCTCATCATCTAGATTCAGATTAAGCTGAAAACAGGACTTTCTTAGGTTGTCCTTGTCTATCATTCCATCACCATTCTATTATAAATAAAATAAAACAGTTGTTAAATTCTATGATTCTATAACTGCCATTATAAAATGACTCTGCCAAAAGAAACACATACATGTGTTCACAGAGATATCTACACACAAATAGCACCAGACACACCATTTCAAGAACAGTAATGTTGCTGAGTAGAGAAATAAACCCTGAGTAATTTAGAAATTAGAAATCTGAATATAAAAGTGTCAAAAAGTAATTTTCAACTTAAATAATATAGTGATTTGAGAGTAAAAGTGTGACAGGGTATTGTGACAAGGTAACGGTCTAATCACAAATGTTGGGGAAAAGCCAAGATGCCTTTGAAAGTAAGACATCAATCATTCCAATCACTTTGTATACATTACAATTAATGTTACATATGAAATGTCAATCATATTTTTTTTTTCTAGAGAGAAAAAAAAAGATCTGAAATTCTGATGCCTGGCAACTCAGTCAAAAAGTACAGCTTGGAAGAAAATACGAACATAATCCCTTCAAACTCCTTTCCCTTCAAGGAGAAATGCCAAATTTTGATGTGCAAAAATTGCTAAGATTACTCCTGCTCACACGTTCCTTGCTCGCTCTAACGTGGATTTTTCAAACGCTATTGTGAAATGCTCCAAATACTATTGTGTTTAATTCAACAGCATATCACAGTAGATTAAACACACAACAACTATGAAGTTACCTTGTCTTTATATTCTTCACCTATATTTACCTCGCTATGCTTATCCTTCTTCATGGCTGTACCTCCATAGCACAGGAGCACTAATGTCACACGTTACATTTATACTTTTCAGAGCACTAACCTTATCATAATGCCTGAATGCTTTTAGCAACACATCGAAATTCTCATAGTTAGCTTTCTTCAAACTTTGCCGAACTGCAACCAAGATGGCTTTTTCTCTGTTCTTACCACGGAGGAACTCACATGGAACACGGACATGAAGAAGATCATAAAGTCCTGTAAAAATGAACAGTTCCTCAATTAGTTGTGCATATACAGAAAACAGACATAAAAAATAAAAAAAGCTTGCATTTTTAAGGAAAAGGAGAATTTAAGTTTCAAGAGGCTGATTTTCAGCACTGCTGAACATCCGATACAGCCATTTAATTACAAGATCAACGGTCCGTATAATGATTTCTCTACTCACACAGTTAATACCAAAAATTTTGAAACATCATAATGTAGCTTCATGAATCTGTCCACTGCTTCCAAAAGCCTCTGACAGCAGTAGGAGTTACTCAATGTCCAGATAATTGAGAAATAAAAGAACATATATTATTCATCTACCACTTCCAGTCTGTCATGTTCCAGATACTTACGAGACCCAATGTAAAATTTCAGATAATTATATATCACTGGTTTCTAGAATGTGCTATTTTTATGTTACTGTTCCCATTTTTCTATGTATCCTAACTTTATTAATATTTTTAAACACTTTGGCACACTGAGCTACAATCTTAATCCAAATCCCCAAGACACTGAAGTAACTCTCTAGAGTGCATGAAGTTCATTCAGAGTCCAGTAACAAACATGAGTAGCTCATATAATCCCCTTCTAACAGTAATGTATGTACATCATTTTCTATTTGTTAATAGAAATTTCTATTTGTTAATTCTTTTGTTCAGTTCCTTCTGCTCTTATAGGACAATTATACCTACACATTTAAAATATTTAACTTTATTACACTACATAATAATAAATGTATAAAAGCTTATGCACAAGCTTTGGACAAGCTTTCTCTGGTCGTGACTAATTTAATAACTTTGAGCCACTTACATTTTTTGCTTCCTAATTATTGACTGTATTCCCTAGTTATTAAACACAGTGTTAAAACAACATCAATCCCAACACTGACTATTGGAGTTGACAAGCTTTCAAAATTTTGCCATAATGAAAATTCATAGTTTTTTATTTTTACTCTGCTTTCCATCTCCCTGCAACCTTCAAAAACTTATTATTCTTATTTATTGCCTGTTATTTTTAGTCTTTTTCAAGAAGTGCTGAAAAAATCATTGAGAAGAAAGATGCATCACTGATTTAAGTAGTCATCTTAATTTGTCACAGTTTTCTGCTGTTTCCCATTTTGTTACCTTCAGACACAAAGGCTTTAAAAGAGTAAAAAAACCCTGATATGGTTTGAAGCTGGCTCCCTGCCAAGTCGCCAAACCTTACCACCAGAAGCCCCCCCCCCCCAAACCTCAGAGAGAAGAGGGAGAGAAAAAAAAACCAACCAACTAAGAAAACCCGAAACGAGAGAAAGACAGCTAAAGTGATATATATAAATATATATAGAATTTCACTAGGGAAGGGGAAGGGGGAAGGGAAAGGGAACAAAACCAAAATAATATATATATATCCCAATCAGTAGCCCGAGATCTAGTAACTAAGAGTTAGCAAAGAAAATATCCCACCACTCTCCTTGGGACAACCTAGAGTCGCTCCGGTACGATCGCCGGCAACCTCCACTTCCCAAGGTCGACAAGGTCCTACCAGGCCTCGCTCCCCAACCCGGCAGACTCAACAGCAGGGAACCTGCACCTCCAAGCCGCCGGAAGGAAAGAGAGCGAAGGCCTCTCCTCCTTTCTTCTTATAATCTGGCTTACGTAAAAATCGTAGGGAATACTGGGTAAATCTGGACCCTTCCTTGGTTACAAACTGGTCACCAAGGAAGGCCTAGCCCAAACCACCACAAACCCTCAACATATAATTCAAAACCTAAAGTTTCTTTATTTGCAACATTTATTTTTTCCCCACTAGCAGCTTCAATTCTCAAATTTTCCCTCCAAAAATTTACTATCCATAAATTTTTGTACCTTGCCTCTAAGATAGATAGGAAAACTATATACTACACAACCAACAGCAATTACTTCAGCATATCTCATCAGCAAGATAAGATTTTATTCTGCCTTTAAACTTACCATATTCATCTGGAGGGACTACTAATCCAAATGTATGACCTGGGGGAACATTCATAGTTTCTGCCATGCTGTCAATAAGGACATTTCTTTGTTAATTGTCACACAGTTAATAGCCAAAATAAAACCTCTGCTACTATTAAAAAAGTTATAATTTGTTGTATAATTAAGGATAACCCACAAAAATACATGTGATACCTCTGAAATTTTTTTATCAGTACTTTGTTTCAAAGTTACCATTCCAGAAAAGCGTCCCTTTATAAAGCTAACTAGAACATTTGCTGTTTGTAATATAACACAGCCAAGTGTAAACATCAACCTGTTGGACATTTATGCTCATTAAAGGGAAAAATATTCTATGTTATTTTTTTTCCTAAGACACTGATAGAAACGTGCAAGAAAAGTCCTTATATCATAGCCAAATAATAGGAATGTTTAGGATAAGATCACCAACTGAAATGTCTCTGAATAAACTACTTTTGGCTAAAGTGGAAAAACTGAATCACATCTCTGCTTTTCCACATGCAATTTTATGTCTACCAAAACCAGCAACCAACTCAATATACATCTGGAAAACTTGGTCCACTATTATTTACCAGAAATTGAAGATGTTGTTGCTGACATTAAAGAACTGTTTGTTTATTTTTTAATTTGATAAAGATGCAATGTTAATTTTATGTTTAATAATTAAATAATTAAAACTGATACATTAATCAAAAATCTCCATCAAAACTGAAATGATAATCAGTGCACTGTTCTAAAGCACAAAGCAAACAAACAAAAAACCCACACAGAGACGGAAGTACTGTAATCTAAAAACTATCCTGTGTATTTTTCTTTTATCATTTTCATAGCACACATAGGATGTGGATGGTGTAAAGTGCACTAAATAAGATTAGGTTAGCTTGTATCTGTCTTGTAATACTAGTGTTGGGTTTGAGCTTGCACTGCAACCCATCCCTGACTGATCGTACTGCCTCATGCTGCTCAAGCTTCAGGTCTGTCTCACAGTAAGCTGGGACACAGTGAAGGGGAGACTAGAAACTGGTTCATATTTGTGTTCATTCCTTACATGTACTTATGAGCACAGTTCTCCAGACTAACTTAAGCCTGGGATCTTGAGTTTAAAATTAAAATTTGCTACCGAAGTCAACGATTGTGTTCAGACACAATTTCGTAGAAATCTAGAGCATACAGCCTTGTATACACTCAGGAGCCCTAGGTTTGTAGCATGCCTGCATCCTGACCACACTGTGCCTTAGGACTTCTGTGGCACTCCATAAACATTCCTCTGTAAAATTACAAAGCTGTTCCAGATCGCCTGTGGTTTATGAAGCGTTCTAATGATTCAACTGAGATTGATAAGTGCTGCTGAATAACAAAATTTAGTTCCACGTCCTTTTCCAAGGCAGTAATACAGTGAGGTTATAGGTGATGTATCACAGATTACCAGAAATAGTGTCAGAGTAAGCAAAATGGTCAAATCCCAGAACATTAGGTGAGATATTTCAATTCTTTCAAACCTTTCTAACTGCAAAAGATGGGACAGGGGGGAATGTCTTACAGTGTTTGTAATTTTTTTAGTATAAATTTGTTCTTGGAAGGTATCTTTGCTTACTTACGGATCAAGGGCTTTTCCAATCTGAGGCTGAAATTTTTCCTTGAAATCATCACTTCGTTTCAATACAAGGTTAGCTGCTCTCTTCCTACAAATTATGAAAATAACTGCTACACATATTTGTTTAAAAATATTCAAGAATTTTTCAATAATGTTTTAAAATGTTATTTATGTTTAAAGGGAACAGCAACTCCTCTGTAAGACAAACACAAACTCAGTAATTGAAAAATTTTCCTATTTAAAATCAAAGGACTTTACATTATGCTTTACATGATGCCAAGTGGTGTTATACTATGGTAGAAGTGATTTGGATCAACAGTTCTGAAATCACACCTTGCATTTTCCGTACAGTTCAATACAGCTAAGTATGGGATTGTGAGATGTACAATTTTTTTCAAAAACGAAGACTCGCTCTTCTTAAAAATTCACACTACCAGTTAACTCACTGCAACTTACGATTCCAGATCAAAGGCCCACTTTAAGGTCTTGGCTGTATTTCGCCCATCTTCAAAGCGAGGGGTTTCCATTCCATATACAAAAGACTTGTTGAAGTGTGAGTTATACTTCCTATTGACTGCTTCCCCTGCAGAAGTAGTAAGCATATCAACCTATATAAAACACCTCAGGAAGAAAAATACACCAAGTACCTTCACTCTTCAGACAAAACAATGAAGAAACAAAATCAAATAAAAACCAAACACGTTCAATTAAAGATAATTTATGTTTATTGTGTAGTTAGGAATAATCTCATTGTCAAAAGTGAAGATAAAAGGCAAAATAAAAAGCAGAAACTACTCCAGTGGTAGGATAGTTGGATATTTTTTTATGTCTGATTAAAGACAACCCCAACAGAATAAATGAAACCAGGTAGCCTAAGTGGGGAGGGTCATGCAAACAAATCACTTTATAATGTCTGTACCTAAGCAGAGATGTGTTCTATTTCATTTACTGTTTGTTTTTTAAAAATGTAGAAAGGCAAAAAGTGTTTTTGAGGTGCTGCACTTTCAGATATACTCTTGCTACATCTTTTTGTCACAGAAAAAACTGTCATTCTGTTTCTTCAAGGTCTTTTCAATCACTTTTTGAAAAGAATGGTGGTTAGAACTTTCAAAAATATAATTCACTGAATGCTTTCTAATAAGGGCTTAATCTGGCTGTATGGTAGCATAGAATTTTTATGTTATTGCTGGGGCACATAATTGACTTTTCTTTTTTTTCTGTCTTTCTGTTTCTGTCTTGGTCTCTCCATGATCTTGTGGATGGAAGTTACAAAGGAGACAGAGACAGATAATGAATAATTCAACCAAAATACCTGAGAAAGGCAGGGGAGAAGGGAAATAAAATTACAAGTTTGGCCAATTTATACCAATACTACTTGTAGTACAATTTCTCAGTGAGACAACGGTACTATAATTTCACCTCTACCTAACTGTCTCCACATAAAATTTACAGTATTACAACTGAAAGATCTGTATTGCAGTTTCTTACATGTTTGGCCTGCACCTACAAAACTCTGGCTACTACCACAAGCAGCAACTTTATTATAATAGTAATCTTACAGACCAGCAATTTAAGTCTTTTGGTCTAAGTGGAAATGATGGAACTGGGAAAAATAGAAGTGGCTGCAAAAGTAATACATGTGCTGTGTTTTAGAGTCCTATTTGTCTCTCTCTTCCTGTGGAGACCTGTGAAATAAAGGGTAACTGCTCCTGAACAGATCACCTCACACAAGTACAGCCCCCAGAGGCTGAAGCAGTGGAGGCACAGCCCACTGGAAGGGCAGAGACAGAGGCTGTGAGACGGACTCACAGGCAGGATCCTGTAGGCCGCATTCCAGAGAGCCACCCAGCAGCCTGAAATTTTTGGAATTAGCTTGATGGTGAGCTCTTCATTAGAAAGTCTGGCTGCTCTGAAATTCTCTTTGGATCCTGACAAAAGAGACCAACTAAAGCTGAAAGTACTGGAATGTGTTGGGCTCACAGTCTGTGGCTTTAAGGACAAGACTGCCTTCAGTGGCACAGACAGTGTCAAACTCAGTAGGCAACCAGGACATCTATGAGTTTCTAGTTAATTGGAAATACTCTTCTTTTCAAAGAGCACCCAAAAGAAATCAGGCTTCCAAATCCTTCATTAAGCTCTTACACCATCTTTTACGGGGTTTCTTATTAGCCTCTGAACTTACCCACGTCATAAGCCTCATGTGACACAACATACAAATCATGTCCTTCTCTGGCTTCTTTATCCACTTCCTCAAAGGTTTTTGGTGGATTTACAAGCACTCCAGCTGGTATATCTGGAAATGAATGTATGGTTGGGGGAGATAAGGGGGTGGGTGTTTTGTTTGGTTGGCTCTCAATTTTAAACAGTATCTTGTTAAAGAAGTTGCTAATACCGTGGAAGAATGATAGTTCTTACCACATTTCTAGGCAATCTATAGTCAGTCTATAGTTAACCTAACATGACATGGGACTACGGAAAAAAAAAAAAATCACAGAAATCAAAATGAACTTTTGCAAGAGAGCTTCATGGGCAACACATAGGTGATTTCCTCCAGTCTATGGAGGAAAGATGGACAGGTCAAGGAAGTTTCTTTCATTAGACCTATTAAAATTGTTGGGAAAAGGAAAGTAAGTTGACAGCTACCTAAACAGTTCTTCAGGGAAATCTATACACACGGATCAGGAACATAGCTAAAGGCCCCACCAGTTACCACATGTTCTTGGGTGCTTGTTTCTTCACTGTAACTGAAAAATATAGTTTTAGGCCTTTCAATAACTGTTATAACAATTTTTCTGTTAAAATGGAATTGTTGGAAGCATGGAGCATGTGCTAGATACTAAATTGCAGATTATCTTGTATTTACAAGAAATATATTTTAATGGTAAATTTTCCTACCTTTGATAGTTTTTTTCCCAAATGTAGTATTAACTATATCCAAGCCCTCAGGTAACATAGAAGATTGATCATGTGTTCTACCCAAACGTTCTTCACGACTACTATAGTAGATTGCTTCTTTCATGTCTTGTACCTTTTCTTGATAAACAGTTTTAGGAATTGGACTTATCAACGAAGCTACCTAAAGACATCACAAACAACACAAGAGGCAGGAAAACCAGCAAAATAACATTATTCACACATCAATATGACTACCTACGCACATACACAAGATCAAATGCTTGCTCAGAAGTGTTCTGATGAGATCTTATATGGTTACACTGATATAATTTTATCCAACGAGTTGCAAACTGAAACTGTAGCTTGACAGAAGGCCACTAATAATCAGTGCTATGCTAAATCTCCAGCTAAATAAAATACTTATTACAAGACAGAACTTTTTTTTTTTAATGCTAGTTTTCCACTTGTTAATTTATACATTTTCTGACTGCAACCTTTGTTTTCTTAGCACATATTAGAAACTAGAGTCAAATTATAGTATGACCAAAACTTAAGTGATTTGCTTTTTCAGGCTGCCCATCACAGTAACGAGGACTCTAGAGAAGGTTTACGATTGGACTCTCATTGAATGTTACATAAAGAAATACTGAAAAAAAGTAGTAGCAAATACAATTGATCCAAACCCACGCTTCACAAACTCACTAGGGTTACAACTCTTCCTCCAGTTAATATTTGATTAATAATGCGAAGTCTTCAAAGACACTTCAGGCTAAACAAATCAATCCATTCATCATAAAACTTGTGAGGAGGGACAGCAAAACCTGGTTGTCTTTCATTTTGGATATGTCTAATAAATGTCCTACTCAACATCCTCTAATATCAGGCCCTACTTCCTTCATAAAAGTGCATTTTTACTAACACAACTGTTATTTTTAGACATGTGAACACTAACTATGTGATAAAAACACTAAGATCTCTTCAGTTGTTTGATTACAGATTACAAAAATAATTTCTGAAGAATACACACAAAATAGTCTGACATGCCCAAACATCACTTTTTAGCTAACAAAATCAGCTTCAACCCAAAGGTAAGAAAAAATACATAATAATTACACCAAACTATAAGCATGTTCTCAGCAGTTTTCTTGATAAGAACTCAACTGCTTTTATCTCTGTAATCCATAAGAAGAAAGGAGCAAAATTTGCGGATAGAAGACTGTTCATTAACTTAAATCTTAAAATGAAATTAATAATTCAGTAGTCACTACAAAAATTAAGTCACTGATAAAAGTTACTGAACTTCAAGTGTTTTCCAATTTCAATCATGCTAAATAAATCCTGATTTGACCTCAGAATTCAGGTAATTCACAACAGCTGTGACATACTGCACTATAAATCACTCAGCTATGTACCTTTATCCCTGGCTATGAAGAAATAAGCTGCTGTCATTAAGAATACTCTTAAGGGGTTCATTCTTAAACAAAAGTAAGAGAGTCACATTCTTACACTGAATGAGGAACGTGACTTTATGCCATGTGTCAAGTGAGTTGCAACGTCGGGATCATCTGCTGTGCCGTAGAATATTACTTTAGCACCAGGAGCTGGATCTGTTGTATTTCGAAACTTTCGCACAGTAGTTGGAGTAATGGGCTACATATAAGGCAAAGCAAAAACAATTTTACACCAGGTATTCACAAAACATTAATGAAAAGGTACTGCAGACATTTCAGTCTGATTTCACAGAGGTAAGAACAAAATATGAGGATGTTTTAGGGCTATAACACATGCATATGCTCCTGAAGATGCTGATATTGTGAGTCTAAGGTCAACATAACTCAGCCTAAATTTCATCAAACCAGTGTTGCTAAGTTTCAACTCTTCTCATCTTTGATTTGGGTAACTGCTACTTCACATGTTCTTTATGAAAAATAGATGTTACCCTCATCAATTTCAGAAACCTTGAACCAAATTCACAACAACTCCACCATGAATGAAACAATTTTGGAAATCATTTAAACCAGAGTCTGAGTTTTTTTTAAACTATAATTTAAAGGGAGAACTGTATTTATGGGATCCGTTTGTGTCTCAGTACCCTCTGACTCTTCAGGGGCATGGGGAAGGGCCAGTAGGAATCACAATTCTGAGGGGCATCCTTGTAAAGAAGAAGGACCTCCATCAGAAGACATATTAATTCCAATAATAATTACTACAATTGTGTTACCATAGGAAAAAACTATCTAAATAATTCTATTCAGTCCTAACTAAGCATACATGGCGACTTTTATAAAACAGATGAAGTGAAAAAGAGCTGCCAGAAATGTTTTCAATCCTGTCAGCTACTCTTTATGATCCCACGTGACAAAAACTAACACTGAAAACAAAAAATAGTACTTTCTAAAGAGAAGAGATGTAGAAAAAATCAACAAGGCTTCACTGATTTTTTTTTTTTCCAGGGCTCGCCTCAAAGCACGTTCGCTAATGGAAAATCATAACAAAGTTTCACAAGGAGCGTGTGCAAAACCAACTCACCCTGGGTAACACCTCGGTGAGGCAACTCGCAACCGTGCCATAAGCAGGACGCAACTTCCCAGCCTAAACAATGCAATAAAAAAAAAAAAAAAAAAGGCATAACCAAGCTCCCTGTAATAATGCACACAACTAGTGTGTGCCGCGCGTACTTTTGGGGGGAGAGAGAGGGGTCGCACGGAGATGCGCCTGCCCAATTCCACACGCTGCCCCTCTTCCAGCCCCTTCTGGGCGAGACCCGGCAGAGGGGCGGGCGGCTCCGCGGTAGTGGTGGGACCCCTTCGGCGAAGGCACTCACGTCTGGCTGCTCGGGAGTCCCGTGAGGGTCCGTCTCCTCGGGATTCGTCCCCTCGGGGCAGGGCGGCGGCTGCTCCTCCATGGCGGCCGCTCCCCCCGTTCGGCAACGGCGGCGGAGGCAGCGACGGGAGCGCTCGTGCGAGGCGGGCGGCGCGGCCGCCCCTCACAGCGCCCCGCCATCGCTCTCGCACCCAGCGCCCACCGTCCTTCCCCTCACAGCGTTCCACCATCGCCCTCGCACCCAGCGCCCACCGGCCGCCTCCCTCACAGCGCTCCGCCATCGCCCTCGGAACCCACACCATCCCCCCGCATCTCCCGCCCCTGGGAGAAAGTCAGGAAATCAATTGCACTCGGGCTATCTTGTAACTGTCATGAAAAAAAAATAAGGCGCAACCACAGAGGTAGCAAATTGCTTAGACCAGTCCTTGAAAATCTACCGGGTTTCAGACAGGTAGGTTGAGTGTTCTTAGGGTTGAAATGAGGTCTTACATGGTCAAAAGTGTGATCAAACTTTAAATCTTTATTACTGTAATAAAAACTACAGCCCCTTTCACAAATGTTGTATGCTGAGACTGTTCCTCTAGAGGAAACTGCAACTCCCATCCACACAGCACAGAGGTGGGTGACAGCATTACCCATATGAGTGCTCTTAATGTTTGTCTTAAATGAGTTAACACCTCGTATATCTAAACCACTGTGATTGCCTTTCAGAAGCAGATGCCGGTTATTTCAGAAAAGCAGCATGGGTAAGACTGAACAAGTCTCACTGCTGTTTAACAGACCTTCGGCTCTCACAAAGACTTTTATTCTCAGATGACATTTAGCAAATTCTCCCCTTCCTCCCAGCAAAACATCAAAATTTAATCACATCCTTTTCCATTCTCTACAGTCCTACGATGACAAAACCAATTTTAGATAAACATACGGACCATAATCGTAATTAATCAACAAACATTACCAGCTGTTACCATTTTAGTCTCTGCTCTAACATTTGTTTGATAAGGATTTTAAATGAAGGACGCTAAATTAAAACTGAATTCTCAGGACCCTTACCTATAAATGGAAGATAGACTCAGGAAGCAATTGCTCCCTGATGACCGGCTCCCCAGGCACTAGGGGTGCCTGACAACCTGCTCCAGCTGTTGAAGTCATTCACAGTACACATCAGTGCTATGATCAGCTAACTTCCAGCACGTGTGAACCTAGCTTAGTCTTCTCCGGCAAGAAGCATCATGTTAGCATCAGCTGTGATCTAGCTGTGGCCATGTTAGTGCCCTTTTTCAAAACCAGATGTGTTTTTCGGCTGTAGATATGGCTGTACCATGCTCCTAATACAGAACATCTGTGACCACTTGGGAACTAAAGAAGCTCTTTTAAATTCTTAATGTGTTCAGTTCATTTCCTATTGCAATCACATTTGTTGTTACTTAGAGTGCTCCTGCAAAATAGTTGTTAGTTTAATAAATAAAATGATTGGTTATGCCTTGCCTTATGATCTATTCATCTGTAAGGTGCAATTTTTTATCTAGTAAAGGCTAAATAGTGATTTGAACAAAACTGCATGTATTAGAAATCTGGGAGGAATTTGATCTTATTGAGAGAAGTACCTGGGTAAGGATAAAGCTGTCAGAAGAAGAGGAAACTATTTATACAGAGGAAGAGCAAGTAATGCACAAATTAGTAATAATAGGGCACTTCAATTTTTATCCTTGTTTTGTTGTATTTCTAGATGGCTCTCTATCTGTGCTCAAGATATTACCATTTTTTGTACGTTCTGTACCTTGCTGATTTATTTTTACATTGTTTTTTCCCCGGTAGGTGGCCACACTTGCTAATTGAAGGAGTCCACTCAGACCTGATGGAGCAGGCTGTGTCAAAGGAAGGAAACTAGGACCTGGCCATGTAAAAAGAATGCCTATTGCCAAAACAAGTAGAGCAGAAGTCCTCATCCTTCTCTTTTTGCCTCTCTGTGGTTGTTTTCTCTTCAGCAGAAATAAAGATCCCTTTAAATCAATTTGAAACCTACTAACAATATGCATTCTTTCCTATAATTCTTCTCATTTTAGGAATCGGTGTCATATTCATTCCTTCTTATACTGAAACTTATTTCATCCACAGGAAGAATATGCATAGTGTGGAAAGAATCTGTAAATTTTAAAGATAAGCTCATGAATTAACAAAAACCAGTTGAACTCAATTTTAGGGGAAAAAAAAAAGATCAAAACTCTTTTTAATTCAGCATGAATTTGTCATCTCCTATGTTAAAAAAAGTAGGATCTCTAGAGAAATATGTTTGGAAAAATTTGAATAAAATTTTCCATTCTACAGCAGCATTTTTTTCCTCAACAGTACTTGACATATCACTATTTGCTGACATCCAATTCCCACAGTCTAGTACCTTCTTCTGTCTTGTTTAGGCTAAAACCGAGGAATGGAAACTGCCTAAAACCCAGTATTTTGTTTTCTTTATGAAGCACAAACACCCCATGTTCTGCAACACAGTTCTCACTCTGACTATGGTGCTGGCACAGACGGCAGTCAAAACACTAACTTTGTAAATTCCTTAAGGTCTCTGAAGGTCAGAGAACTCCATGTAAAACAGTGCAAATTTTGTGAAACACCTAAAGGACATCATCTATGCCGATGCATTTTGCTGTTGTTATTGCCTGGTTACTTTCACGGTTTTTATTCAACTCATTTACAGATAGTAAACTACTCCTTTCTATGTGCTGCACACATTTCATAAGCTATGATATGATGAAACCAATGTAGGTACAGAAAAAATGTACACAAGCAGAGACAGAAGACAAAAAAAGGATATTATAGCAGATGGACACATGAAAAAAAAATTGGGAAGTTCAAACACACTAAAGAGATTCTGCACGTCGTATAAAGTCAACTTCCATTAAAATTACACATCTAGCACTGGATTGAAACACAAGAAGGCTGAGCAAAGAACTCTGCAGAGTAAAGCTAAAATGGGTGGAAATCCATCTGGTGAAATCATGACCCACTTACACAAATGTGTTAATATCATTCAGCACAGTTTCACTTTTGGTATTTGCCATATGACCCACGATGAAATAAAATACGAACACATGATCACTGGTAGGGCTATCTGTGTGATTTCAGCATTTTCCTTAAACATCTGGTTTTCCAGGCTACTGCAGAAGAAGGTCATCTTCACCACTAGCATTCACAGAGACCTGTCAAGCCCAAAATACACTAGTGGGAACTCAGTCATTTGATTTCTGCCACACGCTCTCTTGCCTCTATTTCACACATTCACAATTCATCTTTGCTGTTTGCTGACCCTCTCTGTCAGCGTCAACCTGCTGTGAACAATTTGGGAGCTTTACAAAGCAAGAGAGACACACTATGTCATGACTGTTGTGGTCAGGGAGTTAGCCAGTAGGAACCTCCTGCAGGTAACACAGGCTTCCTAACAGCACACCAGTATTGTAGCTCTGCTGTTGTGTGATCCCAGTTTCAGAGTGCATCCATCCCATAATCCAAAACACGGACTGCCTACATAGTTAACAGACAAAAAGCATATGAGATTTCCATTCATGCTAGCAGTTTCAGCAAAATGGCCAACTGCAGCACTTCTGAAGTCTGCTCAAAGCATTTTGAAAAATTCTCTAATCTCTCCTGCGAAAGTAATACGTTATCCCTTTTGCTTCCTTTTTGTTAGTGCAATTATATTACATGAACAGAATTCCTGCATCAAAAATTTGACTCAGCCTTGAACTTCAGGTACATTATTCCAATTCTAGAAAGCATTTATCTATTTATATTAGAAGCATAGAATATGATCCCTATATATGGAATATTTTGGTTCTTGTTTCCTGAACATTATGGGCATTATGTTCTGTATTTTCTCTCATTCTTGTTGTGTAAACTTAACGTGTGGTTTCATTTTGCACCTAACTAAAGCTTACTGCCAAACAGGAGGTTCTTGGCCCATTGTCTTCTCTGAACTCGTACTCCTTTACTCTCACGTGCACCAGATCTAGAGAGCCTGCAGCCACAGCAGAGATAGTTCAATCTGCTATGTTCAGACTACAAAATTATGCCCTTTGGTGAATAATTTTTGCATAACATCATTGGTTGATCCAACTCACTCTGCAGCTATACAATATCACAACTTACTCTAGAGATTTAAGTTTGCAGCTGGAAACAGAAATGGACTTGGATCATACCTTCCATCAGCAGTTCTTCATTTGAGAAGATTACGTGAAACATTAGATGTCATGTATGACATGAGCATTTAATCTCTGAATTGAATTTAGTTCAAGTTATTCTATTAATGACTTGATATTTTAATTTTTAATATTTTAATTTTTTTCATCTGAAACTGTTCATGTATGTACTGTGTCTGGCTGGGATGGAGTTAATTTTCTTCATAGCAGCCTGAATGGTGCTTTGCATTTGTAACTAAACTCGTGTGGATAGCACAGCAATACTTCAGCTACTGCTGAGCAGTGCTTGCACAGCATCAGGACTTTCTCTTTTTTCCCCAGAAGGTATGCTGGAGAGGGGCAAGAAACTTGGGAGTGTAATACAGCCAGGACAGCCGACCCAAATTAATGAAAGGGATATTCCATATCACACAGCGTCATGCTCAGCAATAGAAATTAGAGGTAGAAGAAGATGTCTTCCAAGTTGGCTGCTGCTTCGAGACAGGTTGGACCTTGGTCTGTTTATGGGAGGTAGTCAGTGATTTCCTTTGAATTGCCTTTTCCCTCCCTCTTTCCTTCATTTATTAAACTATCATTATCTTGACCCACAAGTTGTCTTGCTTTTGTTCCTCCTCTTCTGTCCTCTGTCCTACTGCAGGGAAGTGAGTGAGTGAGCAAGCAGCTGCCAGGTTGGCTGGATGCTGGCTGGTGCCTGAACGTATGCTCATAACGTATATAGCAAAAAACATCTGTTTATCAGGATTCTGATGTTTTGCTCACCAAATTCTGCAGTCCAGTTGAACAGAACGAAGCCAGTCAGAGGGTTATGACAAGTAGGCAGTACATCAGGGCAGGATTACCTGATTTAACGGACAGCTCTTACATTCAGCAAACTCACAGCTCAGAAAACTTGCACACTTTCAAACATGTTTCTCTGGAAGTAGGCTGGCATTCTACATCACTGGTGAACACAAGGACACTTTTACTTTTTTGAAGTCACATATTTGCTTTACAAAAACATTTATGTAACTGATTAACTTCAACTAAGTAAAGCAAAATGGAGAAATTATTACTCTGAGAGCAAACTGTTACCGAGGGAAAAGTATATGGAAAAGAAGAACTGTCAAAGATGAAAAGAAAAAGAAAAATCTGTTGTTACTCCAGTAAAACATACTTCAGTATGTTAAAGTATTGCTATGTCCATATTAGGGAAGATTAAAAAAACCACAAAAAAATGGAAAACACAAAAGCAGACAGATATGAGATTTATTGGTTTTCCTCTCATTCTACAAGGCCATTTGCTATAATATTTTACAAGCAGAAAAATATTTCTAAAGCAGCACTAAAAAATGGAGATTATAAAAAAAAAAAACTGTGATATGATTGATTTAACCTTTCTCCTCTGTAATCAGCATATTTCTAAAGTACCAACAACAACAGGAGGAGATAAAGCTGCATTGGCAAGAGAACTGACTGAACAACTAACAATAAAGTCATATTTTATGAATGAACAGCATTATGGAGCCTCACTTCTAGCACAACACTGACCACAGGCCTTCCATAACATAATTTTTGTTTCATTTAAATACATGTGGTTGAGCCAAAACTTATTTTGAGAATACAGCAACATCAACTCTCGATTCAGTATCTCCCGTGATGGAGTATCTAAACAAGCTTCGTTAAATTGTACCAATTACTAAATAACATTATTGATAAACTTATTAAACATCTTAGCAGGTATTTTTTTTATTTCCTTCAAACTATTAGACCTTGTAAAATCTGCTGTACTGCAGAAACACTTTGTCTTGACTGTTCTGCTTCCTATACAATCCACTCATAGTCTGTGACCAACTGATCCTTCTCTCTCACAAGGTCATTCTTCACACTATGAAGCAATCAAGACATTGTTTATATCCATCTATGAAGCAAGACTTTTCTGTGTTAGCAACCTGTCCTCTCAAGTTTTTAGCACTCTGTCAGTAATGAGTCAGCTTCTAAGGCTTTATCAGTGGCTGTTCAACGTTTTAGAAAGTCAGGTAAATTCCCGACTGCAATTCAGATTTGCCGGTGTAGTTCCTCATTTGAACTGATTTGGAATAGCTTTGGAAATAATAGCTTTGGAAAATGGTTCTTTTAGAGAATTAAACCAGGACTTTTCTGTCTTGTCATACCCAGCGCCCATCCCTGGAAGTTCAGCAGCACTGCCCCCGCAGTCTCTATAGGATTGGCATGGAATCACAGAATGGCCTGGGTTGGAAGGGACCTTGAAGATCATCCTGTTCCAGTCCCCCTGACATGGACAAGGACACTTTTCACTAAACCAGGCTGCTCAGAGCCCCATCCAGCTTGGCCTTGAACAGTTCCAGGGATGGGGGTATCCACCTCCCTGGGAATCCTGTTCCAGTGCCTCACCACCCTCACAGTAAATGGAAGACGATGGGAAGATGCTCGGGTCGCTCGCAGAGACTCTTCCTGTGGGTGCCGGGGTAAGTAGGAGACACGGTACACCCTGACAAGGAGCGCAGGCTCCGGTGCCTCGGGCGCGGCCGGGCAGGGGCGGTGCGGGAAAGGCGGGGGATCGGGAACAAAAGGAGGCGGGGAAAGGTGGGGAAGAAAGGGGGGCCACGTGACGGCGCGGGCGGACCGGAAGGGCAGGGCGCCTGCGGGCCGTGACGTGACGTGGCGGCGGCGGCGGAAGTGCGTGTGCGCGGGTGCGAGCGTGTTTGGGTCGGGGCGGCGGCGGCGGAAGTGGCGGCGGGGCCGGGACAGCTCGGCTGGGACACCTCGGCCGCGCCCCCGCCCCTCGCCCCCAGACGGGAGCCGCCTCCCCTCTCCCCCTCCTTCGCACACCCTGCCCGCAGCGCCCGCCAGCCCCCACGGACGTCGCTGCGCCGCCGCCCCGGCCCCCGCCCCGGCCAGGTGAGGAGGCGGCGGCGCGGGGGGGCCCCGGCGGCGGGAGAGGGGCGGGGGGCGCCTGTTGTGCGGGACTGCTCCCTGGGCCCTGCGGGGACGCCATGCCGCGGTGCGGGCGGCCGAGGGGGCGGCCCGGCGTGCGGGGAGGAGAGGCGGGTCGCTCCCTTCCCGGCTCAAAATGGCGCCCCCGGTTTTCCCACTTCCCCTTATTCCTGTGCCTGGAAGGCAGCCGCGGGGGAGGGGAGGTGGCGGCGGGGGCTATAGGGGCTGGGCTCAGGGGAGCGAGTATCCTGCCTGGCCTGCGGGCGCTCCTGCGGGGAGGTGTCGCCGTCCGGGGCTGGCGGTGAGGGTTGTTGCCCTCGAGTTGCTTGTGAGATACGAAAGGGGAGGTTGGGTGATGTGCCCCGCGCTTTCCCTTTCGCTTGCGGCTGGAGGAGGGACGGTGAATTAGGTGGGAAGTAGAAATACTCCCGGCAACGCATCGGTATCGGGGGAATCACGACAGGCCTGGTATACTAGTATGTTCTACAACACACTCAATTGGAACTAGATGTAAAGCCAGAGTATGGTGGAGAAACAAACCCATGCCTTTTTATCTTTTAGAGGAGAGCTAAATGGCTTAAGAGCTATCAAAATGTTCCAAACACCAGGGCCATAAAAGGCTGTTCTCTCAGCATTTTTGGTGACTTGTTTTTTCTACCTTATACCTCTTTCAGAGCTTGGGGATGAAAAGGAGAGGCTGAACAGCTAATTAAGCAGCTGAAATTAATCAGCTTCTTCCATGTAATGTTCAGGCCAAGTAAAAAGCATAGCATTTACTTTTTTTTTTTCTGGTTTCGTAGTGACTTTTCAGAGTTACAGTCAGGCTAGATTACATGTATGTATTGTTCTTCCATAAGAAATATCAGAAAAAGGTAGATGTTGGCTGAAGTGAGTTGGCTAGAGACAATGGTATTGTAGTCATCATTGTTACTTACATTTCCTGTATGATAAACCAGGTTACCTGAAAGCAGGTGGTACCATTCATCATTCAGATGAGCTTATGAGCTTCCTATTACCTTTAATGGGAAGGCTATGACTTTTTGCAGCGATTGTGTTGATTCACTCGTTTAACTTACTGTCTCATTATGTTTCAGTATAAACTGGCCTGTGTGACACTCGTTTTGCTAGTTGTTCATATTACTGTCTTGAACCCTGCAGTAAGGTGCCACCCTAGTTCTGCTGGACCTGGAAAGGAAAAACAGAAGACTTGGTTAGTAGGAGTGACTAATAATCAGACTTTTTAGTTACTGCTTTTTAAAAATATTCAAGGTAGTCCAGTATAAAGAAACTAAAGTAGACAGATAATGATTGCAACCTCAGCATTGTATGATCTCTGTTAAAGAAGTGTGAAAAAGTTTATTAGAAATTGATACAACAGCAAGTGTGTTCATGGTAAGAAACACTGTTGTTTGCTATGAAATATAAAAGTGGTGAAATGTTCCAGTTTTAAATTTAACGTGAATTTTTGTGTTGTGGCCTTTGTATTTGATAATGCAATTAATCATATTAGTTGTAGGAACAGTGCTTGGTCTCTTAATCTCTTCAGTAGACTGGGTTTTGTCAGCAGTGTCACTTTGATACTTTTGTACTAGTTGTGTTGTAGTTGAAAATAGGCACTGATCTGAAAGCTTATGTGACTGAATTATGCCATCAAATTGTGAATTTGTAGGTATTGGCTAGGGCTGTTGGTATTTTGCACACAGATTCAAATAAGATTTGTATATGATCTTTGTAGGACTCTACTCTTTCACAAATAAAACTCAGACTCTCTAGCAGCATACAAATTTCTCTTCTAGAGCGATGAGAATACCCAACATCTGGTAAATTAGTTGGTAGGATTAGCAGGAGTACTTTGCTAATAATATAGTACAAGCTTTGTGTTCTGATATTTCAGCATGGAGCTGCTGTGTCTTGGGGATATTTGGGAGGAGTGAAAGTTCCTATTTACCAGAGGGACCTATGTATTTATAGTGCCCAAGACTGCAAAATGAGCCTTTTAATATATGATGGAGTTCTTATGTTAAACGCTGTAAAAGTAAGAAAATGTCCCTCATTTCTATTCATGTGAAGCCATCCACCTCAGAAATTTTTATAGTATTTTCTTCAGCAGATTTTGATAACTGTCGTTGCATAACTCCCATATATATTAGTTTTGGTTCCAGTCAAACAGTTATGAGCTTCCTTTTGTGTAGGTGAATGAAAATCTCTTACCAAGGTTTTATTTCTTCACGTTTCAAATGTATTGATTACAAAGTGTGCATAACGTGCAAAATTTTGGGCAGGCAGGGTCGGAAGGCATGATAGTGGGTCTTCGCCAGGAAATTTTCATCAGAATTAAGGGTAAAAAATAGGTATGGCAGACAAGCCCTTGAGTAAGTGTTCAGAATTGTCTTGAAAGTGATCTGTCAAAAAATACTTGAATTTTCAGTGTATCTGTAGGGTACTGACTGTAGTATTCACCTCTGGTTCTCAAGCCTTGTGTTTTACTGATAAATTAAGGAACAGGAGAATGAACATGACCTGAGGCTTGGAGTTTGCATGGGGTTGGTAGCATTGAAATCTACTTCTAAATCCTTGTGAGGCACTATGCTGAGCTCACAGATCTGAAAAGAACAGGCAAAAAACATTCTGTGATGGCAGTGTCAAACTATAGTACTGCTTCCCTTTAGAATAAGGAAATACTTCCCTTGCTTTTTGTGTGTATATGCTGCCATATTGTGATCTCTAAGTAAAGAGTTTCAGCATCACCTGAAACTTCAAAAGATGATGGCTTCAATATACACTTATAGAAGATATTAGTGACTTTTTTAATATATCAAAATCATCTGGATGTGCTCCATCAGGTTTTCAGTCTGGCGTTTATTTTATCCTTAGCTGTTAAAAAGCGGGTGGCATGACTGTAGTAGGTTTTATTATTAATTTATTAGAAATATTGATGTGACTATCAAAGGAATGAGGTTTGCAGTGTGTTTCTTAGATTTTGCTACCAGACTTGCAGCTGGTTATTTTTGTACATGGTATCTGAATGTCTAGAATGATTTTTGGGGGAGGGATGCTGTAAGGGTGTAAACTTTGGAGTTCTCTGGTAGCTACAGCTTCTGTAGCTTGGGCATCTATAAAAATTGAAGTAGATATTTGTCTTGACAACTTGTTTCAGCTTTGTGTTCTGAAGGAGTTTTGCAAGGGGTAGTAATTACTGTTTCGTAAGTGATATAAGTCTGAATAACTAGAAGCTGTAAATGGCCAGTTGAAACAGGTAAATATTATGTGAGTTAAATCAGTCTTACCCGTTCTTCTGTCATACCTCGTTTTGCTCTCGGTGTGGGTAACAGCAAGCAAAAAAGCAGTCACAGCAAGTAACCAGTGTGGTGGGTTGATTTCCTCACTGTGTGTCATCCAGAAGTCACTTGCTCCCAAGAGTACTAAGTTGCACGGTCCTTGGATGTCATCCTTATGTCTTTATGAATGCTGCAGAGTCTAGAAAAACATGGGATGTATTAAAATGAAAGGGTTTTAAATTATTTCATAATTGTCCAAACACACTGGAATGCTACAGCAAACAGATGTGTTCTTTTAATTTTAAACCAGAAATAACTTGTCTTCATTCATTTTCCAAAGGAAAAGATAAACAAATGGCTGACAGTATTCTGAACTACCTATATTGTGGATATGCCTTACTTTCTCTAATGTAGTATAGGGAGAGATTAACTGTTGTTACTGATCAATTATTTTATCTGAATTGCTCCACAACTTCTGATCCATATTTAAGCAGTATGGAGGTGGCAGAGTTTTGCTGGAGAACCAACACACCAGCAGTGAATGAATTGTTGTTTTCTGGTGTAAGGATGAAAGGCCTGGTATTTTTAAAATAATTGGATCTATTCCTGTATTCTGAAATATTTCACCAAAATTAATTTAATGAGTAAGAATCTGAGTATGGAGTTAATACCATACTTAATGGTGGCGAGATATGCAAAGGCTTTTTTACTTTGTAGAAATATTCTTTTGCTGTGGTACACTTTCACATGTTTGTAAGAACATACATCTAAAATATGATACTTACTAGACTGTGTTGTACAACTAAAATTTAAAAAATATATATCTTTTGATTTAAGTATGATGTAATAGTCAAATAGGACACAAACTCAGGGCAGAATACAGAACTGTAATATCCTACCTGAAACAAGCTAAATTATTTTGATACATATGGGAAAAGAAACAACATCAGCAAATAGGAGTGTCTTTAGGATGTTGAAAATAGTTTTTTAATACCTGTGTTCAAGTTGTGTTTACACTGAGAAATAGAATACCTGTTTTTCAGCTGGAATGTAATTCAGTAAGTAATGCTTAGATTTTTGTTTTGATTTATTCCATGAAAATTAGTTTTGTGAGGAAGTATCTTATTGGAAGATGGAGTTCTGCTAGAGTGCTGAAGCACTTGGGTTGAGTTTACAAAAGGAGAGAGAGTTAGGAAGGAGAACGAAGGCTTAGTGTCTGAGCTCAGCATATGGCAAAGTGGAATGCTCAAGTGCCTCATCTATGTGCTAAGGGGTTTGAAATAGGAAGATGGCTAAAGACTACTGCTTGGTTTAAAATGTAGTTGCTTTACCACTAGGAATAAAGAATAAGAAGTCATTTGAAAGTGTTATGTTTGCTTACCTTTTTCAACCAAGTATTGAAGCCGTTTCCTGCATTAGGAGAATGCACTCTAACTTGCTTGCATCCTGGATACTAGAGAAACTGTATCCCCACAAAGTGTGCACAATTCAAGTAAACAATCAACTGGAGTAGGATGAAGTTATAGGCTAGTTTTGGCGTGGCTTTTGTTTCGTGTCTGCTGTTAAGTGTGTAAAAGCATAAATATTAGGCTTAGAAGTGATACCAGCAGAGTCTAAAGGCTTCTCTGTCCATATGAATTAATACTGGGGGTGAAGTCCTTTTAAGGAGTTGAAAAGGAGACAGACTAAGGAATACACTGTTTATAGTTGTTCTTAACAAAAATCTTTTTGTTGTGAATATTGATCTATTAGGACGTGTTAGTACTGGAAATAGAAATCTAACATCATAATTCTCTGGTGGCTTGTACAAAGTGATCTGGAATTCTTACTGGTCAAGAAAAATCTGATTTTCTTCATAGGGAAGGCTTTACTGTTGCTTCTCAGTACAGTTGTTAATTAGAGTATTTATCAGTGGTTTGTATGTGAAGATCTGTGCTTTTATTTAAGGATATTGCATTGATAAAAGTGAGTTGACAACTCACACTTGGAAAGAACTTACTGTGGTGTTCTATTTTTCCCAATTTGCTCAGTTTTTTAGCATTGTTTATTGATGCTGGCTTTGGAATATTGGTTAGCAATGGCATAATTATGGAAAAATTGTTACTTCTTGCTATTTGATATTTTACCAATAATTTGAAAGTCTGAATATGTTGTTCAATCTTTA
Organism: Chiroxiphia lanceolata; assembly: GCF_009829145.1. Lineage (NCBI taxonomy): Eukaryota > Metazoa > Chordata > Aves > Passeriformes > Pipridae > Chiroxiphia > Chiroxiphia lanceolata. Next base: position 118,314,277 of record NC_045637.1, on the reverse strand, counting down.
TATCTTAAGAAATAAGAGACCGAAGTCTTGCAAGAAGCAGCATAATTGAATTTCAATGTCCTAATTTAAAGCTTTAATGGGAAGACTAGGTATTGAAGAAGATAACTGGTTCATTTGTCATAAATTCTGGCTATAGTTGATAACTTAGCAACAATGGTAGCTATACTCTGGACTTTTCATTTTGGTAAATATTAGAACAAGTTATATGTAGTACATGTTTCATTAGTGAATGAGATCTTTCTTACTTGGTTTGTAAATCTAATACCACCCACTGTCTTTTCACAAATAGGTTGTTACTGGCAGAAGAACCACTGAGGTCTGAATCCTGGAACTTACTTTCAAAAGCTGTTGAAATAAAGGACTTCTTTCTAATTTGGACATGGCTAATCGAGGAGCAACAAGACCCAATGGGCCAAATGCTGGAAATAAAATTTGCCAGTTCAAACTAGTACTTTTAGGAGAGTCTGCAGTTGGCAAATCAAGTTTGGTGCTTCGATTTGTAAAAGGACAGTTTCATGAGTTTCAAGAAAGTACAATTGGAGGTGAGAAAATTATCCTGTTGATTTGTTTTGAGCTGAGCTTGTGTACTGTCCTTGCCCTTGTCAACCTTTAATGTAATGGCACTTCTACATTGGATAATTGACAGCAAGGATTAAATCTGAGCCCTGTGTCTGTAATTGAAAATTATAACTTTCTAAGCTAAACATAGTTGGCACTAGGCTGTAGCAAACATGCATGGAGGAAGTAAATGTGTTCTTGAACTGTATAGTTTTGAAACCCAGGCTCCTTGTTACATTTTGTCTGTGAGTGGATGTGTGGCTGTTTTAATTGTGGTGTATGCTTAATGCATGAAATGACTGCTTAAGAGTTAAGAACTTAGTTCCTATGAAAAAAAAAAAGTGCTGCAAACACAAGCTTGTGTTTTGTCATTTGTGCATCCTGGCTTTGCATTTGATTTGGGTGAACTTGCTACATTTCTGGATATACCTTTCTTTGTTAGTAATCGCAGACTTAATGTGCTGTTTTTACATTTTGTGACTTCAAACAAAACAGGTGCTGGTTACTAGAATTAAAAAAATCTGTTAAACTGAACAGATTTTTTGCCACTCTTCCCCTTGACAGATTTCTTATATTATATTGTGTTTTGAAGTTGTTTGTGCTTTGAGCTGTATTCCTCCTTGGATAAATTTAAACTTATCCTAAAACTACCAAACAGCATGCAGACTTAAAAAAATTTGGATTTTATGGATTGATAAATATTCTCCAGTAGTTGCTGCTTGCATGAGTCAGTCTGTTACATTGTAATATTTGTGTGAAGCCCTTTCAGTGGTCTGTATGTGTCTTCACACACCAACAGTTGTTGAAAAGTAAAAAGCTTACAAAGCTTACAAAAATAAATACAAGCTGAGTTTCATTGCATTCTTCTTTTGCCCTATTTCTAGCTGTTACATGTATTTATTTTGTGTATCTGTCAGCATACATGGAGAACCACATATTTTCTCCTTTAGCAATCTTACTGATGCACACTTGGCTTTGCGCATTTTATCATGGCTTTAGAGTAGGTGTTAGTGTGAAAGGTTTCTGTATTCTCTCATGCACCTGTGCAGTAACATGGAGAGCATTCTCAAAGATCTATAGTGAATTAACTTTCCAATATCAATGAGATTTTTTTGTTTTTAAAAAAACAGTTAAATTTCAGTGAAATTCATTGTTCTGTTTCAGTGATCTCCGATTCATTTAACCTCCTTTTAGTTTTTTTCTTGTTTTAGTGTTTGTGTTTGGGATAACCCAAAATGTGTTACACTGTTTAAAATCTATACAAAAGTGAAACAAGACCGTAAGTTCAAGTTCAGATATATAGTGTTTAGTGTGATCTGTATTAACTTGGGCCTCTTCTATATAAAACAGAAAAAACCAAAATGCCATATAATACAGCTGAGAGATACTAAATGCAGCAATGTTGGGATTTAGAAAAAGTTTTCTACAGAGAAAGCTGTCTAACTGTGTAGCTTGTAGTTGCCTAAGGCATAATTTTCTTTGTATACAGAAGGGCCTTTTAACAAAGAGAGGCTTATGTGCATTGTGAATCTGAATAAAAACATCTGAAAGGGAGTGAAGTTAAAGGCAGACATGTTGGATGGTGGTGGTGTGTTTTTGCCACTTCAGACTAATGTAGCAATGCCTGTTAGTTGCTTAAGACAAAAGTATGGCTGTTAAGGATGATAGGCTTTCAGATAATTAACACAGTTGATTAACTGTCAATTTACTATGGCCTTGCAAGATAGAAGAAAGATACCTGTTTTGCAAAAATTAGCAGGTGTTTTAAGGTGGTTAAAGTGTTTCTTTTGACAAAAATGAGAATATCATAGAACAAACATCTTGTTTTAATTCTCTTCCCAAGTAAATACCTTCATTTATGGAGTTTAAGTATGTTTTTTTGTTAAGAGAATAATGTCCGTAAGAACTTCAAAATCCACTTGCTTAACATCTTGTCTCTGCCTTGGACAGATATAATATTGAGCTACTTCTGAGGAGGAAGCACTTAGTTTAGTGCAGTATATATGGTTGTGGGGTTTTTTTCACTCTGTTTTGGTTCTGGGCTGCTTAAGGAGATGCCAAGTGGAGCCTGTTTTACTGATGCTTAGATATTTAGCATTTAGAGAGTTTTATGAGGATTTAACATTGGAACATCAAAGCCTTTACCTTCTCCAGCCTGCCTGCTCATCTGTGATGGATGCTAATACCCTTGAAGCAGGAGCACCTGACCACTTAAGGAGTCAGATTCTTGTCATGGTTTAACCCCAGCCAGCAACTAAGTTGCAGCTGCTCGCTCACAGCTGAAATAGGGACACTTCTGGTATGCTAGTTACAATGTCCTTTACAAAGCAAGATTAGCTTGCTTTTGGCTTCTGTAATAAGTTGAAGGTTGCAGCAGTTTTGGAATGATTCATAGGCTATGATGCCTTGGAGTATGTAGGACAGGATAACATCCCAGGTATGCAGGCAGGTCAGTGTCTCTTCAGACCTTTGATTTAAATTGGCCACAATCTGTCAGTATGCCCAGTGATGAGAGTCCCCACTTCAGCCAAGTAGTGGGCTTTCCTTAGTTTTATAATACTAGTTTCTATATTGTGTGGGTAGTTGGCCTCCGTACTTTTAATATGTACCTTAATCTTAATGGAAAAACTTTTGCTAGGAGTAACTGCTTGAAGACTTAGAATAAGTTACTATTTTCTGTAACCGAAAGAACATTATTTATGGTAATGCATTTGGCTGTAGTGGCAGTGGATGCAAGCTGCCCTGAAACTGCAGGCTGTTGAAATTATGCTGAAATTAACTCATGAGATCACTTGCAAAGTCATGCTGCTTTAAGAACAAGAACTTTTGAGAAGTGCTTCTTCTTTTTTCCATGCCCATTAGCTAAGGTGAAGTTGTCAGGAGCTGAAAATCAAAGCTTTAAGATACTATTCAAGTGATGTAAATGTGTAGAACTGAAAATATATGAACTATGTATTATAGTATGATGGGATACTGTTACTGCTACTCTGTAATACAGTGTGTTGAAGCAGGATGAAATGTGTCTAGAAGGTTTAAAAGAAAGCTTATGGTTACTCAGATTCATTATTAAAAAAAAAAAGGGAATCCTTCCCAATTCTTCCTTTCTTGTGTCTTTAACTTGAGGAGAATCTGGTTGTTTAAATGACTGTTCTGTGTTGATCAGTTACGGTCCGTCAGCTAATGCTTGCATTAAACCTGCTATATTACAATAGTAGGCTGGAACTGTTTAAGGAAATCATATTTGCATCTCTGTGAGCATAATTTTGTGTGAATATAGTGATATAAATAGACTTCTGGTTTCAGCACCTCTGTCTTTTTTGTAGCTGCTTTTCTAACCCAGACTGTATGTCTGGATGATACAACGGTAAAATTTGAAATTTGGGATACAGCTGGGCAAGAGCGGTACCACAGTTTAGCACCCATGTACTACAGAGGAGCACAAGCAGCTATAGTGGTGTACGACATTACAAATGAGGTAAGTACTACACTAGGGAGGCACAAGGGGCATTTGGAAGTTAGGCTTATATTGACCGTTCCTTAGTTTTTCCTCACTGACTTGTGTGAATCACTTCATGATTTCGTAGAATCATAGAATGGTTTGAGTTGGAAGGAACTCTTAAAGGTCATTTACTCCAACATCCTTGCCATGTGCAGGGACATCTGCTAGACCAGGTTGCTCATTTCATACTGGACTATGTAATGTTAATTTGTGTCTGTAAACTTTTTTTGTCAAAAGACCATTTATAGGGGGTTTTCTTCTTTTGTATAAATAAAGAGAAAGAAAGTAAATTCTACTGTAAAAATGTTTAAAACCCACCTTTAAATCAGTTCACCAAGTGTGAGCTGTTACTCTCACCACATTGCTGGTGGCAGTTTTATTTCTGATAGTGAAAGACATTTTAATATTGTATTATTGCAGATTGCAAGTAAGGATTGGAAAGGTGGCACAAGCCATTAAGACCAAAACCTAAGGTTATTTGATTTCTTTTTATTTGAATTTAGATAAGCTTCACTTGTTTTTAATAAAATGAGACTTAAAAACCAAAACTCTCAAAAACCCCAGAAATCGTGTACCATAATGAATAGTGCTCACTAATTAGTAAGTAATTTTGAGACTCTTTCAATATAGCTGTTCATACACTTGATTATTCTAGAGAAATTGAAATTCCCATTTTTATCTTCTAACTACTTCTCTTTCCTTACTCTGTCTACATAAAGATCTTCCTATCTTTACTTGCTTTTTCAGCATTATCTCAACTAAGCACAGTTGGGAACTAAGGTAGGGATGTTTTGTTTTAAAAGCTCAGTTGGTGAGTTGGAGTGTGCCTTTGGACTAAGGTAGCAAGCAGCCTTGCATTTGGCCTTTTGTGCTTGAAATGTAGATAACAGAGATGGGGATGATAGGTGAGTACAAAAGGATGATAAAACTCAGTTGCATCATTTTGCAATCATTAACAGGAGTCCTTTGCCAGAGCGAAAAATTGGGTCAAAGAACTTCAGCGACAAGCAAGTCCTAACATTGTAATAGCTTTAGCAGGAAACAAAGCTGATCTAGCTAACAAAAGAGCTGTGGATTTCCAGGTATGTACATAACTTCTTTTCATAGAAATATCATTTTATTTGAATAGATACTAAATAAATCTAGGAGGAGCTTACATGCATAGCCTAGCTAGTTGTTGTGGAGGTCATGCTATTAAATATAAACATCAGCTGAGACTAATTAAATTATACATGCTACTGTAAAACCTATTTCTGTACAAGTGATATGTAGCAATAGACTTTTTTGAATAATTAAGTTTGACTCAGAGGAATAACTAATTTATTTGAGTATCTTTAAGGCTAATTAATTATCTGTTCTTTCATGTGACCTCTGTCTTCTACTGGAAATTATCAGTAACTAGAGTTTCAATGGATGAGATAGCAGTTACTCAGTGCAAACTATTCTGTCTGACTTGTCAGCCAGAGAATTTTGATTATCATGTGATACAAAGCTGATTGATTTGCCCAGCTTCCTTAGGCTGTACTGTTGAAGCAGTATTCAGGTTTTAATTGTGCTTTTCATGGTATTCTTTTTAGTTTAGTGATAATATTGATGTTCTCACTGCTGTATTCTGTCTTCTAGAAAGTTTAGCCAGGTCATCAGAAAATAGCTTCCAAAATGAATAAAAAATTTACTGCTGGTAGCTCTGGTCCATTCATGATTGACTGAATTTGAATTCAGATAGTATTTATTAGTTGTTAATTCTGTTATGGTTTTTAATCTGTATTTAACGTTACTGTGTGAGAGATTGCTGTAGTGAATCCTTTTGCAACTATAGAGTCGAATTATGAAGGTTAGCAGTGGTTCAGGTGTTTTTCTACCAGAATTCAACAACTCAGTGTTCTAGTTTCATATTTCATGTCAGTTGTAACATAAAGCTTTGTGACAGAAGATCTTTGTGTTTTGTGAAAAGTTGTGGTATTTAACAAAAGCGTCATACATCATGAAGTATGAGGTCTTGCAGTCAAACATGTAATCAAATGTAACTGCCAAAGTAGACCTACCTTTACATTTTTTGGACAATTAGAATGTTAATATTTTTTGAATGTTAGGGTTTTTGCTAATGTGGATTTTTGGGCTTCTTGCAGGCTTTGACAGTCCTTTCTCATTGCAAATCACGTATTAGATTTCTAGGTATTTGTTAATGTGTTATTTCAGGTATAGTTACATCTTAGCAGATGTCACTTAATTATAGAATGCTGTAGGTTATTCTTTCCATCATAGGTCTCTTGTAGTTTGGCTTCTTTGTAGATTTCTTATTGAATGCAAAGGCAGTTACATAATCATAAGAAGACGGGGATTTTCAGCTGAATTGAGTAGTAGGAAGTGGCAAAAATAGTCAAGTTCTCATGAGCAGTGTATCAGATGAAAATTCATACTGTAAGGGGAGATAACATGGCAAAATACTTCATACTGCTTATTTGTTATAATTGTGAATTTCTATCAGGATAATGAAATTGTTCTGATCCATCTGCTCCAGTGCTTGAAAGATATGAGATAGTTGCAAACTGCCTTCTTTCCAGGGTAATAATAGACTTTCTGACATTTGATGGCACTTTCTGGAGCTCATTTGTTCTTGCTATCATGGCTAGTGTTTTGGATTCAGGTTGTCCCTTTCATAAATATTTTCATTTATTATTTAGTTTTGCCTGATATGTTTCTGTATGGATATTTTTAAGATTGCATTTCTAATTGTTTAGCTGCTTGATGGAATTACAACTTCTCCATCGCTAATGAATAGCATATTGTCATATGAGTGTTTCAACAAACTGTCTTTCTTTCAAAATGGTATAGAAATTGTTCCTTAGTAGCAATAAAAGTACCATGTGTAGTAATTATGTGATTTTTTAATTTTTTTAATGAAGTAATGTTTTTTTATTTTAACTTGCAGGAAGCACAGGCTTATGCAGATGACAACAGCTTATTGTTCATGGAGACATCTGCCAAAACATCTATGAACGTAAATGAAATATTCATGGCAATTGGTGAGTTTATGAACAAACTAAGAACTTAAAAAGAATTTTTTTCATGCCATGTAGACCATTGCAATCTTCCTAACCCAAGGTCTTTGTTTGTAACCTGAATTATTTCTGGCACTGAAGTTTCTTTAGGACCTTTTATTTGTTTAATTTTGTTTAGGTAGCTGTCTGAAATCCAGAAGTTGTGCCAAAGATGGCTATGTGTGCTTAAATTCACTGTCCAAGTAATATGTAAAGGATGCTGCATATGAAAAGTAAATTTACTAATAATTTTTAGACTTAACATAATCTTAAGGATTTCTGTAAAGTTGCCAATGTATACTAGTAAGTATAAATTATTAAGAAATTTTGTGTATTCCATTGATGTAACCAAAATTGTATTTAATTGTTGATAAACTTTTGAAAGGGGAGGAAAAAGAAAGAATACATTTTAGGCCGGTCACTAACCTGTTAAATAATAACCTTAATCACAGTAGGAACTCTGCTGCTCAGTAATAGTAACATATAGCATCAAATAATCTCATTAAACTGTTTTGTATGTTGCACCACGGTGACCTCTCCAACCCGCTTTTTGTGGAAAAAAAATCATTGCTGTTAAAATTAAATGTTTCTAAAGAGCTCTTACCCTCTGCTTTTCAAGTCAGGAAAGCAGAAGATAATTTGTGGTGTGCTTCAAACTTCCAGTAGATGCGAATTAAATTATCACTATAGCAACACTTTATAACAAGTACTTCCTTCATATTAACTATAAATACTTTGGGAGGGGGGACGGACACAAACACGTAACTGTATGAGAGGAAAGTATATTTTTCTCATAATTGTTCAAGATAGGGCTGCATTTAATGATACAGAAATGCTCAATTGCACCATTCTGGTGAAATTTCAGAATTAATGTGTTTAATGATGCAGTTTGCATCCTGTACCAAATATGTTTGGTTTGTTTTTTTTTCTTTTTTTTTTTAATTTGGTATATCAACAATAATTCTTACCTCTCCGTATTTTAATGAAGTATACAAAGTAAATTTTAGGAAAACAATGCCTAACTGATAACTGGGTATTTTGTCTGCAATGTTGGTTGGCCATGTGAGTATTCTTTTGCATCAGTGGGGTGAAATTCAGGTTTGTCAGTGCATCAGAACAAGATCTATGCAACAGTGGACTCTGGAAGGAAATCTTGGAGGCTATGAGTATTGCATGGAATTTGGAATAGTCTGCACAACATGGTGCAGTTCTCAGGACCATGTGTAAATACAGTCTTTAAAACTGGGACAAAATGTAAAAATGAGAACAATGACAGAATTGTGGGATGCAAGTTACAGCTGCTTGTAAATTGATTGCTTTAGAGTTTGTTCAAAACTTTCAGTTAAAAAAATGTTGAGTTCTAGATGCAGTTAGAGAATTCAAAATGATAGTGCTCTGAAGGCATTTTTCTACTGGTGCTTTGTCCTTCTGTGCTGTCTCAGCAGCTTAGTACCATGTGAATTCTTGGGTTTTATCACAGAATTGTAGAACAGCCCAAGTCGGAAGGGACCTCAGAAGATCCCTCTAATCCACCCTTTTGTGGGAAAGGGAGTCTAGATTACTTAGCACCCTGAGATTATCTAGCACCACAGCACATTGTTGATGTTTGCTCTGCTGTTTTTTCTGGCTGCATTTTGTTCCTTTCAGGAAAAGCTGTTATTTAAAAGGCTGACCACAGTAATTACTTTGGAGTGAAAGCACATGCAACCAAACTGTAGAACAGGGGTGGTTGCTGGGTCCCAGTTCATGTGCAAGACAGGCCCATGGAAGTCCTTTTATGGACTCTTATGGTTAAAATAAGCAATTTTCTGATGGAAGAAGTCTAGGAGAAGCTACTGCTCAGAAAGGTAACAGTTGTCACCCTTATTTTTCGTGTCAGGACTGAGGGGGTACCTTGGAGCTACAAAGGCAACAAAGAAATTATCAGTCAATTGATTCATAGGAGCTGGAGAGAAGAGAGAGCTTGAAATAAATAAGAGAGGCTTGATCTGGTGCTGACGCCATTTTATATGTTGTATGCAAATACTTACTCTGGCTAGATATCTGGGAACTAGTTTGACCCATTTCTGTCTGTGTTTGGTGCCTTTTCAGTGTTTCTGTATCTTTTCTCACTAACATCCTGATCTTAAAGCCTGTTCCATGTGGGTGGATTCCCACAACAGCTGTCATTTGCTGGCATAGCACACCTGCGCAGATACATTTTACTGCTCAAGTTACTAATGCATTTGATGCTTGGAAAATCATAGATAAGGGAGTTAATCATTAAGAAGTGTCTTAACTTCTTTCATTACCAATGCAGTGAATCAAATCCAATTATATGGTGAGTATACTGATATGCTTATAGAGTAATAATGTGTTGACTTTGTGTACTCAGGTGATTTAATCTTAGTAAAATCTCAGTTTAACTCTTATATCCTGTTCGTCTTACAGCAAAAAAATTGCCCAAGAATGAACCACAGAACGCAGGAGCCAGCTCTGCCAGAGGAAGAGGAGTAGACCTTACTGAACCCACACAACCACCCAAGAGTCAATGTTGTAGTAACTAAAAGATCAATTGCTTTAAACTGTTCTGAATATTCTTCTGCTTCCTAACTGTTAATAACCATGGAATTGGAGTGCTTAACCTGGTCCAGTACAGCTTCCCAACAGCGAAGAGACTTATGATAATAGTCAAGTTCATGATACAGAGTTTTCTTTTGATGTAAAATTTTAACATGCATGTATCCACCACTGGCTATAATGTTTCAGCAGTAGAGGAGAGATGGAAGGGACATAAACTTCCTTCAGTTGAAAGGTTTTAAAAATCAGTTGTTATTATTAGGGGTGTAGAAGAACTGCTCTCTGTGGACCTAATTGGCCAGTTCCTGTAGCCTCAATACTGATCACTGTTATAATAAATAGAATTGGGTCTTTTCATAATTCTCAATTGTGCTTTAAAGCCTTTTTAGAAACAGGGTCTAAAAATTACTTAAACTTCTCTGAAGTATTGATGCAACCAGTTGTTTCTGCAGGTATCCACTATTTAGTTATACATTCCATAGTTTAATAATTTAATTACAAATAATACTTGCATTAACAATTTTAAGAATCCTTTGCTTGCCAGACAGTGGAGTTTTAGTTGGTACACTGTATGTAAATGATATCAACCCAGTTAGTTATCTTAATGAATTAGTGATGAATCAAGTTTAACTTAATTTCTAATCTTTTCAGAGGGTACAGACCAGTAAATTCAGTTCTATGACTTAGGATATGTTTGGTTTTTTTTCCTCTACAAACTGTAAGAGCTCTTCAAGTAAAACCACAACAAACTCGGTGTCTGTGACTTTTCTTGTTTCTGATCATTGCTGGCCATTACAGTTTGTTTTTCCCCTAAGGAAAAAAATAGTGCACTAACAATTATGTACATCCAACTTGATTTTAAATTTGGATATTAATGTACTGTAAATAGGTACTCTGCATTGTAGTCTACATTTGTTTAATACTTTCTGTAATATTTAAGAGTTGCTTAAAGGTATACAGAATGTACAGTTACTTAAAGCTAACTTTTTTCCTCTCTAATCAAAGGAGGTTCTGAGTTCTTCCTTTATGGCTAGAACAGTAATAAATGATGCTCCTGTATCTGTAACATAAGTACTGCTGTCTGTCAGTAATGAACTTTGCAACTTTGTTTTCCAAAGTACATTTTATTTTGATCAGTCCAGTATATTGCACTAATTCTTTTAGTTATTTTCATTATATGAAATCTACAAAGTGTGTCAGAAGAGATGAATTAGTCTATTTAAATGTTGAACTGATAGAAACTTACTTGTGCAGATTTAAAATTTGCAGTAATCTGGGTTTAGCAAGGAAAATGACAGTTCACCAGTGTTTAGTTTTATATTGAGGTGCTCAGGTTTGAATAAAGTGGTTTAAAAAAATTTTGATTACTGTTTCTTATTGAGAGTCTCAGATGGTTTTATTGCATTTGTACAGTTCCAGACAAGATGTCTGATTTACTGAATGGGTCAGCATTTAAGATGATTACAAGTAAATTCATGACACAGCTAAATATAAGCCTGTCTTATATATACTCTGGCACTTCAGCTATCCTATGGTAAATTTTTAAATGTTGAGGTAATTGGGTATCTTATCACATCCATATAGAAATACAATCAAAATAGTAATATTATCTCTTCAACCTGAAGCTAATGCAGTCTGCCAGTTTTTCCCTAATGTAGCTTGTTGCATTGTTGTAGTGTCTCAGAGCTGTCTGTGCCTCTTCCTGCAGCTGATGATTTGCAATTGGATGGGTGTATTTTTGTGTCTTTTTGAAACTGGTGGTGGTGTAGAACCCACTGGTTATACAGACTTCAGCAGGTCTTGACCAGCATCACTTGCGGTTTGTCACAAAATACATTGAAGTCCATTTTTTCTGCCAGCTGTGGGCTTGAGTCACAATTAGCTGGCACGTTTTTCTATCTTTTGGGGTCTGTTTCATGACTTTAGACCCTCTTGCCACTACATTCTTTTGCAGATGTTTATGGCTGAGTTGGACCTGTTGCACAGAAGGCAGCAGTTTCTTCTTGCTCTGAAGTCTGTCACTGTGGATGAAAACTCATACATGAAATTTTCTGTCCTCAAACTGAGTTCTTCAGAACTACCTTGTATGCTAGAATTGGAGTGGTTTCTCTCTGTTCTTTGAATTTACTTAATTGTTACTGAAAAGAGACAGCTCTGAATTAGCTTGTGTTTTGTGTTTTTTGTTTGATTGGGTTTTGTGGGGGTTTTTGTGTTTTGGTTTTTTTGTTTTGGTTTGGGGTTTTTTTGTTTGTTTTTTGGTTGGTTGGGGGTTTTTTGGTGTTGTTTTTTTTTTTTTGCTTTTTTGGGGTTTTTTTGTTGGTTGGTTTGGTTTGGGTTTTCTTTGTTGTCAGTTTCCTTAGGAACTCCATCTTTGTGTGTAGTTCCTCCTAGAACACTTTCATTTATTTTGTTTCAGATTGCATTTTGAGTCACTGTGAAAAATATCTTTATTAGAATACAATATCTGTATTCCATCTTGCAAATTATTAATAGCATTTGAGTCATTTAGGTTGTCTTCAGTGAGGGACATTGAATACTGACACATGGAGAAGTCCTGTTTCGTTGAACACCATTCATGCATTCTCAAATAAGGAGTGGATGTTGTTAGAGGTGGTGCCAGTACTTCATTGTAATACAAAACCTCCCAAAACCCTTTAGAAGCCAAAATAAGAAACTGATAGGTACAGATATGAGTTACAGGTTAACAGATGTTCTTTTTGTTGCATCTCTGTGATGTCCAGGAACCCTTGTAATTCTCAGGTATCCCTCTACTAATCCATCTGGTGTATTAGTGCTGGTGTTTCCACGGTTCTGAAGTGTTTTCTCTCATGAGTGCTGTGCTCTTTTGAGAGGCAGTGACTCCTTCCATTTTTACATAAGATTGTATATACATCATCTAAAACTGAAATACTTTTAATATACCATACTGTTGGGTTTTTTTAAGATACTGCTGTTACAGTAACAGTCTTTTGTTAAGGACTGGGAAAAAACCTGAGATCATAGTTGAGTAATCTACTGCCACAGGCAACAATATGTCCATCAGTGAATTTGGTTCTGTTTTACAGCAAAGTTTTCTGTGATTTTTTTTTTATACTCCATTATTAGAGGACTGTTTCAGAATCTTATTCTCCTGACTGCAGATAAACTCTTATGAAGAGTCTTAAGTGATGTTTTATTCAGCTTAAAGTGCAGTCTGATAGAAAAGTTGCACCTTGATTGGTTTTTGAGCAAGAGTGTGTATTTTTTTCAAATATTTTCTTTTCACTCATATGAGAGTGTGTGCTTTCAAAATATTATGGCTGAATGAACTCATCAGGAAGCTCCAGGTTCAGACTGTTTCTAGCAGCATATAATTTTTAGTTCTGAAAAAAAATTAGGATATGGTGTAGGATTTAGTTTACTAACATGATGCCTTACATCTCTTCCTTGGTTAAAGTACCCAAGGGAGCAAGAGTTCTAGCAGTCATCATAGGAAGTTGAGGTCTGACTTCTTTCCTTTAGCAGGCATAGGTATTTTACCTTTCCCTCAACACTCCTGAAATCCGAGAATTTAAAGTGTTAGAAATTGCAATACTGCAGGGGGCAAGTCTTGTCAGACTTGAACGAAGAGCATGAAGGAAAGAGCTCCAACCCAAAGTGCTGTATTATTTGAGATCCTCTATGGCTGCCCTGGGAGACCATTTTTTATGTCAGAGGAGGTTATTGGTCTGCTCTCATGTGTTGGCTTAAGGGCAAAAGTGATGTCTTACAGAAGGAACTTGAGTGACATATGTGGTACCTTTCTAGACATGAAGCTGGCTGCAGTGTGTTCATTTATATTGTACTTTTAATATCTACCTAGACTAGGGGCACAGACCTCTGAAAAGTGTGTATAAGTAGGGATTGCTTATACAATAGTAGTGTTCCTTGAGCAGTATTGGCAATCTAGCGTAGGAGGCAGCTAAGTGTAGTCTGTGTGAAGGCAGATTTCTCTTGAAGGTGATTCAGAATATCAAACTGAAGGACACACCTTTAATTAATTATACAGTGTACCTTAAGTTGTGCTCCATGAATGTTTCCTTGTGCTTGCTCCCCTCTCCTTCCTCTGATTTCTGTGGAGAGCTAGAAAAACATGTAAAATATCCTTTGAACCCTTGGAATGAGACCACCAGCTGTAAGCCTAACAAAGGGCATAATATAGCCTATGTGGAACAATTTGACTGCAAAGAGTAAAATCTAGTTGCTTTTGGATACAAGTCTTGTCAGCAAACCAGAGACAGCAAAAGAATCAACAAAACCTAACTGGCCTATCAGTTTGGGACTAAATGAAGACTGAGCTGGCCAATGTCACCCTCTCCTGCTCTGTATATCTGACCATCCTCTTCAGTTGCTTACCTGGAGCTGAAGGAACATGTCTCTACTTATGTAAGAACACACTCTTGGGGGGGAAATGAAGGTTGACGTTGTGCAAATCTTTTTCTGTGGTATGTTTGGTAGAAAATTAAGTGTATTAAATTAATGTGGTTCAAAAATGTGGATTTTAATCATAAAAGGTTTAAAGTATCTCTGATCAACTTCAAACATTAATCCATTATCAGATCTTGAGTTTATGGTATCTGTAATTGCAGCCAGCAATTAAATTCTCAGGTGGGGATGGATGGAAGCAGGTAGCAAAACCAAGAAGAAATTTGGTAGAGAATTCACCCAACCCAAGTTATCTTCACCAATCTCTTTGGAATATAAAGTGGCTTTCTTTCACAACAAGGTGGAAACAAATGCATCTGAAAACAACCTTGCAGTCTTAATGTGAGTTAATTCTGTATTCTGCTACAGGGCTGTGACTGCATCTCCTGAAAGTAATAGAGCTAGGGTTAAACTACCAGTTTTGATACCTGTAACAGTAAAGTTCATATAGTTGCAAAAAGCCTGTTGGAGGTACAGTGCAGCTATAGTAACAAGCATTGGGAGAATAGTGGGGGGGGGGGCTATACCACATACAACACACTAGTTGCATGTTCAAGTTGGTTTACGGTGTTTCTCAGACTGCCAGAGGAATGCAATTACTGTTAAGCAGAAGTATTTTTTTTATATATGGAATTAGTTTTTCCAGGTGTGGAATATGATAATTTTTTTTGCCTCCTAAAAACAATGAAGCCTCTCAAATGGTTCTCCCTTTTCTTATTGATCTTTGACCTTCTTGATTAATTTCAGTCAACTTTCATATGCAGAAACAGTTGCAGTATCTGCTCACTCCTTACTAATGCCAGGCAGAGTGATAGAAAAGTAGTATAGAGCTGGGCAAGTGCTTCAAGCAGAGACTGGAAGACACTACAGAATGTAACTGTAGACACAAATCCATTTGAAACTATTCACCCACCTGCTTTTTTACATAATTCTGCACGTGCACTCCTTTGTGGGAAAGCAAGCATCTTGCCTGTAATCTTACAGCTGTCTTATGACCACAACAGGATATAATTGGTAATAAAAATCACCAGGTGGGAAAGATACAGTAACCAGAGTTGCTAATCTGCAAGAGCTTTGTCTAGTGTTCGCTGCAGCAGGGGTGGGTGGAGAAGCATTAAGGATGTATCAGTGTTTCTGATTGTAATTAATAACTGATTTCCTATACTAAAGAAAGGCAAAGCAGTGTCCTACTTTATAAGAAAACATGTCTGAATAGATCTTCCACAACAACAGTAAAAGCCAACCAATGCCTATTTCAGAAACTAGTAATTCAGATGATTCCCACAAAACATGTTTTCAGTTTGCTTGTAGCAAAATGTGGTGACACTTAGTCCAATGAAACAAATTAATAAAAAGAATATCTTAAGTGTGTTTCATTGATATTAGGAATTTATCAGATCTAAAATCAGAAGATTTGTGATTGGCTGCCATAAAGTGATGACAACCTAAACCCCTTGATATAAAAAAACCCACTCTATATTTTCTTACAGAAGTCACTTGTGTATTGTGGAATGCTTCCTAACTTTTACATTAGTAAATTGATTTTGCTGCCTTAATTCAAATATCATGCTTAGGCAACTTATCTAATAAGCTGAATACTATTGTCTGATAGCAGTATCAGTTGCAAGGGAATTTATCACATCTGCTTTACATTGTCAAGCTAAAGGAATTACTGCTTTTTATTTCCAGACACTGACTGCCAACAAACATCTAGGTTAGCTAATACTTTCTTTTATTGCATGAAGGGAAAAAAAATTCTGGTGTGTTATGAAAATACCTATAAATAGCAAAGTACAGTGGCCCAGCAGCACCTTTGACCCTTCTGCCTAATGGACTGTGTGTGTTATTTTCAGAATGTTTTCTTTCTTCTACCTCAGTGCCATCTGTCTCTTTGCTGGGAATGCTTTCCACCGAACAGGTAACCACTGAACAGCCACTCCAGTAAGATTTGGAAACCTGATTTCTTCCCAGTTGTAAAAATCTCTGCATTCTCCTAAAAGACTTGCCATACACTTTGTGAATCCATTTGTAGGGACTGATCTTCTTGGTCTCCTCATTGCCAGGCTTGTCAGAGAATATCTTCTTTTTCCCTGTAATCTGCCTTGATTACTGTGGAAAAAAAAATCTACAATTTGCACTTTGTCCTTATTTTTGTAGGAGGAACCTAGTTGCAGCAGAGCTTCCACTTTTATTTCTTGATCAGCTTTCTCAAATGTTTCTGCAGTTGTCACACTGTAACAGCCATCAAGAATTTCCAGAAAACATGTCTCTGACCTATTTCCATAGTTATCTGGTGCAATAAACCTATCTTCATGTCTCCTTGCCACGTGGGATTTTTATCTTTGCAAATTGATAAAGCTTTTATTAAAGAATTATTTACTTTCTTAAAAGGACCAGGATTGTTGATATTAGCAAGATCACACTAGTAAGTGGGAGTGGAATTCAAATGAATAATCAATATTCTGCTTATCTGTGTCAGAAAATTTAGGAATCTAGAATTTAGGTACTGCAAGGACTTCATAGGGTCTAATCAGCACAAGCTTGTCTGCCCATTCTCCGGCCAAAGCTTGTATGTTTTTCCTGTCTCTATGCACCTCTGGTTTTTTTAAAATTTAAGCTCCTTGCTCCAGTCTCCCTCATCAGCTCAGTCTCCTTCACCTCACTCTACATCTTTGATGCTGTCTCACTATTCCTAGGTCTGGCACCTGGCACTACAACCCCGGGAGTCAGAGCAGCTATAAGAGTAACTCCTAGTGAGGTACTTCCTGATAGAGGCCAACTGGTGCAGAGGGGACTGCCCAAATTCAGCACCTGCACCCTGGCATCACTGGCATGTCTCTACTTGGCAAACTGATGCTGCTTTTTAAATATTTTAACTTATTCTGATTTGGCTAAATTGATAAAAGTGACAAAAGATGCACTACTGATGCCATTTCAGCCACATTGCCAATCTGTAGTTTAAAACCTGATGATCTTGGACATTCTCTAGAAAATAATCAAGATTTTGGTTTCATGCATGTGCAACAACGTATTTTCCAAATCATATTCTCAGAAACAGCTGAACCATATTATCTAGGATTTTTTCAAATTATTCTGCTTCAGGCTCGGAAAATTCTAATATGAGCTGCTTCTTGCATTATATGCTCTCACTCTAAATCAGCATGTGACATACATGTGCAGACACCATAACAACATAAAGTCCTGACACCATGTGAGCAGCTCAGCTTGCCAGCCTATATATCATCTATCTACTAATTATGAAAACATAGTGTTTACATTCAAGTTGATTAAGTTTATTTTTTAGGATTAAGTGTTTACGTGTGTATATATGAGAAATATCAGACAAAAATCCATAGGTTTTTATATTCTCTCATCTGAGATTGTTGTTTCAGTTAATCTTTGTTAACTGCTGTTAATCCATTGCCAGGGCAAATAACAGTAGTTTAGCAGCAGAAATATGTCACAGCCATGTTACAAGAGCAGCCTTTGGTAATTTCATCCTACTTTAACCTCATCCATTTACTGGGGTTCTCTCTTTGCACTTGATACAGCCACACCTGAATAACTATTTTGCAGCTGTTGTCTCTTCCAGGATTTCAGCTAGGAAGTACATTTTCCTCTGTCTCACTAATTCTGTTCATTGCTGTAAGCATTTCTGCAGTTTGTGTTTCAACATGTGCGCTCTTTCTTGTGATGACATTTGTTTGATAAAATTTCACGGTAGTCAAAGCCCCAACCTCCTCCAACACCTCCTCCAACATCTTAAAGAATCAAGTGCCTCTGATCAGCAGAGGTAGATCAATTATAACATTTTAAAAGGAAAATCTCTTCTGTAGAGGGTGAACATATTAGCAGAGCCACTTAAAAGCCCCTCATGACTGCAGTATACTTTATCCTTGCAGAGGTGGCTTGCTGGTGGCTATGGCTCTCAGCCTGCTGTAGGACAACTTTATGGGAAAGTCCATCTCTCAACAAGAGGTGAGCATCAGCCTCCTTTAAAAGTGCTGCACCATTTCAGCAGGACAAGATAAGGAGGGACATGGTTAGAACAGCAGCAGAAGATAGGCTTGTGCAGAACTTTTTCCTTTGTTCTGCATAATTTGAATTTGAGACTGGGAGACAGCAAAAGCCTTTTAACTGCTGTCATTATGATGATCCATTCAGGCCTGAGAAAAATTAGGACTAATATATAGAGAAAGTCCGGTAAGCTGGTTTCTTGTCTTTTAAATGTGATTCCATTTTACATTTCGTGTATATAAAACCCCCTTGGATTAGAGAGAGCAAAATGATAGTTTGACCTTAGTAAACTTAATTCTTAACACTCCCACACATTTTATAGATGTTTATATCTCTGTAAATGGTGTAAGTGCTAGCAAATCACAAATTTCAAAACACCAAAACAGTCTCAGTTAATTACAATATGTAAATAACCAGGATAATATACGTAATAATTCATGTAACAAGATATGCTACAAGTCTTCAGTTGTAATAAATCTGCTTATAATTATTAAAAGGGCAACCCCGATACTTTTTTATGCTATGCATAAATTGCTTATGTTAATAGCTGAAAACCTTGTAAAAATAGAATAAAAAATGAAACATTTCCTTTGTTGATCTCTTATGAAGTAAAAAGATTAATCTGTGTTTCCTTCTCTCCTTGCATTTCCCTCATTAGGAACAGATACAGACTCAGAGGTTTTTTGCTGTCAGGTTAAAGGATAACAGTGAGTTACTGAAAGCACAATACACGAAGCTAAAGTGTTCTAGCCTCAGAGAGTGAAAGATAAAATTCAGCTTTCTAGCTCACTGCAGTTTCCCTGTGCCTATTTAGGGAGCCAAAATCCAACACAGTTTAATATTCTGAGGTGAAAATAGAAGCAGATAAAAAGAAATTACATGTAGAAGAATGGGGAGCAAACCACATTTTGAGACTATATATTTTCAAGGGCAAAAATTCGTATTTACTCTTTGTGTCGTAACAAAGAGCCTCTTGGTCAGTGCTTAATCCCGCTACTCAGAAAGGAAGGCTGCTCCACTTCTGTCATACATTGGCCTGTCTATAACAGGGGCAGAATGGAAGCAGAGCATGAGGCTTACATGGCAGAGGATACCATTGTCCCAGTAAATCTCATATTTCTGGAAAACCTTTCTAACTACGACACTTGGAGCTGCTTGCTGTTAATATGGTAAGGCAAGATTATTTTCTGCTTCTGCAGTTTGGCACTACAATCTCATTTTTTAATTAGTGAAGATGGAATATGTCCCTGAGCTTTGAGGATCCAGGATCTGATTTGCATCCAAACAGAAGAGTCCCATATGCAGTTATCTCTCTCTAACACATCATTCCTATCTCCACCCACAGAGTGCTTCTTCCTCACCTTTGGCACCATCAGAACTTAACTTGCCCAATCTCTAGTTGTGAACTCCTTCCTCTGTGAGTTTTGTGGGTTTTATTATTTGTTACATATCTGTGGTCTTAGAAAATGGTGCCTGTTATTGATGCTGAAACCAGCACTGGAAAGATGCCTGCCTGCCAGCCTGCCTGTGGGTGACAGGAAGAGGCAGAGAAGGGCTGTGTGACATAAATGGAGGTCACAGTCTCCCAAGTTTCTAATCACAGTATTATCAACTAGTATGTATAAACAGGCCTCACTGCTGCAAATCCCTGCTGAATGAGCATCAGCTTCTTTGTCTGTCTTTTCCTTCTTCCCTGCTTTACTTCTTGCTCATGCCTCAGCCAGCGCTTCCTTTTCAGTCCTGTTTTCCCCATGTGCCTGTGATGCCAGGATATGGGTTTGTTGCCTCCAGGTGTTCAGCCCAATTCCTCTCCTCTTACTGACCTCCCTTCCCTCTGCCCTGTCACACAATTTGGCAGTGGCACCTCCCCGGAAAACTGTTTGCAAAAGCATCACACCCACTTACAGAAACCATGACAGGGACTCCTAGTGTTGCCAAGACTGTCTGTCCCTGAGCTGCAGCACGCCTGACACCATCAGCACCTGCCAAGGAGCCACTGTGTAAGGCGGTAGGATTTGCCTGGTGCAGCTTGGCTGTGCTGTGCAGTGCGTGCCCGGCGGCACAGTCAGAGCCAGCCTCTGCTGTGCAGGTGCTGCCTTAGCAGGTCCCAGCTTTACATGGATACCTTTGGCCGAAGCAGCAAAGAGCAAATATCTTATGTGAAAACCCTTATGTAGCCTTTCTTAAACTCATATAAGACCTCTGAAAAACTCTTCACCTGAAAAGATGAACTCACTTGCTAACTCAGCAGCCATGCCCTACGCCTTTCACTACTTTTAGAAGACCTGGCCCTCTTGTTCTCTAAAACCGTCTGCAGAGGGAATGGTGCAGAAGGAACAAGACATCTTCTCCCAAGTGAGTCAACTTAGGTACGCATAGTATAGCCTACTTACTGCATCCCCAGAAGCAACAATGCAGTTTCAAGAAAATCTAGTTATGAAAGGTGTGGGAAGAGATAAAGACTAACCTGGTGAGTCACGGGAGCATGCCATGGGCAGAGCCTGCATTCAGGACTTGGGAACAGTCCTGCTTCTAGACCTGATGATAGGCAAGAAAGAAGGAAGTGATTAATAATTAAAATAATTATGGAATAAATTAAGATAATTAGTCTCCTTATTTATCTTCCTAAGTGTTGTCCAAAACTATAATCTTGGGATTCCAGGCCCACTGGTTTTGTGTCATCCTATAAAATAAGGGTCCTCATCATTAGGTCTTCTTGGACAAGAGTTATAATTTGTGACGCTGTCCGCTTGGGCAGAGATGCAGCTTCTCAGCTGGGAGGAAGCATCAAACTGGGAAATGGGAGTAGCAAAACAATTGCAAACCTAGTTCTGTTTACACTCCAGATATTTAGCAGCTCTTCCTTGTAGATGGGTTAGTCTTGGTGGGGCAAAGGTAACAGTTTGCAGCCCACCAAATGCCTGTGTTAGGCAGAGAGGCAGTGAAGCATCGAGTGGGTATGACAAGCCTGCTGGCCTTGCCATGGGAGGGGAGGTACATGAGATACTCAAAGAGAAAGCTGTGGCAGAAAGTGGAACATGGGTGAAGACAATGTAACTGTGCCTTCTGCATTCCCAGTGACATCCTGTCTCCCTCACCTCACAAACCCACATCTGGGGTTGCTGCCGTATTCCTGGGGTTCCTCTATTTTTTTCAGCTGTACACAGCACTATTACAGTTGATCTAAATGGAGATTTTTAACCTGTTTAATTTCTTCTGCTTGGCCAAGCTGTGGTGCTTGAGGTTGTGTTCGTAGTTCCTAGGGTTTCCAGTGCCCTTGCACGCTGATATGGGGAAGGCCCATGACTGGGTTTGCACAGTTAGATGTTCTTAGGCCATTGTAACTTCATCTTATAGAAATAATAGGAATTTTCTATGCAGAGTTTTGTTATCTAAATTGGTGTCATATTAAGAGGGCTGGTTGGCAGCTACTCAGGTGCAGGTAGCAAAAAGGAGGTCCCTTCCCTCTCACCTCTGCCAGCAGAGCCTGTGCCAGTCTCCTGGTGGTCTGTCAGGCTTTCAGCAGCAAATGACCTGCCCTACATGGGAATGGGGTGGTTTGCAAAACTGTCAGAGCACAGGCAGTCAAAGTATGCCAACTGGGGTCCCAGAGAATTGTGGAGATCTCTACCACAAATAAAGAAGAAGGAAGAACAGAAAAATATGTTAGAGAAAGGAATCAACAAAAGAATTGTGGGGAGTCAGAAGAAAGAGAAGGTAAGGAAAAAATAGATAGTATATCCCATGTTTTTATGAAGCAATCCAGAGCTCTCAGTACCACAAAATAACAGTGTCAGCCTATGTAGTGACTGCTGATAGCTAAATAACTTTAACAAACAGCTTCTGAACTTGACACGCACAATTCATGTTGAGCAAAGGCACAAGTGACTGTCCTGTGCTGCATGATTCCAGCCTTCAGTTTTCTCACCTGGCTTGTGCTAAACCGAAACTCTGACTGCAGTCAAGAAGAGCATCCTCTGTGTAAGAAGCATATAAAAACTGCTAAATGCTCCATTACTAACAAGAAGTTTGTGTGACTGAAATAGCCCTGAGTGTTGCAATGACATTTTTTCCATTTATTTTTCCTCTTTTTTTCCTTTAAAAACTGGGTAATTGGGGTGTGAAGTTTCCTATAACAGACAAAAGCCTAATGGGAAGGTCTGCCATCTGCATTATTAAAGTCACATGTTAGGGCCATGGGAAGCACTGTTAATACTACCAGTGATTCATAAGACATTGATAGCAGTCCTGAACGCGTGGTGGCCAAGAGGGAGGTCACTTCACCCATAAGGAATGTGCTAATGAAAGGACACAATAGGATTTTATTCTCACAGAAATTCCCTGGAGGAGAAAGGGCTACACTTTGCATTGAATGGCAAGAGTAAAAACAGGTGAGAGCACTGGAAGAGAGACCCATCTTGAATAAAAAGAGGGAGACAAGGCTGGGTTGGGCACACCGGATCTGACCAGGCTGAGAGGCAGGGATGAGGGGTAGAGGTGGGCTCCCAGAGCTCGGCTGCGGGCTGGGTGGTCCCTGTCAGAGAGGTAGAATTTAGGCTGCTATTAGTTGAGTAATTTTTTTTATTTATATGAGCAAGATAGGTCACAAAAGCCCTAAATGACAACTAGGTAATAACCAGGAGTCTGGTACACCCTAAACGGCATTTTAATTTCTCTTTTGTGACTCAAGAATGCAACCTTTGATGGAATAATAATAACACACATACTCTTGCATTTAAGCTTGTCAGGTGTTCACAGGGAATTTGTGCAGGAGCAACAAACATGAGATGCACCTGTGATCTGCTGGGAGCAAGGGCTCTGAGCAGGCACCTCCTCGGGGCTACCAGCAACCTGAGAGAGACCTGAAACCCCCAAGAGCTGGGACTCGTGTCTCCCCCAGCTCCTGGTTTACTTAATTTGATGTAGGTGAGTTGTCTTCCTGAGGTCACCTGGCTACTCACCTGAGTTTGTGGGCTGAGCAACACAGGCAGGCCAAAGGCAGCCAGGATCACCCACTCCCACCAGGACTTCCTAATGCGGGTTTCAGAGTCAGCTCGACTTGTGCAAACCCACTGATATGCCCCAAAGGGCAAAAAGTGAAAAAGATGGCAAGGGCTTTTCAGACAATGCTCTGAGTTTTAATCTAATTTAATATCTCCATAGTGCATGTTAAATGATAAAAAGCAAGCAACAAAGGGATTGTGTGGTGCTCAGATTTATGCACGTATTATAATTAGAAAATTAGTATGTGCTCTGCTTGTGAATTCAGCCAAGAGAAAAAGCCAGCTTGGATATGCAATCAACAATGACATGTGTCCACTCATATGTCAAAGCATAGGCTTTTTTGTTTGTTTGTTTGTTGTTTTGTTTTTTTTCCTATTGTAGTGCAACCTGTTGTGACCTAATTGCGTTCACTGGAGCCACCACAAGTCAACATAACCCAAGTTATAGTCCCACATTTCCAGACAGCAAATGGTCTTTTCACTCCTTTTTCTTGCTAAAATTGTGAATGCAACATTTTACCTTTCACTGGAGCAGTTTAAGACAAAGTCAAGCTTTTTTTATTTTTGGTTTTAAAAATATATTTGCACAAAGTTAGAATGTGAGCAATGATTTAAATCAGGTTTAAAGTTAAAAAAAAAAGAAAAAGACTTACCTATATGCAGCTAAAGAGTAATTTCTTTCTAAGCTGCTCCTAGCAGGCAGCAGTTCTGCATGTGTAGTGACATTAGTGTTTATAAATGTTACTATAGTAACTGTATGTGTAGTCACAGACTGGTAGACTTACTGTTCTGGTTATCTGGTGAGCAACAAGGTATAATGGAAAAAAAAGAGACACAGCCATGCTCTGGAGGATTCAAGAAGGAACTGCAGTAAAAGTATTTTTTTGCCTTTATACCAACCAGTGCCTTACTGTGTGCATTACAGCAGTGTTTTTCCCATTAGACCCTCATAAACACACCATAAAATGTAAAGAAACATTCAGGCATTTAAACCGAAGTCAGTATCTGCTTCCTAACAACTTTCATATTTAATTCTACTTTAATGGAAGCAATAAGTTTTCAGGTTTTTAAGGACCCTGAAGAATGAATGAGGTGAAAGAATAAGGTTATTCACCTGTGTAGCTTCAGACAAATGCCTGCAAGTTGCCTTAATGAACATCAGTGAAGTTACTCACCTGTGTGAAAACAGTAAAGGTATTTTCAGCATCAAAATTTATAATTTATTATATGCAAGTGTGTAAACTTAATGCTGGGTTAAATATCATTAATTAACTGGTTAAAGGAGAAGCTGATAATCTGGGGGGGGGAAACAAACAAAAAACGTCCGAGGGGATTTAAAGGCTACAGCAACTCCCAGAAAAACCAGGAGTGTATGTTCAGGCGTAAGTATTAAGTGGTCCATCGGAGCCAGAGTGTTGTTACAGATGCGCTCTTCGCTCATAACATTTGCTGCCGAGGAGGAGTCGTGGGAAAGCTGAAAGTGAAACTAAGCAGAACAGTTTCATTTTCAACTCCGAAAGTAGAAACCTAAACGTCATAAAAAAATGCAAAGAACTTCTTAGGTAGCTGCTACCATACAGCGCCTATTTGTTCTTTTAAAACATGATTCGGACACTTAAAAAAATTACAAGGATAATTCTTAAATTTCAGAGAAACTGGATTTTTTTAATCACGTTTGATTTGCTGTCAAGCTTGGGGCAGTACCCGCCAAGGGCAGCGGCTCCTCCACCTTAAACAGTCCGTCTTAAAGCAGCGGGGATGGCAGCAGCCATCTTACGGGTCGCTGTCACAGCTGCTGGGAAGCCCGAAGCCAGCCTCGACCTCTGTCGAGGGCTCCCCGGGGTACCCCAGGTCCAAGGAGCCCGTAGTGGAGGCCGGCGAGCAGGTCCCGACCCCTACTCGCATCAACACTGTTGACTGTAAGACCTCAGCAAAATAAAAATATTAAATAAGTAAATAAAGGAAAACAACAGAACTCCCCTCCCCCTCCTCCCTCCCCCCCCCCCCCTTTAATGAAATATTGTACCACTTCATTCCATTTTTTTCCTATCGTTTAATGAAAGGGCAAACTCGCCGTATAAACCTATGCCGGAAAATATCTCCAGAAGCTGAGAAGAGGAAGCAAGAAAGAGACGTCAGGGAAAGGGGTTTGTCACAACCCCACACCCCCTCCACCTTTAAATGCTACAACTAACTTCGCTCAAGTCTGGAGTCATCTTGCCCCATGCAAGGTGGCAAGGCCCTGTGCCTGCGACAGGTCTCTACGCTGAGATTCCCTTCCAAACTCATGCTACTACTTTAGGTTTACACATCAAAGAGCCGTAGATCCCACGCAAGCGCCCAGCCTCAATCCCAACCTTTTAAACCGCGGTGCTGTTCTACAGAATTGCCATTTGTGGTTTCTCACAGCTCAACCACGTTTTTACATACGTGCAACGGGGCAGAACCGCCTTAAACTCAATGCACTTGGCTCTTGTATACGGAGTACAGTCTCTATGGCAGGATCATTTGCGTAATTTTACCTTTCAATTAAAAGGCAATCACTTGAAGACATAAACTGACCTGCTGTCAACACTTGTTTCGGGATACAAAGAAAAAAAATTAAAAAAAAAAAAAAAATCAAGCCCCAGAACCATGACACGAGGAGCTGGGCAGAGAGTTTATGAATTATCCGGTATTTCAAACTGACCCATGTTTATCTACTGATAAATAGAAATCATCTGGGGAGGGGAAAAAAAAAAAAAAGAAAAAGACCCTTTAAAGGCGGCCTCAAAGTGCACAATGTGGAAACGCAATGGTTAAGCCAAACAAAGTAGCAGCACTTCGAGGGGCCACAGAGGCTGCGGCGGCTGCACCACGGGCTCACGGGGGCTCGGGACCGCTCGACACCGCCAGCGATGCCTCCTCTTTCTGGGGCAACTTTGCGCGCAGCCTCCCGGAGGGCCAGGATGGCTCCGTAGCGGCTCCCGCACCCAGCGGGTACCGCCGCCACCGCCCTTCCCGCGGGGGCGCCGCCCGCCCCGCGCAGCCCCCGCGCAGGGAGGCGGGCGCGCCCTTGCGGTGCGCAGCGGCGGGAGGCGAGTGCCGGCCCCCCCGCCACCGCCGCCGGCGGGGCAGGAGCCGCCCGCGGAGCGGCGGGTCCCTCCTCCTGCCCCCCCCCCGGGGAGCAGCCGGCGGCGGCGGAGCGGCGAAGGGGAGGGTCTAAGGCCGGTCGCCCCGCACCGCGCCGGCTGGCCGGACGGGCGGCTGCCGCCGCGCCGCGGGCATGGCGGAGCCTGGCGGCGCCGGGGCCGGGGCGGCGGGCGGGCCGCAGCAGGGCTCCCCGGCCGCCGCGGCGGTGACCGCCGGGGGGCCGGTCCGCGGCGCCGCCGAGAGCCCCGGGGGGCCCGGCTCGGCGCGCACCGCGGGGAAGAAGGCGCAGCTGCGCGCCGCGCCGCGGGCCAAAAAGCTGGAGAAGCTGGGCGTCTACTCCGCCTGCAAGGTACCCGGCCGGGCGGCCACGGGCGCCCACCCGCCCACGGAGGGTGGGGATTGACGGGAGAGGAAGGAGGGAGGCGGCGGGGAAGGGCCGTGCCCCGCCGCGCCGGGCGCGGGAGGCGGCCCCGCTGCCGCCCGGCGCTGCCCGCGGAAGTGGCGGCTCTGGCGGTGCCGGCGGATCCTTCTCTCTCTGGAGCTTTCCGGCCGGCGGTCGCAAAAACAAAACACACGCGCACCCGACACGGGTAGTGCCAACTCCCTGCTACCCGTCTGTCTGCCTGTCCCTCCCTCCCTCCGTCCGTCCGTCCTTCCGAGGGAGGCGGTGGCGGGCGGGGCAGCTCCCGGGCCGGCGGAAAGCGCGGGGTTAATTAACAGGGTTGCCGCAGCACCCCCCCGTAAACACCTCGGCGGGGAGCGAGGACATACCCGGGGGGGTCGGCCCCGGGCGGGGGCTGCTGCGGCCCCGCATCGCAGAGCTGTTGACCCCGCAGGAGCCGCTGCCCCGATCCGGGGATGGCACCGTCGCCACCGCTCTGGAAGAGGAGCCGAGGGGCGCGGCCTCCGCGCTTGGGAAAGTTGTGTCCCTGGCGGTCACGTAGCGCCGGGCCGGTGCCCGGGCGGACAGCGAGCTCCCCCGGCCACCCTCACCCTGCCCTAGTGGGGGTCTCTTCGCCGTTGTCTGCCCGGCACTCGCATTCAAGAGAGCTGCCCTGGGTTTCCCTCCACTTCATATCCACCTGCGATTTTCCTCTTGGTGAGAGAAACAGGACTCGCCTGTTTATTGTAGAGCGCGGTGAGAGCTGTCGCTCCCACCTCCGGAGCTCAGTGACCGCGGGCATTGTCGCCTGTGCGCACGTGCGGGGTGCAGGAGAGGACCAGGGAGCTCAGGACACGGACTGCACTGCTGCTGGCAGGGCAATTCCTGGATGCACAGGAGTGCTGACACGTTGAGATTGGCAGTGCTGATGTCAAATCCTCTAGTAATGCTTTCAGAGTTGAAGAATAGCTGTTTTTGAGAAATGTGCATCTTATTTTCTCTGTTCTCTTCCGCATGCAGATGTTAAGTGAAAGGCCAAACTAAATACTAACATACAAGAGGAAACATCACTGTATGGCTCTGTAGTCCTGTGGTGGTGTGAGGAGCTTTAACTGTATGCTGAAGGCACGCCACAATGCTGTCATAGGAGGGCAAATTACACATATTGCAATTTCTTAGCTGTTTCCAAATGTGCAGCCACCTACGCTTCAGCTTTGGCACATAGCTGGGACATTGCAAGATTACACCGGTGTCAGCAGTTTGTGTACTTGAACCTTGTGGCCCTCATTGCAGGCTGGGTGCCATGAATTGAAGCTTTCCCAGTGTTGAGTCTCCTTTGCACCCCTATATTTTAATGTTACTAAGACTTGCTGTTAAACGTAGCTGGAGTGGGTAAATTTTTCATGGGCTGCTAGGGAGATGAGTGTGTGCTTGAATTGCTTTTTTCTTCCTTGATTGGTGCTTTTTTTTCTTCCTCTGATGTGCCTCCAGATGATATTTTTGAGGATAAAAACTTTCTCCTGTGGTGCTTTTCCCCACAGAGGTGGCTGTGCTATAAAGAAGTGCAGGCAGCCTTGTCTCCTCCCAAACCCTTTGCTTTTTTGGGGACTCACTGGCCTCACATATGTGCTGTCACAGTGCTTTGTTGTCAGGGAGACATACCATTTCAGATGGGAGGAGGGCACGCTGTGGCCTGCTGTCAGCCCCTCTTTTCCTCTCACAGGACTCTGTTGCTGGAGTGCAGATTGGGGACCACTCATACTGTCAGTCTTCTGCTGGGATGTCCTTGCTGGCCCTCATCCACTACAAGTCCTGGATGCATGTCCCATTGTCATTCCAGTGATGAATGGAACAGGACCCATGTCTGGGAGCACCCCAGGGCCTGTTCCTCTTGCCAGGATGTAGGCACAGCTCCAGCACTAAACACTGTTTTGTATTAAGATTAGAATGCAAACTCTACCTTTGGTATTTGACTTCTCTTCAGTAATTCAGTGGCAGGCACCTTGTTTTCAGGTCTCATAACAGAAACAAGTGGGCAGACAGGAAGCTCCTTGTAAACTAACCACACAGTTTCTCCGATGGGATAAAGGCGGAAGGATGGAGCAGGATGGAAGAATGTTTTATTTTCCTTCCGGAAGATCTGGCAGGTGCTCCAGAATGACATTTATTGGCTTGTAACATTAGTGGTCTGCCAGAAACTGTAGCAGTGCAGAGTGTAACTTTGAACTTTTTCTTACTTTGAGTTGCAACTTCTCTTCCATTTATTTTGTGTTTCTGTGTGTGAATGCAGGCTAGTAAGAGAAGGCAAAGACTTATGCCATCTCCACTGGGGATGTCTGTGTTCATTCAAGTAGTGACCATATGTGGATCTTGTACAAGTTGGAGTGCTAAAATATGTAATGGTGTCCTTAGCATCAGTCACCTTCTCCCGCATAAATTTCATTGCAAGATTCAGCATGCAGAATTTATTAGGAGCCTAATCTCAGAGATGTTGAGAGTAACAGAGGCAGGGAGCATCTGTTCACTAGGAATGAAGGTGGAGAGGTCAGTGACCATGCAGAGGGTGAGTCTCACTGGTGATAGCAGAAAGATCGAGCAGAAGAGAATGAAAGGCACTTCTCTGGAGTAGGGTGCTTGGTCCCCAAGTGAGGGACCTCCTTCTTCAAGAGGGATCCTTTTTCAAGCTACTCCTTTTCTTCATAGGAAACATGGACAAAGCCTGCTGAGAAAGACATGTTCAGCATGCATGTATCCTGAGCAGAACGAGACTGAAGTTTAGGCAGCTGTTACCAAGGCTAGACAAATGTGGGGTTTGCTTCTTTTTCTTGATAAAAGAACTGCAGAAGAGAGTTGTAGGTGTTGGTCTGCTCCACTTGACTTGTTCCCCTGTGACAGAAAGTCTGAGTGGAAGTGACAGGACAGGTTCTTTTGAGTAGAAAAAACCTTCTTAAAAGGCCCAGGTTTCAAGGAGGAGGGCGGCATTCTAATCAAGATATTAGAAGTTGGCACAGTTTTCTTGACTTTTGGGGGTGCACAGTAGCGCTGTGTGCTGTGAGGGATTTCGTATTTGGCACTTACAATATCTGTGCACGAATGAATGGCTGCATACATCATTTTGGTTTTGTTCAGTGTGAAATTGAGCATTAGGCATGTGAACTTGCAGCACTTTATATAAAAGCAGCACTGTGTGACTTACACACATGCATATATTTAATGAAGATATCAAAAGTAAACTCCTCTGCAGTTTTTTTCCTTATTGCTTTACAGTATGTGAAAATACAACTCTCTCCCCAGTCTCCCTGGGAGTTTTTTTACAAACAAGGTGAAATATGTACTATTTTAGTACACTAAGTTTTCTGTAAAGTTGTTTATTTCTCATTTTATGTATCTTATGGTAATGCCTGGGTGTTTATAAATATAATTATAACCCAGTAACCTAAGGCATTTGCACAAGTAACAGGTAATAATACCTCCTTGAAGAAAGACTTCGTGCTTTACATAAGCAAAGTAGACAGAGTGAGAAGGGTTGTGATGAGATGACATGGCCAAAGACCTGCAGCAGGTGAGCCACAGATCTGAGTAAACTCTGGGTCCCAGGCTCCAGACCATCTGCTGACCCTTGCTTTAAGTACTTCTTCCCACTTATCATCCTTCAGCGAGCTCTATGGAATTTTCCCACACATGAGTTCATAAGGTAAACTTGTACCACCTTTTCATAAGGAAAGTTTTTTTTCCTGATTTTTACAAGGCAGATTGAGATGAGGCAGACTTGACCATATTACTACTGGGCTCTGTCTAGAGCTCCTTGAAGCTCAGCTTGAAATGTGTATTTAGGTTATTTTCTGCAGAAGTGTATAGGAGACATACGAGACATCTAAAACTTTCTTGTGATCATATTTGTACTGGGGCAAATCTGTTTTACAGTGTCTTACAGGCCCAATTAAAGCATCTTCCATTAAATTAAATAGGAAATTTACCATTAACTTTACAAGGTAGAAACAGGGTGCCTGTTATTAATAAAAGCTTTATATGGTAGCCTAATTTTCTTCTGTAAGTGAAACTGGAAAATACATGGAATGAAATAATTGGATTGATCAGTAAATGAAGAGCATGTCCTTAGAGCTGCCCATTGAACTGATTATTTTGTATTGTTAAAGATAAATGGGTCAGCTAATTTCCTGATATGTATGAGTGGCTCTCCAAGCTGTGTCTAGCTGTCTGGTTGCTGGGTACTGGACATTTGAGTGGGAAAAAAATGTATTTTAAATTCATCAATGTATTTGTTATCATTTGTGTGGAGTTCTTTGAAATCATCCATTTGAGCTTGTTGCTTGGAGGAAAAAGCTTATAGGGTGTTTTACATGGCTTTTGTGTTGGGAGGATGAGTATTTTTTTCTAGAGTAATTATTCTTGCTGGAAATAAAAAAGATCTGTAATACTGTGTGTGTATAATATGTTGAGTCTGCTTTGCGTCTCAGTTACCAAGCAGGGCAACCTGTATGATTTTGAGTTGGAAAGAAAAGTCCAATACAACAAGTATTTGAAACTCAGTCTTAAAACTGTTGGGTATTTTACTTTGTAATTAAGTTAGCTCGAAGTTTCCATGTTCTTAGGCTCATTTCACTGTCTGAAAAGTGGAGGAATTTTTAAGTCCATAAGTTACTGTAACATTCTTCATTTATTCTTTATTATTTGGACACCTGGAATCCACTTAAAGAGGGCTGAGATGTGCAATGTTGTAACATTTATGTGTTTCCTTTCTAAATGAAAATACTAGCAAGGTGTGTAAAATGTGCTGTATTTTTTCACTGTCCATTTATATTCAGTATATATCAATATATTCAGTATTCTAAAGGTAATGGTAACTTTAGTTTACCCAGTCCTGTAGATTTCCCTGCCTAGGGCTACTGGACAGTTTGATTTCCCACCTTATAATACTCAACTGAACATGAAAGGAGTAAAAAAAAAAAAAGCAGAAAAACCCCAAAACCAGATTGAATTATAATTCACTTATATTTCAATTATATTACATTTGCAGTGCAAAATGTACATAATTTCTGCCCGTTTGTTTGGTTTTGTGGTTGGGGTTTTTTTTGGAGGGGGAGTGCAGGCAACAGTTGTGTAGTTGTTGTGTTTTATTATATTGCACTCACTTAATTTTATTAAAAACCACCAATGAGGGTGCAGTGGTCATGATCCCTGGGCCTGTAAAGATGACAGTCATTATGCTGAAGGCCTTGGTAAGGCAGAAGTCCCTAGCTTTCTCCAGTGGATTTATTAAAGCTCTGCAAATGTCCCAGAAAAAAGGCTTTAAGGACTAGATATGCTAGTTCAAATGCTTTTTTCCTTCCTCCCCTCAAAACTGTTTTGATCTTAAATTGAGTTTTTGAGGAGGTGAAGTCATACTTTATTTTCTAATGAAAAGCAGATGAGTGACATTAAAAAAAAAGCAATAAAGGAAAAAGCTGAAGATAGTCAAAGAAAGGTCTGAATGAACAAAATGCTGTGGAGGATTTAAAACAACTCAGCAGTTTAAGCCATTGAGGAATGCACATTGCATATTCACTGCAAAATACTTGCACTGTCAACAGCTACAGTGAAAGCTAAGTTTTTAAGAGGACCTTTTTGGGTTCTGTTTCCCCTTGGTTAACAGAACATTTCTGTTCTGATTCTGGTGTTTTGCAGAGAGATTAAAAAGAAACAAACACCCTTGTGGTTGTTTGAGAAAGGTCTCTGAAGTAATTTGAACAATACAAATTAACAGCTGCTGCAAAAAGATCTGGCGAGGAAATAGCAACGAGGGCAGAAAAATTTGCCGTTGAACACGCTGTTTTTATTCTTCTGTGGGTGGGTTGATATTTATTTTTGGCTGTTTAACTAAGCTGTTATCACTATTCGTGTATCTGTTTGCAGCTTTGCTGCTAATTATTGTGTGACACTAAAGTTTGTGCAGTTACTTGCTGTTTATAGTTTTTTGCCTTGATAGTAAACATTGTTTGGTGAGTTTCTGTGAAATACTGCCTCCACTCAGAGAAAAAATTCTCAAAAAGCTTGTGCCTTGTTTGAGGACACGTTTCGTTATGGCATGATTTAAGACAATTAATAATAAGCATTATATTATGTCACTAATTTAGAGTGTTAAACATTTGTCTGGACAGCTGCATGGGAAGGATCAAATCTTACTTCCCTAGAATAATATTCAATCATTTTTTGTTTGACAGTTCCTTCACAATTGTATCTTTTATTTTCTTTGGCAATAATCTCACTTTCAGACTTTTTTTTTTAGCAGTTTCTCTATCATTGTTTTAAATGCAAAAACTTTCCTGGCAACTTTGCCTTTCCCACAAAACAAATGTGTAAAGTTTATTTGGCCTCAGTTTTGTCTAGCTTGAGGTGCTAATTGAAAATGGTGTTTCAAGTCATCTCGCAGATGTCCAAAGTTCTTGCACCAGGGCAATCTGTGGTACACAGGTATCACTCAATCACTGATCTCTCTAGTAATTAAATTTTAAGAGGTGCTGTAGGGCTCGATGACAAACAAAAGTAAAACTGGCTCAATGCCTGTGAAACTGTAAGAGATGGTTTCTGCTCTAAAATAGCACTGGACTGCCTTCAGTTCTCTGCCAGTCATATTAGTCATAGAAAACATGATGGGTGAAGTTTATGTTCTTTTTCTAAGTCTTTTCAGATTGCATTTTATGAGACTTAAAAAAAAAGTTCTAATCTTCCCCTCATTTCGTTCTGAAACCTCCCTGAATACATGGGGTGGCAGGTGGTCTGCACCCATACAGTGAGTTTGGAGAGCCAGGAGGTTCAAGCACTGCAGATTGTTCTTTTTTCAAGGGAAATATGTGGATGTGGTTTTGCTGGGCACTTACAGGTTAATTTCTGAGTCATCCTGGTGGCTCTTGCTATTGAAAATGCCACTCATGGCCCTCGGTACCTGCTACCCAGGGCCAAGAGCCCAGCTGGATAAATGCTTAAGCGCTAGAGATGGTAAAAATATCATGTGGTGCTCAGCAAACTGCAGGCAGCAGTTCTCTTGGTGCTCAGGTTGCTGAATATTAAAATTAGTTTAGAAGAACAATTTAGCAGCCATCTACAAAACTGTCAGTGTTAGGAGCTGTCAAGCTGTGATCCCTTCTGCTTCTCCTGGGTGCTTCTTCCTTAAGTAGGGTGGGATTTGGAAACTTAATAGGAAAATGAATTAGATTCCTGAAATAGGTTGCATTAAATGTATGCAGAATCGCTTTTGAAAAATGACATGGGTGCTGGATATATTAACATGACAATTTTTCCTACTAAGATTGTTTCAGCCATAAATATTATGCAGCACTTGGTGTGCTTTCCTCACTGAGGTCTTGGCAGTGCAATTTCCTGAGTATCTTTTTACAACCCAGTGCACAGATATCTCTGAACAGTAGAAAAGCAACTTTCCTTCCAATTAGATCTTCAAATAGGATCGTGAATGATGTTAGAAGTACTTTGCCATCAAAATAAATAAGATCTTTTGGATATGCAGAAGGGAATTCCCTCTTGTAAAGCCGTTCTTTGGATAACTGGAATCCGAGCTTTGAACTTCTGAGTGATTTGAGATATGATTACCACAGTGACAACCTCTCCCTTCATGATCTTCCCTTTTAGCTGCAGTCTATTGCTGATGTTTCACACTCAGTGAGTGTAAACAAACTTTCCAGGGAAAGCAGCAGGTTACAGTGGAAGTGTCTTTGACATCTTTCTCCTTTGTGGCCAAGCCTTACCTTGAACAGCATTCTCCAGTAGTGCAGTTATTGTTTTGTTATTTCAGCACTGGTTAACCCTTGCTTGGGTTGTCATGGGCTTGGTTTCAGTTGCATGATTCCTTGTTGCCGGTGTAGCTGATGAGGCAGTGATTAATGTTTCCTGCTAGGTAACCTGTTTGTGTTGAAATCATTAAAACTGTCTCAGTGGCAGGATCTGTACCTGTTGATATACCAGTCAATGTTTGAAAACTTCTTTCACTTGAGTGAGGGCTTTCTGTAAAGGAATTAGTCAGGGTTTGTGTGTGTATTCTGTTTACCATAACTGTGTTAATATCTCTGTTTGGGGTACTAGTCTGTTTCTGACTATTTCAAGGGCCAGTAATGTGGTCGATAAAAATGCAAACCCCGGGCAAAACAACAGCAAAACACCCCAGGTCCCCCTCCCCTCAACATCCCCAAAAAAGTGTCTTGTAATTAAAAAAAAACAACAACAACAACAAACAACAACTTGTATTTCTTTTTATGGCTTTTGAAATAACACGCTATCATCAAGTTCCTGTGTTTTACAGTGTCGATCGATATCCCTTTGCTTTGATTTCAGGCTGAGGAGTCCTGTAAATGCAATGGCTGGAAGAACCCCAACCCGCCTCCCACGCCGCCCCGGGCCGAGCTGCAGCAGGCGGCTGTCAGCCTGGCTGAGCCCTGCCGCAGCTGCAGCCACACTCTGGGTAAGTGGCTCCCTTTCTCCTGCAGTCAGTGCACCCGTGCCCCGAAATCTCTACTTTTGTGAGAGGAAAGTCAAGATGCCACGCCAAGACCTAGAAGTGGTGATTACAGTTAGATGTAAATGTCAATAACTTAGATTAAATATGTTTAATATTTAAGAAGCGTGTTTAACATAGAAATATCCTAAAATTAGTTTTGAATAAATTCAGCTATGGTAAAACTTCTAACAACACAGACATTCAAAGCTGTTAAAATGCAAAAGCACTGTTAAGCTACCCATTGCAGTTTTAATATTTTGTGTTACATATGCATTAACCTCACATAGATTTATGTCAGCTGCCTTAGATACCACATGAATGACTCTTTGGTAAGCTGTATTAGGTTTCCTTATTTTAGAATTAAGTATAAAGTATTCTCAAAAGCAGGTACTCCTACCTACCAAAAGAACTGTGCCTTTTCTGTGTCGCACAAAATAATACCTAGGTTGTACATCTTAGCATTGTCTAAGTTATGTGCAGACAGCTTGCATATCTTGGAAGCAACTGCTTAAAATCCGCTGTTAAATGCTGTTGTGGTTTTGGGGATTTTGTTTTTCAGACTTAGAATAAATAACAATTTATTACCCACATAGCCTGAAAAATAGTGGTGAATCACTGTAGTATTATTTTAAGAATTTATACTTATCCAAAATAAAAGCTGATGACTTTTCTTTGTATCTATTGCAATCATAGGATAGTTTGAGTTTGAAGGGATGTTTTAAAGGTCCGGCCCTCCTGCACTAAGCAGGTACACCTACTAAAGCAGGTACACCTTCTACTAGATCAGGTTGCTCAGAGCCCTGTCTGACCTGAACTTGAATGTTTCCAGGGAAGGGGCATCCACTACCTCTTTGGGCAACCTGTTCCAATTTTCTACCACACTCATTGTAAAGAACCTTCTTTCTTATATCTAATCTAAACCCAGTCTCTTTCAGTTTAAAGCCATCACCCGTTGTCCTACATGTCCTTATAAAAAGTCCCTGTCTCTCTTGTAGGCCCCTATAGGTGCTAGAAGGCTGCTCAGAGGTGTCTCTGGAACCTTCTCTTCTCCATACTCCCAGCTCATAAGAGAGGTGTTCCACCCCTGTGATCACCTTTGTCACCCTCCTCTAGACTTGTTCCAACTGATCCGTGTCCTTTTTAGCAAATATCAAATAAAAATTGAGCTAAAATAAAATTCAGAACTAACTGAAAAGGAGCAGTTGCTATTTAATTTTTGTTGCTGTCCAAAACTTAGGACAGTGAAATAAGAAAAAGGAAATTTTAAACCTTCACAATAGATCATTTATTTTTTTAGTTTTGAAAAATAATCTTGTAGTTTGTATGGAATACTTTTTTTTTTTAGTTGGGGTTTGTTTCCATTTCTTCTCTATTCTTTTTATGCACTCATTACATGCAATTTATTTCTAGGCTTTTCAGCAGTTCTTTCCTTTCCTGATACTCCCAATCTCTGGGTTTGCTTGCAGGAGATTAAGAAATGCATAGTATACCAGAAAATTTAGTCACTTTAACCAAGTTAGTTCCAACTTTTCATCACATAGCTTCTCCGTGCCGCTTCTGTTTATGCGGTTGAGGTGGCTTGTGTTACCTATCCCTTTAATTCCTGGCCTTTGAAGAAAGAGCTTATTCTTTTATTTATTTTTTTTAATTTTCTTTTAAACTAGCAAGATGTGCCTGTCAGTTCTCTGTTCTTCAGCAGAATTTGTGGATGTTATGTATTTGTGTAGAAAATTTGGCTTTTCTAAAGGCTGAGGCTGGTTTTGGTCTTCACTCGTTAGCTAGGGAACAAGAGAAAACGAGTAGTGTAAAACCGGTAAAAGTACTTCATGGAAGAAACTGTATTTTTATTTACTGCTCTTTTTAGGAAAGTTAAAGTTTCTTATTCTTCTGACCTCAGCTAATGAGGAAGATGTTTCATTTGAAATAACTGAAATGAGTTGCTGTGTGCTTCCTCATACTACTGGCAAAAACATGTCTTTCAGTAGTGTTTTCCAAGGTAATTTTCCTATTCATCTCCTCTAAATGAGTATGTTCCTGCTGAACACCTTTGAAACCAAATTTACCACAAGGTGTGTGGACTTCAGATTATCTGTGCTGAATTTTCTCCTCCTTGGAAAGCCTTTGACATAGTGATATAGAAATTCCTGTACTGGTTAAAGCTGTACCTGATGTATAATGTAGGATGTTCTTTTTTTTTTTTTCCCTTTTTAAGATTTATTATTTTCTTTCAAAGGTAATGTAATCCTAGATACTTGTCTTGCTTGAGATGTCTCTTTTTGGGAGTGTGGTTTGATCTTCAAGCCAGTGCAGGTTTTGGTGCATAAATCTATTTAATGGTGTGTATTAATTTACAGTCTACTTACCTACAACTTGTATTCATCTCTTTGGTGCTCAGCCCCACAACTTGGCTCAATATGATTGTTTTAATGAATATTTCTTTTATTTGGGTGATATGTTATGTCGCTGTGAAGTGGTGACTGAATTGGGTGCTGGGAGAATTCACTTCCTGCCAACCTCAAGACCAGGTGCTGTGTAGTTAGAGACTCTTTTCTCTTTTATATTTAATTGTTTTTTCCTGTGTTACAGGGTTTATTTTTCTATTGGTAAGCATTTTCAGTCTTGAATCACTTTAAAAACTAGTTAGTTAATATGCTAATACTTTGTATACACATTCATCCCCTTTTTTTTTCCCCAGCACTGCCTTCAGTTCCTGCTATGCACCTTCACGAGCATATTTGGGTATTTCTTGGTTTGTCTGTCCAATATACATTGCTAGTGTTTTTATGTACACACTGATTTTGAGATAGACTTTGGACACATTCCTCCTTTTTCACTGTTCCAAATACATACATTGCAGTACTTGCTTATTGAATTTGCAGGTCTTCATATCAGTGCAGACTCTTACTATTTCTCCTTGTTTCCTCTGCATGCTGTAGCAATCTATACATGTGATATTTGAATTTTTTTTTCAGGTATGACAGCAGCTGAGGAAGGGTGTACCAGCTGGGTAGTGCATGTGTAACTCTAGACAAGAGTAATGCAGTATTTGATGTCAGTGTTCTAAAACTTTGATTTTAACAGAAGGTTTACTAATGGCCACAGAACATCTGAAAAAACAATAGTTTGTTGGGCTGATGTACAAACACTGGTGTCTCTATGGGAAATGGTAACAGGTACTAAATACGTGCTGTTAATACACTTATTGTACTTTGAAACTCACAGTAGGGGTAATAATTGTCTAGTTTAATAAAATGTTTAAACATGGCCACTAAGTAGTCAAGGTTCAGTATTGTTATGGATACTGCATAGAAATGGCTTCTTGTGGTGATGTTTTATTCATTTGTTAGTTGATGCAAAGTTTCTTTAGAATGTTATCAGTTTCTAATGCAAAGCTCATCTAGGAGGCTAGTCATTACTTTTAAAAGATCAGGACAGATAGCTTGGAATATTAACCCTTCATACCTGTCTCAGGGACAGAAATTAAATAATTTTATTCTGCCTAGAATGCTGAATATTTGTCCTTAAAGGAAGCTCATGATAGCCATCCCCCTAAGATACTGTATTATAAATGCTCACTTAAGTGGAAACAATTGCTGATATCTTTTTCATGTTCTGAGCTATGGTGTGCTTTTTACTTGAAGCTGAACAAATTTTTTGAATTTAAATGTTTTGGTGTCATACTAAACTTCTCAAAACAAACCATCTTTTTTGGGTGGCCAATAAATATGATCGTTTTCAAGTCAGGTGTTATTTTTCCTCACTACCTCCCCAACTGAGGACTCAGATTTCTGATGAAAAGATACGATGTTAAATCTTAAAAAGTAAATATTGATAAAATTTATTAAAATTCATTAAAATATAGAAATGCTAATGCCCAAAAAGAAATGCCCAAACTTAAAAGTTTTTTTCCCTTTCTTTGTAACATATTTTGTTGTCCTTTCAGAGGAAAGGACATGCATACCATGTACATTGGCCAAGAGTCACCGAAGATCTTGTTGCTTTTTGTAATGCAAATATCTTCTTTCTGGGAATTGACCTCTTGTTTTACATTACCTTCTCTCTTCCTGGGAACAGTTGTTCAAACCATCTTGAACTGAATGCCCTGTTTTACACGTAGAAACCTCAAGCTTTTGAAAATTACAGATGAGGAACTGTATTTACCTTTGGAGATGATAAAAGGGAGTTTGTCACTTGGAAATTACAATAAATGTAAAGATGCTCTTTTGTAAACTTCCAAACAAATGAGCACGTACAGTCTGCAAAATCTCTGTTAATGTATTGTGCACAAAGCATAGTTTGATCTTACATCATATGAAGGTAAGAGACTTAGCCAATAATTTTGTTTTTCAGGCCGATTTTTGGCACTGATTTTTTTTTTTGTGCTACCTGGATTACCTAATTTATGGGAATTACGGATTTATTTTCTTTAGTCAAGAAACCTTGTCTCAAAGGGACAAAAATGTATGTAGTTATATAGTGCAACATATTAATACAAGCAGGACTTGTGTGGTCAGCTTTAAGTGTTAACAAATGATATCATTCCAAGCAGCCATCATTCCTCTGCTGTGGAAATTACCACCACTGGACAGCCTTTACAAATTGCTTCGATGTGACACATGTTTCAGTTACCTCTGATAAAATGTTCTGTTTAAATAGGATATTACAGGATCAGTGCCTTTACAGTTATGGCTTTGTTTGAGATCTCCTGGGGAATACTTGTGGTTTTGGTTCTCTCAGTAGGCTCTTAACAAGTTTGAGTTTTTATTTTGTTTAGCTGCTCATGTTTCTCACCTGGAGAATGTGTCTGAAGAAGAAATGAATAGGCTTCTGGGCATTGTATTGGATGTGGAGTATCTGTTCACCTGTGTCCACAAAGAAGAAGATGCAGACACCAAGCAAGTTTATTTCTACCTGTTCAAAGTAAGCTGAACTTGTGTCTTCTTGGATTTTTCACTCTTTCACACATAAGCCAATTCCACTCATGCATGGATTGACTTTATCTGATCAGACATTTTTTCACTAGGGTGAGGCTCTACTGAGTAGAACAGTGTGGGCTGGACATTCTGGTACTTGAAGTGTATTGATTCTTATTCCAAAAGTCATCCAGATGATAGAGGAACTGACCCTGAGTCCCATCTATAAACTGCACAACTTTCTTTACTTACATAAAATAAAGTCAGTTAATATCAAAGCTAACTTAGCTGCCTACATTTCCTCAGAGAAGCCTCTTGTATGCATTTCAAAGAAGGTGAATTAACAGTGAAGTTTAGTAATCACAAATTCAGATGACTAAACAAGCAGATGTATAGCCAAGAGATTTACAACACTGCTCGAGGTGTGTTATGCACTTGTGACTTCCATTGACTCTGTGTATGCAAATATACTAATTTTTAAAAAAATCTCTGTTTTAAACAGCTTTTGAGGAAGTGCATTTTACAAATGGGAAAACCTGTAGTAGAAGGATCTTTGGAAAGTCCTCCATTTGAGAAACCTAGCATTGAACAGGTAACAAGTCAAGATGTGGGTTTGGTTTGTGTGGTGGTCTTTTTTTTTGTTTTCGGGGTTGTTTTGTTTTTATTTGTTTGGTTTTTAATGTTTTATTTACTTTTTATTATTTGGTGAGGGGTTGGGAGTTTGGGGATTTTTTTTTTGGATTTTTCTTTTTTTTTTTTTTTAAATGTATGCACTGGTTTTGAAAACAGGGCATTTTAGGCACTTTGCAGAAGTTTCTATGTATTGCTTAGGACAAATGGGGGACTATCAGAGACTTCTGCTGATTCTCCTTTAGTGTTGGCACAATAGTTACATTATTTGACTTCTCTCATCATTCATCTTATGCTTTAATGAAACTGACTTTTTTGTGAGTTCAGAAAATTAACTTGAAATGCTACTTTTATGTGGGCACTTCTAATCTTTCTTTGTTTCAAGTGATGAAAAATGCTGTTGAAGTTTTGAAATCCAATATTAAAATGACACTTGCCTTCTGTAAATCAAGGAAAATGTTGCAATCCAATTCAGTGAGATCATAGCCTTCTCTTTCAAAGGGTACACAACAAATAAGCAAAGCCAAAACCAAAGAATAACTGAGGCTTTTGTAACTCACAATGGATAAAGAACGTATGACAAATTCAGTTTTTCGTGAAGTGAGCTCCCAAGAATGCACTTTTGGCAGACAAGTGGGCCTATTAGCTCCAGTGAGACTATGCAGTGGCTCACATACCTTGCTGAAACCGGAGCTCAGTGTTTTCCCATCAGTGAATGAATGGATGCTCTATTCTTAAACAGGGTATTTTAAATGTGAGGACTGTTATGTGTAGTAATTATTTCTTGCAGCTGTCACTTCTTATAATTTAGAAAATCAAACCACTTTATTGCTGAATTTCTGAGAAGTCTTCACCTGAAGTTCTCCTTTAGGTTGAATATAAACAAAAAATGAGGGTATGTAATCTCCATATACTCTTAGTCCTTAAAATACACTATTAAAAAGGTGTATATAATAAAAATTATGCAATATAATTTTTTGTCACCTTCTTTTTACTGTTTGCTCAATTTGCCTAAGAAAATAAAGCATAGAGATAAAAGAGTAATTCTTACAGTTTATTTGAAATAATTTTTGCTTTAAAATAGACCAGTATTTTCGATTCTGTTTTTAGCAGCTCAGCAACTCAATCAAACGAAATTATTTGCTAAGCACAGGTGTTATAATTGATTTATAATATATTGCAGCACTTTTAGTCACATATTTTAACTATGTTCAGTAGACTTTTCTTTAAAGTGGGCATTATCCAAAGTACAATGAGGAGACATGCTTCTGAAGTAGTGTCGCTTCTTGAAGAAGTAATATGATGTGTAGAGACAAACTTAAGTAGAAGTCCACAAGCCCTACTCTGTTGAAAAGTAGGTTGAGAGTTTTGTAGGTGATACTTGATTTACGGAGCATATAGAAGAAAGCCTACCAGAACTTTCTCTGTTCCCTGACTTTGAGAAGCAAGGAAAATTAAAGAATTTTCTTTTCTACCTTTACGTCAGCTGCTGGAGATGGATTACATAAAAATATCTGTATGTACCTGCTGCTGTGTACACAGGAACCAGCCTGTGGCAGCTACATAAGTAGCTGAGCAAGGAATTCATGGTCTCTAATATTTTTCTTTCCCATGTAATGCAAGTTCAGGGTTAATAAACATAAAGTGAGGAATACTTGAGGATTCTCCTACAAAAATTATGGCTAAATAGTTAAACAGGATTTTCTTCCTTCCGAAGGGTGTGAATAATTTCGTGCAGTACAAATTTAGCCACTTACCGTCGAAGGAAAGACAAACAATAGTGGAACTGGCTAAAATGTTTCTGAACCGCATTAACTACTGGCACCTGGAGACACCTTCTCAGCGAAGACTACGATCACCCAATGACGATATCGCGGGCTATAAAGTGAATTATACCAGGTAACACTGCTTTTGCTTGTTACAAGTCTTCCTCACAAATAGGGCATGTACCAGTTGTTTTATGCCATGGATGTACCTTGTGAGTATTTTGCAGTTGTGGAGTTTACATGGAAACCTGAGGATTTTAATGAGAGTACATCTGTTTCACATGCAACCTTGCGTTTTGAGAGGTGTGCTTTATCAGCCAGCAACAGGGAGTAGAGGCTGTGAACATCTGCTGGAGATGGATTACATAAAAATATTACATGAAAACAATGGTTTTGCATGTTCTGTGTTTGCAAAGTGCTCTTGGTCTTCATAAGATGTGAGCCGTATCTAAGATCCCTATTTGTTATTCAGCTTAAAAAAGAAAAAGAAGATAACATTAAGCATTGTAAAGCATCAGTGTTTGAAACCAAATCACAGAGGAGTTGAAAAATCAAAATAATTTTGCAAGTGCTTGAATGCTGACTGGGGAGTAGATATTATTCGGTTCCTTAAAATGGTAGTTCTTGTTATGACCTTTTAATACATTGTTAGAATTCAAAGGAATAACTTAGTCACTGAGGGAAGAAGAGCTAGAATAAAAAGCCGTGTCTCTTTTAATTTTCTTTTTCTCACAACGGTGGTGCAGTGCCTTTTTCAGTTAGCATAGTCACAGCAGCTAAGTGCAGGCAGCAGTTAGCTCACCTCTATCAGCACCCTGGTTACCAGGAACTGCTGGGGACTCTTTTCTTGGCTGAGGATGAGCACCACCTTCTGACTGCTTTCCTGATGGCCTTTCCTCTGACACACTTCGGCTCCATGAAGGTGAACAGCAAACCCTGGTGTGAGTTGAGGCTGTGGCTAGTGATACAGCAGACTGTGCTGTGTCTGTGCCTGACTGGGATGCTCTCATGACCTGTCACCTTAAATAACTGCCTGGCATAAAGGACAGTTATAATCCATGGGGCTCCTAAGACCATGTTTGGTGGGTGTTTGACCTCTATTTGTTTGTGATAACAGATATCAACCAGAGTTGGTAGGAGCTAACTTTTATTGGGAATCAATAGCTAATTGGCTCTGGTCAGTGGCTTTTGTTGTTAATAATTTTGTCACTTGTCATATCTCAAACCCACCTGCCCACAGTCCCTAAGGTTCCCTCTGACCCAAAGTGCCGTCTCTTCCCATCGGATCTAACCTGTCATTGTAGGCTTCTTTCCTCTGTGCTGCTTGAAGCATTGTTCAGGGTGCTGCTGTGCACCATGGGCACACCTCCTGAATTTTTGCAGTCACTGACTTCACTGGAAAACCTGAGGATCTGAATGAAACCGTATCAGAATTTCACATACACCCTTGTGTTTTGAGAGATGTTCTTTATCAACCAAGAACAGGGAGTAGAGGTCTGTTAACAACTCTATCTCACAACTCTTTTGCAACTCATGTTTGCAAAGATTAAGGAACAAGAGTTTGGGAGACCATTTTGAGACAGGCTGTACTTTGGGTCTGGATGAGGATCCATGTAGGATCCAACACAGTCTGTTTGCATCCAGTTCTTAACATTTTCTTGTCATTGCTGGAGCTTTCATCATGGTTGTGATCTGAGTCTGCTACAGCACCAGATACCAATGACTGTTCACTTATACACAGATATTGAAATCTCATTTGTAAGATTAACAGATATTGTGACCTACATAGGCAGTGTACTCCTGAATTATCTCTTCAGTACCATGGTCCCTTTTCCAAGAAGAGAAACATGACATGCTATAATTTTTGTATATACTTCTTAATGCAAAACTCATTATGGAGGGAGATACTGGTAATGAAAGAGTAACAAGTCAGGGTGTGATGGGAAGAAGAAAACTGGTGGGAAACCCGGACAGAAGTCCAGTCAGTTTAGCATAGAGCTAGTTAAAAGTGTCACCCCTTTTGCCTCTGTGTGGAGAAACATAGAAGTTTTAAGAGGGGAAAACAGGCCATACTTAAGGGTCTTTGGAATCAGAGGCAGGGGATGTGGGAGGCTGAATGAATAAGCTGTGGAGAGAATCCCTGACATCAACATGAATTTCCTGTAATCTATGGTTATTTTCTGGAACAAGAACACTTTGTAGAAACTAGACTGCAGAGAAAAAGAATATATGGAGACTTAAAACTACTTGTCTGTCATTTCTTTAAAATACTGGGCAATATACATACTGCTTAATTTTGTCCAACCATGTTGTAGAACTGATTTATACAGTCGTATAGCTCTCAGCTGAGTTACAAATGATGTAGATAGTGGTTTTATTGCACTAAGTCTTATGTTAGATGGTGATAATTATCTTTTTTCCTTTTTACAGGTGGCTTTGTTATTGCAATGTCCCTCAGTTC
Source organism: Chiroxiphia lanceolata (assembly GCF_009829145.1). Lineage (NCBI taxonomy): Eukaryota > Metazoa > Chordata > Aves > Passeriformes > Pipridae > Chiroxiphia > Chiroxiphia lanceolata. Next base: position 118,269,367 of record NC_045637.1, on the reverse strand, counting down.
TGTGACAGCCTACCTAGGTATGAAACCACCCAGGTTTTTGGTAGGACCTTGCTTCGCTCTGTTTTCACCGTAATGAGGCGGCAACTGCTGGAGCAGGCCAGGCAAGAGAAAGACAAGCTTCCTCAAGAAAAACGAACACTAATCCTCACTCATTTTCCAAAGTAAGGGGTCACAGTGTGCCTGCATTCAAAATTAACCATAACTTTGTTGTGGAAAGCGGAAAATTACCTGCGGTTTAAAATAATTTCTCTTTTTGTTCAGTTACGAGTAGATACTGCAGCTTTATTTACTGCCATAGCTTGAACTAGTGTATTTTATGTACAGAAACCTCTTGCTTTGCTTTGGGTACTTTAGGATTTACTTTATGAAAAGGAATATTCATCTTGCTGGTGGATTGTGCTTTTTGCCTATTAAGCAGGTATTACTGGTCAATTACTTTCTTTTTCTGTAGTCTTTGGAAACAATGTAGGTCCAGATCTCCAAAAACATATGCTCACTTCTGCTTTAGTGATGGAACAGTAAAAAAGAGAGTGTTGTACAGGAGTTTATAAACACCTAAGAATTTCAGTTTAATTCAACATTGTAATAGGGAACAAAATAGTCACCCCATGCCCAGAAGAGATGGGTTTATTTGACAAAGAAGAGAGGAGTCAGTGCAAAACTGCACCAGTGAATCCTAAACTCATAAATTTTGTATTGACTACCTGTTCTGCTACTGGAATGTTCACAACTCTCTCTCACAATTAAGCAACAATATTTACGCATTGGGGAATGTGGGAGAATGACTTGTCTCAAAACATGCTCAACATTGACAGTCCTTAATTTCAAACATTTTACTGGTGATAAAGAGGGGAGGTGGCGGTGACGGGATCATTCATTGTAATCTTCCAGTTAAAATACTGTATCCTTATATCCTTATTTTGTGAGGGTGGCTTGGCTCTCTAGGTCATACTAGAAAAACCTGTCCCTCCTAAGAACAAATAAACTGAACCTCGGGAGACCTGGTGGCACTGATGCTATGCAAGCTACTGTGTTGGGCTGCAAGTTGGCTTAGTGCTCAGGGGAATGAAAAACAACATGAACTTTCCAAAGCTGAGTAGAGCCAGGATTTGTTGCTTCTACTGTTATTAATAGCATATTTTACCTCTTTGAAAGACGTACCCTGTCTCTGGGGTAGACTGTTATGGATACAGGAATGTTTGTATGTATCTTGGAAAAGGATCCTGACCTGGTCCTGAAATAGGTATAAAGAAGGATTTAACATGACACTGATGCAAGGAGCAGATTTGTGGAGGATGTAGGTGTGCCCCTGTTTTCAGTGCCTTTTACAGCTTTTTACAGCAATTTGAAAAGCATTATTATTCACTGCAGTTCCTTTTGATATTCTACTGGGGAAAAAAAAGAAAGACAAGCACTATTTGCAGATGATCTGTGAGATATATGAATAACATTTTAAATCTTTTATGGGCTGTACTTGTGTGAAGCATTTTTCTCTCTGCTGGCATTATGCTGAGTGAACCCTGCAGAGATGCTGATTCTCAGGGCATGGATCCTGGCATTGGCACAGGCTCCCATCTGCCCCAGACTCTCCTTTCTGGGCAAAGGAAGCACCTACTAGTTATGTCTGTGTACCTAGGAGTTAGTCACTAATGGGGCTGAAGGCAGAGCCTCTGTACTGCCTATAAATGTAGCTTTGGCTAAAGTTTAATTTGTCCTTCTGCTCTGTCACAGATGGTTGGTCAGGTCACTGTTACAAACCTTTTTAGCCATTATCAGCTGTATAATCAGCAGCAAACACAGCTCATTGCCTAGGTATAGCTGTTCTATATATACAATACAAGAACCCGACTTGATCCTGAAAATCCTTATCCTGTTCGAGAAAGTCTTACTCAACAGTCCTTTTGGTTTCAGCTAGTTTCTATACATGTAGATGACTCTAGGGAGTAAAAATGTGCCATGTCAACTTCTGCTCTGAAAACTCCTTTTGTGGAACATAGAATAAGCAACTGTCTTGCTTCTGAGAGGGAATTGATGTATCCCGAGAAGGCGAGTGTGCGGGATCATCTGACCTGTGGAATTTCTCTCATATAGTAATGCCAAGAGATGTTCAAAATTGTGCATTTTCTGTAACTGTACCAAAGTAAGGTTAAAAATACTGTTATGCAAGCACAAACATGCAATTGAATGTTACAATAGGACACTTAAAAGATTGAAAAGATTGAAAATATCTTCCTGAGAGCATTGTTAATAACTAAGACTGGGATCTTATAAATCTATAAGAGGCAGAAAGCAAGTACATCTGGAAAACACTGGTTTATCCAAACATATTTTTTCATCATTGTATAACATTAGTCAGCTTTGTTCATAAAAGTAGTTTGTAACTGTTTCTTTCTGCATTTACAAATTAGATAAATATTACTTATTATCAAAGATAAATTCTTGTAAATGAAAGTACTCTACCAAATTAAGATACTTAATGTCTACTCTGGCTTGTGATTTTGTGTGTGTTCTTTTTTTTGAAGGAATTGGCCATTTACTGACTCAGTAAATATTTTTAATTTAAAAGTGTTGCAAGTTCTTATTTTGAAAAAGAACCTGTTTTGATTGATCCTATATTTCACCTGGGTTTGTGCCTAGGTTTCTGTCTATGCTGGAAGAAGAAGTGTACAGCCAGAATTCTCCCATTTGGGATCAGGATTTCATGGTGTCTAGTTCCCGAACTGGCCAGCTAGGAATCCAGACAGGTAATTTGCATTTAGTGGTGGGTAACACGAATGAAACTTGGATAATTTCAGATTAGTGGGGTTTCTTTTTTTTTTTGTGTGTGTGTTTTTTTTCTGGGTGGGGGTGGGTGGGATTTTTTTGGTTTTGTTTGTTTCTTTTGTTTTGTGGTTTTTTTTATTTTCTAATATTATAGAGAGATATGTTAGTCAGTGGCCTTTTAAAATAATAGTTTCATCCTCTTAACTGGTGAAACAAGTCCCTTTACTGAGTGTGATTTATCCAGCCAGTCTTTGAATGCTGTTAAAGCAGACAGCTGAAGCTGAATGATGAGATTTTGCTTTTCAATAAACTCCTACAAAAAGCCCTTTCATGAAGTTAAAATGCCAGCAGGCTTGGCAGGTATGAGAAGGAAGTTTGTTTTCTTAGCTTCTGCTCAGCACTGCAAAATAATAAATCCTGATGTTTGCAATCTCTGTTATCCAGCAGTCCCTCATTAGATAGAAATTAGGTTAGAAAAACACACTGAGATAAAGCTTTAATGTCTCTGCTTGCAAACTGGTGGCATTGCTCTGTTGCACAATGCTAATTGTTACTTTTCAAGTGAAGGTAGGTGTGAAGTGATAGTCCTTCAGTCAGCACCATAATGGGTTCCATGTCCTGAATTTTTTGTGTTTATCTTTTATGTCATTACAGTTATCAGTCCACCTCCTGTTGCAAGATCTGTTGCATACAGTACAAGTCCTTCATCACTGGAGCAACCCAACAGTGGGAATATGAGTCCAGCTTGCAAAGTTTCTTCTGCTCTCGACCCAAACTTAGGTAATGGGCAGGGAGACTTGCTTTTTTTTTGGCTTCTGTTGATATTACTGGTAGTTGCAGTGTATGGTAACCTTTGCCTTCACTCTGCAATAGCAAACCTGAGATGTTTTTGATGAAAGATGTGCACACACATACTTTTTCTTCAGTGTGGTTAATGTTCAACTAGCAAAAAAGGCAACTGTATTTGGAAAAAGAAATTTGTTTAAATTAAATTAAAATGGGGAAAGGTCTGCTAGTGTCAGAGGTTTTTGAAAAAGACTTTACTTGGAGTACATCTGTTATACTGAAAAAAGGTTTCATTTAAATAATGGCACAGTAGAAGGGACCATCACATTTGGTTTTTTATTCTTTCAAGGTACTGGAAGTGCCTACATTTGAGCAGTAAAGAAAAGCATAAACACATCAACAAGGTTAAATTTAAAACCTGAATGAGGTCAGGTAATAAAAAAAAAAAAGATTTGGAAGGAAAAAAAGTGGTGAATGCATAATTTCTCCTAATAAATCCTTTTTCAAACACCTCAGAATTAATGAGCCTGTCAAGAGAGTTTGTAGGTCAGAGAGATGATCCTAAGCTTATATAAAATGAGTCCTCAAAGAAGTGGAAAGACCTAAATTAATTCTTAGCCTGCATTCACTCCAGAGGAATTTAAGGCATCTCCTGTCTGCAGCTTTCTTTAAGGCCATTTCTCAACTTGTCCCTCAGAAGTGGGAATGAGTAGCATAATGAGTGGGGTAATCCTGAGGTAGCAGCTGGCTCTATCTGCTGCTGTACCTCTGTTAGTCCTTGGTGGACTTTTCTTTCATGAATTTTAACTAGTTGCTTTTGCTATAGTACATATTTCTCTGCAGTTAGTAGGGCGGTTAATAATTAACATGATATATTTTGATTTGGAAACTTTATATGGAATTTTTTAGTCAAATTTGTATGATCCATCAGAGGGTACATGCAGCTTGGTTTACAAAATGGGTGAAAGAAATATATAATGGATACTTAGTTCCCTTGAATCCTAAAATGGGGATTTCATGTTATGTGGAAATATGCACTACAATTTGTGTATTGAACATTGGCCTTCCAAGACAGCAGCACAGAGGTTCCATGAAGAGGATTTTGAATCAAATAGTTTCACAGAGGTATAGGAAAAGGAGAAGTACATTCATCCTGCTTCATGCTAATATTCCAGTGCAAAGCCAAAATCGAGCAGTGATAAATATTGTTCAGATTTCATTTATTTCTCTTTCTCCCTTTCTATGGGGATTAAAGAAAAAAAAAAACAACTCCAAAACTTGCATACAAACTAAAAAATATAACAGAAGTGCTAGACTTCATACTTCTAGTCTGTGACAGTTTGGTGGTTTCTAATTTGTCCTAGTTTTGTTTTATAGGGGAAAAGAGAAAAAATAATGAACCCTATTCTGTGGAGGATTCCAAAAGACCAAGGGTTGTAGGAGATATTCCTATTGAGTTAATCAATGAAGTAATGTCAACAATTACAGATCCTGCAGCAATGCTTGGACCAGAGGTGAGATATAAATATACTTGGTGTTGAAAATGGTCTGTTTGTAAACAGTTTGTTTTTAGTAAATATTCCACATGGATAGAGGATGATAAGCTGCAAGTCCTGTCAAGAAAAATAGACTTTGAAAGAGTATGATTAGGTGAGCAAAAAATATTTGTGTGAAATACATCATTAACATGGAGAATAGTTCTACAATTTTTTAATGCAGTGTGTATGGCTAGCAAGGAGACTTGGAAACTAGTGATAGTAAAAAAGTAGACCCCAGGTTATCTTGCAAGGTATTTTTATTACAGAATGGGTCCAGAGTATGCTTTTAATTGTTAATATAATAGATATAGCTCATAAGACAAGGTTAAATGGGGTTCAAATACTGCAGCAGAATGAAAGATCCAAAATAAAACCTCTGGTTAAAACCACTAGTTAACTAGTGCAGAAACCGATCTAAACAGTTATTTGCTCTGTCTTCCCCAGTTGCTCTTTTCTCTGTTGGAACAGAAAAACAAACAGAATTGCAGAATTGTGCCATGGTACAGAATTACAGACGACTTTTTTTTTTTTTTTTTTCTTGGCTGACTTTTCCTCCTTCTGTTTCCTCTGCCAGGCTATGTTTTGCCAGCAGCTCATTTGCCAAGGTTTAGCTAGAAACTGCTGAAGATTTGGAACCACCTACATTTCTTATTCAAACTATGCACTGTGACTGATGGCTCTGCATACTGTAAATGCAGTGCCAGCCTGGCTGTTGAGGCTGGCAGTGACTAGAAACCCAGCAGCCAAACTTTTCTCTAAAAAGTAAACAGTATGTGCATGCAGAGATGTTTTGGCATTGTAAAATGATCTTGAAAAAAATAAGTTAAATAAATGTTCTGTATTAATTTAATCTGTATTCAAGTATATGAATGCAATTGCTAGATGTAACAACAAATTCTGTAGAAATTAAAATGTTCTTTTTAGGCTCTTAAAATAGTGGTAGAGATAGTGGAAAGCACTACTAAATGAAAATAACATGACTTTTCCTATACCGACATTAAAATGTTTGATTTCCAGTATGCATAGGCAGATTCACTACTCTTGCCCAAGCTGGCTGAGGCTAAAGAAAATATGACTTAGTGACATAGGCTTTAACTGGATGAGTGCTGTCCCTCAAGAGCTTTGGAACTTGTTGAGTCCTAACCATTGCAGGTGTTACCTAGCCTTTACCAATATAAGTTCAAATAGGCCTTTATACACTGTAATGTAGACTTATATCTGGCTTATTTGATGGTGACACTTATGCAAAGGTGCATTACAAAGGCAGTCATTGGTAGCTCTGTTGGAAAAAAAGAGTGGGTTTAATTTGTTTGTTCATTAAGGCTGTTCTATCAGAGGATGTGAAATCTCAAAAATTTAATTTTGTTCCTCTTTGGTGTGGTACAGACCAACTTCCTCTCAGCACACTCGGCCCGGGATGAGGCAGCAAGGCTGGAGGAGCGCAGAGGGGTGATTGAATTCCATGTGGTTGGCAATTCCCTGAACCAGAAGCCCAACAAGAAGATCATGATGTGGCTGGTTGGTTTGCAGAATGTGTTTTCCCATCAGCTGCCTCGAATGCCAAAGGAATACATCACACGCTTGGTCTTTGATCCGTGAGTAACCTTTGAGAGGCATTTGATGGGTGAGGCAGAGAGAGCCTGGTGCTCTTTGCAGGCAGTGGTATAGGAAGGGGCCAACAGAGGTGGCATGGAGGCAGCTCTGCTGGTGCTACACTTTTCTGTCTTTTCAAGACCTCATAGCTTCTGGTCAGCCTAGTTGGATTGTACCCAAATACCATCTTGATGGCTATATTAATGGCAAATGGTTTCTTTTTCATAAAATTGTGGTGGGTTGACCCTGGCTGGATGCCAGATGCCCACCAAACCAGCTCTGTCACTCCCCTCCTTAGCAGGACAGGGCAGGGAAAATACAACGAAAGGTACTTGAGTAGAGATAAGGACAGGGAGAGATTACTTACTCACTGATTACTGTCACAGGCAAAACAGACTCAGCTTGGGGAAATTAGTTAGTTTAATTTTTTACAAATCAGATCAGAGTAGCATAATGAGAAAATAATACCTAAATCTTAAAATACCTTCCCCCCAACCCTTCCTTCTTCCCAGGTTTAGTTTCATTCATGATTTTCTCTACCTCCTCCCCTAGGAAGCGCAGGGGGATAAGGAATGGGGGCTGCAGTCACTTCATCACACATTGTCTCTGCTGCTCCTTCTTCCACAGGCAGGACTCCTCACACACTTTCCCTGCTCCAGCATGGGCTCCTTCCCATGACAGACAGTCCTCCATGAACTTCTCGAACATGGGTCCTTCCCAGAGGCTGCAGTTCTTCATGAACTGCTGTAGCAGTTTCACCTTCCATGGTGAAAACCATGGTGAGGCAGACTGTCCCCCTGCAGCCCGTGGAGGAGCCGCATACTGGAGCATGTGGATGCCCAAAAGAAGGCTATGACCCTGTGGGAAGCCCACACTGGAGCAGGCTCCAGGCAGGTCCTGTGGCGCTGTGGAGAGAGGTGCCCACACTAGAGCAGGTTTGATAATGGGACTTGTGACCCCATGGAAAGGGGATGCTAGGATGGTTTGTGAAGAACTGTAGCCTGGGGGAGGAAGCCCACACTGGAGCAGGGGAAGAACTCCTCTCCCTGAGGAGAAAGCAGCAACATAGACAACACGTGATGAACTGACCGTAACCCCCATTCCCCGTGCCCCTGTGCCTCTGGGGGGACGGAGTTGGAGGATCGGGAAAGAGGAGGGGTGGGGGGAAGACGATTTTAGAATTTGCTTTACTTCTCGTTATCCTGCTCTGATTTTAATTGGTAATAAATTCAACTTATTTCCTGAAGTTGAGTCTGTTTGGCCTATGATAGTAATTGGTGAGTGATCTCTCCCTGCCCTTATCTCAACTCATGAGCCTTTCATTATATTTTCTCTCCTCTGTGCAGTTTAGGGGAGTGATAGAGAGGCTTTGGTGGTCACCTGTCATCCAGCCAGGGTCAAACCACAATAGAAGCTCTAGCTACTACATTGCTGCTGTCATTCCACAACTGAAAAGCACTAAAATAAGTATAGGAAGAAGAATAATACATAAAATATATGTATAAACCTCCTTCATGCATTCTTCAAACAGACTTCTTTGACAGAGGCTTGCTGTTGGTACTAGCTTTCCTCCTAAAAATATCTTCTGTAAATTTACTGTATTGTTTATGCAATTTATATGATACTATGTCTTGAATAATCTAAAGAAAGATGCTGTGTAAATCTTTTCACACCTTGAAGATTACACTAAAATTCTTTATCCTTGACACAAGAGTTCAGACTGCACTTCATTACATCTTCCCTGGCAGTGCAACAGAAAAGGATATTTTCTCTGGTCTTGATTCCACTGGGAGTGGGTGATTCGAAATAAGAAATGTCATCTCTTGCTTCATCAGCTACATTTGAAACTGATATCTTAGGTAAACAGAATGTGTGCAAGGAAACAGGAATCCCTTAGAAAGGACTTACTGTACTGTAACTCCATTAATTTCTAATTTACTCAGGGTAAAATCATCCTGAGCGCTGCACAGTGGCATAACTGTCATCAATGGATTCAATAAAAGCAACACAACTTTTATTTATTGGATGTTACCCTAGTATATCAGAGTACTTGGCAAGGCCAGGACTTTGCTTCATGATGATGACCTTTATAGTAAATTCAAAGCATGATGTTAAAATAACAACTCTTCTGTAGATACAAGTGGCTAACTTGAGGCATATACAATTGCATTAGCACTGTGAAAAGAAGTGAATCAAGTTTCTGAGAAAAGGTAGGTAATGGCACTTTATGTACTCTGTACGTGAATTGAAGTGATTGTTATTTTTGTCTACTCAGGAAACACAAAACTCTTGCATTAATAAAAGATGGTCGTGTTATCGGTGGTATCTGCTTCCGGATGTTCCCTTCCCAAGGATTTACAGAGATTGTCTTCTGTGCTGTGACTTCCAATGAGCAAGTCAAGGTAAAAATAATTCCCTATTTGAGTTTATTAAATGCATTCCCTGCTGCGTGTGTTCCTAATTTGTTAGTCACATTGAATATTCTCTTGAGTTCCCAGAGAGAAAGAGTTTGAAAGATAAAGTGATTCTGAATATAACGCACAAAAGCTAAACAAATGTGCAGATTTAGAATCATCATCATAATAGTAGGAGCAGCTGTAATTAATTAATTAAATAAAGTCTTTCTCAACACAGCAATAGTTGGTCAGTCGTTTCCCATTCTTGGACTGTTCACTCCTCTGTCTCCAGTAGTCGTGTCTCTGTGTAGTGTAACACCTCATGGTTTACTGAAATAGGTATTACTTGTATGCGACATTATCATGTTAAATCACCTTGTGATATTAAATGACTTCAATCAAAATAAGATATATTAAAAAAAAGGTAGAGTTTTGCATCTCAAAATAAGCACAGGGTCCCTTCTATGCACGCTTTTTTGAGTTAATTTTACAGAATGTTCTCAGAATGTTGAGAATTAGCATCTATGTTGGAAAAATACAGAGCACTCTGAATACATATTCCTATGGAGATTCCTCCAGCTTTTTCGATGACTACAGGTAGATCAATCAACTATGGCCATTTGGTTCAGTATTTTGCCTTTAGATGGTGCTGTAGCTTCATGATTTTCAGTAGAAGCAGTGAAAGCTGAGATGTGAGTTAATTCAGAATTTGTAACAGCTAACATGCAGAAATTGTACACCCTGGTGTGAAAGGGTAACACAGTGGGATTGAAAGCCTGTGACAGCTGTTAATACTCGGGTTATATTTAATTTTATTCAACTCTGATGTTAAAGAGGAACGTTCTCCTACACTTAGCAGTGGCCTGTCATAAAAGTATCCGAAGTGTTTTAGCAAATGCAAACCCTAACAATATATGCTTAAATTTTGCTTAACTGCACTGCATAGATGAGGCTGCCAAAGGTGTGTTGTGATTTTCCAGGAATAATGTTTCAAAATCAAAGAGCAGATAATTCTGACCCATCTGACTGCCCTCGAGGTTGCATAATGCACAATTTATTCTTTTACTCTCTGGGTGCCTCGCTGTATCAGTTGACTATTTCTGAAAATGTGCCTTCCCAACTTTCTATCTGAGTAAGGTGACCCCTGTCAGTAGGTAACTGAGAAAAAATAAATGATCACACATTCCCTCTGCCTAGTCTTGGGAAAATTAAATTCCTATTTTAATTCAGTTTGAGGCTGGCATAAGAAATGTAGGAACTGTTTTCCCATATAAGTTCAATTGTTTTTGTGATCGTTTGATCCTATGTTGCAAAATTATTTTAAATTTTACTGTACATGGCTTAGTTTCCTTTTAGGATTGTTTTATTTGGCTATAACCATGTTTGGGGATACTAAATAGTAAATTAGATCAGAAGTTTGTATTTTCTAATTTATTTTTCTGGCTTATGTACATAAATAAAAATTTCCCCAGTTTTCAAGGACTGAGTACCCAAAACAAATCCATGTATATTTCTTTAAGCATCCATCAGCATACCTGATGATAAAATTGGAACATATTCAGGAACAAAACACTATTATGGGCTTTCCTGTCTATTTTACATTTCTTCATTTCACAGCAGAAGGGGAAGGCTATAGCTTGCTTGGTAATGTGAATAAATGGAACCTTTTGTTTACTTTGGGGTTGAATGAAAATGGAAATCATGCTTGTGTGCAGTCAGAAGGCATAGCTATTTATTTGATTGTGGACTCAATAATTTTCTGCTGCTTATTATGGTAATTCTTTCACTGTTCCCTTTTATGCCTTCTGATAAGTTTAGATTATAAATCCTTTGAGGCAGAGGCTGTTTCTGCTACAGGTGCAGAGACTACTGGAATAATTTCAGTATTGCTGCTGCTTTGCAGTTTTAAAGTGATATGGGTAAGAAAGAATGCCCTATTGTTACAGTATATGTAGGTTTGTTATTGGTGAAATATGTGACTATTAATAGTTGATATTTAATTTAAAAGAGAAAAAAAAGGGGGGGCACCTTGAATTACAATTTCCAGGACAATGTACCTCTTTAGCCCTCAAAAGAGTCTAGGTATTTGGTCTCCTTTAGATTAAAAGTGAATCAGACACCAGAAACTGGTATTTTGTGTTCCATGCTGGGTCACAAAGATACCCTTATAAGGCTGAAAAGAGTTTGCACTTGAGTATGCCTCACCAAGTTAGTTATGAGAAAATCTTTAAAACAGGATCTAGAGGAAAGACTGCATTTTACAAAACAGTCTGTTATAACCCTCAGTCCACAGTTTCTAATATGTGCAGTCCCCAAAGGCTCTGTCATGTTTTTTGCTCATACGTTTCACACAGGGTTATGGGACTCACCTGATGAACCATCTGAAGGAGTACCACATCAAACACAGCATTCTCAATTTTCTCACGTATGCAGATGAATATGCTATTGGCTACTTCAAAAAACAAGTAAGTAAATGCAAGCAATTACTTGGTGCAAGAATTTTAATATCTGCCAGTGATGTACTAAACAACTTGACATGACAAAGTAGTTGGATAAAATGCATAGTGCAATTTTAAGTTTTTTTTTTTTTTTCTAAATCTATAAAGTGTACTCTGTGTTTGTCCTATGTAATGTTATTGGCTTCTAACACATTTTAGTTTGATAGAATTGTCTGAGTACAGGTATATGGTATAGCCTATAATTTCTCAAGTCTAAAAAATAGTCAAATATTGCTTGGCTGCTTCTTCATTCATTCAATTCCTTCACTGATTCTATAAGAAATATAAAGAAGGACTAGACATATCTGTGACAGAATAGACCTTTCCTGACCTACACTCACAGCTCCTCCTGATTTGAAGCATGAATTTCAAGTTCAGAAAAGATTCTAATGTCTAATCTGTCAAATAAATTTGATGAACAAGTGTCAACTATCTGGTCAGATGATAGAGCAAAAATTGTGTCAGATTATTCTCAGAGGTGTACAGCATTAGGACTAAAGGCAACAGACATGAGTTGGATAGCGGGAAATTGCAACTAGATAGAAGGAAAATGTTTTGTTTGTGTTTTTTTCTTCCTTTTCTAAGGGTGGTGAAATACTGAAAAATGTTGCCCAGGGAGATGGTAGAATCTCTGTCCTTTACAGTCTTAAACACTGGTCATGGCCTTGAGCAACCAGATGTGGTGAGACCTGCTCTGAGTGGGGATGAGGCTACATGACCTCCTTAAATTCTCTCTAACCTCTACTGTTCCATGGTTCTCTATATAAAAGTGATCCAATTTACTCTTCGCACATTCAAAATGAATAAAGGCTGGGCTTGTGATACACCTATTGGATCTGTGCAGACAGATCCTTTTCATGTATGCAGTATCCCTTCCCCAGTTAGGAAGTGCTCAGCCTCCATCTAAGTCTGAAGTCTTTGATGCTAAATTGTGAGGCAGAAGTCCTATTTGGGTTTCTGCTTATTACTGAGGTTTCATAGGTACCACTGTAACAGAAAAATAAAATTTTTCTGAAAATTTTCTGAAACAGAAAAAATTTTCTGAACAGAAAAATAAACTTTTTTTAACTTTGGAACTTTAAATAGGATTTGTTAACTTTTTTTTTTGCTTGAAATACACAAGTAAAAAAAAAAAAATTTTCCAGCTGTAAGATTGCTATCATCTCATCAACTTCAACAGCAACTTTCCTTGACCTATGACTACAGGACCACCATTCTTTAATATTAAATAGCAAATTTTTGGAAAAACCTAGGAAATTTTTCCACAGAAAAAATATTTTCTGTGATCTTTTTATCTCTCCTATCTCCCTTATTAGCAATTCTTGTATCTTAGCAATTCGTGTGCCTCCTGTAAGAAGGTGTTTGCAACACTGAACCATGCCCTGTAACTCACTCCACTGTATTGTTTGTATGTGAACGTCGTGATGAATTTGTTTCTAAATCCTCATAGCATTTCAGTTAAAACAAATGTAAAAGGAAAAAGACATTATGACAAAGTAATTTTTTTTTCTTTGTCAGGGTTTCTCCAAAGACATTAAAGTACCAAAAGCAAAATATGTTGGCTACATCAAGGATTATGAGGGTGCCACATTAATGGGATGTGAATTAAATCCGAGGATCCCCTACACAGAATTTTCTGTCATCATCAAAAAGCAGAAAGAGGTAAAGGCCGAAATGAAATGCTTAACATTGTCATCTATTCAGATGTTTAGAAACAATTCAGTCAGTGCTAGGTTAGCTCTCTTCTCTGCTTTGGCACTTAAAACATTTGAATGTATACTTTTTGAGAACAATCCTTTCATTCAAGTCCCAGTGCCATAATTTTGCAGTTGAAGCATTATATTGTACCTTATTGACTTAATGATAACAAAAGTGTTAAAGTACTGATATTTTGAGGAGTAATTCACAGCTAAATTTTGTTCTGGTTGATAACTAAGCAAAATCTTGTGAGACTGATTTATTTTATGGCTTTGTCAATTCTCCCCCTGCCCACAACAGTAGAGTTCATTAGAGTGACATTTGAATGGAGTGTTTGTACTGCGTAGCCTCTATTTTACTTGAAAGAAAGATGATTATTTTTTCTGCTATTGTTTTAATATATAAATCAAGAGTGTACTGTCTTAATTTCCAGTCTGTCCCTCTTTGCAATTTCTGTGGGCTGTTCTTTATTTAGTTCATAGTAGTATTCCATATAATAAGGCAGTTTACTAGCAAAATAATTAAGATGTTTCCAGTTGTGTTTAAATACCTTCCTGGGTTTTTAAAGAAATACAAATTATAAGGATAATTTGTTCTTTCAAGGTTATTAAAACCTGACATTTTATTTTGTTAAAAAGCTTCTTTATGGGACAATAATTTTTCTTCCAATAGAACTATTTGGTCCATGCTTGCAGAAAGAAAGACAGAATCTGATTGCTATACATTTAGTTTACACGATTTCTTAATTTTACTCATTGGGAAAGTTTTCATATGTCCATACAACATAATTTTTTCCCTTTCATTTCTGCTTGGCTGGGTTACTCTTCAGATTCCAGTCTACTGCTGGACATGCCACCTTCCTCTCAGGGATGGGATGTTGTCAGTGTGTGTGTGGATAGTGGACACGTCCCTTGGAGCCTGTTACATCTCAGGCATGCTTAACTTCAGTAGTACATTTCTGGGCCCAAACCATCAACATAATATGTCACTTCCAAAAACTTGATAGTTTCTAAGATTTTGGCTCTGGGACTGCTCTATTAGCATTCTTCACTCTCTTATGTTGGGTTATGTCCATGTTATTCTAAAGAACTTGGAGACATTCCACTTGTAGATAAAGTGCTTGGTCCTCCAGATATCTCCTGTTTAACATTATTAGAAAAAAAGCTGCTGTTATGCAGTGATCTGTGCTGCTGATCTTCTCTGAGAATAATTATATACACTTTTGGAAGTGCATCTTAGAATTGCCTGTTTAACACTCAAAACACAGATCAGGCCTTTTATTCTCCCTGTTCCAAGGAAATCTAGAAAGAGCCCTCACAGCCTGCAGCTTTATGAAGAATATTTGCTTGTCTGCTCACATCAAAAGCAGTGAAGATGATACCTGGAAATAAAGAGAAGTTTGAATGTTGACAGTTTGGATTATGTACTGATTTCCTTGGGTGCTTGTATTGGCCAGTACTGGACATCATACTTTTCAAGACCTGTTCTTTTAGAAGTGAAGCTTTTCATGGGATCTAAATTTTTATTTAAAGAATTGGAGTATGTGTCTATAGCTGCTGAGACCATGTCACCCACCACTGTTCACTCTAGCTCATTTACAGTCATTCTGAAAAAACATGACCATTCCCTTTATTCAAACCTTTGTGACCTACTGACTTGTGAGCAATCAATGTTACTGATTGAACAGCTTGTTTTAATCAGGAAGAGCTACTAGTTCCTAAGTTATAAGAAGGGTCTAAGTTGAATTTGACAATTAGTCAGAAAGTATTTTGATGTTATACTGGAATCTGGCCATGGTGCTGTTGTATATTCTCTTAACATTTCTAAGCTCTACTGAAGGTCTGATTTTATCTTTTCCTCTTCTTTGAGAGTAAATACTACGTGTGAGGGAGGGAAGGTCCTTAAAAACAAAAATATGTTCAGCTCTATTATTTCCAAAGAAAATAGTCTGTAAAACCATAGCGGTCACAATGTTTTCTCTGCTGCTTTATTACAGATCATTAAAAAGCTTATTGAAAGGAAGCAAGCTCAAATACGAAAAGTTTATCCTGGCCTGTCTTGCTTCAAAGATGGAGTACGGCAGATTCCTATAGAAAGCATTCCTGGAATTAGTATGTATCAACTTCTTCTAATGTAGAACAGAAGCAGAACAGCCAAAGAAAGGTCTAAGACTAGAAATACTAATGTAGTCACATATTTCTTTTTGATTAGAATGTAATTGTTTTGGTTTGCTGATTTGATTTCTGTGAAGATTGTTGTGTTTCCGTTGCAATTGCTGTCTTTTAGATTTCCCCAAGGCATCCCAGGCTGATCCTCTTTTATGTACATGTGTGTAATTTTATTTACATGTGATCCCTCTTTGATTTGCATCAGTGTAGGCAGCAATTTCCCTTTGGCACCATTGTTAATGCACTGCACTTCTGAACAATGATGATTTTTGTGCTAGACATGAACTTAGAGGACAAAATAGAATTAAAAAATTTAAGTATTATCTTTTGAGAGATTTTTTTTCAGCTGTGCTTTTCTTCAATTTATTCTCTGTCCCTAGGGAATCAAATTGAATAGCTTTGTCATTATCATTCTTTACAGGGGTTGTGGTAAAATATGTATTGAATTATTGAAAAAAATGTGTGTTTCATATAGAAATATTTTAGAATCTTTTCAGCAGTCTGGAGGAAGAGCATGTAGGAAATTGAATGGGGCTATAGGCTGTGTTATTTATTAGGAGTAGCTTTTATTAAAACAAACCCATTTTACTGCAGCAGTGCTGAAATGGCTTTTCTTTTTAGAGTTGCAATAACTCAGTTAATATTGTGACCTACTGTAGTTCCCATGTAATGTCTCATGTTGTTGGTGTACAGGAGAGACTGGCTGGAAACCAAGTGGAAAAGAAAGAGGGTAAGTGCTGCACAAAGTAAAATGATGAAGCAGTTGGGATATTCCTTTCAGAAAAGTCTATAAACAATGTAATTTGATATTTCATTCCATCCATTGGAAAACAGATAAATAATCTGCAAGGGAAGAGTTCTTATGTAGTTTTGTTTGGGTTTTTTGTGGGCAGGTGCAGTTTGGGTGGTGGTGTTCTTTTTCGAGGGTTTGTGTTTGTTTCTTTGCTTGTTTTACATTGTATTTCTTCTGTAAAATGCTTGAAACTTCAGAGTTGCTTTTAGGTAAGATGCAAATCGTAGGAATGAAGAAAAGGGATTCAAGCTAATCTTTTTGTATTCATGTTTTCCTTCAAGTAAGGAGTCCAAGGATCCAGACCAACTTTACAGCACATTAAAAACCATCCTGCAGCAGGTGAAGGTGAGTGCTAGTTTTATCTTCTGTAAAGATTTTTAAATTATTTCCAATATAGAGTTTCCATATTAGATACCTTACTCTTTTCTTTACCAAAGAGCCATCAAAGCGCTTGGCCCTTCATGGAACCTGTGAAGAGAACAGAAGCTCCTGGATATTATGAAGTTATAAGGTTTCCCATGGGTAATGCCATTAACATTTTTTAAGTATAGAGTTTAAAAATCATTATAGCTGGAGACATAGCAGATAAATTTTAATCTGATTGTTTAATGGTATAAGATATATGTTACTTGCAGCTGAATACCTTACAGCTCTGAAGTACCAAGAGAATGATGCTGTAATTTGAATTGATGACTGTTCTGTGACCTCTGTGAAACATCTACAGTGTATACATCTGAAATCTTAGCATGCCCTAGAGAGCCCTAACAACCTCTTAAACGGTGCAGTCAGCTAGAAACTTTCAGGACTGAGCTGGTGTTGGGTGAGTCATAGGAATATGTTCTTGTGTGTGGTAACTGGTCATTGCAGATCCTACTGGTGTGTTAAATAATCTCTCAAGGCAAACTTTCAGGAACACCTGAGCATTTGTGTTGCTTTGAAATACAGACTTAAGCTTTGTAAATCACATGGAAAACAAACCTTTCCAAAAGTATCAGGGTTTTCTAATTAGGTCTTAACAGTTTGCTCCAATTTAAGTTTAGGAAAATGCTTCATGTGAGCTGATTGCAAGCTAACTTTTATCTTTGTGGTTTAGATCTGCCATAATTGTCTGAGGTGGTTTATTTATTTATTTATTTTCATGTATAAGTCATGCACCTGTTGTTTATGTAGGATTACTTGCAAAGGGAAGTACACAACTACTAATAATGTTTTTCTTTTGACTGCTTTTCTTATGACCCAGCTTTTTATTACAGGTTTCAATGATAATTCAGTAATGCTCTAAACAGATGCTTGTTTTGATTTGTACTGATGTAGTTTTAAAAATTATTCCTGCTAGTCCTTCCTTATTTATGCAATACTTGCCTCTATCTTTCTAATTACAGTTTCTGAACCTTTTAATATTGTTAGAGAATGAAATACAGGTTCATGGCAGGCTACTAGCAATGCATTTCTCAGAGAACGGAAGTATTTGTTTATATTGTTTTGCATAGGCTCCAAGCCCATGTATATCAGTTTAGTTTAGTGATTTTTTTAATGTTCAATTTATTATTTCCAAATAGCAGATGGACATATACTTTATAAACCAGTAGCTGGCTTCCTGTGTCCCTGACACAAATGTATTTTATAGCAATGAATGTTGACGCCCTCCTGTGGCAGAGTGTTCTGCATCTGCTTTTCTGAGCAGAGGCTGGGTCTAGGTGGCTGTTTAATCTGAACAGTGGTTACAGCCAGCCTGAGCTGGTGAACCCAAAGTAGGAATGTTGTCTGTGCTTTCCTTGTTCAGATTCATTAAACTGGGGGGTGGGAAGCAGCTCTCCTTTGAGAGGACTAAGCTGAGGTCTTTGGTTTAGTTTTGCTTTGTTTTTTCAGCTGAGGAACCCAGTATGACTAAGCTATGTCTTGATTCATGATCAGCTTCAGATTTCTTTCTGCTCTCCCTGCCAGCCTGCTGATACTGTAGAAAGTTGCTCAGACAAGATATAACAATTGCCTTTATGTTTGCATACAGACTAAATTGTACAGTATTTGAGAGGTATGGCTGTAGAGTTTTTGGCTACCTCCTAAGGTCAGTTCTCTTGTGTAAATGCTTTTCTACCTCAGTTTTAAGTGCTCTTCAGGTGCTTTTTCAAACAGTACTTTGGGGTTTTCTTCCTTTTAATCTCCATACAAAAGTTGTGTGGCTGAGTGACAGATGGAACCAAACTTCCAGTGTAGTCAGAGGAGAACAACTTAATTAACTCACCAGCTAGGCAACGTTTGCTTTAGGGTAAGCTGAACAGCCTTCTCAGCTGGGTACTATAATTAGACTATGGATATCCAGTTTAGATATAGGCACCTGAATTTCAGACTTTATGAGAGCTGAATGAGCCTTTACTTTTACAAAATATTGTGCAAAACTATTGAATGGCAAGTTGTGTATCATTGGAAAAGGTATTTGAGAGCATCCATCAAACTTTTCTTAAATAATCCCATCTTGTCAGTTTGATGGGTTTTCCTCTTTTTTAACAAATTCAAATCTCCCTTAAAACCAATCCAAAAACTACCAGCAAACCCTCCAAAAGTATACCAACACCACCACCCCCCCATATTTTTAAATCTGATGTTAAAAAGTTTGATTACTTTGCATTGGAGGTCTTTGGTCTCTGCTGTCCTTGCAATACTCCTTGACCCATTTCAGCTGCTTCTGTTACAGTTTCAAAAAGGTGCTGCTGAAGCCTGGCTCAAGCGTTGCTAAAAAAATAGTTGTTAGAGCACCTGAGGTGAGAAAAGCCACAGCATCCAGCACACCTCCCACTACTTCTATTCCTGTACTCACTCCTAGAACACTTGTAATATAGACAAAATTTTTAAATGCCTGATGAGAATGACTGGTAAAGCAACTGTCTGGAGAACACTGAGATGATTTACATATTTTATGGATGACTGATTTTCGTATAAAGGAGAACACTTAAAGAATGTTCTGTAAGTAAATGTTTTGCATGATGCTCTGAAAGCAGGAGAGATTTGTTCTCACATGACTCTTGAAAAGAAAACATAACTATAAACTCTTAAGAGGTAATAAAAATATATGTAGAGTGTAGAACAAATTTAATCTTTTTTTTTTCAAAGCTGCAAGTACTGCTTGTAGTATAGACCAATGTCTCTTCTCTGCTGTGTTCACACAGCAGTGAGGATTTTAGGTTAACATATGTGTTTTGTGATGTTTGAATTCTTTGCCTATACTCCTAAGGCCTCCTCCAGCAGAGCTGAGAACAGTTTGCCTCACAGAGCAGTTAGAAGAGCATTAGGGACACCTAGTACCCACGGAAAACTCAGAGATCTGAGCACAGAAAAGAAATTATGCTTTAATGTTTTAAAGAAATAAAAATAAACTCTACATAAATTCATCATTACAGTGAAATATTGCTTAGTTCCAGCAGCTCAGCTGCTTTTGAGGCTAAAAAATGGACCATGCCTTAGATGAAGGCAATTTCCATTCCAAATCCTAGCTTTGCCAGTTCATGTTAAATGGCAAATCAGTCTAAAGGGATATTGCATACAAAAACTATTTGAATCAAATGCTGTTAATCTGTTTTTCTTCTGTACAGATCTCAAAACAATGAGTGAGCGACTCAAGAACAGGTACTACGTGTCTAAGAAATTATTCATGGCAGACTTGCAGCGAGTCTTTACAAACTGCAGAGAGTACAACCCCCCCGAGAGTGAATACTACAAATGTGCCAATATACTGGAGAAATTCTTCTACACAAAAATTAAAGAAGCTGGATTAATTGACAAATGACACTGTCTTTTTTACAACCAAATAGCGTGCCTACATTATGGGCAGGGGAAGCCGTTCTATATATGAGTTGTGGGACTTTCAAGAAACTTCTGTTTAATACTTAGCACTTTTAAAAACCCTTTTAGTTTTGAAGACATGTATTATACTGAAGTTACAGAAATTATTTTATTAAAATGCTTTATAATGTATTTAATTACAGACAATTTCTTTTGTGTGCCGATTACCGTATGTTCCTAATACGTTTATCAGCTACAGCCTCAGAAACCCCACAAACATGGGGGAAGTTGCACATATTTGGGAAGATGAAGAAAATTCCCAGACAACAGATGTTATAGCTTACCTAATGCAGTACCTATTTGATATAGTTTTATTATTTTTTTTCCAGTAAAAAAGAAAATTGTAAGGGAAAACAACAGTTGGGGGGGGTTCTGAAACACTTGTTTCTTTGTAGAATCTTTTTATAAGATATTATTTTTTAAAAGAAACAGCTGGTTGAAAAGCTGTGAGAGAACAGTCAGTTCTGAGAAAAGACTGCCTGTAAACTTTGATAGATGCAAGTTTTTCTATTAGTTTTCAGTTTTGATAAATATTTTACCTGCAAATTGTAATCTCATAACCACTCTTTTAAAAAACAACCAAATCTGGCTAGGTGTTTAATGTCATAGTGACTTGGCTTATGCAGGACATAAGTACCCAAAATAACTTTAAAGACTACTTCTCATCTACTAGACAATTTCATTTGGTTTAGTAGAGTTAAGGTTTTGATGCACTTCGTGATCCACCCTACTTACTACTCTTCACTGTTAAATTCTTTAGATTATTCAGCAGAGATAAGACTATTGTACACAAAAGAAGTCAACATAGGACAGCTTTGAGCTTAGATACTTGGCTCCATGATAAACTGGATTTTCTACCAAGCTTTATTGTAAATGCTTATTAACTGTAATTATTTAGACCCAGGAACATATTAACATTTTACAACTCATGTTAGTATCTTCAAGTAGAGCACACATATATATATATTATATATGTGTATATATACGTATTTTGCTGCTTACACTACATTAAAGGGGTACACCTAACTCCTTAATGGAGATCAGTACAGGCCAAAAACCTGTCCCTTATGTTTTCTAATTGGAGTTTGTAACTGTAAATTATAATTGCTTTTGTGAAAAACAGATTTAACTTCCATTCTTGATGTTTTGTATTTACAGATGTTACACTGGTAAAATTCAATAGCTATAAGACTGAAAAAAAACCAGTCCTGTACTGTGTCAAAGAGTCATTTCCTGCAAAATGCCTGTGCAGTGTTAGATCACAAGTCAATTCAGCAAGTAGTTGTCAGGAACTACCTGGTAGTAGCAAATGTGGTACCCAAGGTATTTGAAATGTTAACGCTGGACTTGCCCTCCTCTTTTGTATGAGATTAGTCTGACCTACATTGAGATCTATAACAAAGGTACAGTGAGTACTTTTTTTTAATAGCCAGAACAGGATGCTATAAACCTGTTTTGTAGATTGGGCCTACAGATGCACATGTTAAGCTTGGTATCCTGTGAATTTTTTTTTTATTTTCAGAGTAGATTTTCTTATTGTCTTTCAATCAGATTGTCTCTTCTATATTGAAACATGTGTTTTCTAATTTAAGAATTAATATTTTCTTAGATACTGTGCAATAAAGTTATGGTAGAATATGTGGTTTTGCAAATGCTTTAACAGCTGATGAACTTTACATTTGTCAAATTAATATATTGTACTGGTACAGAATAGTTTTAAATTATATATGTACAAAACCCTACTTATTTTGGTCTCTTTTTTTCATTAATGAGTACTTGTGGTACAAATGTACACAGTGAAGCAATCTCACAAAGGAGCACAATGGATCTACAAGAGTGCTGTCAGGATAAGCTGAGCCGTGACCAGTCCAAGTACCATTCCCAGCTCCACATTGAGATACAGTGCTGTTATTCCCATCTCCTCAACACTTCCAACACTTCCTTGACTTAGCTGTTCCCAAGTTTTGATTTTTTCACCTCAATGCATGCTTATACTATTTGCTTATATTTGCCTATGAGACCCCTTTACTCACAAGACACAATATATGTAGCAGTCCATGTTGAGCTTGTACTGTCACCATGATGTTACTGAGATAGTCACTTACTTTGCATGCCATAAATAAACCTTGCACCTGTCTGATACCTGACAGGTTATTAGAGAGTAGGAAGAAGTTTTTTGGTTTCCCATCCACTCAAACTTTGGTCCTGTGTCACATCATGTAAAAGTGCACTATTCAGAGGGTGGTCAAAAGAGACTCATTTGTTTTCCTGAACACTTCTAGAGATAGCAATAGAGATTAGGTAATCTGGACTGATTCCTTCCCTACACAGTTTCATCACTTCACTTCTTCAAATGCACTCAATCCAGTTAAAAAAACACAAACACAAAAAACCCAGACCCAGTACACCTGCCTTGGGCTGCTCTGCAATCATGCTGTTCTTTTACTGCCCCTGATAAACAGCTGTTAGAGATTGTTTGCTGAAAGAGCACCTGAAGTTCAATCATTCTACTGAAGTTCCTCTAGTACTAGAACTGAAGATGGTAATGCCCAGGGCTAGAATTTTAGGATACAAAGGTAAAGTTTCAGTACAAACATCCAAAGGCTGTGTTCTGAACAACTTTCAAACACTCAGTAGCTGCAGCTAGTATTACTACTGTTGAGAGAAACATGTAAGTTACAAGTAAAATAATAATTAACACTATTCATTTTTATTACAGAAAGGGAGAGATCTTGCACCTGTTTAGGTGGGACAGGTGAGACAGACACTTGCAAAGCAAATGAAGAGCCTGTATTTTTGTACTTTCCCATTATTTATTTGGAATGTAGCTTTCATTGGGTTATTCATGTATCAGTTAATACTTAAGTGTTTCTCAAGCAAAGAAAAAGCAGTTTCTGTGCTGGACAGTTGATAACAGTGTTCTCACATGCCGCCTGTTGTGGCACCAAATAGCACCAGCTCAGATGGGGCAGCTCTTCTTCTGCAAAAGGCACTTGGCAAAGCAGGGACAAAATTATTATAAATTAATAAATTATTATGATAGTCCCAGAACAGCTGAGACTAATAGTTTGCTTTACATTCCACCAAAGCAGAGCCCTCTTCACCAACCTCCGTGGAGAAATTTGCTTTGTTTCTGTCTGGTTAAGTTGATTCCAGCTTGCACTCAGAGCAGGATCAACCAAGCCTAAGTTGCTGCTTTTGAAAGTTGCAGCTACAGAATCAAACTACAATTGCAGTCATGCTTCTAAACAGTGCTTATGCCACCATGTGAGATGGGGACAGAGTACATAAGCCTCTAACACCCGTTGCTGACATTACTGCCCTTGGAGCACATAAGGAAACTGCAAAAAAAACCACCAACCCCCTCCGAGCTGCTTCCAAACACTAAGACATTTATTATAAAGATTCAGTATGAAACTCAACCACTACATAAACAACATCTGTACAAAAACTGTTATTGAAAAGACTCCCTACACAAAACATCTCAAGTGCCTAAAGTTCAGCCTTATTGACTACAAGTCATAACATGACATTCAGCATCTTATCCATCAGATTTCTCATACACTCCCAGATCCAGTCAAAAAGAGCTTGAATGTAATAATTTCAGTTATAAAGTAATTTATCTGTATCATTAAAAACAAGTCACTAGATTAAATTTATACCTCCTTAATCTGATACCCTTAATATTAGATACACAAATATTCACATACTTATGTAAGGTATTGTGCAACAGCAATTTGGATGAAAGATTTCCTTTCCTCATGGCATGAGCATGGTTTTGCTGAAAATCTCAAATGACAGGTAACCAATTTCTCATTGTCTTTTTTCAGAGGTTCATTCTTAGGAGAACATCATTTAGCATTTTTTCTTCGTCTTGAAAATTGGAGACGTCAGGAACTGTGTATCTGTAAATGGATCTCCTCTCCTGAGCTTCCTGCTTAGGAAAAAGAAAAAAAAAAAAAAAGAAAAAAAAAGGCAAAAACTGAGTTCTGCTCCCTACATCACTTAAAACAATAACTTTTAGCTATTAAGTTCCCTTTCACATGAACTAGGCTGTATTATTAACTCCAGATCTCTTTGAATAAGCTCTTTTGTTAAAGGACTTATTTTCAAGATTTAAATAAGCCTCTCAAATCCTCCAGTGGATGGAATATCATGAACTTTATTTTAAATTGGAAAGTAAAGATACCTACCCTGTAATACTTGGTTCTTTATAGCTCACAGTAACAGTACAGCTTCGCTTGCGTTTTGGAGACCGTGGTCCTTCTCCTTCTGGGACGGGTGCTGCACCCCCAGTGCTGGGGAGCAATGCAGTGGTATTGGTAACATCACAGAGATGCCCACGAGGTGGCTCAGAAGGCTGCCCTGTGAAGAAATTAGGCACACTTCAGATCATTCACACAAGTCAGCTTAAAAGAAAATGTCAGTGAACATACAAGATCTGAACTAACTCTCAGCTGTCACTATCATCTCCATTTTTGCACTTTAAAATACCTAAGAGGATAAACACATGTTCAGGATTTTAATTTGTAAAAGTAAATAACACTGAGCAGGGCCAGGCAAAGTGTAATTTATTATTCCACTTCTCTCTCAATTTATATCTTGCTCACTTTTTCCAGCTTTAATGTATCATTAACATAGCTATAGCAAAATATTAATTTGCTGGCCAATTTCTTAAAAACATATCTTTAATTCTAATATCTGCCAAGTGAAAATAAAAGGCAGACAGAACAAATCTAACCATACTTATAACATTATTCTGTTTGTTGTTATTGAATAAAACCCCTAAAATATAAAAGCCTTAACCGCTTAAACAATGTTATCTTCCAAGGAAACAAAGCCAATTCCAGAACACTTTCTGCACTTACTAATAGACTTGTCACTTGATTTGTTGTTTTCAGTCTCTTCTTCATGACAGAATTTCTGCTCACGCTGTGCCAAACACCTTTTAGACCTTGGCCTTGGATGGATTGGCGATGTAGCATTACTGTCTGCTGAACTTCGCCTTTTCTTTGATTTACTCTTGTAAGGCTCGTAGAGACTGTCGTCTGAATCATCTTCAGCATCGCTCGACTCGATGGAATCTGTTTCAACTGAGTCTTCTGTGTCATCCACAGCACTATCTCTGTCATTCACCTTGTTCTGTCGAAAAGGTGTAACATGGACACTCTCTTCCAAATGAAAGTCATAAGCATCACTGATGCCACCCAAGAAATTCAGCTTTTTTTTGGAAGCCTCTTTATCCTGTTTTCCTGGTCCTTGTTGGGAAGTATTTTTAGGCTGTTTCAGTACTCTCTTCTGGCGCTTCTCTTTCCTTCCTTGAGAGTTTTCTCTGCTTTTACACTCAAGTTGTTTAAGATTAGAATTATGTTTTAAGTTGAACTGTGCAGTTTCAGAATTTCTCGGCCTCAAAACCTGCTCTGAATCTACCTTGCTTTCATTCAAGTGAGAAATACCTGCATTTACATTGTCTGTAGCACACTCCTCTAGATGTTCGGCATTTACATTTTCTGTAGCACACTCCTCTAGACTTTCCTCAAGCCTAATTTCTTTCTCTTCAGAAAGTTCTTCTATTGAATCAGGTGCTTCTGAGTGGTCCAAGACACCAGTGCAAATTCCATTGAGGTTTCTCATCTTTGAAAAGCAACGTCTGGTGGACACATTTTTTGGTAACACACTACCAAATCCAGCCTTTCCATTTGAAGAAATGTTTTGCAGTTCTGATTCTATGTTGTCCAGACGACTATCAAAAGTCCATCCTTATAATCAAAGAGAAAATGTCATATTAAAGTTAACAGTAACATCATGTTAAGGTTTTGTGCAAGAAATTCCAAAACTGTCAAAAATTCAGACTAGTCTTTGGGTTTTCTCCACAGATTTGTATACACTAGGATTTGGAAATCGAGTTTAATACAGCTTCCATGCAGAAAGCAATTAGGCATGCGGCATTAGTATTTTCCTCTAAACTGTTGCTTTTGGAAAGGTTATCTACAGGTCATTTTTTCCCCTGAGTGATTTGCTTTGTTAACAAATTCTTATTGCTTTCATAAATGCTAATGCATGTCTAACAGTGATTTTATTTGGTTGAACTGTTTGGTAGTTAATGAAACTGGATTGCAGGTATAGGGAAGAAAAAAAAGTTTCTCCTGATTTTGCTGGGCATCTTCATTCAAACATTTTACCAGTTGCAAGCATTAATATCTCCCCCTTATGACAGTAAGTAGAAAGTAACCTATCAGTTCCTTCAAAAGCAGCAGTTACATTTTAAACTTGTACTCACACTTTTTTTCCTAATTCAGAACAGAGCAGTGTTTGATACTTTGATTCAGTTACCTTTGTTTGGAATTATTTTGGTTAAGGAAATGTCACTGTCAGATTCCACACAGGTCTTTGACCAAGACTTTCTATCACTACTGTCTTCTGTCCTACTTGGAAGCACTGGATCATCTCCATAAGCACACTGCAGAGGTCTTCTAGAGAAAATACCAAACACAGTATTTACTGAACAGCAATATATTTTATGACAAGGAACAATTTAATTACATAGGGTTTCTTCCCTTTTTCCAGTCAGAAAATTAAACTTACTGTAACAGTTTTCAAACATAAACATAGCATTGATAAAATACACTTACGTTGAACCTATTGGTCCTGTGACACTGTAGCAACTGTTTCCAGGACCTGAAGAAAGCACTCTTTGATTCTGTCAACAAAATAAATATTACTGTGACTAAATAACTAAAACAAGCTTGCACCATCTACAAATTTTAGACAACAGCCAAGTTACCCAGTGAAGGACCAAAGAGGCCCTTGGATCTTTTTCTTTCTGGGTGGTTAACACCAAGTGCTGTGGGATCTCCCCTACTGAGCTTCTGCATGTCAGCACACACATCACAAGCCCAATCCTACAAAGAGCGGACAGGGAAAAGAACTGTGCACAAAACCCCAGAAAATCAGAGTGCCCCAACCACCTTCTATCAGAGCCTCAGTTCCACTCACAGTGTAGTGACACACCCCCAAGGTGTGCACCCTGCGGCATACTGGGAACTGTAGGACTAGTCCATCCTCTAAACTAAGGCTTGAATCTCAAAACTGTGTGCATCTATGGTGGAACGAGTGAGGGGAATAATGAACAGAAGTCCTGCTCCTCAAGAGGAAAAGATACTTACCATGTCTATGGAACACAAATTCTTTGCTGGGCCAAGGAGATCAATTGAGTCCAGTAAATTCTGAGAGACTTTGGAAATTATCTCATTCAAGGCTGACAGTTGATTCTAATGGACAAAAGAAGGACAGTAATTGTTACTGTCATACTCTAGTATCAACTACAAACTTCGTATTGGCATTACAAGATAACTAAAAGAAGAAACCTTTTGTCAGGTGCCTTCACATGTGATAAAAACCCCATAAATTTCACAGAAGATAGATTTTAAGTGAATAAGAAAGAGTAGCAACAACAAAAAAATAGTTAATTACCAGGTGCCATGGTGTCCAAACCACCACACTAGGTTAGGTGAAAACACTAAAAAAACTTGGTGCATATACTAAGCTAATTTTTTACAAAACATTTAAGACTGTAAACATATCTGTCAGTGGATTGGTTCAGATTCTGATACTTAGCTTCACCAACTCATAAAGTTATTATTAAAAATACCTCCACAAGTCCCTGTTCTTGCTGGAACCTATGATTTCTTTGCAAGTCAAACATCTGAGCCTTCAAATTGTGATAATCTTTCCTTAACTGAAGAATGGTAGCTTCGGCTTCCCTCAGTTTGAGCTTTTCTTCTTGCAAAGACAGAGCTAGATCTCTGTTGTTTGCTTGAATGATCTTCATTTTGCAGGAGCTGTTGGCTGCAACAGAATAGTGAGCGTTTTAACTGGCTTGTAAAAGAAAACAAATACATTACAAATATTAAGATATTTAAGCATCTTACTTGCTCTTTTGGCCTTTACGGTGGAGAACTGGATAGTTTTGCCCAGCCTTGCCCATTTCTGATTTCTTTTCTCTCTCATACGCTGTTTTATGCCTCTCAGACTGTCCTTGAAGGACTTCCTCGAGTATTCTGTCATCTTCTACCTTTAAAAACAGAAAGGGTGAAGAACCCATGAAGAACCCAGCGCAAAAAGAAAAAAGACGGAGACACACGAGTAAAGCTTGCGGCAGTTTTAAGCGGACGTACACACACACACAGAGCAGAGACACGGAACTACAGAAAGACCCGCAGCTGGGCCCATTTTCACCACAATTTCTGCAGCGCGGCCGCTGCATTGTCTGACCTGCAAAACACTGTGCCCGGGACCAGGGCCGCGCCGAGGGCTTTTAAACACCGGCATCGCGGGGCATCCCGGGCCATGGGAGTTTCTCCCAGCCCCCCGCTCCCCTTAACCCCGCAGACAGAGCGTCCCCACTACCCCGAGCCGTACCTGCTCGGGGAGGCGGGGGCGCCGCCGGGAACCGACTACCGACTGGCCGCGGCCGCCTGAGCCCCCGGCGGAGGCGGCAAAGCCCGCAGAAGGACCGGCGGCTGTGCCCGGATCTCTGTGGCCCCGCAGGCGGGCGGCTCGGCCCGGGGGCTCCGCAGCGGCACCTCCAGCCCCGCGCGCCCGGACACCCCCACGCGCCGTTCAAACCCCGCCGCCGCCGCCTCCCATTGGCGCGTCCCGAGTGCCGCGTCACAGCGCGCGCGCCGCGCGTACACGGCCCCGCCCGTGCCCGGCGGAGCCTGGTGAACGGCCGCGCGACTGGGCACACGGGCGTGGCAAAAGCGGCTGATGACTTCCCCTGAACTCAGCGCTGGTGGGGCCACACCTGCAGTAATGTGTCCAGTTCTGGGCCCCTCAGTTCAGGAAGGACATTGAGGTGCTGGAGCAGGTCCAGAGGAGGGCAACTAGGCTGGTGATGGGACTGGAGCACAAGTCCTATGAGGAGAGGCTGAGGGAGCTGGGGCTGTTCAGCCTGGAGAAGAGGAGGCTCAGGGGAGACCCTATCACTCTCTACAACTCCCTGAAAGGAGGTTGTAGCCAGGTGGAGGTTGGTCTCTTTTCCCAGGCAACTATCAGCAAGACAAGAGGGCATGGTCTCAAGTTGTGCCAGGGAAGGTTTAGGTTAGATATTAGAAAGAATTTCTTTACAAAGAGGGTGGTCAGACGTTGGAAGGGGCTGCCCAGGGAAGTGGTGGACTCTCCGTCCCTGGAGATTTTTAAAAAGAGACTGGATGTGGTACTTAGTGCCATGGTCTAGTAACCGCAGTGGTTGTGGATCTAGGGTTGGACTTGATGATCTGGAAGGTCCTTTCCAACCCAGCTGATTCTATGATTCTGTGACTCTATGATTATTGAACAGCAAGACCAGGGCATAAAAATTGTTAATCTTGGATATTTTATTTCTAGCAGTTGATTGTTGTTGCAGCAGTAGCAGGATGAGCCTTTCTCACTCTTACTGGAGCGTGCTTCTTGTGAAGTGCTCCTGAATCCTGCTGTTGCAGGTTGAAGTGGAAATACTGTAAAAGCCGCAGGGTTAAACATGCTTTCGAGCTCTTAGTGGGTGAAAAAACCTGTTCCAAAATCCCATGGATGAGGGTAGCTGATGCTCTGTGAGGGTGCTCTCTGAGGCGGTGAAGCATAGGACCAGCGTGGCTGAGCTCAGCCCGGCGCTGAGGGAAGGTGGATCTTCCATGTGCTCATGTCTCTCCCCACTGAGCATGGAGTGCTGAACCTTGGTTAAACACTACTTTATGATGGGAGGAAAAAAAAATCAGCTACACGATACCTTATTAACAATAAAATAAATGGTATTCTCAATCCTGATAAATCAGCATTTCATATCTGCTACGCTTCTTCCTCACAGCTACTCCTGACTTCTTCATTTTATTTGGTACAGCTTGGATGTGGTGTGGCAAGCTGATTTCAAACTTGGGAAATTCTCATGGATTGTGACAGAAACTATAGTCTATGATGTCCTTTCCCACTCCTTGGAAGATTATGTAACTTTTGTTTCTCAGAATAGCTGGCCTGTAAAATCTGTGCAGTTTTTGCAGTAGTGTAAATAAATGTCATTGAACTTGCTCTCTTACTCCATCAGTAGACATTGTTAGTTGTGGTTTCGTTCCTGTCAGCAAATAAGTTGTCCTGCAAACACAGTTCTTGAGGCAGTGTGACAATCCCCTTTTGAGACGCAAGATCATGTAAAAGAGGAAATTAGTATTTTCTTTAGGATTCAGCATGAAAAGTTATTTAGTAGTGTCACACAAAACCAGAGCAACGCACAATTTCAGTTTCTCATTACATATTTTTGCTTCTTTCTGTCTGTTTGCTTAGTCTTACAAACACCTCCCAACCCCTCCTTCCAGCCCCCAAACAACTATCCCAAAAAAAAAAAAAAAAGCCCACATACCTGGGAAAAAAGAAAATAATAATAAAAAAAATTCACATACCCTCTCAAAATACTGTTTTAAAGGCAATAATTGGGCACACTCCTCCACTCAGCAGCAGCTAACAGCATCACCTGGACCCTTGCAATCAACAAGATTGTATGAAACAATCTTGTTGAACTCCTTTTCTGATGGCTTGTGGGGTTGTTTTTTATCAGATTTTTTTTTTTTCTCAGGCCTAAACAATAAGATATTATCATAGTCAAAGCAACCTTCAAGCCTGGCACCTTGGACAAGCTCCAAAGACAGTACAGTGCTGTGAAGGAGGTGAAGATGAGGAAGAAAGGGGTCTTAGGATCTCTGACTCAATTCTGGGGAGGCGGCTAGAGGGGCAGATTTGGGGAGGATCTGGTGGGTGGATAGTTCTGGGATTGGATGGTTAATACTATAAAATTGTAGAACCACTGGACATAGTGCATGCACCTTTTGTACTCCTTGTGCCAGAAGGCCTTCATTAAAGACCTGCTCTCTATCTTATCCATACTAAATTTGCCTGGAGGTTTTTTTTCCCCAGATCTTTAGGCAACAAAATGAACCATATTTTGATTAAAAAGTAATACTTTCCTTATTGCTAAGTACTACTCTTAATTACTTTTTTTTTGTTATCCTGAGTATATCTGTATCAAGATAAGAAATCCTCTCTTTACCTTTTTTCTTTCTATTGCTTCCATCAATTTTCTTATGCCTCTTTCAGAAACACTTTGGGATGTTTCTGCAGATTATCTTTGTGTTTTTAATGTTGAATTTCTATATCCACCTTTTCACTGTTACCAAGGTGTGCTCATTTCTGCATTATTCTTATCTCAAGACAGTTGTGTTTCTATTAGATTATTTGTGGGTTACATCCTCCATATAATTTTATTTATTTATAGTGTAGGATTCCAAGTAGTGAATTTTTCTAGCTTGACTGACTCTTTGCTGTAAGCAATTTCACATCTTCCTCTATAAAAATTGATGCTGTCATTGATGCCAGAGTTGCTCTGGATTATTAGTTTATTTCTAGCGGGTGTACTCACGTGGCAAAACAGCTGCTACTGTGACTGGAGTTGGAGTATGAAAAGATTTCCTCTCATCTGAGATTTACTGACTTGCATTACAAGGGAAGAGTTTCTTCATGTAATTACAGCAAATTACAGGAATCAGAGCTGTGATTCTGGGAGCATTCCAGATACTTCTCATCAGAGTTCACATCTGAGTGTGGTGTTACATGCTGATGTCCAACACGTTCTTACTTAATGGTCTATGTAAAGGACTCAAAGTTAGAAAGCTGTTGTTTTTCCTGACTAAGCAAGCAATCAGATATGAAATATCCTATGCAATATCAATTAGTTACTTGTATTGCTACCAACATAAAAGTCTTCAAATAAATCGAATTTTAACTATTTTAGTGGATGGTTGTGAGAGGTATTGATGATCCAGTCCTTGCTGAATAATATTTTTAAAACTTCTACAGGCTTCGATAACAGGATAAAATGTATGGCTCTATAAGAACATAATGTTTAGATTTGCTCTATCTATTTTTCCCTCATTTTTGGTAATCACCATTAAGGGAGAGAAGAGCAACCATGATATTGTGACAGATGACAAGCTTTTGTCAGTGCGGGCAGCTGGATAACATCCAGATACCCAACATAAATATCTCACTCTTCAGCTGCTCCACGTCCAGCCCCACATCAGGCAACCACAGTGATGATGTTTGTCTGTTGACCATCACAGTAGCTCAGTTAGGGTACTATATATGACTCATATTTTACTACCTCTACCAAAAATGATGCAGAAGTGGAAACTACAATGTATGAAATGCAGTGCATACTGTGATGACAAACTAAAAAGTATATACAATATACTATTTTGTGTAATACCAAATTAATGAATGCTGCAAAGTATTCTCTGTTAGAGGGCATCCTTAGAAGTGGCTCTTAAACACTACCAGTATTTCCTTCCTTTAGCTAAAGAGAGAGAGACTGGTTAGTGACACACAGGACTGTTTTGCCTTCCATTACCTTTGGGGTTTGGAAAGATCATTTATGGCTTGCTGAGTCGGCTCTGTTTCTCATTTCTTGTGACTTGTACGCTGATGCTGCCTTGCAGTGCTTTTCTCCTTGACCATCAGATGGCTCGTTTCTGAACTGCCCTCAAACTATTCAGTTCTAATCAATTTTGAGTAGGATGTTTGTAGCTATCATCATCTTGGAAATGTCATGTCAGGAGTCTAAGACTATTTGATATGTGAGAGCCGTGGCGATCGCAAGATGCTGATGCACTCATTTCATCTCTGAAAACAGAAAAGCAGCAAACTTTTTTAATAAGCTTGCACAGATGTATCTGAGCAAAAAGGTCTTGTACTAACTTGACCAAGTTTGGCTGAAAATCCTGTAGAAATAATGAGCTGAAAAGATTTTGACAACCAGACAATTGATACATGTCCTTTATCAAGATTAAAAAGAAGCATGAGCGTTGCTTGGGTGTCATTATTTTTTATGTATATCCCTATGTGCTATTTCTTTCACGTTTCAGAAAGATTTATCAAATTAGAACCATAAGCTGCCAAAGTTCAGACCACTTTTTTTTTGAATATGTTATTAGTATTATATTCTCTATTCTGTTATCCATAACCACTTTCTAATTACAATTTCAATATTTTTCTTTCTCAAAAATAGTGTTATTCTACTTACAGTAAAACCACAGATGTAAGAGGAAAAGAAGCCTGAAGCATAAGATGTGTTTCATTAAGGTAAAACTAATAAACTATAAATCATCATGCCTCCATTAGTGTCAGTGTCTTTTTGATGTACATATATATGCTAAATAGTTCTAAATTTATGTATATACATAATTCTATATATTCTAAATAATTCTAAAATGTTTTCAATTATTAATCAGTTTAATGTAAAGAGGTGAAAGATTAATAAGTATCTTTATCTATTCATGAGGGAGACTCCAGAGACAAAAATATATGCAATGATTATTATATGGGCGAGATACAGCCATCTTTTCCACTATAGACACTGTGATAGATAAACAGTCTGAGTTGCCACAAAATCTTTCCTTTCAGTGCCTGGGAAAATACAGAATCCCAGAAGAGTGTCTTAATCCATAGCACTATCACAACAATATAAGTACCAATGTGAGATCTTTAAATACATGGATCTAATGAACAAAGGAGGAATCACGAGTTAATAAAGTGTATATTAACATTTAACATTTTCTTAGTGTTTCCATTGAGTAGCTATTTTAATTTCATTATGCTATCTGTCAGTTGACTAGAACCCTGGCTTTCTCCAGTATGCAGAAGTTATAGAGCATGAAGTCAGAAGCAACCTCCTCCCCCTCAAATTTTCTACCCCCAAATCTCATACCAACCTCTGTCTCACATTGCTGAAATGAGGCTTATTACTGGTTCTAGGTTTCCAGGTAGTTTTAAGTAAGTAAACCTTTTTCTTTTTAAGTTTTAAAGTTTTTTTTTAACTATTGGATAGAATATTTACTGACAAAACTGAGATTCTTTTCCATCTAGTGTTTAAATATATGGCTTTCCGCTAATAATTACCATTTTTTCCTGATGAATAAATAGCTCAGTAGTAGAATATGCCACTAGTAGAATAGTGGCATAAAGAGACAAAGGCAAAAATTACCTTCATAGTGGATCTTTGATGATGATGATGATACTATCAGACATAATGGGATGAAACTCTTCATGGATACAAGAGCATATTTTAGTGCAGGTTTTTTTTTTTTCGTAATGCTACATAATCTGAGTGGTGAATATTAAGCATATGATAATAAGTGCAGAAATTCTGGATCCTGATGGAACAGAGTGCCACCATCTTCCCATTCTTATATACCTTCTCTCTATATTACTGTGATGCCAATGGAGAGAGTCTTGGTTTGTGTGGGTAAACCTGGAGTTAGAACTGATCTTTTTGCTTTTACCTTTCTCTTTAAACACAACTACTCTATATGTACACATTATGTACAAGTATTTATTTGAGATCTTATAGCATTAGGTACTGTATAACCCCTACTGACTCCTAAAGCCACTGGTAAAACACGTTGAAAGACAGAAGACTGAAGAAATTAATAGCAGCGTTTGGCATGCACATTGACTAGAGCACACTGTCGCTGGGCAAGGAGGAAAATGTCTTGACAACCATCTCTGCCTCTAGATCAGAATATTCAGTTAAGGAGGATTTTTATGAAGTGTGGAAAAGCAATTTTCTTTCCTGCTGGGGTTGTATTGCTGCAGTCAGCTCTCAGAAGTTTGGGGCATGGGTGAATGACTTTCGAAGAACTAATCGTCGTTCATAGGTAGAAGAGATAGATATAGACTGACAATTTTTCTGTCACAAGAGGTCTTGCGCAAACACTCTTTAATGACTTCAGTCCACCACAGAGAGCAATGTGGGGAAGATAGGGCATAATTTATAGCCAAGGATATACAAAGAAGCAAACATCATTACCCCATAGTGGTCCATTTGATTCTGCTCTGGGTACATTGCCCATATTAAAATAAGCAGGATTATTTTGTTACTTAAAGGTTTTGTAGGAAGTTCTGTGGGTAATACCAGGCAGAAGACAGAGGCAAAAACAGAACAATCATTTCTATGATAAAGAATTTCACTGCAATCACCATTTGGTGCTTCTGTTGATGATGTATGTACTCACACTAAGGCTGCTGTTTTTTAAGAAATGAGGGGCTTGAATGACTAGGACTCCTGAAGATCAACAGAAATGATAACTATATGGCCAAAATCACATTATAACATTTGAAGTTAAAATGACTTATAAGGTTTTGTTTCTATAGCTTGGCCTGCCACTAACATCCTGATGTTTATTTTAACAGTTGAAGCAAATATGTCACCCACGAAAGCTGTAAGTGGCATGACAGTGCTAAAGAGACGTGGAAAGACAACTGAACTGCAGCAGATGTGAACTTCAAACATGACAAGATTTTTGACTGACAAAAGCAGAACAGAGGCAGAATTCTCCAAGCTTTTTATCTTTGCACTTTTCTTAACTTGTGCTTCTCTGTGTCTTACTACCTTTTATCATTCTATTAATCCTACTTTGCAACTGTATTATGGTGTCTGGTGTTACAACTTCTCATTCCCATGATTTCATCTGGTTTTCTGTCCTTTCAGAATACTTTCTCTCAGTTTTGTTGAAGAAATCATAATAAAAAATACCAATATTGGTATTTTATATTGATATGCAGATGCAATTGGTGTGGTAAGAACTAGAGATTGTATTACGGAAGAGGAAGCACAAAAGCAGTATGCTGCAAAAGTCTGTGTTTTAATGGATGTTCCATGGTTCTTTTAGTTTATTTTGTGTGATTCAGCTGTTTAAAAATTTAAGAGCATTTGAAAAATGAGATACTGTGACCAAATTTCCTTCAATCTCAGCTGTTGAAGTCAATAGAAATAGATCATAGCATTTTTCATTATAAAATAATTGTAAAATGCTTGAATATTACTGTAAAAAAGTAATTATGCAATTATATAACAAATTTTTATGTAATCAATATGTTCCCAGATTTTTTTTTGCTGTAGTTAAGCCAATAATTTCTAAAATAAAAGGTTGGGAGGAGACCTGATAGAATCTGTGCATGTGATGTGGAGAAAATGAAACTGCAGACACGTAGCCCACTCAACATGCAATTACCTTCCTACACGTCTCCTGCCATTTTTGTGTTAGGAAGAGTAGCTGCAGACTGCCACAGAAGAGTCTCTCTTAGTTCCTGTTTTGTACGTTTAGATAAAACTTATTTCTGCTTTTCCTAGTTTCATTCCTACAGATACTGTCACACCTCTATCGGGTATACTTGCTGCTGCCCCAGTCAGCCAAGGAAATAAAAAGACACACATACATGCACACTCTCTTGGACGACTTAGGCCAGCAAAGAAATTATAGTGAATCTGGGACTCTTTCTTTTTTTTTTTGTAAAATTTGTCTAGAAACACAGATGTCCTAGAAATAGGATGAAGGTACTGCTATGCATAAAGTAGAAGCTCAAAGTGCACACTATATTTTATCTGATTGCCTGTAGGCTGAACAACCACATATTACCCAGTTGCCAACCCATTTTAATTCTGTTATTTTTATTTAATTTATCAGACTGTGCATTCGTTGGTAGTAAAGAGGCTCAGTCTTAGCATGTGATCTTCTGTAGTCAGCTAGAAAGTATTTACTAGTGAGGAAGCAATGAGGAAGTCTGCATTTGCCATAATCCTTTTGCTAAAGATGATGCTTTCATGTGTCTTCCGTAGTACTGGTTTATTATAGTGTATCTATTGCCTCATGAAAACTCACTATGGCTTTACTTTTTAATCCTGAAGTCTCGCATCAAAGTACAGTTTAATGCAAAATTACCAGACATTTCAACGGAGTATTTCTTTCCTTCAGTTCAGCCTTCAGCACAGACTTTCCCAGGATCTATACTTTCTTCTTTTAATTTGTGTTGTATTCTACTTACCTATTCCTCTCTGTTTCCTGATTAAGGTGATATTTGCTGGATAGTCAGTTTGCAGTTTGAGATAAATATGATTTTAACCCTAGCGTAGATGTCTTCTTTTGGGCCAGTGGAATTTGGTGTTGCTAGTGTTTGTTAGAGACAATAACACATTGTTCAGGATTCCTTTTTCCACTGATTGATACCTAAATGCATAAGTCATACAAAGTCTATAACTCCAAAGGAATAAAGTCCCAAAATGCTAAAGACAGAATCCTGCTCAAAATCTAGAAAAAAACCCCCAAGATTTTTATTTTGCCCTGATCTTTAGCAAGGAGAGTGTCATTTCCCCCTCTCCCCCCCTCCCCCTTTATGTACAGTGTCAGATTAACAAAGAATCTAAGCAGAAATCTGACTTTAAGAAGCACCTCAATATGTTCCTCAAAAGGAATCAGTTTAGATCCCGAGGTGATTTTCCTTGTTATTTTCTTCACAATACCCTGCCCTTTCTGAGAATAACACCAGGATCTAGGACAGCTTCCATTGGTCTGCAAGGTTGTCTGTTCCCTCCTGTGACAAGATGCAGAGTAGAGAACAGCTTTGATGTGGAAATGCCTTACGCTTTCATCTTATAATGAGCTCCTGCAAAAGATCCAAAAAATTCCAAACTAAAAAGTAGCTACACTTAATTTAAACAAGAGGTTGCCTTTCTACTTTTTTATATAAATAAAACTTAAGGCAACTTCAGGCGATAGAACAGAAATAAAATTTATTCACTGTTGTCTTCTTGTCCACTATCACTTTACATAAAGAATGGATTTCAGCTACTGAGTGCCCACAATTTCTGTGTAGTCCTATTTGGGAAGATCTTTTCAGTCTTTCTGGAGCAGGCTGTTCTTTGTTGTGAATGTCCTGTCTACTCCTTCTTGTGGTCCACTTTGGCTTTCCCTTGGGCATGCTGAGTTATCTCCCATTATCTGGAGCGGGCTTCCTCCTCATCCAGTCTTTCCAAAGGAACAGAACATGTAACTGAGAACACACAAATAAAACAAATACTGTGTTACTCTGTAGCTAGAGGCAATGACAGACAGAACTATAATACCAA
Organism: Chiroxiphia lanceolata; assembly: GCF_009829145.1. Lineage (NCBI taxonomy): Eukaryota > Metazoa > Chordata > Aves > Passeriformes > Pipridae > Chiroxiphia > Chiroxiphia lanceolata. The sequence goes on along the minus strand of NC_045637.1, from coordinate 118,231,314 downwards.
AAATATTAATTTCTATTAATCTATATGCCCTCTGTGTGTGTGTACATGCGTATCTGTGTGCATGGGTTTATGATCCTTTCCAATAGCAACTGACCTCTTTTATTGGTTTCTCTGCTAATAATTAATCAATCTGAGGTAATGAAAGACAGCTTGCTCAGCCTTTCCGTAGTCTTCCTTACCAAAAGTAACAAAACTGCAAGTAAAAATGATGATAAAGGAGATCCTACTGTTTATGGTAAAATTTACAGTTGACTAACAATGATATTTTAAACATATCAACTGCATCATGGTAGTTTCAAGTTTCAGCAGATCTACTTTTACATGCCTCTGTGAGCTTGCAAAAGCTAAGCCCAGGATCTTTGGGTGGGTTCACAGAGCCAATGCAGGCAGCATCTAATGCAACATCGGTCTCACTGTCTGGCTTTCCATGGTATCTCCCTGGCCTTCAGTCTCCTCAGTCTGGAGTGCTTTAAAAATCTTTTCTTTCAGAATATGCTGTCATTCAAAAATATATTGCAGAATACATTTTTTAATACCCTTCCTTACACCTCTGATTTTTATCCACTTTGTTTTGAACCTTCCAAAGCATATTCTTTTAGACCTTACATGAAAGACAGAATAGCAAGTTCATTCATACGCATTCCTTGTATGCCAGAGACTTTCTCTAGTTATCTGCCTGTGCAGCATCTGGAAGTTGTGGAAGGAATCTGGAGAAAAGAATTTGCTCGCCTGCCTCTCTCCTACCTTACTACAATTAATTTCATAGCTGTTATTGTTGAAGTTTACTAGTAGTATGGGTTCTTCTGTAAGCAAAATTTCATCATCATCCAGTGGGGCAAATATGTTCCTTGCTACAATGCTTTCCCGTGCCATCTACACTACAAGGTAATCTATTTAAAATGTATGAATTACTGAAGTTCAAAGCTTTCCAACAAAATCCCAATGGTACCAAATTAGTTTACTATTTAGTACCCATTTGTGTTATCTTTGGTCCAGGTGTACATGAGCAATCACAGCAATCGTCACTTGGTGGAGCCAGATCACTCTGCAAATGAATATGCTTTACGAATAGCTTGCAGAAAAGCTTTCGAAGGCAGGATTTATAAATAGTACTTTGGAGAAAGATAATGAAAGAAATTGTGGGATTTCAATAAACCCCTGGAGGAATTAGAAGTTTTATATCTTTGCTTTTAATTACTCTAGCACAGGAGAAGTAAAGGACTTGCTGGCTGAAGTAAAGGTTATCTCCTTTTGCTGGAATAAAATGGGAATATAGTGTAGGTATATTTGGCAATGTACATGCAAACCTGTGAGCATGAATAGCTGTCAACCTTTGTACAATTTTTAGAAATTCAGGTTGCTAATGCTAAGCTTATTAGCAGTTTATACATTTTTTATTATTATTTTTCCTGCTAATATTTTAAATTTATGCCATTCTTGTATCTATTTTTTAAATATTCTTCATGAAATCAAGAAGAGTACCTAATGTATTTCTGTTGTAGAGGGAGAAAAGGAGAGGATACTAAACTGTAAACACCTTCTCTATACTCTGTGAAGCGTAGAGAACTCTCAGCAACTCTTCCTTACAATTTGTTTCTTTTCTATCCATATGCATGAAACGCTATTTAAAGAAGTGTCAACAGTAGAAGTCACAACTTGTTCTTATTCTGCATTGTATGTACTGTGCACATTGCAACAAAGATCTTGGGGAATTTATAGCTCTCTCTGCCATTGTGATACTCAGTCATCAGAGTTTACTACTGGGAGTGTGTGCATATTCTGGCATTTTTGTGTTTTTTCTTTATTCGCACTTTTCAATGTTTGTGTGCGTTGCATTCCTCTGAGACAGATGGATAATGTTAGATACTTTTCAGGAGTTGTTCTGACTACCATGTGAATAAAGTCTTAAACTTTCAATATATTCTTTAGACTTATCAGATCTCATTTACTCTGTCATTTGAGCCCCAGCTTCATATTTTATCTCCTAATATATTGAGAACATAGCTCTTTCCTGGTTTGTGACCCCATGTGCCAAAAGAAGCTGGTTGTCCCAATCAGCCATCTGTTGACAGATATATCTGGCAACTGGGGGTATGGAATAGGAGAGAAGCCACAACACTGGGGGAGCGGAGCTTAGGATTAACCAGGTAGAGGGATCTATGCTTTGCAAATGAAGTTAAAAGACAAAATTCCCAGTGCCATAATGGCCTCAAAGTTCCATACATTGTATGTCTTCACTCAGCAGTTCTCTTGTGTGTATTTAGAAGTACATCTGCTTCTATGACCCACTGAGTCAGATGATGAGATTGTCAAGCCTTCCAGATACTAATAGACCTGGCACAGAGTCTTCTTATAACTTTTCCTATCCTAGTATGAAAAAGTGAGAAAGTATGTGAAAATTTGATGTTACAGCTTTCTAGACTTTACATACAAAATCATACTGGGGACGTTATTCAGAACTACTAAGATTTTCTAAGTAATTACATTTCCTCAATTATTTTCACATAGAACCTATTCTTTTACAGTGAATGAAAATATTCATAATGAAAATAAACCATATTTCTAGAATATCTTAATTTATAACTGTGGGCATCAACAAGGCATACCTTATGGAGAACTAAAAATTACCATATTTCTCCCATACAAGAGAAAAAAAAAAGAAAAGAAAAAAAAAGAGTGTATTAAATCTGCATGTAAAGAACAGGTCATAGTTTATGGAAAGACAGCAATGAAATTACTGGTGAAAAAGAGCAAAGGTCAAACAGAAGAAAATACCTGAAATGCAGAAGTTGACCTTCCCACCTAGGGAAGGGCAGGATGTGCTCTGATTATGCTGGACAGTGGAATAGGGGCTGGGTGAATGTGGAGTGTTAGTTTTGCAAGTCCAGAATAGTTGGGAAGAGTCCTTGAGGTGGCCTCTTCCTGGATGATCATCCAGAACTTCCATTTAGGCAAAATGATGACAAACATCAAGTTTTGCAGTGTTTTTCCATATAATGAAGGCTGTGGAGATATGGGAGATTTTGTTTGTTTGTTTGTTTGTTTTTGTTTTATTTCTAACTGGATAGCATTATTTCTTTTTTATACTTTTGATGGCACCCTGGCAATTGCATTTGGTTTCACCCTTTTTCCTTAGGATAAGCAGTACTTATGTCAGGTCACACAGGATGTTTGACTTGCTTGAGCAGGGAAGACAATATTTTTAGTTTCTTTCTTTTTCTGATTTTCTGCCTTTCCTCTGTGATATCATTTGAACAGCTGTATCTAACTCTACCAACAAGGGAGAGAGGTTCTCAGCTGAAGAGTTTTAAAAGTTCATTAATTTAATTTATTCTGCCTTTCCAAAGGAGATTTGCATTGTCATTGGAATAGTAGCTCTTATTTGTTTGTTGGTTTTTTTTCCCCCCTCTTCCTCCCTCCTTGGTTGAATTGGAGATTTACAAAAAAATCCCTGATTTAGTGTATTTTCTAACTGGTATGCCTAGTTTCATTCCTTTTATATAAGCTACTCGATTTTATGTGCTCTTATTTTCATTCAGTTTAATGCTCTTCTCTTTTTTACTATTTTCCCTGTGGTTTTGTATCATCAGGAAATTTCACTTCTTGCTGAATGCATCTTCATCCAGGTTAAAAGGGAGAGACAGTCAATCAGTCAGTAAATCCCTACTCTCTGAAAACACAGTCAGCACCAGCTGTAGCTCAATTAAACTCAACACTTGAATAGTTCACAAGAGAACGCACACTTGTATACACACATTAATCAAATAAATCCATTTTAATCTGTAGTTGTATTCCAAATTTTCAGTTAATAACTTGGACAATAAAGTGTGGGCTGGAGATATGTGATGGAAGTAGCAGATAATGAAACCTTCTCAGCATAATGTTTAAATTTACAGTGTCCTGACATACCCACTAAAGAAGGTATGATGAAGGAACCTAAAATATGTGGGGTTTACATGCTTAAATGTTGATGAACACTTCTGCTGAGTAATACAAGCAGCTCAGCTGTTCAGAACTGCTTGATATGTTTCTAGTTTGAAAACAGAGAAAAATATTTTAGTTTTTTTTTCTTAGGATAGTGAATGGAACGGTTTGTAGAAAGAAGGGAATTTCTGTACATATTCCTAAGTCAGCTTTAAAAACATTGTAAGTAAAGTTATATTTGCACTATTGAGATTAAAGCCTCACAGAATATTTGCTTGTGTTTCTTAATTCTGCATATATTAAGAATAATTCTCAATGATCCATGATTTCATAATCCATATTTAGGACAACTTGCATATAACAATATGTGCTTAGGTCCCACTGACTTCATGTTAATGACACAATTAAGTGCTGCCCTGACCATGGGAGTGTACTGTCTGGGCATCAGACCCCTACTAAAGAGGACTCTAGCTAAAACAAAACAGTCTGTGGAGAATATAGGCCATGTCAGACTCTATTCCAGCTTTCTAGTCATGTTAATTGAATCTGTTCTGAACAGATTTCAGACAAGGTCAGGCTGGCCATGCTGTCTGCTGTTTAGAATGTGTTCCAAAAGGACCATTACTGCCACTGGTTGGGAATATTTTACTGAAATTATTTTTGTCATAAAATGATTAGTTGTCAAACTGAAGTATATTTAGCTTAGTTTGGGACAGCTACCTTGACCCTGTGCTGGCTAAAGATAAAGATGGACAAGCAGATGTAGTCCCAAACCACAACAATCAAGTTCACAAACTCTACTGGGGTCAAGTCCTGGCTGCAGTAAAATGGTTGAGTGTTTATAGATGGCATGTATATGCAACAGTTTGACTGGCAGGGAATAAAATCCACCCCAAGACAGCCTGGAGCCCATAATATGTTAGAAAAAGGCTTAAATTACATCCCTTGTTCAGACTAGGTTGTACAAAACATTGAACTTGATCAGGGAGTGTCAGGGAAAGCATGCTTTCTCTTTGTGAAAACCTTTGAGAAGTTTTGGTTTCATACCCACATGGAGTGAAAAATGTTTGAAATGTGGAATTGCATGAGAAAATACTTCTTACACAGCTGCAGTTGAAATTCCTTTTTTCTTTGTAGTGATGGGGAACATTTTTTGGTGATAGGCTAGTAGACACTACCATGACAATGTTTCACTTGTCACAGGCCATCAGCAATGATCCTCCCTCGGGCTGACAGCAATGATACACCCAGATCACTTCCCACACCCTCTGCAGTAATTGAGCTGGATTGCTTGAAAATGAAATCATGTGCTCTTTGGCCAGCTGTTTCACCTTGCACCCAAACATTCTCAGTTCCAAGTAGAAAAGGTCCTAACCTGGGAACCAGGGACGTTATTAGGGACACCTTTGGCCACCCTTCCTTCTTTTGCCTTGTGACCTGAATGTACTGGCACTAAGGGAGACACAGAAGTTTGCTCCAGGGCTACTTAAAACGGTGGGATCCTTTAGACTGGCTTTAATGTCTATGGATCACGTCCTAGCAGAACCCTGAAAATAAAACTCCAGCACTTTATGAAATATTATTAATTTAGTGATGAAAATATTTGCTAGATAATTGGCAAATCCAATTTCAAAATTGGAAATTTTCCAACACTATTTTAAGGTCTTTACCTCACTGAACTTTGCAGTGTGCTCTTTCTAGCTCCCAAATAGTTTTCATAGATCGTTATAGTAGTGCTTTAGGTTCTGAAATCACAAGTGTATTCTTTCAGGCCCTCCTAGGTATCTACTTGCATTCAAAAGGCATAGATAATTCTGAACTCTGATTAAGGCATGAGTTATGACATGAAAAGCTTGAACATTCTTTGGTATAAGGGAAAAACTTTATAAAATCTGGCTTCAAAAGCTGTAGCTCCAATTCTGAAACTTTAATAGATATATTACCCTTTTTTATTCTAAATTCTAAACAGAAGCACTGAAAACAGTGCCATAGGCTAAGGGTGGCACTGCTTTAAGGTGGCAAGTGAAATAACTTGTGGATATTTAGAAATGCTCAATAAAGCATAAATTACAACAAGGATCGGAAGACAGGAAAAACTCAGATGCCTACAAATAACTGAATGTTTCCCTAGGGCATAAACATTAATGACTTTAATTAGATTATAATTGCTCGTGGAAGCATAGTCTTATACAAGATAAAAATACCTGACATTGCATTTGCAACTAGGCAACTGCATCAGAAGCACAAGGAGGTTTAATGTGAAACAGAAGTTATTTACTAAATGTGAGGTATCTGGATGCAGAGTATATGCTCTGTTCCCAGGACAGACTCATATTCTTGTAAGATGGTAGCACTGCTTCATGTATTTGGCACTGAGTTGTAGTTGTTGGAGTTGAGGGTTGAATTAACCAAAAGGATAACAGATGGCAATGGTGTATGTTTAACTGAGGGTCTTCAGGGCCATATGTTTTTTATTTTCACCTGTGCACTTGTGAAAAGACACCTCAGTGACAATGCTTAGAATACCCTATCCTTGAGTTGAGTGAAGATCTAGATATTCACCCAATATTTATAGCTCCACATATTAAAGTCCTGGTTTCATGAATTGCAATTCAGCTAAAACTGTCCTGTCACATTCCAGGAGGTTTGATACACTAGGTTGTCAGGCATGCATGCTACGTGGCCACATGATGAGTATGTCCTTTTGCCCGTTCTGGAAGCTTGCTGGTTGTCAACTTGTAAAAGTCACAGTGGGGAAGTAAAGGTGATTAAAAAAAGGTGTCATTATTCTCAATATGGGAACTGAAAAGCTTTAACCCTCAGCAACCCTCTTGCTGAAACATTACCTTCAATGGAATCTTTGTTCTCTTGGTTATGCAGTAGCACAACCACACCAAGAAAGTGCAGAGCATTTTCTGCCCCCGTAACTTGTAGTCAAATGATTAAGTTCCTGGCAAAACAAATTTTAAAACTCTGAGGTAAAGGAAAAACGAGTTCTCCTCTCTTCCACGCTGTGTAAGCTTACTGGCCACTAAGCATTTACTGGGAGAAGAATAGGACCATAACAAAAACTGTTAAACTGAAAAGACACAGCTGCTGCGCATTTGTTCAAAATCCTGTGCAAATCGGAGAATCCCTGCTATCTTCCCACGGAGAAGATATATGTTAGGTGTCCTACTCCTAGGTTCTCATATAGCAGATGGATCGTCTGTCCAATAACGTCTGCTCTGTTAGAGGTGGAAGCATCCACCATTACTGGCATCTATTCACACTGTTAATCAGGCGAAAAATTTTTTTTGGTATTGATTTTCCCAGGAAGTAGTTCCATAATGACTTCATAATTATGAAAAATTATGAAAAAAAATGGTTAAAATATATAAATGGTTCTGTTATGTGTTTATATTGGTGTTAAAAACTTTCAGAAAAAGAGTGAAAATGTAACACAAATATATAATGCATAAAAACCTAGTACTGGATCTGACTTAACTTTTCTGAAGCATAGCCTGAGGCAGGAGGCATTTTTTCATTGAGGAATATTTCATGATTGACTCACATCAAGGTATTAGCTCTGCAGCATACAGACTCAATTCACAATTGAGATCAACTATTACATGGATTGTTTCAAAAGCATTTGGACACTGTTTGGGGGAGAGAGCCTATGCTGTGGTCAGATCCATCAGACCTGTAAACAGACCTGTAGGGCCAGGTTCCTGAGCGTTGCCTGGAATATAAACATGGAGCAATGAAACACTTGGATATTTAGCACAGCACATGCAACTCCTCTGAACAAAGGAAATTTAAAGGAATAAATGTAGGCGATAATGCAGCAGGGGAGGTACTGATCCCATGGTGCTGATTCTACAGTGACTTAAAAGTTATTTAAAAGTTATTACTTATGCTAGAATATTGTTGTAGGGTGATTGTTTTGTTTCGTGGGTTTTCTTTGCGGCTTGTTTTGTTTGTTTGGTTGGTTGGTTGGTTGGTTTTTTTAAGTTCTCATCTTTAAAAACAACAAGATTATTTCTCTGACAAGATCACTAGTTTCATGTCATTGCTTCCCAGATTAGGTTAGTGACGCTGACCATCAGGTCTCAGGAGTAGCCGCAGGTGTTTTCAAATAGGACAAACACCGCTACAATTAATTTACTTCTGCAAGACTTTGACCTTGTTCCTATAGCAAAGTGTTTCAAACAATTTTAAGAACATTAGTGAGAACACTATTGACTGCGATTACACAGATGCTTTACCTTTCTAACACAAAGCTGTAGCTTGCTAGTAATGATGTGAAAAATAGGTCAGGTGAAAATACTAGAGGCCAAATTCTAAGATCCATCTTTCATTCTCATGCATTTTTTCTTCTTTTAATTCTAGATGGATAAAGCTTTCAGCAGAGAGATCAGTTAGGAAATTGGGAGAAAAAAATAGTCTTTAGCTCAATATTCTCCACTGATTTGCATTTTAGGTATTTCCTTAAAGGATTGTAGGTTTTTTAATCTTCTCATATGCTCTGCACCATAACTCTTTTTTCATTTGCTTCATCTTAATATTTCTACCCTGCTGCCTTTTTTTATACTTCAGCTCTTTTAACCCTATACCTGCCATAATTCCTGACTTTACCTCTGCAGCCATCAAATAAAATACATCCAAGAGGACAGGCACTGTCATACCTTTAATGATCCACTTACATGATATCTCACTCTTCCTTGCACCCAATTATCTTGAAAGCTGAAAGCTCTTAAAGCAGGATTTTTCTCATTCCATTTGATTCTATGGAGAACCAAGGAATTTTGTCTCCTGCATTATATGAGCAAATGCCAGTTTACTGGGGAGGGGTCCAAAGGCTCAAGGCTTCCTCCCCTTTTCTCTGCAATCAGTAACTCACAAACTTGGTCTACCCTGACTTGTAGGTAATATGGTCCTGTTGACTGCACAGCCCTTCTTCCTCCCTCCCTGTTAAGACTGGAGCTATCCCTGACACATAATCAGTAACATAATTTTGTTTTCTCTGTATTCTTTCTGTGTATTGTATGCAAGGTACAGAGTTTAAATAACAGAAAAAAAATAATGCATAAAGATTCACACAAGTGCAGGACAGTCAGTGTAAATATTGAGTGTGTTGAATAAGGTTGAGTTGATACTGGAGGAAGAATATATTTCTGGGGATATCTTAGAATCGTAGATCTTGATCCATTATTTTCCTGTCCATGCTATTTATCGTATCTGTTTTTAAGAAAAAGTACTTAAAAATATGATACAGCCACACTTTTATTGTATGCTAAAATAGACTTCACCAAGGAGCATTACTGGTAATTGATTAGCTTTAAACTTGAGCAGCATTAACTCATCCCTTATTTCAGAGAAAATTTAAACAAATGTGTGACTTTAAGTGCACGTAAGTTTACAATTACTGAGCCATTTTTCATTAGCCATGAATAATTTTCCTTCCTCTGTGAGGATTTATAAAACAACTTGGAATGACGTGTGGAGAATTAGCCATTTTTAAGATTTCCATGCTTGAAAATTTCAATCAGGACATATGGCGAAAGTGCAGTTTATTTTTCATGCTGGCTTAACTCAAGTGATTGAATTGATTTTACTCATGCTTTCCAAAATAATTCATCACTGGACTGAGAACAGGCTCAGACATTTTTGGCTTGACAGAATTTGCATGAGAAAGTTAGGAGCCACTGATGAAGGGGAAGGCCAGGCAGTGGTTGGAATTCCTCTTTGATGGCAGTGGTCACTACCAGCTGGATCCTGAAGAAGCTTAGGCTGCATAGTCAAGTGAGCAATAATGGAGGATTCCAGTGGAAACTTAGTAGACTGATGAATACCTTTTGTGCTTGATGAACTGTAATTTCATAGGAAGGCCAAATGCTAATGGTAAAACAGCCTAACAAAAACAGATTTATGCCATGGTTATGGGGATTGTTATTTGACTGTCTTCTCAAAGCACAAGACATAACTGGGGGAAAAAACACTCCATCAATCCCTACCAAAAAAAAGTAACAAGAATGAAAAACTAATCACCGTTCACATTCCATTTGCCTTTTGTCCCAAAGTGTAGTAAACTACAAACAGAAAATTACAATTAGTAAAAGTAAAGGAAGTAAAACATTAGGAATTTATTTTTGAACAGAATTCAGTCATGCAACTCTGCCTTGAAACAGTGCACATCCAGTCCTCACTACCTCAAAAGTATCTTGGCTTATCTGTGTTTAATATCTGCTCCCATTCTGTCCTTTATACAGTTTCACAGAGAACTGATGTTCTTCCTGATGGATCAGTTAGCCAAATTAGACTTTTGGCGAGCTCTATGGAAATTATGTCATACAAAAGGAAATTAGGGACATGTTGGCAGATCCCAGAAACAGCCAGAACAAAATGGCAGTGCGCAGTCGTGATCCCAAAGGCAGTGTCAGTGCTAGCTCGAGGCTGCTCATTGTCACAGACTAAATTTATTTTGTCACTTGAAGGGTGAGCATAAGGCTAAGTTGCTTTTGCTACAGAAATGGCAACTAGAGGAGGGGAAGGCAGAGGAACAGCTATGCTAATTTGACTTGCTGGCTCAACCAGCAGTCTACATATCCCTAACTTTCCCTCAGAAAATGTAGTCAGCTTGGTGCTCCAGATGCCTGGCATAAACAAACTAGGTAGAGGATCACACCTGTTTTGCAGGTCTCAGTACCTGCCTTCTCTGCCAACGATCAGAGCCTGTCTCGGGCAGTACGGGTGTGTTAACTGAATCCTTGGGCTAATGAAAGGTGTTTCTCAGCAGGGCTAATTGCAGCAGTTGTAATACCACTACATTGTTTGTGGTCAGCTCTTGCCAAGGTAATGATTTCTGTATTTCAGAGAACCTGATGTTCTAATTTAGTAAAACAAACAACAGGTGGAGACAAAGCTTTTGAGTCCAGATACACCACAAAGAAGACAAAAGAAAAAGGAAAAAGAATGGTGAGTGTTAACCTTGATATAAAGGGAAATAAGTAAAATCTGTCTACAAGAAAGAGTAGGCTTAGACTTTACAAAGGCTTCTAACTATTGTTACATGTGGGTTTTAGGACAGGGTGTTTATGACAGTGGGGTAAACAAAATTGCAGGTACCCTGAAGTGGAGCTCCTTAAATCTAAAAGAAGATAGTATGATGCTATCCATGAGTCTAAGCCTCTACACTTTGAGGATCTAGTCCAGAAAACCTCCCTAAATTTTTGTAATATTTCTCTAGGAGTAGGTAAGGTCATCAATTGTAATTCAGACAATTGTTGTTGCTTTCTATTCCCCACAGCTTTTCTCTAGCTGATAGATATTCAGAGCCTTGCTTAGTTCTTTCCTTTCTTCTTGAAGAGCAGTTAATTTAGTTTCATACCTTCTGCTTGTTTGTGCAGGAAATAAAGCAAAATTCTTGCTGGTTTGCACTGCAAAAAATCTCCCCAAATTTCAATTAATGAACAGGTTCATTGAAACTATTCACTCTCTAGTGAAATGTAATTATTCCTGGAATAGTTAGGGCCAGTTCACCTCGCCCCTGAATGGAGTAGTGTCTCTCTGTTGCAAAGCCTTCCGGATTCAGCCCTTACCTATATTATTACAGGATAGACAAATTAGAGGAGACTGAGAAATGGGTAGTATAGGTAAAGTATATAGTCATTTTTGTGTTATGGATTGTTCTTCTGTATCCTGTCTTTTTCTTTCCTAATCCACCCTAACTGTGCCAAAGTATATAAAATGGTGTGTTTTTTCCTTTTCTGAGAACAGTGAAGCCTGCTTGAATTAATAAGAGAATCAAAGGAAAATGAACTCTGAAAGTGAATAATGAGAAAAATCTCTAGATAGCAAACCTTTTTATATGCCCATCAAGAAGACCTGCAACTTTTAAATTAATTGCCTTTAGATGAATACAATGTATCAAAGAAATTTCAACACCTACTTTATGCCTTAAAACATTTTAGTGCCTCATTAATACACTTCAGATCGGCCAGGTTCTTAAGTGTCCATTGCCAAACAGTGATAGAGTGCAAGAAATAGCCATCTGTACCAGTAAAGTGTCATCTGAATCCAGTTAGGAACTTGTGTGTTAAGGTTATATTAGCAAGACAGAAATTGCCAAAGAAATTGTACTTCTATTAAATTCTGTTAATTTATTCTTTCTGAGGTCTAGAGGTTTAATACAGCTCAGATTACTTGTCCAAAACAGTGTTTAAGTATTTCGCTCTCTCTTCTGAAAGAAAACTTGGCATTTTTAGGAGCATTCTTAAAATTTAATTTGTTCCTATTTTCCATACAGATATAAAACATGCAAGTTCTAGTTGGTTTGCAAGCACCATGACAAGTGTTTTGATTTTGTCTGTGCAAACCGGACCGACAGAAGTTACACTGCTGCATGGAAAGCCATGTCAACAAGAGTTTCTTCTGAGCAGATTAAACAGTTTATTTGGTTAGGCTTGCAAACTTTGTCTGAACTATTCAACAAATAGCTTGTGCCAACTCAAAGAAAGAGTGCAATTGAATCAGTGAATAAGCATGTTTTATTCCCAGGGTTGCTGATCAAGAGTTTTTTGGCATCATGTTAGAAACTGGAGCTTAAATTTGAAATTCCAGCTGAATTACATACTCCAAGAAATAGGCAAACCTTAGTGTTGGTAGAATTTATCACCTTGTAGAAAGAATGTGTTTTATGATGACTCATAACTTGAAATAATTTCTATTCTATATAAATTGTTGTGAAACAATATATTTCATTATTGCATTGAATGCTGATAATTTTCCTGTGGTTGAACTGTATTCTGGTGATTCTTACATATTGTTCTATTCCGGTGGTCACTCCTTTCCTAAGTCTGCTTTGTATTTATTCAGTGTGGTATTAGGGCACTTCAATCAAGGAATGGCTGTTTGAGTTCCACTGCCAGCAACTTGACAAGTCAAAATCAACATGTAGTTTTCATCATGAGATTTGTTAATAATTCTTCACTTCTGTATGCCTCTACTTTACATAGCCCTTCAATTTCAAGCATCTTATACTTACCATGTCAAAAGAATGTATGTTTCAGATGTTTGACAACTGGGGAGTTTATTTTTTAATGTAAGCTTTCCTTTGATCAATTTTTGCTTGGATTAGTAGTCCATTGCTACACAAAGTGATTCTGGTATCACTCTCTTCACTGCTGTTAAGAAACAGGACATGAGTTAGAGGCATTGTAATGATGCACATGGTTGAAGCTCAAAGGAATGTGGCCAGAGTGTAATCTGAGAGTGACAAATAGGTGATTTCATATTCGTATAGATGGGTGATACCTGTCTTGCTATAAGGTTGAGTATGAGTTGGAACATGTGTAAGGACACTGAGAAAGAGGAAAGACTTTGCTAGTCTGTTTTCTCTGCTGCTTGGCTACTGTGCTTACAGAATCAGATTCTGAAGACTATTTTACAAGTCTTTTCTGTTAAATTACTTTTGCTCGTTTTCCTTGAAGACCTGCATTGCTATCCATTTTAATAGACTTGATCAAATATTTAATATTGATTGTATTGAAATGGGACGGTTATGATCTTTGTGCTGTGTTCGCATTTTGTTTACTGTTGACAGACTGTGACTCCACACAGAAAAATAACCTACAGTAACGTTTGATAGTAACAGACTTCAGACTCAGATCTTTGGCAAAGAGGACTAAAATATCTTTAATGTCTCCATTATGTTGTGTCTTCTGCTTCCCTGCCATAGCACAGAGAACAAAAGTGACTTTCAGAGAGATGACTTGCTTCTCCTTAATACCTCCATGCTCTGCATAAAAACTATCTGACAGTCTGGCCTGATCTAAAGGTATTCTGTTGCATGGCAGAGGAAACTGTTGTTTGTTTGTTTGCTTGTTTTCCCTATTATTCCAGGACTGTATTCATATTTATAGATCGTTGCTACATCAATTCATGTAATACAAAAAAGAGCACAATAAAGCTGGAACAAAGGCAAGTAAATTAACCATACAGTGGCATTCTGGAGATGGCAGATTTACCAGGGGCAGTTTAATTCATCTAATTATGCTTTATGAAAAGCCTGCTGAAAGAGAACTTTTCTCCTCAGACAGACACTGTACAACTATCAGCAGCATAGTGGTTACTGATGACCATGCAGAAGATGGGTATGTGGTATATATTTTACTAATAGCAAAAAAAAAATCCATCTTTCTTGGATCTTCTCATTGTTTTAAAAATCCGGGGTAGGGATCTGGGGACTAATTGGCCTATTACATGCAAATCTCTTAGGAAACTCTCTTGGCACTTGATGTGCTCAGGACTTATATAATTATATATCTTAATTATAAAGTGGTGAACTTGTTCTCATAAAAAGAGAACAGCTTCCATTTCTCAATGTTTACCTACTTTTAAAGCAAAGTTTGTACTTCTAGAGGATCTATGGAGGTTATGTTCCTAAGGACTAGATACTTTAGCAGAACAAGGTGCTGATCATTCATATGTCTAAATGTTGTCACAATTTGAGGACTAATTAAAGCTGCAGCCAGAGTGGGAGGTTAAATGGCACTTCCCCAGAGGCCCAGTCCAAGCAGGGAGAGCACAATCCAGCAGTCAGTTTGGTGGCAATGTAAGCCACCATTCTTCTGCTAACACCAGTGGTGAGCTTTCTCCATATGTTGCCCTGATGGAATGTGAGCTCTTTCTTGCTAGATGTTATTTAGATGCATAAGGGTAGAAATATGCTGAGTCTGATAAATCCTTCTTCATTGCCTTCTTCCCCATTTGGACCTGTTGGTATACCTCACTGGGGTATCCACATGGCCTGCCATCTAACCAAGAGACTTTTGAAATAAATGGATTAGTCAACTTGAAAAGAAGTGTAAAAGAAGCATGTAAATTTGGGACAGGAAGGAAGGGGGAAGTGGAAAGAGAGAAGCAGTCAAAACCTGTTTTGATACTTCCAGAAGTCACCCTCTGGCATGACAACTTCTGTCTAGACCTAACAGAACATCCTCCACACTGAAGCAATCCAGTCACTGCACTGACAAGACAGGGAGCAAAAAGTAAGGACCTGTGTAAGTGAACTTGTGGTGTGCTTTCTCAGCCACACAGGGACTGTAGAGGGTAGCATGGATACAAACAAAGCAAGAGAACCCACATTTTCAGGAATATGGTGGTGTGAATAGGAGGAACTGCACTTCCAGAAGAGAGTGGTGAGGGCTCATTATCCTTGAGCCCTGTGAGAGAGTGGTGTGTGTGTGTAACTATGAATGTGGGGGATGCTGTAACTCTTGGGATTAGTTACAGTGTGCTTAGAAATTTATAGGTATTTATTAACATTCCAGAAACTTCTAATATTGGGGTTTATGTGTTATATCCTGATACTGATCCTGAATGTATAGCTTACCAATTGCCAGTTAATCACAGTGTTATTAAATCATTGGTTTCTTTGTTTGTGGCTTGATTTAAACCATGTGAATTGAGCAGTTTTTCCTGGTAATATAACCTGACAGGTCATGCTTTGTGCAGCAGCAAGGTGATTGTTCCTCAGTCACTGCCTTCAGCCAGCTGCCTCCAGCTTTGAGTAGGGAGTGAGCTGTCTTAAAATGTTCAGGTTCTGAGGAAAAAGACAAGCCCTCTTGCTGACTCTCTGTGGGAGTTTTCTATTTATGTGTGCATCCTTAAGTGACTACAAGGTAAGTTCTGCAAATAAGTTGTTTGAGCCCTTGTGTTTTGGATTTTAGTCTTCCAGATTGCCACTTGAAAGTAACAATCTTAGTCAAGTACATTTAAAACCCCAAACCAACCAAATAAAAAAGCCCCTGCCACACTTCCCTGCATAAAATGGTTTCACCTTAACTATGTGGACCAGAAAAGTCCAGTAAATGACTCTTCCATGATATGAAATATTATTTTATTTTGAACCTTTTAGACTTTTTTGAAGGTAATTAAAATTATGTGAGTTTTAATATTATTTTCTAACCTTTTACAAAATCCCCTTCTGCAATAAACAAGAGTAGGAAATTAGTATTGGAGGTGGAGTGTGCTACAGGTTTGAATACAGATGAAGAAAGCTCCTCTATAGGCCCAAAATGGGGTGCACAGAAGAATGTCAGTAATTGTCCTAGTTGGTTTTGTGGTTTTCCCCTTTGTATGTATGCTCTCCAGGCTGATACCTGGGTTTTGGGATGGTCTGTGGCAAAGCAATCAAATTTGTGGCTCATAACTGTTATAGCAGGTGGAGAACATCTAATTAAAATAAGCCAGGCAGGCCATGTGATACTGTCTCTATTTTCAGGCCTAATGTTAGCATGAGATGAATCGTGTAATTACATACTCTCTAATGTTCTTCCAAAATACTGTTTCATCCCACACAACAGTGTAGTTGCACTTGCCTCCTTTTTAAAACAGGTAAATGCAAATAATCTTTGTAAAAATTATATTCAGAGGAATTCCTTCTTTGCTATGACAGCTTGGTCGTCAGCTGCTGAATTTATCCGAATCCATGTGCCTAACATGAGTAAGAGGTCTCACAGATGGGGAGGAGGTGTTTAAATGAAACTGATTTCTAATGGTAGCAGTGCCACATGTGATGAAAAGGTAAAACTTGAAAATATTTACAAGGGAAAACCTGCATTGTGGTGCATGTTTTTGTTCTTCTGAGTTTCAGCCAACCTACTGATTAATCAACACATACTTAATGTTTACACTCCATTAAGTGTAGCAGTAGTCAGTGCTTTTGTTTCATGTAGACCCTGACATATTATTTGGTGGAAGTCTAATGTAACTCACTTCATGGCTCTTTTCTTTTCCTTTTTAAATTTCCAATGGAATTTCTAGTGAATAAATTAGTAAATTTGTCATTTTCTCTATAATAGTGTCACATGGACAGTTTGATGAAATAGCTCATTACAGTCAATGAAGTGAAATATGAGTTCCATCAGCACATTTTCATCAAACGGAGTTACAGAAATTAGCTTGCTGTTATCAAGGACTGTGGAATACAAAAATAAAATTAGGCAAGCTATTAGAGGATAGATTTAGGGAGGGTCCCAATTGAGTTGGAACACAACTGCCACTGTGAAAAACAGAAGACTGCTGTATGCTTAAGTGAATTGTGAAGCATCAGTATTAATTGTTAATTATGTACTTTAGGGACAAAATTGAATTCAGAACCACCTGAGTGTACATGAATATCACACACTACGCAACCACTCAACCAGGAATGAATGAAAAGTGAGTGCTTGTTGTTCTGCAGTCACTATAAAAATTTGTAACTGCGCTAACCTGTCCTCAGCGTCGTTACTTGTATGACCCCATAACAGAGCCCAAACAGCTGGAAATTCTCTGTTGTTATTCTTTCCCCCGGTACTTTCCAAAGTTAGAACTGAGAAAGAATCTGACTCTCTTGTGCTTAACATGGGAGAATTAAGTACTGAAGTATACCCTCACATCGTGGGGTGCAGCTCTCTTCTGGCAAACTGAGAAGCTGCTGACAGACAACGAGTTGATTCTTTAAGTGCTATTTTTTATAGCAACAGTCAATAATCTGTGATCAAGAGTGATGTACTCAAGCCTTCTCATTCTTGAAATAGTACTCCCAATATTTAACTTTAGTCTTGGATCTTCAGCTGACATTTAACATTTTGTTTTAATAAATTATTATTAGACTTTATTTGCTATGTGCAGAGGGAATTATGCCAGCTGTTTCCACTTATTCATGTTATTTTTGTATTTGGTCCCTTTCTAATTTTATTCCTTAACTAGACTGGGAATGAATTCTTAGTGTCTTGATAATGATGTTATACAGGCTAAACACGCCAGGCAGCCAAATGCCAGTTTCATGTGACATTTTTTTGCAGGTGTCATATGTGGTAAAGTTCTTATATGTGAAAGTAGAGGAGGCCTAAATCCTGCTAGGCAGGAACTTGAAGGGATTACCGCAATTGAGAAAGCTTGGAGGCTGCCTGACTTCTTGTTGAAATGAGAACTGGCTCACTGTCATACTTATTTTCACTTGAAGGTTATTGTCCTAAGTAAATTCAGTTTCACAATTATGACTCAGTCTCTAATGAATTCTAATAGACTAAACTGCCCGCCCCATTTAGAAGCATGCATGTGTAACATTCTCTCCTCCACTGAGTCATAGGACTCGCCTAATTTTGGAGACTAAAATTAAGTTTAATTTTGGGATGGCATTTCCCGAAAGGGACATGAAGCTATAAATAATGGAAAGCCGTAACCAGTAAAAACTGTTTGCATTTTGATTGCTCTGTCATTTCTATTATGTAATAGTTCCAAAGTGCAGAAACTCAGGCAGCGTTGTAGTTGGGGAATATTGCATGGTCTGCCAAATTTAGCAAAAGACCAAATGTACCTGCAAATACAGCATCATTTGCTTACAAATGTAGGATGTATTTTGTAATTTTCACATTTCTACTTTAGCTATCCAAAGAAAGCATTGCCTCAGCCATTTCTCAAATGTCTCTTTGTATCCTAATGATGGACTACAAAAGAGAGAGAGGATTTGGGAGATGTGATATCAGTTTTGCTCTTCCTGCACCACCCTCCTACCACATCAAAGGAAATGTTACTATCCCTTTCAAAGAGATCTGATTTCATCCTGGAAGGCAAGTATGGAAGGGGTCAAGATAGAGCAGGATTAAGACATGCAGTCATTAGGCTAAGGTGTAGTACAGCAAGAGGTCCAAATACTTCTACGTAGAAACTTTTTTTCCATCTGATTTTGTGCCAAAATTTTAGAATTAGCTAAAGTAAGAAATAGAAGTTGAGAACAAGATTTTAGCAGTCTGCTTGCAGGCATAAAGGCCTAGAAAACAGAGATTCCTGATAGGCCATAGGATTGGGCAAAAAATGAAGATAGACTCAGGCAGAGGAGAAATCGGTAGCAAAGTGTGACTGATACTTGGTAGGTATAGATGGTTAACTGAGATGTTGTCACAGTCATTGCCTCTTGAGAACCCTGTAACAGGAGATGGCAGAGGAGCCTTACACCCCAGCTGCTGCACTCGTGTCTGCAAAACCATTTATATATATTTATTTTTCTTACTTTCTCCCACTTACATGTAACATGAGATAAAGTTAATGACTTTGTGTGTAAAGAGATATAAAGAGTGTATACTTGTATGTAGGCAAAAAGGAAATTTAACATTCAAAGATTTTGTAAATATCTGTCACTGTAGAATAATAGAGTGGTTTGGGTTTGAGGTATTTTTAAGATCATTTAGTTCCAAACCCTCCTGACATCGTCAGGGATACCTTCTGCTAGATCAAGTTGCTCAAAGTCCCATCCAACATTGCCTTAAGAACTTCCAGGCATGAGGCATCCACAGCTTCTCTGGGCAACCTGTTCCAGTGCCTCACCAGCCCCACAGTGAAGAATTTCTTCCTAATATCTAATCTAAACCTGCTCTCTTTCAGTCTGAAGCCATCACCCTGTCACTACAAGTCCTTGTAAAAAGCCCCCTCCATCTTTCTTGTAGGTTCCCTTTAGGCACTGGAAGGTGCTCTAAGGTGTCCCTGGAGCCTTCTCTTCTCCAGGCTGAACAACCCCAACTCTGTCAGCCTGTCTTCATAGGAGAGGTGCTCCATCCCTCTGATCAGCTTCATGGTGCTCTTCTGAACAAATTCATGGTTTTATTCCTCTTAAAGCTGCTGATGTCATGGATCTGCATTATAGTTCCCTGAAGGTTACTCTAATGAACAAATCTAGATTCAATTATTCAAAAGTGCTGGAATTCTGCCTGTACAATTTTCATTTCACTAATGGGCTGGGCAGATTCTGATTTTTCTCAAAGAGTTCACAAATGAAGCTTAACATCATGTTGTTAACTGCTTTTATTACATTTCCCATAACATGAAGCAAAACATAAATTTTAAATGCATGAAAATGAGAAAATCAAATGAATGCAAGTCTGAGGTTTTGTTCAAAATATTCTGGTGTCATTATTGACTTTTTTTTAATTTCAGTTCACGTCAGATTAACAGGCTTGCCTTCTGTCTGTCTATATGACTGACAGGTTAGGAAAATGCAGGGTAGGAATTAATTGATTGACTTCCATTTACCTTCAGAGATAGCCAAGCTCTGGTGAGTCGTGTGTGATCATGAACATGTTCCAGTTCTCAACTAATTTATGTCTCACGTTGCTACCTCTATCAAACCATAGTATGCACAAAGACACAGTATCATATCAGTTTTATTTTATACTTCCATTTCATGGGTATTAATATATTTACAGATAGTTGGGCCCAAGCAGTGTGTTCTGTGTGTTGCAGACTTCTATACTCTGCTCAACCACCCTTTTTTCCAGCTCAAATTCTCCACCAGATCAGGGGAACTTTAAAGAAGGATGCCCAAACTTACACATTTCTCTTCAGTTTGCATAGCCTCAATTTACAATTTCATTCTCAGTTTCAGACCAATTGTTCCTCTCTTGTCCCCTGTGACAGAGGATCTCTGACAACCTGTCAGGACACTGAAATTGTAGCAGATCTTCCAGATCTTCAGCCTTGAGCCTGCAACCACTGCAGCCTGAGATTTGAGTTCAGGAAGACCTTTTTTTGGATAAATCCACTCGCCTGCTGCAGTAATGTTTAAGGACCTGAGGCAAGCTTTAGAAGCAAGCTGATCTATCAAGTATGTAAGGCACTAGTAAAACTGAAAAGTAGCCTTTTAAAGACCGTGGTAAATTATTTCAGTCTCACTGCTTAATCCCTCAAGTATTAAGCAAACAGTTATGAATTGGGACTTTAGAAGGAATCTGAACAAGCTGAGGGTTAGGGTAAATGTTCATAAAATTATCGTGGTAAAATTAGAATAATAAAACAAATTCAAACTGTTATGTGGGCTGATTAAACAGTAAGAGCTCATTTTCCCTCTCTGCTATTCTAGTAATATTATGTTCATTTTAATGACATTCTTATATCTTTCAGGGCTGTAAAAAGTTCTGTACATCTTCCTGACAGTGATAAGAACCTAATAGCATGCAGCAGAGTCCTAAATGACCCTATGATAAATTGAAGCAAGTCTGGATCTGCTAGGTTGGTAAGGCATGACTCTGGACTGGGATGAGAAGGCAGTGTCACTGCTGAAGAATGACAGCCAGGACAAGTACCTTACTGCTCTTCCTCTGTGTACTCTGCTTCTGGATAACAAGCGTGATCACAGGATTGTATGAAAGGACAGTTCAAATTGTGAGTTCATTTTGGATATTGTGGATTTCTGTAGGAGTGCGTCTGTCCCCAATGGCTTGTAGAAAGCCTGTGATAGCCATTGATTAAATGGGGTGCCTAGAACTCCAAGTGCTTTTATTGAGTGACATATGACCATAATTCCAAAGTAGGGTTTAAAGGTTTGGAGAACCTGGGCACTATTCTGGTTTAGCTTTCTCTTAGGAAAATTTAAAGGTCATTACACTAACCAACCACATACGCTAATTTCTGTGGAAGGACCCATCATGTGTTTGTATTGTGCACGTTTAAAGCAATCCATGGTATTTGGTACTTCTGTGATGAGAAATTGGTGATACTGCCACAGGAATCTGGTTTACAATTATCATGGGTTTCTTGATCTATCATTTCGAGGTAATAATTTTGGAAATGTCTAAAAAGTATGACTAATGTCTGGAATGGATCTAATCCTGTATAGTTTGTGATCTGTTCCTCTTATAACAGAAATTACAGAATGGTTGGCAGGCTCAGGACTATCTTTGGGTTTTCATGTCAGTGCAGCTGACCTCTGCACAGAAGAAAGGCTAAGCTAACTTTGCTATCATTCTACGAAATCTATACTTGGCCTTATTCTAATTCTGATGTCTAGCTTGATCTTGAGCCTTCTTTCTCATCCTAAATTAATGTGTCTCAAATATACCTGTTTGCAGTTCTATCCATGTATCCCAAGTCAAAAGTGTTATCGTAGAATCATAGAATGGCTTCGGTTGGAAGGGATCTTAAAGATCATTGAGTTCCAAACCCCCTGCAGTGGAGAGGAACATTCCCCCTTGTCCTGTCACGACATGCTCTTGTAAAAAGTCCCTCTCCATCTTGTAGGCTCCCTTCAGGTACTGGAAGGCCACATTAAGGTCATCCCGAAGCCTTCTCTTTTCCAGGCTGAACAATCCCAACTCTCTCAGGCTGTCTTTATAGGAGAGATGCTCCCTCCCTCTAATCAACTTGGTGTTCCTCCTCTGAACTAGCTCCAACAGGTCAATGTCCTTCCTGTGCTGGGGACCCCAGAGCTGGATGCAGTACTCCATGTGGGGTCTCACCAGAGCAGAGTAGAGGGGCAGAATCCTCTCTCTTGACCTCCTGGCCACTCTGCTTTGGATGCAGTCCAGGATAGGGTTGGCTTTCTGGGCTGCAAGCCCACATTGCCACCTCATGTCCAACCCAGGTGCAGCACCTTGCACTTGATCTTGTTAAACCGCATGAGATTCCCATGGGCTCATTTCTTGAGCTTGTCCAGGTCCCTCTGGATGGCAGTCCATCCTTCAGGTGTGTCAACTGCACCGCTCAGCTTGGTGTCATCTGAAAACTTGCTGAGGGTACACTCAATCCCTTCATCTAATAAGATCTGTGCAAGACTATTGAAGATATTTACTGTGCTGTCCTTAAATCTCAACTGTTCTTTAAATTATGAGCATTATGTGGCTGTTCATCTTATAGTAAGGATAATGTGACCCTGACACTCAGATAGCTCAGTTTTTCCTCCAGTAACTTCAGGAGCTAATTGCAATTTCCTTTCCTTTAAATCCTCCTTGAACACTTGAATTGTTCTATTTATACACATTCGTAGCAATATATTTAATAAATTTAACTTGTTTAAAGTTAATAAATTTAACTTGTTAAATTTACCTACAGCATGGTTATTCAACCTGTTAGTTTTGTAGTGCAATTGTTCAAAGAAAGACCTATGACCAGGGAAATAGCCAAGGACTAATCCAGCATAATGAATGGGATTCTTATTTATTTATTGAGAGTTATAGCTGAACCTTCCCACACAAAAAAAACAAAGCCTATCAGTTCACCCCCAACCCTAACTGGTGTAGTAATGTTTGCTTACAGAAATCTTATAATTTTTTCAGAAAACTGTCCTCAGAACATTAACATAACCACAAAAATATATGAGGAAAAAAAAAGAGATAAAATAATTCAGTAACAAAGCTCTATTGAGTAGCAATGGGTAAGAGTGAGCAAGAGGACCCTAGGAGAATATTAAGGGAATGAAAGATGCATCCTACCTGGAAAGCTATAACATGCACAAGGACTATATTCTTTTTTTCCTGAGAGTTAGGAAAATAAATATTTGGCAAGATAGATGTGAAAAAATATCCTGGAGAACCTATGGAAAACCTGCTAGATTTCATTAGCAGGCTTGGATCTTACAATCATAACTTCTTCAATATCTTTAAAATTAAACATATCATGAGAAATCATTTGAAAGAAGGCTCTTGAAGTCAACTGATTTTTACCTGATAGAAACTACTGATTCTTTCAAGAAAACTCTTCCTTTATACCTGAAATTATTGTCTTTCTTGTGGGTCTGGTGCAGACAGGCATGCATCTCTGGCAAGGAATGCCCATGGCTTTTCTGAATTTTGCCTTCTGTTCTAGCAAACCCAAAGAGTTTTGTTTTTCTAAAATCAAATAGATATGGTTGTCTGATTTGCTGTTTCCTTAAGAAAGGTCCTTGAAATTCTAAACAACCAGTTGGGACTTTGACCCAGAGGGAACACAATTATGTATTTACCTATAGTCTGTTTGTGGTTTTTCTTACAGGTTAGGAGCTAGAAAATACCAAATTTCCACCAGAAATGAAGTTAAAACCATAGCAAATCATTTGATGTAAATTCGGTCACTACAAAAATACACAGATCTTGAACTGGTCTGTTTAGGAATAAAATTATCTTATGACCAATTTTCTGAATCTTCTGCTCTGTTCCGGTTTGCATTTAGGTGGTGTTACTTTTGAAATACATGCAAACATAAACAAAAGATTTGAAAAAGAAAGAACTCATTATGTATGACACTTGGTGTTGATTTTTAAATTTCTTTGGGACATAAATAATTGAGTACTTGCTGTATCAGGGAGGGAAGGGATGATGGGTAGCATATTCTTTTGGTGGAGATAGGAATATTGCTGTCCTATTTGCATATTAAGTAATATTAAGTGTAACACAGCAGGAGAGAATGGATAACTCTTCACGTGGTCTGTTAATTAGGCCAGTGATAGATATGGGTGTCTTGATTAAGACACCTACTATGATTTGGGCAACTGGAAAAAGAGAATTTCATTTCATCTGTCAAGAAATAATAATTCAGAAAACTGAGTTACAGGATCTCCCAGAAAGTTCAAGGGCAAGAGGAAGGTGATGGAAATGGATAAATGTATTTTCTATGTAAATATGTTTTTAACTTAACCGGAAGTATTTGCCAGTTCCTAAGCATTTCCATCGATAATACCAGACCAACTGAATAAGCACTTTGGGGAAATAAATTAGTTACTAAAAAAACCAGTTGCACTGGTGTACAAAAGCGTTCAACTTTGCTGACAGCACTGTCAGTAGACTGGTCCCATTCTATATATAAAATTACCTTTCCAGAAAATCTTACGAAGTTTTATTTCCAGAATCTCATCTTATGTCCCTGTTTTTTATTTATCAAGTAAATTATTTTTATTACAAACAAACATTTTTAAGCTTCTTATGATGTGGCTCTACAGTTAAACACCAAGTGTTACGGCTTTTAGGTAAGTGTCAGTAAGCAGATCAGAAAGCATCAGGATAGGCTGGATTGATTAAACAGAAGCTTTGATCTCTCTGTTTTCTTTGCTGTGTTTTTAAGTAGTCCTTTGGGTTATGGTTCATTACTGGGTTTTGTTTGTAGATAAGGAAAAAGGCTAATGTGCAAGATATTTGTGCAACAACAATTGTGCTCCTGCCAAATGCATTAAGTGCTTTGGAGGACTTACAAAATGTTTAGTTACAGTGCCTGTAGCTATACACATTTGAACAGCATTGTGCAAGGTGCTATACAGACCATTAGTGAATGATAGCTTTTGCCTCAGTGACTTTCATGCTTCGTCTTTGTTTTTAAAGGTGTCTGAAATATTTTAGTAATACATTGCTATGCTATACTTGAAAAAGAAACATATGAAGGTAGTAGCATATAGTCATTTTTTAAAAAATATATTTTTTTTTTACAAATAATTTTTTAGAATTTTGGCATGACAGAAAACCTTAGGTTGGAAAGGCCTTGTGGAGTTCATCTGGTACAAGCTCCAGCTGAAAGCAGGGCACTGGACTGGGTTAAACACATCCCTGTCAAGGCAAGTCTTGAATATCTCCAGCAAAGGAGAACCCACCACTTCTCTGGGAACCTCTTTCAATGTTTAAGCATTCTCACAGTAAATAACTTCAATGTAAAATCCCAGATTCTGCATATTGCTTCTGGCTCTGTCACTTTCCTTCCTTCTGGAGAGAGTCCGTCCATCCTCTTTATAACTACATCTTAGGCACTGGAAGGCTAATTTATACTGGTACTGTTTCAGTCCCATTTCAACTGTTAGCTTTTTAATATTTTGTTTTAACAGCTGGCATAGTTTAGTTTAATCTTAATAGAGTAGATTATTAATGATTATGATGCTCACTAAAAACAAATCTATTAAATAGAGGGGAGAGTCAGTATTGCCTTTGCTATTTACGGGAATAATTCATTTCCTATGCCAGGGAATAAAACGTTAGGGGATCAGAAAAATGTGCTCCATTGTATCGTCTGCTTTTCAGAAAGAAAAGGAAAAGTTCGTTGTAAGGCATCCTTACTCCACTTCTGAATTTAAGCAAATTCTAACTCATATGAATTCTTCTTGCAGACAAAACAGCGTGATGGGTGACTCTGACTTAGTGCTGCCCATGTCACTTTGCATGAGGAAATACAGTGTGAATGACATGATTGATATAAAATGTCAAGTAAGTCACTTGTCAAAAGTTGTACCTTTTCTGTTTAAATGTAGCAAAAGGAACTGTGGCTTAAAACCAAACCTCCTTTTTCTTCCCCCACAAAGGTGACCTGGGAATATTAACTTCTAAATAGTTACAAATGTTTTTACGAATTTATACTGACAAGCTGTCTCAGTGATGATCAGGAGCAGTCTTCCTCAGGAGGCAATTAGTAAAGGGACCTCCACTCGCATTTCCTGCTCTGTGTACACCCGAAATTCCATTCTCCTGCTCTGAAAGTAACAATTCCTGCATTCCTTATGCTACTCTGCAGATTGCCTCCAGCTCTCCAATACCTCATTCCCGTGTGGAGAGTCATAGGAAAGGAACAGAACTGTGTATATGCTTTCATTCCCCACTCTTCTCTCCCATCCCTACTGTTCCCATCAGTAGGAATTCCTCCAGCTCTTGAATAGGATGCATAGCAGAGCTTCTATGCCTTACACTGGGATTCCCTGTATAAATCCTTGCACTGGTTTCAGCTCTGTAAGGAGATAAGGATGCTCAACAAGTGACAGCACTTGATCTACATAGTGTTGTAGTCATAATTTACAGTATCAGATCCCAGTCCTGTCAGGTGCACTTTTATCCCTTTAGGAGAAAAACTGTGCCCTAGACTTTAGGATAGATAACAAGTAGATCATGTAAAAATAAGTTAAGGACATAGTTATAGAATACAAATAAAAGAAAGAATTTTAAGTGATTCCCAAGTAAGATTTTTATTATCTGGAAGATATGCATTGGTTAAACAACTCTCACAGAATTTTACTATTATCTTTGGGGAAGCTAGACTACGGCACAGATGCATGTCTATAAGGAACTTTCCCTTTAGATATTCTGGAAAAGAGCTCTCCATGGCTACTCTTGCTCTGCAGTGCAGTTTCTTTACAAGAAAACACTTTTCACCATTTTAGTTTGTGAATAATTTTAATACTATATAAAATGAAGAGACTGAATTTTTGAAAGATATATTTTTTTTTGTTAGCTGAGTGCAAATAAAAATAGTGATTTAAAATAGAGCCACCTACTTGTCCCTGGATCTTATGAATGTAAATGCAATTAACTTCATTTCTGGAATGCTTTCTAGATAGTAAAATCTTTGTGCTATGATATGGCTACATAGATTTGTGTCTAAAGTTTAGTGGGAGGGAAGGTGATCTGTGACAATAAGGCTATAATGAGGCACATGAACTATTTTAGGTAATTCTGCAGCAGATATCAATTGACAACAGGGAATACTTATAGATCTTGACTCTCCCTCTGGTTATTTCTTCTGTTTGCTAAAGACTCATCTCAAAAAATAATGGGATGCCAGGTTTCTCAAAATCAGTAAAATAAAAAATTGTATTAATTATGCTACCATCCCAAAGCTTATTACTAGTACATCATAGGCTGGCTCATTGTGCTTAAAGATAAAACGGACAAGTACAAATTAGAGGGAGATGTGGTCAACAGTGGTCTGGGTTAGGAGGCAGAACTCTTTCAGCTGTGAAATACAAACTGCATTATAAAAGAACCTTTTACTTCTGGCTCCAAAAATAAAAAAATCTTGGGGGAAGGAGAAGGTTTTGAAAATACAAACATTGCTACCTCCCTCATTTGACTGACATCAACATCCTTATCCATTTCATATACTAGATGTTGAAGCTTGATTCTTCATTGCAGCTCCTTTCTTTATTGTGTTTCTTACCTCTTGAATATTATAATATTCAGCAAGCATTTACTTATCTTTTTTGCTCTTCCCCATTTCCTCTGTGCAAGGATTCTTTTATAGGTCAAACAACATAATGTATTGTGGTGCTTCAGCAAACCCAGCTGTGGCTCCATGTGTTACATACCCTAAATAAAACATGTAAGACAAGTCCTCACGTCACACAGTTGAATATCTGCAATCAATCTTTAGCATGTTGGGGTGTATCAGTCATATATAGCGTTACAGACCATGGTAATAGCCAACATCTTTCAGCTAGGATTATGCAGCAAGAATAATAAAATGTAGAAATACGTAATTTTTACACTTTTTGCCATAAACACATAAATCTTTTATGGGCACTAACATAGCATTTGCACAACCTGATATATGGAGTAACTTGTCAAGTATGGTATTTATGGAGGAAAAACCCATTATTTTTCTCTTAACATGTGAGTGGATGCTGTTGCTAACAATTTTACAGAAAGATGACAAATCTACTCAGCACTGGAGCAAAAAGACCCAGTGTTCTGGGTGGCAAGATTTTCATTCTGCATAAAGGCATCTTATCAAAAGAGATTGTGGGATGGTGAAGGGGATGACAATGAAAAGGTTATTTAGGGAAAGGGGAGGAAAATGTAAGTAATTTACATTATGTCATAAAATAGGCTTTACAAACAGCTGCTTTTTAGCCAGAACAGTTCAAGAAATTAAACAATGCCCATGCAATCAGATTCATCAACTCGCAATAACTGTTCACTAAGAATGAGTGAAAAAGAGAAAAATACTCAGCTGAGGAAAAATACCAACAAATTTCTGTCATTTCAGATGTTAAATAATTACATGTTTCTGCAGCATATGTTCCCCTGACCTTTAGAGCATGGATTGAAGGGTATTCTCATAGGATATCCTAGGCTCCTCATAAAGGATGAAGTGACATATTTCCATCCTGCCCACCTTTTGAGTTGTGAAGTTACCAAGTTATTGTAGGGCTAACAGCACAGGCTGTACCCTATCCATAACAGAAGTACAAATCCTATTTGTCATGAGCCTCTTCACTGTGGAAAATAGGTCATGCTTAAGTATTAGGATTAGGGTTCTGTAGATCTGATTTTATCCTTGATTCTGCACTTGACTTAGTCCTTAACTTTTCAGCAACTCATTTTTATTTCTCTGTGATCAGAACTCTACAGCCATGCTGTTTGGTCATCCCTTAATATAGTTCAAACCTGAGGTCATCTTCTGTTTGGACAGGATCTAGCATGGTGTGCCCCTGATTCTGTTTGGGTCATATACATGCTACAGTAACCATTATCATACATTATTGTTTCTGGATCTGTCTTTGCTAAAAGGATAGGCATTAGCTTAAGGCACACATGTTAAGCTTCTCTGTATAAAAAAGGGAGGACCTTTTAGGTAGATGTGAAAATAATTACGCAATTATGTGTGAAAGATGAGGAAGATACAAGAAAATTAAAAAAGAAGGCAGGAGCTTGAGAGCACAGATATATGAGTTATTCTTAACCAGTATCCATGCACCAGCTGAATTTCAGTAGCTAGTCACATATATGCAGTTGGCTGTTGGCACTGGAGAGGTAAATCCTTCTTTTGACTTTCAGGATTCTCTCTAACAGTACAGTGGAGTTATATATGATCCTGAGTAGCAATATTTAGCTTAATGAAAGAAGTATTAGAAATACTCTCCTTTTTTTTTTTTTTTTTTTTTTTAGGCTTTAGAATTCAGAACTGGAGACTCTCAAACTGAAACTGTGTTTTAAATGAGTAACCATTGGGAAAGTTTTGCTTAGCACTAGCTTTGGTGCAGGCTAAGTCAGCACATGGAAACATTAGCTATATATTTAT
Organism: Chiroxiphia lanceolata; assembly: GCF_009829145.1. Taxonomy (NCBI): domain Eukaryota; kingdom Metazoa; phylum Chordata; class Aves; order Passeriformes; family Pipridae; genus Chiroxiphia; species Chiroxiphia lanceolata. Next base: position 118,201,854 of record NC_045637.1, on the reverse strand, counting down.
ACATTGAACAAGAGCATCTTTCGTATCATGCCGGTAAAGAAAATGAAGAACACATATTCTGTGGAAGAATAAAGGAAAAAATTTTGACCTAGACTAGGCAAATAATTTTTTTTCTAATATCAATCCAAAGAAAAATAATACTCTTATGCAAGCAGAAGGGGAAACAGGAGGTGTTCAGTGTTTTACTTCTGACAATAGCTTCTACATATCCCACTTAAGGTGATATAACTTGTGGTTATGTCTTCAGAATTGGGTTGGCAATAAGCTGTGATTAATACACCCCTAATGTTACATGCAGGAAGTCCAGACTCTATTTCAGCACTTTGAAAACTCTGTTCTCTATTTCCAGACTCTAATTCTGCACTTTGAAAACTAAGGGGCTAGAGATGGTCTGACCATCCTCACAATTCTCTGTTTTGCTTCTCTTTAACTTTTCTGATTTATACCCTTTTATTTTCTTTTAATGACATGAGGTTTTAATTTAATTTGCAATCATATAAAGTGGCATGAAAAAAGAGAAAAAGGAAAAAAGAAAGATGATGTATGAAGGAAGTGCTTATTTTTGAAAATTCTTAAAGAAAAATTCTTTCTGGCTCAGCTGTGTGCACTTCATGAACATACAGAACTCTGTATGTTCCACTTCTTAAAACAGAGTAAAGCAACTTACTATTTTCCGGTGAGATATGCTGGTATGTACCTGTTGATATAGTAACACGTTGCAAGAAACTCATCAGAGTTAGTTTCATATCATCATTGATTCTGTTGAAGTGCATCGCCTTGTTATATACTGAAATTCAACTGCACACTGTTGAGGGGCAATGTTTGGGAAAAAAATTATCATGAGAGTAAATTGTGTATACTTTCTGTTAGTAGAGGACCTAGATGCTCTACAGTAAGTGTAGGACATGTCTTTAGATTTATTTTTCTTTCGTGATAGACAAGGGTAAGAAACCGACTTGGTGATGAGGCTTCTTTTCTTTTTTTTTTTTTTCAATTGTCACAATGTCCTAACAGTTTATCCTAGTCTTTTGCCTGTATCTGTGGATAGTGTACATAAATCTGTAATGGGTGGGAAAATTTCTTGATCATCTGAGAGCTATTCAGAAGCTAAGCAAGCTGCAAATTTAGTTTTGAGATACCTTGCAATGTTTCACTTTGGAGTAAAGTTGCCTTTTTTTTTCCATGCTTATTAATTTGGAAATAGTGTTAATCTCAAATGTCACTGGACTTGCCTAGATGTCACTTAGATAAAGTCTTGCATAAACAGAGTGAAATTGTGTTGTTGGTCACTTCTGTAAATGAGAATGTTCTAACTATTATCCAGTTGAATATTAAAGCTAACTTTAATACTTTAATCCTAGTCTGGACTCTACTAGAATTACCTTTTGTAGATACTTTCTATTTAAATCATGTGGATGTGGTTTTCCAGTTAGCTTCTGGGGCCCAACTGCTTCTTTCCCTTTTTAGACTGACTGAGTAGGTGGCTATCTGTAGGGTTGGAGCCCAAAATAAGTGTCTTTTCTGTGTTACTTTCCAAAAAGATGTGGTTTCTGATTAAACTGATGTGCATGTTCTCATGGTATCTTCCTTGATGTCTCCGAGTTTCCAATGAAAATCATTTTACCAGACAACATTCCATGATTGTAGATAATTCTTACATTTAATCAGAGAGTAATGGCCACTGTATGTGAGGTAGCACTTACAGACTGTCCAAAGAGGTAAGCGCTCAGGGTTTTCTCAGGGAAAACAAGCAAACAAGCAAAACATCCCAAAGCAAACCCTCAGCCTTATTTTAAACTGTGTGTATCAGAAAATCACAATATGATTGGTCTTCTTGCAATTTTTGTGCAAGTCTGAGACACTCGGAGACACTGCGCCAATATCAAAAGTAGATCTGTGAATGAGAGGGATTTATGCCCAGTATGGAATGACAAGTTCCTACAGTCTTTCCAAGATTAATTTCACACTTCATAATTTCTTGTGGAAGAGTTGTCCAGAAAAGGCTAAATCAATGCAGTGAGACAGTCTTCTGGTTGAATAGGAACTCTGTTCTTACTCTGGATCAAAGTGAACCAACATCTGCTTTGCTGTAGTCTTGCTGATTTCTACAACAGTGTGTGTAACTCTCCATGAAATTAAATTGGGCTGAAGCTGGTCCTTACAGGGTTTCTGTTCAGAGTGTTTGCGCCTTCCAGTATTTAAAAAAAAAATGGATGGAAGTCTGTAACATTCTAATAAAGTTAACACGATCCCAGATATAGAGGCAAAAACTGGAATCATTTATTGAACACGGACAAGTACTACTTAAGGTACTACTTAAGAGTCTCAGGGGTTTGCATGCTAATGAGGAGGCAGGGTTATTCCAAACAGGGGTTTCCACAATCTATTAGCATTTCCAGTAACAAGGGTGAAATAAGGGGAAAAACGGATTTACATTTCTCAGATACAGTATTTACATTTTGGGGAAAAAGATTTGATATTTCCAGTAAACAGGGTTACATTGGGGAAAGGTGATCAGCTTTACCTGAAAGAAGGATTTACACGGGGAGGGAGAAAACAATGGGATATCTGATAGCATCATGCAAAGTCTCTCTACGTCCTGCTGGGGGAGATCAGGACAATCCACACAAATGATGTCAATGGATCTTTTCTGGTCTCTTAGATGGTGTTTTTTTCCCCAGCCTCTGTGGCCAGAGGTTTCCTGTTTAATCAGCAGTTCCTTTTCTGTTGGTATCTGAATTTTGTACTGCAACAGAAGTCCATCTTCTTAACTCCTGGCATTAGCTGTCCAAGTTATCACCTTATTTCAAAATAAAAACTGAACTGCTAAAAAACCTTATGCACTTGTGCACAACCTAGTACCTTGTGCACTAATACAGGAAAAAAAGTACTTTCAATAGTAAAACTACATCAAAGATGCAGTTATGTTCCTTTTCTTAACAGCTATGGCTGCCATCATTTTGCCCTGGTTTTTACAGCTATGACACTAAATCTGTGATTTTTGTTAGAAGATCTATCATGGTAAGAGACAAAGCAGTGGTTGGCAAACAAGTATGATGCAACTTCTCTGGTGTCTCTTGACAACCATATTCAACTTCTTCCTGTGGCAGACTACTCCACGTGTGTCTTGTTAATAGAGTAAGAGTGCAATAAGCATCCAGTGGAGAGGACATGTTAAAGGCTGTAAATTTTTAGGAGTGACTGAAGACCCTTTTAAGATCATTAGTGAAATCAGATGTTGAACTTCTTCCTCAGTTTCTTTGTTCTATATGATTTTTTTTTTTTAGTGAGTACTGAGGATAATTCTTCAGAGCCAGGTGCAGTCATGCCGTGATTCCCAGTCTGGTTCTGCATAATCTGGCTTATACCTGAGGCAATATAATGATATTAATGCAATGCTCTGCCCCAGCTAATTAACTCTGAGCTAGCTCACCTTTCTCAAAATAGTGCTATAAAGCATCTGAAAATTTACTTGGGAAGAAGAAGCTGGTATACTGGAGGGCTGTGGCCCCACTTTCCACTTTTGCCATTACCAGCATCCAATTTACTTATGTTTGCCTAGGCACCTGATGGGGTTGCAGCTACTTAGCTGGCTTTGTTCCCTTGGAAATGTGAGGAGGACGTTTGGGTAAGCACTATACAAACAGTGAGCTAGAGATAATTTGCAATGTAGATAGACATGTACCATATGGATAGACAAAACAGATGGTGGGTGAGGGAGGAGGAGAGTTATGAACAGAAGCACAGAACAGTGAACAGATTTCCTCCCAGTTGTCCTGGAGTCTAGTAGAGGGTCAAAATGAGCCTGAATTCCTTGGCCTGGGGCTTGGTTTCTTAACAGTGTTGCCTTAAATCAGGGAGTACTTTTTTTGTTATTCCCTTAACTCATCTGCTCACTTTAAGTATAGCTATTACCTTCCACAGAATTTGAACTGAATTTTGTCTTTATGTCCAAACAATTTAGTGATTTTCTAATCGCAGTGATTCTCATCAGGAAAGGTCAGAAGAAATGACATTTTTCACAGTCAGTCTAGTTTAAAAACAGGCTATGGTTCATGCATAACAACAGCAACAATTTGCATTTATATAGCACCTTTCATCCCTTAGGATCTCAGAGTGCTTTATAAACCATATGTGGGAACAACTTCACTGAAATAACAGTTAAAAATCCTCCTTGACATTCTGCGGCCTAGGGGATAGCTGAGGGGCAGCACACAGTCCATCACTGTTTCCTCCATAGAGGAAAGCATTGGGAAGGTGCTGTTTCTCACTGCACAAAGCTGATAGATGAAGCAAAAACAGAGTTGAGTTATGTAGGAGAAAATTTGTTTTGAATGGACTTCGAGAGGACACTATCCGTAGAGGAAGAATTTCCAGATCACTAGTAATCAGAGCTTTGTTATTCTGCTGCTTGGAGGATGATACCTCTGACAGTACAAGACATTACTGTACTGACTCAGGGTCAACATATCCATATACTTCACTGTTCACACTATCCACAGTCAGTATATATATGTGAGTTAGATGCTTCATAGTAAACTATGTTTGGTAATACATAGGGTCCAAATAGCAGATGAATTTTTCCCTGCTTAAATCTGACGATATTAGTATGGAATTTTTTTTGTTACATAGTGCATTCTCCTCCAAAAAAAACTCCACAAGCAAACTTGCATAGGCATACATATTTTGCCTGCTTAGAGAGCAATGATGAAGGTACTTTATTAACACAGGATGAGATGAAATCGTTATCTACCTGAAGATTTAGAATAAATGGAGATTTCTTTAAGTGGGTTTGACTTAATCAGATAAAAATGTACATTGTTCTCATGACTAAAATTAATCACTGCAGTTACTGAAAAGTAAGTTCTATACATCCCCATACTGTCCTTTGGATGTGAAAAAGCAGTGAGGGAGTAAAGGATGCAATGTCAGATAGGCTTTTTGTGATCTCAACTTGCCCCAATGCTTTCCAAGGTGAGTATGAAGGTACACTTTTTTTTTTCCAAATTATTTTCACTGATTCATAGGAAAAAATCAGTTTAGAGTTGAATGTAGCCTACCAAATATGCCATTAGGTTTGCCATTGTCCTAATCACTGGTCGTATAATTCGTATTAGGGAGCAGGGAGAGATTAGTGTATGGCTTGAATCAGAAGAAGGCTTGTACCCTACAGCACAGTGAATCTAGCAGGACTACTGTACTCCTGTACAGCTCTTTTTGAACATCTTAATCATCTCTGAGGGATGCTCCTCCCACTGACCTCAAAGACATCTGTGACAGGCTTCAGCAGGAGTTGGCTGTACTCACACTTGTCTGCCCTCAGTGCAGTACAGGCCACCCAACCAAGGCTCATTCATCACTGCCACCTTTGCCATGGCACTTGTAAAGGTGAGGACCAACATTTCTGCAGGGAACTATGGAGTTACTAAAACCCATAGTGATGATATAAAAGTAATATTCCCCCAAGGACCTAATTTGTCTTACATGAGAGGAGGGCTGACAAATGCCCCTGATAAAGCCTATTACTGTTACAGTTAAAGTGCATAATGTTGTAATAACAGTCTGAGACGAAACTGACTGCTTAAATGACAGGTTACCTCAAACCTTCCCGCAACCATAAAGTACCTTCTTTATTCCTAATGTTTTATATTTTACTTCTAGGACCAGGGGAACTCTTTGTAATAAGGTGTTTAGTTCTTGTGACTAATTTGTTCAAAGAAACAAATGCCTATAATCTACAGTTATTCAGCACTGCTTTACTTAAACCATATTTCACTTAAGAAACACCTTAAAAGCCTTTTTGCTCCCACCCCTACCTTTAAATATTTTTTTTAGCAGAGGTGTGTGTTTAGTTCCCTGAGTTGTGTGGGATTATTTCAGTAACTTGGCTGGATGATTGAACATGAGTAAAGTATAAAAGGATAAGGCTTCAGTCTGGCAGGGAAGATAAGGAAGAAGATACATGCCTATAAAATTGTAAGTGGTATGGGGAAAAATAGAGAATAAAGTAGTGGAACTCCTTGCTACAGGGTGTTGCATAAACTGAAAATTCTTATGGGTCCCTAAAGTAAATGGGCAAGAACATGGGAGTAAAAAAACAACAACAGAAAAAAGATACCCCTGTGCACAGGTATGTTTCCTTTGATTCATGGGATCCTTGAGCTACAAATTGCTGGGGGGGAAGGAAGCAGTATGAGCCACTGTCACTACAACTTTGCACTGTTCTTGTCCTCTTCCCCTGACTTTGCTGCTGGTCAGCTGGAGACAGGTGGATCTTTAGTGTGGCCAAGTGCATTGTTCTTCATTTGCTGGATTTCAAGTTGTCCAGACAAATCATTCCTGCTTGTCAAATTTGCAGGTGCATTTTGTATGAAAGAAGTACAGGACTCGAGCTTTCCAGAAATGTTAAAAATAAAGGAAAAAAAATCCCAACCCCAAACCAGAAAGAGATTAGTTTGTGTGTTTCCCAAGGGAAGATTGAAAGATGGGGAATTCTTGATATCCTGGCCTAGCTGCATCATGACCCCTCGTGCTGCCTTTAATGCAGGTGAGCTGAATGTGATGTAAATTATGGATGGCACAAGAGTCCTCTCACACTGAACTGACTCTGAGCGAAAATCGAAGTCAGAATGGGAAGTGTTGGTGTCCCCAGGCTGGATCCTGACCTGGAAAACACCTCTGCTGCTATTTATGGCTACAGAATAGAGGCGGAGCCCCAAGTTAAACCAGTGCATTGGAATATGATTAGGAAAAAACTTCCCTTCTGCTTCCTTGCCACCTACCCAAGGGATCTAAATGCTTTGACTAGCTCAAGGGATACCTCGGGGCAAAGCATTGTTTCTGATTCTTGGACTTGGTGGGACAGTCTGCTAGATTTCTCTAGGTTTGGATGTGTTTTGAGTTGCTGTATATCATGAAATTCTTTGCATCGGCCTCTTTCTTTCTCCCTTCTCTCCCCTGCTTCTCTCTGCTTAACAAACGGAGCCTATGGGGACCCTGGAGCTCTCTGTAGCTGTTTTATTCACAGATTTAGCCCCTTTCTTAGTGCAGCAGCTTCATCAAATATTTTTCAAGGACAACTTTTCTCCCTAAAGGTTTGCTCAGCAGCAATGACTGTCTCATCTAGGTAATCTATTCTGATTAATTTGACTTTAGCTTTCTTGCTGCTCCAGTGGAGTCCAAATTTGTCAAGGACTTAAATACACACACACACACACACACACACACACACAGACACACACAGGGGAAGTTTCACAAAAAGCCGGAACACAATGAACCGCCTCCCAATTTTATTAAGAGGCTCACTCTTTAGAAAGGGGCTGCTGTTATCAGCCTGACCGGAGCGGAATGCAGAATCAATCAGGATTTCAAGCTGCAAACATCACTAAGTAGTTTCTGGCATAACCGCAAAGCTATACACACACACGCACACACACACACACACATACACACATATATATTTATTAATTTTTGTGGTTTTCAGAGATGCGCGGCGGCCTCTCCCCTCAGCGCGGGGCGCAGTGCGGGCGTGCGGCCGGCAGGGGGCGGTGCCGGCCGGGCAGAGGCCGGTAATGGAGCAGCCCCGGCGGGGCCCGGCCTGCCCGCAGCGCCCTCACGGCGGGGCTGGGGCCGCTGGGCTGCTTTTCGCTGCCAGCCGCAATCAGGACGTGCAGCCTCTAAGGTGCTGCAACTCAGGGGTTCGCGGTGTCAATACAGGCTGGGGGCGAAGGGATCGAGAGCAGCCCTGCTGAGGAAGTTCTTGGGGGTGAAAAGCTGCCCATGAGCCGGCAATGTGCGCTCACAGCCCGGAGAGCCAACAGTATCCCGGGCTGCGTCCAAAACATCGTGCCCAGCAGGTCGAGGGAGGCGATTCTGTCCCTCTGCTCAGCTGGAGTGCCGCATCCAGCTCTGAGGTCCTGACCACAGAAAAGGCATGGACCTGTTGGAACAAGTCCAGAGGAGGGCCACGAAAGTGATCAGAGGGCTGGAGCACCTCTCCTGCAAGGAGAGGCTCGGAGAGTTGAGGTTGTTCGAGAAGGCTCCCGTGAGACCTTATGTCGGGTACAAAAAGGGGCTTATAAGAAAGATGAGGGAAACTTTTTAGTTGCAAGAGGACAAGTGGAAGTGTTTCTAAACCTTTGAAAGAGGGTTGCTTTAGATTCGATATAAGGAAGAAGGTTTTTTACAATGAGGCTGGTAAAACACTGGAATAGGTTTCCTAGAGAAGTGGTGAATGCCCCATCCCTGGAAACATTCAAGCCCACTTTGGACAGAGTTCTGCGCAACCTGATCTAGGTGAAGATGTGCCTGTGCCTTGCAGTGGGAGTTGGATTAGATGATCTTTAAAGGTCCATTCCAACCCCCACTATTTTGTTATTTTGTGATTCTATGACCTCGGTTGCTTCTTAAGCAACATCTGACCACTTCACTGTCTTAGTTCAGCTTATTCAAAATGGACTTGAGAATGGAATTCATAAAGAGCTAAAAGCTTTTCTTCTATCATAAGCCAATAGAGGCATCACTTTCTTGCAGAACTAAAAAAGCTGAGCTAAAATGAAAGGAGAGAGGAGACAGGGCACCCTTTAAGATGCTGATAGGGTCTTGGATGATATTAGAAACTGAAGGTTAGTGTGACTAGAAAACCTTTAATGATGGGCCGTGGTGAATTTCTAGCCCTCCAAGAAAATAAGTCTTCCACTCAGCTGTGGTTTCCCTGCCTCTCCTCCCCTAGTGAATGTGTGTTTGAGTAAGAGCCTATTTTACAAAAGAAACATAAAAGGGGAGGTGAAATTAAGCCTGGTATTCTTCATCCCCCATGAGGAATTAATATTGGAATGGCTATGAGTTAACTAGAGTACTTATAGGTATTTTGTGAAACTCTTGAGATGGCAGTGAAAACAAATTTCTCTACCCATTCCTTCACAGGTAGATGTTGTGGAGCTCTTTGTACAACATTCAGAGAAGGTGACTGTAAATTAGCTTCTTTTTCACTACCCCCTATATTGTCTGTCCCTATAGACACATGTATGCCTGACCACACAGTGTGTGTGCCTCAGCTGCCCCTGTGATTCAGATCCCGTCTGTGGGATACTTTCACTGCACCAGCTGCCTTTGCCACAAAAGCTGTTGTACTCTTGCTCCACAGGCTAATACCTTCCCCTGGTCCTGTTGTCTTAAGTGCCACTGTTCAATCCATGTGAGACTGACAACATCCTTTACATAGCCCCTGATGGTGTCCAGGCTTAGAAACGTGAGCTGCAACGAATGACTTGAGAAGGATCTCAAAGCTGGGATTAGAACAACTCACTGAAATCAGGCCAATTCCCCAGAGCTCAAGAGGGCTGAGCCTCCGTGGTACTTTTCATCTTGGTTAACACAGAAAGGAAGATGAGTTTCCCAGCGCTCTGATTTTCAGAGCTTTCCTAATTTACCATTTGGGTTTCTTCCCTTCTCTTTGTTCTAGGGTTACCTGTAGGTTTGGAGGGTCTCTCTCCAGGACTCTGTCTCATTCCCAAGGGCCTGCCAGAGGTGGAACTGCTGTGCCTTTTAGGTCACTTGGTGCTTTTGGTATTAGCACTTTGTTGCAAATGAGAAGATCACAAGAACTGATTCCAGCTAGTATGGGATAAGCAGACAGTGGCTGTTCAGAGAGGCAGACTCCAGATGCTTGTCTGTGTGGTGCATGACCTTTTCTTACTTGTTCAAGGGCACCATTGAAAGGTGAATGCATTTGGAAGCATTAGCATTCCTTGACGCCTTCTGAATAATTTTAGTATTTTATGGGAGTTAATTTTGTTTGAATTTCTTCCTGTTGTTTTCTTTCCCAATCTCCACCACTTAGGAGGTCAGCAGAAAGCTACAGCTTGCCTCATATTTATTCAGTGACTTATTCAGATCAGCATCTGTCTCTTCAGACTTCTCACATTTAACCCCTTACTTTGGGTAGACCTCTGCAGTGGATGACATTGAATTCGGAGGAGGAGTTCTGCTTCACAGGGTTGGAAATTATTCAAGGGAATATTGTGTAGTTTTTTTCTTGTTAGACATCTTGTATTTCCCACAGAAGTATAACTTTGAAAGCAATATGTTCTGTGTTATCATATCTAAAAGTAAAGGCATGAAAAATATCTATACTAGAACACTGGCAGATTAAACCCAGATTGCTCCCACAGGAATCAAATACTCAAATCAATACTTCTCTCCAGGCCAACCTTATTATTTTTAAATAGCTTTTTATTGTTTAAAGAATGTGTATCTGGCAGCAATTACCAACCAGAGCTGTGTCTTAGGTAATAAACTAATATTCAACAGAAAGTTGCCCAACAGAAAGTTGCCCAACAGTTTTACCTCCTGATTTTTTAAAAAAATTTTTTTTCTGGGGGGAGGCAGAAAGCTCTGATTTTACTTCCTATTTGAACTTAGTCTTTTAATAAGACTTTCCTGCTGTTTGGCTTGTACTTTTGCCTCCACAAAGTGATTTGTGGGTGAGAGGGGATATAGACTTGAGGTAACCTTACTCTAAGGTCCACCTAGCTCTGAATACCCGCTCTCTGTGTTTAGGCTGTGAGTAAAAACCATTCCCTGTCCTTCTCGGCTTCCTGTGGTGCTAAGTGGAAGGGAAAGTGGTAAGAGACATAAACGAAGGTGTGGGGCTCATGGGATCTGGAATCCTTGGGAGCTGTAGGGTTCCTGAGCTGTGTCATTGTGTCTGGTGAATTCAGGAGGAGGAGGCAGCAGCCAGTCCTCAGTGCAAACACTTGACCTGAAAGAAGCTATGCAATGGGAATTCTCTGTATCATCTTCCCCTTGGCCCCTCTGTGTTGGAACAGACCTGATAAAGCCGCTTCATGCACAGTGCATAGGTTTTTACACTTTGGTTGTGTGATCAGGAGAAAGGACAGATATAGGAGATGTCGAAGTGCAGATGAAGGAGCTATTTTTGGGCCAAAACATTTTTTTTCCCACTGAAGAACAAATCTGCATTTATCAATGATTTCAGTGAAAGGGTTACTGGTTTGTCTTCCAGAAAAAGGGACAATGTGAATATTTAATTTTAACATTTTTTTTCTATGAATTTTCTTTTTTTAAACAATGCCTCAGTTTGGAATTTTTTTAAATTTTTTAAACAAAGCAATATAAACTTTGGAATTACATGAAACACTGTTGCTGTTAAAGTCAGGACGGGCAGAGCGACATAGAATCTTCTTTCAAAGCAGGGACAGGATTGCAAGGTGGCTGCAATCAATTTATTGCAACAGGTTGCAAACATTTATACTTTTCACACATCTCACGTCAACTTTCTATTGGTACCTTCATATAAACATATATCAGGCTATACACATGTCATCCTACTATTGGTACACATAGATCAGGCCACACACGTGTCACCGTACTATTGGTACACATACATTAGGCCATCAGGCCATCCACATGTCAACCGCTATTGGTACTTTCATGTATATACACACCAGGATTGGCTGCAAAATAACAAACACAGGTTTTGTCGAGTCAGCCTGACTTGTAAAAAGTACAGGAAGTTCATTTCTGTCTTCCCTCTTCTTCCTTTCTGAAAGTTGCCCACATTCCTCTGCATGCTGTGTTCTCCTCCTTTCAGGGGTATACTGTAATCCGGTTTATGTCCACTGCTTCATCGATAAATGCCAGGCTGCTGACAGGCTTGCTGTCAACCCTGACAAAACACTTCTTGTTCCTCCCAAAAATTTTATTCTCCTTTTTCTAATAATTTAAAAAGGACTTATGAAACTGCCCCCTGTATCTAAATTTCTTAATTTTAAGATTGACCTACAGTGGATCTTTTAATACACAACAAACTTCTAAACTCAAAGGAACCAGCTTTTATTCCTTCTCGTGCTTCGGTAGAGTGATTGTCCACAATTCAGACAAAATTTAAATACTATTCGTAACATTATGAATTTGAAAATGTAATTAGGAATTTGAAATTGATACTAATTTGGAAATTTGTTTCAATTTAAGTTAATTTAAAACTATCTTATTTTATGAGACCAAATGCAGCATCAAACTGTAGAAGGATCCTAAATTTTGGTTAAAGAAAATTTTTGTTTTAAGGCACAGAAAGAGTCTAGTGCTGAGCAATAATTATTACTACTGTCATTTGCAATTAGGGCTAGTGTATAAGTGTGTCATTGAGGTAACTAGATGAGTGCTAGATAAGGAATGATAAAGAGTTAGGGTCTTGGTTTTCAGAACAGTCTATTTAATGAACAATTTTGTTTATAGTGCTTGTAGACTCTGCCTTTCTTTGTTTAACAAGAGTAAATATTTTTACAGGTGTAAACACAGCCCACTGTATGGTGATAGAATTCAGATGAATACCTTCCATGGACTATACTAAAATATTTGTATTATTTTTCATGATCCTTTTTTTCATTTCCTTCCAAGGATCACACAGCATATAATGTATTCACTTGCAAACCATACTGCTTTGGCCAGGAAAACAGCAACTTCTTTCACAGTTTCCATCTTCATTGGTAATGAGGCAAATGTTTTGGTTTAGGAATTATTGCAACTAAATACGAGGAAGCAACAGTTAATGACTTCATCAGTATGTCTGGAATTGCCCAGAGAAAAAATGTGTCATGCCATGGCATGCTCATCTTTATTACGTCCAGCAGAGACCTGGGGAAGCAATGCTGGCTCAGGACAAGAGTTGGGGTGGGTACAGGCAAAACCTCTGCGCAGGAGCGCGGAGGAGCTGCTCTGCAGATACCTTCACACATTCCCAGTGGGAGCATGCACTGCAGTAGGCGAAGCTAACAGGTGGGTCACATTCCCAATTGATCTCTTAATAAATCTGTACCTAAAAGGAGAAATCTGGGAGCGTCTTCATGGTGAGATGTCAATCTTGGAGAAGGTGGTCCAAATAAAGACTGTTACTGTTTCTGACCTTCTGCAAGTGGTGCACCATAACCCAGCCTGTGTCCTGGAGCAGAGGTTGCCATGACTTGGTGAGCTCTGCCACGCTCCCTCAATGCTGCTGTTACAATTAGCTGTCAACAAAGCCAGTAGCTACATTAACTTGAGAAATACTGTTTTTTGGAAAGAGTCTAATCTGTCTTTTCTGTCTTCATTTTGATTCCCATGTTACCCTGAAAGTTTTAAGCAAAAATCCATCTGCTTTTTATCTTAAACTTACCATGAGTATCAGTCATTTCACTTCCTCGATATTGGCTGTGAACATGGTGCTGTTGTTTTTTTGGTCTCAAAGTGAAGCACATGTTTTTATGACTACCCAAGCTTCTCTCTCTGTAAGTTTTTTAGGGACTTGAAACACATGGAAAAGAGGACTCAGCCAGCTAATTCAGAGCCTGAGCGCAAAACTGAAGGTAAACTGAAGTACTTGGCTTCACAAGATTGCAACTTTCCTAAATGTTTTTTTTTTTTCCTTTGGTATTTAAGGTTACTTAAAAAACCAAAACCAACCATATGCAAACACCAAAAGTAAGATTTAGACAAGAGGAGTTTTTTGGGTTTTTTTTAAGTGCTGATCTCTAAATATACCTTGTAGCTCTGTGTTTATCCAAGTCTGGTGTTGAATACTATTAGATGACTGTCACAGATGGGAAGTTTGGTACTTGATTTGAAGAAAGTGATGCCAAAAGAAAAGGACAACTCTGTGAAGAAAAGCAGAAATGACTGCTCCTGAGCTATACTATGTTCACTCTGTGCTTTCAGATAGACTAGAAAGACTAGCAGAGATATTTCAGCCTTGTTGCATCTTCACAGATTTGCTTTAGGAAGCACCACTCAAGCTGAAATATTCTGGTAAGCCAAAGAGGAGACTGATCTAACTGGTTACTTTGACTTGAAGTATTTTTGTCTACCTGGAACCATGTTTTACACAAAAGACTTGCTGGAAATGCTTTAAGCTTGAATCTAGAAAAATCCAGAGAGCAGATTACCAAGAGAATTGCTCACATATCATGAATGAAGTCAGTATAAAAATCCCAAACAAATAAAGGAACTAAACCCTATTATGCAAATTTTATATTGTCACAGCTGAATTGTTACAGTTGGCATTATTCCTTAAGTATCCCAATAAACAAGAGCAAACTCAGTGGCAGAGCTGTATATGATTTGTGAAATTTCTCATCCAAAACGAGCTTCTCTGCTGATTTAAGTTGTTTTTTCCTGCAGCTGCCTGCATCTGTAGAATTGGTTGAGATTTTGTACGGCCCAATGTTTTTCATTTTGTTTTGTTTTTTTCCTAGTGTACCTTAAATCCTCACTAACAACCTCGTTGGCTTTGGAAAAGAGAGTTTTCTACCACTCAAAGACAGTCTAAGACAAGAATTTGTTCCTGGGAACGTGGTATTTGACATGAAGACAAAGCCACATTCTTCTGAAGATAATACAATCTCAGGACTATGTGCCTGGTGCATGGCTGGATGTCTTCTCCAAGAAAGAATTGTTCTTTTAACTTTCAAAAGAGAAGTTACAGTAACACATTCTAGGTTGGGAATGAAGACTAATATTAACTGGTTTTATGACAACATGCAGCCTAAGATGAGTATAACTGCTGGAAAATTAGTAGATATAAGATAAATATATGACCTTATGTCCCAAAGAAAAATTTTTGCCCATTATCACTTGATCATATGAACTCTCTGGAGACAAGCATTTGGAGCTCTGAGATAGCTAAAAGCCTCTGTGTCATTCTTGTATTTGACACTTTGCAAAGCACCTTCTCCCGCTCTGCGTCTTAATCCCACTCAGCAGGACACAGAGAGGCAAAATACCCTCTTTTTTGTTACACCCTTCTTCCATTTATGAGTGGTGAAAAACTTTTCATTCCCCTTTTCAGGGGAAACAGGGCTGTAAAATGCAAGCTTTATGGGGTCTTTTTTTCTCTACCTACTTTTTTTAATTGAATGCTAGGAGTGATTTATCTAAGAATGCAGAGAGCAACCAGTCTGGAATACCAAAGTATGGCACCTTCTTAATTAACCAAGCAATCGTCAACTTGATTGAATCTCTTTGAAGTTTTCCAGCAACTGCGTGCACACCATATGCAAAGAGATTAGTAATGTGGGAATGCCAGTGTTGGCAGTGAGGTCAGCTTCTCGATCAATAATAATTCAGCCTGAGCAGACATTTAATCTGAAAGAAAGAAGTCATCTCCAATCAGGTCCTTTAAAGAGATCGACCAACAAAATCTAATCACTGATTACTGAATATTTAGTCAAGAAGTGACCTCGCTTACTATTGTTTAATCATAAATTATTAGCCAATTCCTTTTGACTCCAGCTTGTGAATTAGATTTTGTCTTAATTATTATTACAACTGTTAAAGAAAGAAGACATTCCAGACTGACTTCATAGGCCACAGCCAGCAAAATCAAATCCAAAATGTTTCTGTGAGGCTTAGTTTTCCTATCTCCATATAATTCCTAACAAATGTTTCTTTAGTCTTTTCTTAAGGACCACTAATGTTGGACAGTCCTCAGGCTCATAACATAGTAGAATGTTGTAACATACCTTCATCTCATGCAATGGTCAAAGGTAAGGAAGGGATGTGTCCTTTTATGGGTACGTTGTAGCAGAGCATCTCACTACCAAAAGTCGTCAGTGTTAACAAGGAACCAATTGCTAGAAGTTGGGTAAAATCACAGAAATTGTGTGTTAGTATTATTTATCTCATTTAATATATCTCATTTATATATCTCATTTAATTTTTAAGAATGTGGTGTAAGGGGACCAGTTCCCAATGGATAGCAGTAAAAAACAGCTAGCAGGCTGACTAATAGTGAAGTTGAAGTATTCTTCAGCTCCAAAGTCACCTTGCTGTTATAAGGTGACTTACCTCCCTCAATCCAGACTGAGCAGGAATAATTAGGGATAGGAAACCACTTTGAGTTTCCCAAACATTGTCTCCAGAAGAAATTAGTGAGAACATCTGTATCTGTATGCCAGAGGTATTGAAGTTGCAAGTCATTCAGACGGCATCAGTATTTGGGGAAAAATACCCAAACCAACAAAACCAAACAAAATAAAACCATATCCTCTCTTGGCTCACAAAGGGAGACTGTATTTTAAGTCTATGCTTTCGGGTAGACTAGAAAGACTAGCAGAGACATTTCAGCCTTGTTGCATCTTCACAAAATTGCTTTAGGAAGCACCACTCAAGTTGAAATATCCTGGTAAGCCAAAGAGGAGAGTGATCTAACTGGTTACTTTGACTTGAAGTAAATTAAATGCAGGATTATGAAAATAGGATTTTGCTGTGAATGTTGGATCTCTAGCTCTAGGATACAGAATGTGTGTTAGGTGATAACCTGCAATAAGGCTACTTGTTTAGTTTTTTTAGTTTTTTTAATTTAGGCTAGAATTGTGCTTTGTAGTTCACTTTCTTGCACCCCATGTGTTCCAGACCACATAAAAGCATGATGCAGAAATACAGAAATCTTAGCTTTGGTTTGTCTTTAAATCTATGAGGAAGTGGAAACCTGGGCTGCTCTACTTCTCCCTGAAAGCCGTAAATCCACACAAACAACCCTTGCTTGGTGTGTTTTGGCAAACCCAGCTGCCCCACCTGCGCTCAACAAGTGGCCTGTTCTCTATCAAGCATCAAAAAGATACAAGGATGCTTTTACTCTTTGCCAGTTTTGAAAGGAGTTACCTCAGCAGAGCAAAACCAGTGGTTCCCATGGCTAAGCAAGGACAATTGAGAACAAGCACTAAAATGCCATGGCATCTCAGCAGAGTAATTCCAGGAGCTCCTGACTGTGCTTGTCCATTGAGAAGACCCCATTTGTGAGCTGTACCTGACATGGTGCTCTCGCCAGACCCCTTAATATGAAACAGGTGTGTTCAGAGGCTCTTCTGCCAGGACCAGACTCTGTGCTGGTCTGCTGCAGGATGCTCTGTTAGCTTTTCATGTTCTTACAGAAGAATCTACTTTTCTACCAGCTTCACCTGCTCTTGCTTATTTCTTGCACACTATACTAACCCTTATGGGACTCTGAGCCTAAAAATGTATCTGTATTTTTTTTTCCCAATCATATCCACTGTTCTCACCAGATATGCCACCTAATTCTGTGTGCTTTGCCTCTGTAATTTAACCATCTCAGTCACAATAGTGCTCTACTGCCATTGGCTGCTTCTTAAGGGCCGTACGAACCCATTTCATGTCTTAAAATTCAGCAGTGGTTCACGAAAGTCTGCACCAAATTAGAATTTTCTTCTTTCTTTTAGGAGAAAAAATGAGAGACATATTAACTAGACCTTGTTCATTTAAAGTTGGTAGCTGGTAAATATTTTTTGTTTGTTTTGAAGTCTTGATATCAGACTGCCCATGTATTACAGTATTTTTTTTATGAGGGGAAATTTTAGTGCTTTGCATCTATTGATCTCAGACGTTTGGGCTGGGAATTTATGTTCTCACACAAATTTAAGACTGGATTCTGATGCCTCTCAGATCAAAGTCATAGAGTCTGTGATGGAGCTCAGGAAAGACACGGATTTCAGGTTCTGCTTGGTAATCTTGAGAAACATCGCTCTACTCTTTTATGCCTCAGTCATCTAACCAGTAAAGCTATGTATAAATCAAGATCACAGGCAAAGCTAAATGATGCCTCAGTGAGTATATTCAGTGCAAAACTTATTTTTTGTATTGTTTCTTTCCTTCAAATGGCTGTCCTAGTAGACAGTCATACTGGGATTTCATTTTACATAAAAATCAAAAATAGCTTTTACTGAAGGACTCACTGTGACTTAGCCTTGCAAATCTGTAAATATTAGACCTAAAATGTACTGAAATCTGGAAGATTGATCTTGCAGAAGCCAATGTTATAATACCTCAAACAAGTTGATATCTCCTCTATTCAGGGACTAAAATTAGTCAAATGTTTGTTTTAGTACATCTTTTAAATATTTTATCATGGTTATTAAACTCATGTTTGTGATGTTTTGACAAACAAAGATTTCAGGAATAGTTTAAATATTGATTGCATAGCTGATAACTAATTTTATGAAGGATTTTAGTTTTCAGATGGGCTATGTGCTATAAGTAGAGACCTTAAGTAAGAATTCATTAAATTTATCCCCTAAGGTTTTCAACCATTTGGCTAAAATTAAAACTAGGAGGAAAGGGAGGAGTCAAGCCTCAGCAAGCTTTGCGAAATGGGTTTTGTTTTATTGCCAGGTAAATACCATTTCTATGGGAGAGTTTTTCTTTTCCGCCATTTCATATTGTATGTTCTCTTTTTTTCTGAGGTAATGTGTTCATTGTGAACTGAATCCTCTGTTCTCAGTAAGGTTAAGGGATGTTGTGGGTGCTCAAAAGGATGAATGCTTTTGAGGTTCAGGATCTATTGGCCTCTAAGTGCCTTTATACTCTTCTGATTCAGCACAGCTAAATGTCAACAATAACCTTCTGGGACAAGGCAAAAATAGTCTTTCTGCTTAGGTGGTGCTCTTAGAGTGTCTGTTTTCCTTTTATATTCATAGTATATCACAACACAACAACATAGATATACAAACAGAGTGGATATGAATAGGAATTTTGTGTGTCTGTTTGCATGTCCTTGTGTGTGTATTGAATAGGAATTTTTCCCAGAAATAAATTAAATATTGGCAGGGAGAAAACTGCAGAGGCTTTAACCCTCTAAGGTGCTGTCTGTCTACATATGTGATGTCCCTCTGAAATGCCCTGGGCTAAGCAGAGCAAATCATAGCAGGGGAAGCTAGAAAAGGCAACAGTTCTTGTTCGGAAACCTGACATTTTATATACCAGATGGTAGTTTTATGGGCCATTATGATGCCTCAGAATGACTCAATAGGTGAAATGAAAGAATGAAAATAGTCCTATTGCCAAAAAGATAAAAAAAGCCCCAAAAGATTCATTTGGGAGCTCAAGATCTGACCCTCACTAGGGCTGAGTGAGTTGCAGACCACCTGCTGTGATTTATGTGATGGTACAGTGTGATTAACTTTCCCCTGGATCATTAGAGAGTCTCTGTGGGTAGTGATGTGCCAGTTACTGTTCTCAGCTGGAAGGAGGATCAGCAATAAACAGCCAAATGGGGGGAAAAGAGGAGAAGGAAATTCTTAATTAGAGCTGAATTTTTAGATTAAAACTGCACAGATTTTAGGTCAACCAAAAAACTGCTTACTTTCTTAACCTCAGGGACTTCAGTTGTCTTTCTCTGTAACAGCAGAATATGGGAGATCTGTCACCCAGCTTTGAGTCCTTGTCTGCAGTTTGCAGAGGTCTTGAGCGAGCTCTAGCAGTGCCAGATATGGGCTGGCGTTTACCAGCCCATTTCCAGACCGACGTTTGCAGCAGAGTGTTGGGAATGTGCGTGCCACACTGTTCTGTGGGATGGTGGAGAAAGTGCCCAGGATTCATGGGTAGGTTGGCACCTCACTCCTTGGCCTTTTCAGTGACAAAAGTTTAAAATAAAGTCAGATGAATTTCACTGTGACTTGTATTTGACACTAACTCACCTCACCTGCTACTGTTTTACTGCTAAACTGGGCTTAGAAAGAAAAGCTTCCACAGTCAGTATGATGCCCTATGTAGGGATTCGTATTACAAAAAGGATGTTGCAAGGCCTGAACCTTTTCTTGTTCAACCACAATGCTTCACAAAGGTGTATTTAGTTTAAAAGAAAAGGTGATGAGAGGCAAAGGTTCAAATCTTTTCTCTTTCCATTAGAGGCATTATTAGGAACACTGGCTGGAAACATGTGCTTCTAGATTTTGAGGGGAAAAAAAAACCCACAAAAACCCCCACACAATTATATGTGACAATTTTAGTCTAATGCAGAAAAAAAGTGGAAGTTTTCAGAATTTATGAAAGAGAAGGGGCACTTGTTTTTGAGAAACATTCTTCCAATATACAAAATAACTGAATCACAGAATGGTTAGTGTAGGAAGGGCCTCTGGAGGTCATCTGATCCAACAACCCTGCTCCTCAGGGCCCCTTACAGTCAGCTAACCAGGACCATATCCAAACTGCTATTGAATATCTCCAAAGATAGAGACTTCACAACTTCCCTGGGATACTTGTGCCGGTTCTTGGTCATCCTCACAGTGAAAAAGTGCTTCCTGATGTTCAGATTATGTTTCAGTGTTTCAGTTTGTGCTGAAATACAATTTGTGGTTCACTTTGTGCCAGTTGCTTTTTGTCATGTCACTGGTTACTACTGAAAAGAGCCTGGGTCCATCTTCTTTACACCCTTTAGATGTAAAAGGTGTCCTCTTTGCACTCTCCCTTCGGGTATTTATACACTTTGATGATATCCTCCTGAGCCTTCTCTTCTCCAGCTGAACAGTCCCAGCTCTCTCAGCCTTTCCTCAGGAGAGGGGTCACAGTCCCTTTATCACCTTGGTGGCCCTTTGCTGGATTCTGTCCACTATGTCAGTGTCTCTTGTGCTGGGAAGCCCACAGTGTTCCAAGCATGGTCTCACCAGTGCTGAGCAGAGAGAAAGGATCACTGCCCTCACCTGCTGGCATTGCTTTACCTAGTGCAGTCCAGGATAACGTTCGCCTTCTTTGTAGTGAGGGCACATTCCAAGGTAAGTTGTGCTTTTTAGTTACTTTTGCTTTTGAAGTTCTCAGTCACGTAGCAGTAGTCTGTGCTCCAGAGGTCTGGGGTGTGCTGAGCTGGATGAGAGCAGACCTTGTAGCTTTGAACGTGTTTCTTTGCTTCAGTTCTGCTCTCCTACCTGCCAGTTTGCTCTCTCCTATTGTGTCTTTTGCAAAACCTGTCTGTATATTTGTCTACCACTGACAGAAATGCTGTGGTGTGGTGTAGCAGATTTTTATATTCAGACAATCCAGATGAGTTTAGGGAGAATCAATACAGGGGCAGCAAACTGTGAAATCACTATTACAAAGGACTCATTCTGTAAAAGAATACAGCAAATTGTGTTAGAACATTTCCTCTTGAGAAGGCTTAGCCACCCCAGTTTTGCAAGTAGGGTGATGTTTCAAATCACGTTGTAACATTTTACACTGAGGATGTAAACTGTAAGGCTGTATGCAGTAGTGAATGATTAACAGTCCTGAGCCCTGTTTTCTAAACTCTTGTAATTACTTTACAAAATGTTTTAGATTTTAGTGTTTCTAAGCACACAGGTAATAATTGTTTGAAAAATCACTGTTATAAATGCATATGACACAGTAGCCAGTCATATATGTCTTTGTGATACCTATACCATCTGATTAAACTTATAAACCTCTACTAATTCATCTCAGTCAGAAGTGCATCTCTCTCAAATAGACATCATGGTTAAAACACCAGACCACAAAAAATGTTTCTTGTGCTTGTCTAAGTGTGGAATTTCATTTTATGTGGTTTGTTCTATAGCATCATTCATAGTGATGTCTGCATGTCCAGTTTTCCCTCCCAAGAGCCCAGAACTGAAAATACTTGCATCTGGTTCAGTGACAGGTCTGAGATTTGCTGCCTTGTGAACCATCAAAGCCAGACAATGCCGCTTGCTGTCATTCAAAAGTCATGACTCACTACTTCCCAACAAGATAAGATTTTGATTTCAAAGATCCTATATTCAGGAAATGTGAATCTTTGTATACCTAAATTATTGCCTGTGGAATATAGAAAGCTCTAAAACTTGCTAATTGTTGTTTTCCTCCATCTGAGGCTTTTGTGATTATCTCTTACTGTAGTAATAGCACTTTACTTTATATGTTGAGAATTTAAGGAGAAAAAATACCCTAATCTTTCTGTAAAATACAACTATTCTGAATGTTATCTTGTATTTATATTGTGTTTCTCTCTCTGCCACAGATAATATTTACATATAAATTTTCCATTTCTGGTTATTTTTATCTTTCCTCATATGTCACATCTTTGTTTCTTCTGAAATTGTTATGCTTCACATGTTGTTGTTAGATCAATATTTAAGGTTTGAAATAACTCAGAAGTCATGAGACCAAGTGTAGGAAATGGAAAAACTGCGTGAATATTCTTAGTAGTTCTACAGAAAAAGCCCATTCATTATAAAGATGCTTAAATTAGGAGGGAGAGCAAGCTCAGGATGAGTCAGACTGGGGACACTGAATAGTCACGGTAACCCCAATCAGTATTAAATTACATACATGAAGTAGAACTTTGTGAGAAGGGAAGATCAAGGCTCACTTCCCTTTCTTGCTTTCTCTTTCCATCCTGAGCTTTAGCCTGGTGGCTAATCCACATTGGCATCAGCAGACACTTTTACTCCACTTTCTTCAGGCAGGAGAAAAACCAACCAAATCCTCCTTCACTGTCGGTGGGAAAAAAAGAGATTTTTCTTGCTCTTCATTTGTAAGCATTACCATATAATTCCTTTGCCTTTTATATAGTTAATCCTAACCAGAACATTCTTTTGTACCTCTTGGACTGTTCCATTTAATATACTGATTTTTTTTCCTCTGGGCTTTTAATTTTAGCAAGGAAAACAAAAATATGAACAAAAGAAATCTGATTTTATAAAGATTAAAGTGTGTTGCTTGGTTGGCTCTCTTTTGCAGTTGGATAGTCCTCCAACTGCAAAATTAGTTATTTTCTCAGCCCTCAGAGTGGCAGACAAATCCTCTTTCCTGAAGCAGACTTTGCTGGAGAATCCTGCATTGTGGTGAACTGAAAGCTGGATGATGGATCTTCATAGTATTGTGTTTGCCTTATGTAGTGCAAACAGGTGTACGTCATGAGAGAGAATTAAAGTGATGTTTATGTATCACTATAAGCATTTTAGACAACATTCGTTTAGGGAGCCTTACTTGGACAAGAAATGCAGATGATGAGTTTTAAATGGAGCTGCTTGATCGGTTCCCCGCTTACAGCAGAGCTATACAGAGTGGCATTGTTGGTTCTCATGAACCTAAACAATTTGCTTAGATCTGCTTTTTAACAGACCTTGTAACACTATACAGACAGTTTTCAACCCCAAGTCTCATCTTCTATCTTTTAAAAATAATTGTTCTATCTTTATAGCGACAGAGGTCTGGCAGAGAATGGGGACATTGTATCACTTTGCATAGTAATGGGGGAAAGGAAAGGGAATTGTCTATAATTTGTTTTTCCTTCCAGACAAGTCAAGCTAAGTTATGATGAGAGTGGTGCAGCAGTCATGATCACCTACCGTTTTATAGCTGATGTGATTGTTTTTATGAAGCCTGTAACATTTTTAACAGTGCTGTTGTGCTGATCATTGTTCTAGTCTCAGCAGAACAATATTACTAGAGTCAAGTTAATTCAGCTTGCAAGCCGGGCGTGCTGCTGACAGAGTGTGAGAAGAAATCTCACAGAGAACTCTCCTTACTCACTTATAGTCAGGGGACGAGAGAGCAGGGACACCGGTCACTTGGTCAAACCATTCAATGAATTATTCAAAGATTTTTTTTATCCTTTTGGCAAGGTGATGAACAGTTCTGCCACATTTCAGATAGATAGCAACCTGCCATTTAACGTGACTCTTCAGCTGTTGTTATTCACACAGTGTCTGGGTGAAGGGCACAAGCATGGATAAAAATAAAGACTGGAAGTAAGAGTCTGGGTTTTTTTCCCCATTGATCATTCTGAATTCTTCAACGTGCTGCTTTGCAGAAGGTCACACAAGAGTCAGCATAGTACTGACAGCAGCCCCACAGCAGAAGGGAAAGACAGGAGGTAGGTGGTGAAGAGGGGGCAGACACTGTATGCTCCATTCTTCCAACTCCTAAGCACATATTTTTTCTGAGTGCATACTAGAGCCCCTCATTTAACTGATTTCTTGATTGCTCCTATTCCTGCTCTGAATTGCAGCAAAACAGGACTTGTAAACAAATGAGTAACATCTTCCTAGCATGTGGTGAGGTCAAGAGCTGTGCTTACCTCTCTGCTGGTGCTGGTGGCCTTGCTGAAAAATCTTTCCTATCTTCTACAACTCCCTAGACAGCCCAGTGATCTTTATCACTGTGATAAGAGGAAAGATAAACTCAACTTACTTCTCTGGTCCTCAGATGTTGCTCATGTCATCTGACTGTCTCCATACTTACTCCCTCCCTTTTACCTTGATGCTACCTTGGAACTTTTGGTTCAAAGTTAGTGAAGTTACACTGGTTGAAAAAGATTCTCATTTCCCTTATTCCTGTTTCTGTGGTGTGTCCTCCACCATTTTTGCTTATCATCATTTGCCTGCTGCTGATCTGATGTCAGGACTTTAATTGAAGTCCACTGTATGGTGGACTGGTGTTTTGGTCCCAGGAGACCTTTTAAAATCCATCTTTCCTTTTTATCAGTGTTAGTTAGCCTAATAAAGGACATTAATTCTGAAAGAATGGGAAAAATAGGCAAGCCATATGAACCTTGACGTAGATAGAGTTCTATGTTCTGGAGGCAGGGGAAGAGGAAACTCTGCTATACTTTTATCTTGCCCTTCAGCTTCTGGAAATTATTCCTGGGAAAACTTACTATTCTCTGAAATATATCTAGGTTCAGTGTTTGCTGTTCCTGCTCTCAGTTCTTTGGAAATGGATATTTAAACAGATTGAGAACTCTGACCTACAAATAAAAGCACTAGATTTTGTGCAGTTAGAGGAAACTATTCAGCAAAACAGCCAGAATCCAGAAGTGGTTGAATGTACACAGGAGCAACTCCTGTGGAAATTACTGGAAATTGCAAATAGTTCCTGCAGGCACAAGTGCCGAAGCAAGTATTTCTTAGTATAGGCTAATTGAACAGGTAGAAGAAATCCAAGAGACTGACCCAAAGTTTGGTGATTTTTGTTTTGAAATGAGATTTCCACTAGCTGCACATGGGGAAGTTTCATGGGGACAGACAGATTTGTGTAATCTTGTTCCCTGTGTGAGAATTGTACTGTTGACAAGGAGAACAAATTGTCTGGTCTTACAGTGAAAATTAAGGTGTGAAAATGTTTGCACTGATTTGATTTTTAAACATTTGTGTGTATAGCAGTGTCTGTGAGCATTTCTGGACTCATGGTTTAAAAACTTGATGAGTTTTAAAAACTCAGTGAATAAAAATGTGGGAAGTAACTGGCAACAATACCAGTCTGAGCTCCTTTGTTTATAACAGGTGTGATTTAAAGAGCTAATGGACAGTGTGGAAAGAATGAGGAGGAAACTTCTGGGTTTGGCTGGTACTTTCGTCCTTTTACCAAAATAAATTTTGACATCTAGGGCTGAGTTTGAACTAACAACTGCTGCATGACTACACTACCAGCTGTGCTGGTTTAAAGATAAACAAGCAGGAGAAATGAACCCAACTCAAAAGAGATTATGTCAGAATTACAATTTAATAAAAATAATACAATAAATACAATTACACAGACAAACAATGGGTTTTAGCCCACAAAACCCCAGATGTATAACCCAGCACCCTGGGACATGAACAGAATGGTGTTCATTGGCCTCCATGCTGAACCCCACGTGGTCCCTCTGAGTCCAAAAGTAAAAGGAGAGGAAAAGCCTGTTGGTGTGAGTGATGGTCACAGTCTGATTGAGAGTGGTGGTCGCAGTCCGGTCGAGGTTCTGGTCCTCCTCTGGATCCCACAAGTGGTACCAGAAGTCCCAAGACCCCAAGATTATATACCCTCAGGTTCAGTCAGGAATGCCCAGTACCTCCCCCAGGGTGGGGATTTCCACAGTGGATGATTGTAAGTCGTGGATGTGAGGACAGGAACATCCTCCCATCTCACAGACCTCTTAACATCCAGCTTATAGCCTGAGGGGTCAGGTGTACTCTGGGCAGTCTATTGTTAACAGTTTCTGGAAAATGACATGGAGGGTGTAGAATACACAGTTTGGGTTACACCCACACAGTGATGAACTGGTCCCAACTGTTCTAACTAGGGCACCAGCTTCCAAGTCATTTATTTTAAAGTGCTCTAGGATACTTGGAGTATGAAAGGTGTCATAGAAAAACAGATCTTGTTTCATTCTTTTTGACACTTTGTTTTTGAGCTTACTATGCTATAATGGTACACAGAGATCTTAAGTTTACTGAAAGTCTTCTGTATATGCATGTGTTTATGCAAAAAACCCCCTGTGGTATAGTTAGGAAAGACTGAAAAAAAATGAATTCTGAATCTCCAAGCAACAGGTCCTTGCTACTTCTTTGTAAGAGTCAAAATTTCCTAGTTATCATCTCTTTAGCCCCCATTAAAACATAATGATCTGCTTAAACTTGAAGACCATATGTGAATTTATGTAACATGTTCCCCTAAAAGGTTACTACCTAACGATTTAATGAACAGGGGCCATATCAGAGGGTAAAATTGATGCATTTCACAATATGAGAGCTTTGCTTTCTTTTTCCACTCACACAGTTGTGTTCTGGAATATACTTTAAATGTGCCTATGTAAAATACTTGTGGGTATGTGTTGCACATGTATGGACCTCACTGCTGGACACACAATAAGTATGCCTTGGACAGAGTATAGTAATGGTATTAGAGATCTCACCCTCACACTTATGTTTTGCCAGGTCGTGGGGAGCCTGAGGCTATAGATTTAACATTCAGGAGCATGGTTCTAGGAAACAGTTCTGGCCTCTCATCTCTGGTTGGTTTTGCTGGCAATCCATATCAGCAACATCTGGCCCCTAATTGACTTTCATGTGGGTTTTCCCGAGCTTTCAATATATGGCCTTGGAAAGACCATTGTTCTCTTTATTAAAATAACCTGATTGAAACAAAGACTCATGTCTACCACAGACTGAGAGTGAAGAGAGAGAGAAGAAATAGTTGTATCCAGCCTGTGAGCCAGATGAGTAAGTGTTTTAGCATGGAGGGCCTGGCACGTCAAGGTTTGCAAAGTCCCGAGGAAGTCAGAGGTGAGCAGGGGTTGTGGCTTCTAGCCCGGTGGAGCTATGGGCGCCTCTGTGACCACAGGCAGCTGGTTAAATCTCCCCGCCCCTTGCATGGTCCAACAGAAAAACTGGATGACAGACAAGACCTGGTTACATACCAGAGGCTGTTTCTGAATGGAATTTTCCAAGGAGAGGTAAATGTGACCAACCATGCTTTTATACCAAAGGCCTCATGCACTCCTATCAAAACATTTGCAAGTGGTATGTGAGGCTGACAACTATATCTCTTAATTCATTAGTGCATGTGCTGCCATTTAAAAATCTTCTATGATCTTGAAAATGCGATGACAGATAGCTTTTTCATAGTGCTCTGTTTTTCCTGTGAGTGTTACCAGAGTTTGTTCAATATAGGGGAAGAGGCAGAATTTGTGAATCTCATGAAACAGGTTTTGTGTCTTTTTATTTCTTTGTTTCTAAAGTGGATGACATGGATTGACACCTGTAGAGGAAGAGGTATAGGTGATGTAAATATTGCTTTGTTTAAGATTGTTTCTGATGACTGTGTGACAGAAAGGGAGAACAGGGATGGGAAGATTCAGTGACATAATTAAGATGATAGAACATAACTGCACTCCTGAAAGGGGGAAGGTTTCTGTGGGGTAGAAACACTTTTTATGTGGCAATGTTACACCATTCCAGCAATTCCACCATTGAGGAGAAACATCTGTGCACCCCCTGAGTACCTCATGGCTACAAGTATGAACTATTTGTGGGACTGGACCCAGAAGCACATGCATCTGGTAGGGATGGCCTAAATGTTTTCATCATGCCTAGGATTTTTATTGTTTGCAGGAGTTTTTCATGACACGTAAAAATCTGTATTAAAGAGAACTAACAGGTGGATGGGAATTACTGATTGAAAAGAGGTTGGAAATGGAAAATACAGCGTAGAACATGTTCTGAGGGATGGAAAGCAAGATTGCTTTTGTGTTGAAGGAGGTTCAACAGTCCCATGGGAAGTTGTTATTTCACTAGTGGTGTGAATTTTATTTGGACTCTCATGGGCTTACCTCCCTCCTCCTCCTTCAGAAGGAGTCCTGATGTGATAAAGCTTGGCATGGCACAAAATGAAATCTGGCAAAGCCAAGGCTATGCAGTAGAGAATGGTCTTTCCTAAAACAAAGAATAGTAAAATAACCTCTTTCCATGCTGAAGCTGAGATCCCTCAAGAATTTGTGTGGGTGAGAAAGAGTTCTCCACTCTCCCAATGCAAAGGGAAATTCTGGTTCTCTGTAGCAAATTGGCAATGTTTTCCATCCTTCCTATCTTTCTTTACTCACCTCCCAGCACTTTGCTTAGGTCTCTCAGCTGGCTATCTCTCCATATTGTTTACTGGATTATGGGAAGAGCAAGCATCAATATCTGAAGTATAAGATCTAGTCATTGTAAGCATACAGTCTGTGATTATGTAGTACAAATGACATACAATGGATCATATGCTATTTTATTTAAACAACAGTGACAAGATATTCTGAGGGAGTCTCCCACTTTAAATTTTTGCTGAAATACAACTTCTTTAACTTTCTTCATCACAGCAGCTTTTGTTAGGTTGCTTCCTGATGCTTCCAATGTCACAGTCAAAACTCCCACCGTGCTGCAAGCTAGCATGACAATTTCTTTTACAGCCACTTTTAAATTCTGGGCAGCAGATCTACCATCTGCAGCCCATCTGCTGGCCCTAACATCTAAGACAAAGACTTCAACCATGAACAGCTAAACCCCACAAATTGTCAATAATGAAGAGTCCATCATAATCACTTAACGTGTCAAACACCTGTGTGAGCAAGACAATGAAGGAATGACTTTTGCAGGAGAGTGGATATAGGATTAGATGGAGCGTTACTTGGGGCCTGGATGGGAATATTTGTTCACAATGAAAAGTGCAGTCATTGTGGCACATTTCCTTGCAGCAAATAATCAACCCTGGAAGTCATAGAGCAGCACACATCCCATTTGGCAGCAGTTTCCTAAAAGAACTGAGGGTGATACTTTAAACCCAGCAGTTTTTTTACAGGCTTGCCCCCAACCATGCCACAAATATATGCAGAATCACACAGAGTTCCTACTTTGATGAATGTCCCCAGTTCTTTACAGCCTGACCTGGAAGAATGGTGCAGCACAGCTGCTGTTGCACAGTCTATCCCTGATAACCAGGATACAATCAAAACGTTGTGGGATTTTTGTAAATAACCTCCTGTGTTTGTTGTGCATATTTTCGTTTGCTTGAGCTGGTTGATGGGGCACATAGTCACACACTTCACTGCTCTGTCAGAGAGGATCCATTATCTGCATGATGCTGCAAAGAGCGGGAATGAGCTGAGATCATGGAGTATAACATCTTTGTTATAAAACCTGAGGACCAGTATTGAGTCTCTGTACCTCCTATTTCTGGCACAGGGCTGGAATCCTAGTTATTAAAACTTCAAGCCTGTCTATTTAAGACCCCATCATGTGCCACAGAGTGTGTAATCTCTGTTTCCATGCAGTACTTCTATCCAGCTGTGGTGAAGTGTGTCCAACACTTGTGGTAGTTCCAGCAACAGGGCCAGGTAAAATATCACTAGATACATTGCTGGAAGGTTCAATGAAAAATGCCTTGAGGATGGTACAGAAAGAAGAAGAAAGAAATTGGCATTAAAAAAATGAAAATTACCAGGTAAAATTGTAAAGAGAAAGTGTTTATTTTGTGGAAACAAGGTAAAATACACAGAAAGTAGGAATGAGAATTTGGATATCAGCAGATTGTGCTTGGGGGATGAGCTTTGTGAATTTGATGCAGAAAGTTATGGGAATTTGTAGAAGAGTGATAACTAGAAGGATGACCTACACAATTCTGACTTAGGAAGTGAGACAAAAAGGGAGCTGCTTGAAGAAATGGAAGGTGCTATGCCCTTGGGAAAAGATCAAAATGTTTAGTAGTTGAAGCAGTAATACTGGAGTTAACATCAAGAAAAGAAACAGTTTCCCTCCTCTTCGCCTATTAGTGCTTTTCCTTTTATTTGTTGTGTGTTTTGTTTGTTTGTTTTTATATTTAAATTGAAAAAGATACTCACACATCATATTTATTGTATTAAAATATATGTATAATATAGCATATATTATACAAACACTTACAAACTTAAATTTTCCTGTAGACTATAATATTAATGACACCAGCATTATATATCGGAAGATTTATTTTACTCTCTATCTCCTGTTGTTCTGTTTTGACTATTTTTATCTCCAGAGGACCTCAAAATCAAAGCAAAATTGGCAAATTTCACATTGGATTGAGTGAAAGCAATATATCCTTCACTTGTACTTAAGCAAGTTGACTGAATTTCAAGTTCATTACATAATGTACACAGATATCTGTCCACAGCATTCCACTGGCAATGTCTTTTAGTCTTTACCAAGACAAATTAAGATTAAAACCAATAATGCAACAATTTTAAAAGCCAAGAGCATTCATTGTCCTTAAGCTTGTTTTTAAGGTAAATTTTAAAAATGGAACCTTTAGAAATCATAAAAAATTGAGTCTATAGCTTCGATTAGCCTCTTATCAGAATTTATTGTTGTTTTAATTTTATCCTTTTTTTTTTTTGTTTTTAAATGAGTCTATTTTATAGATGACTGTTGGTTCAGAGTGTAGGTTTTTACTCTTTTGGCTTTTGACGTACTTTTAAAACCAATTGAAGAGTAACCCCTCTTTCCCTTTTTCCTTTCAAATATTCTCTAAAGAACATGCCAATCCTGTAACATGACCACAATATGAACTTGCAGTCTAGATTCACTTGGCCTCTGAAATCATGTGCCGGAGTATAAGAATAAAGTGCTGAGGTTTTGCAGCTGGAATGCACGGATTTACTGTTTTTTGGTTTGTTCAGTTTTTTTTTACTTTGAAAAAATGTGGAGGAAAGTAAGTACAGGAAGGTATAAAGAGTAAAGTCTATAAAAATGGTTGTGATTGAAAAGAGGAATGAAGCACACTAGCAAACTTGGACTCTTGCTTATGGCTGAAACCTGGAGATCGTGGGCAAGGTAATTCACAGTACATATGCTATCAGATTTTGATCAAGTCATATTTTCTCTAAAGAAGAATGCTATTCATGGAAATTTTTCAGGTGTAAGACACACACACACACACACAAAATCACTTTTTTGTAGAACGGGTGGATGGTCAAACAGAGTCTTCTGGATAACCTTTTTTCTTCCTGAAGGCACTAGTAGAATGCTCTGATTTCTAATGTCTGTTGTCCCCTACTTCTCTCTTGCACTATTCTAGACACAAAATCCAAAACATTTCCCAGGATTGATCAATCCTAAGGTGCAGAACAAGAGAAAATGGAACTTTCTAAACTACCCATCAAGATGAACAGAGAAAAATCAACAGCTCCTGCAGTACTCTCAACACAGAAGAGAGATCAAGGTAGTAAAACCTGGTCCTTCAGAAGTCCAGTCTGAAGAGCAGGAAGGAAATTTTCAGGAAATTTTCTGTTTTTCACAAAGTTAAGTATGTCCTTTTCTGTCAGCAAAGCAGTTAACAGAGCTAATAGTTAATCCATCAGCTGAGGTTGTGCAAGTTAATGCCTCAGAGAAACAGACAAGGACTCAGAGTTGCTGTTTTAGGCTTTCTGCTACAAGCATTATGTTAGTCACAACTGATTTTAAGATTTCAATGGCAGCTTGTGAAACGTAAAGACTTTTTATAGGAAAGAGAAGGCCTTATCTACATAAGAACATGGCACTGACTTCACTAAATCAGCTCTCCTGGCTGCAACATAGCAGAAAATCAGTTTTCTTTCCTGTCATGGGATAATTGAACTCCATCTCCAAGCAGGCTCAGAGATGTAAGAAGGAAAGATGATAATCAGTGTTTCATCTAGGGTAGAAACATATTGAATTTTCTACCTTTCTAAGCTTTATGTGTCTGAGTATGTAGATGATATGATCTCTGAGTCAATTTGTTTACCTTCCAGAACTGCTCCCATAACATCTGGTACATTGAATACAGAGATCCCTTCATGCCAATGGCCTGTACAGTAGGATATAAATATCAACCAGACTAGTGAAATGTATTTTCCACTCCTGTTCTCAGTAATGCAGTTGAATTAAAAAAGACAGCCTTAAGTAACATGTATTTAATAACTCACTGCTGTCCTACTTTGTATTCATAACTCCTCTGCAATTGCACCTGCTCTGATGCAGTATTGTGTCAAGAAAGTGATATTAACCAATTGCTTCTTCTCTCTGCATATTAAGTGGAGCTAAAAGAGAAACGCTATGGTAATAAGATAAGGAATTCCCTATTCTGGCAATGTATTTATAAGATGGTAGGGAGAAATAACTATTTCTAAAAACACAGTACTTATCTATTGTAATTTTATAAAATCCACTCCAGTGTTCTGTTTATGCTTCAAGACTTGGTAGCTGTAAGCTCTGGAGCTTCAGTGGATTCAAACCAAACACGTCAGTTTTAGGCCGGTGACAGTGCAGACACATGCAAAATGGACAAGAATCTGCATTATTTTTAAGTCAATAATAAAAATCCTTCCCCTTTGTAGAAGACTATGCAGGTAGTTTGTTAATTAAGGAAACTCAAGGTTTGGTGGAGGCTTTCATCAGGCCCATTTATCTTTGTTATCCACTTTCATTGGTTATGCAAGGACCTTTCCTCAGCTTTATCATGGTTTCAGCTGTAAGCTACATTACTTGGATTCAGTTGCAACAAAGATGTCAAACCAGAGGAGATACTAGACTTTCTGTTTTGTTTCAAGCACAAAGATGTCTTGAACTGCACTCCGTGATTAGAAAGCCTGGTAGTTTTACATGCTTCATATGCTATCAGGTTATATCTGGCAGGGAGGGCAAATAAACAGGAATAGGACTGAAAAACCACTCTGGTCTTTCTCTTGTTTTTGTGTCTTCTGCCTTTTGTCCTTAATTCCCAAAATGCAATAGATTGTCAGGAAGGAAAAATGTATCTATTTTCTCCAAGGGGCCCTTCATGTATTTAAAATTGTGTTTCTGATGAAGACTCTTCAGTCAGATTGCTTGTTTGAATGTATCTTGTGTCAAGAACTAATTTTTGGCACACATAGGATACTCAATTAAAGAACAGAACAGTCCATAACTTACAGCCATGTATAGTTACTTTATGTTTTCTTCAATGAGATAACACTGACAAGATGAAAACCTTAGGGGAAAGCAGCTCTTTCACAGCCTAGAAGAATCTGAAGTATCTTTCCTATTTATTTGAACCAGACTAGTAAATCCAGACTTCCAAGACAGTGGCATCCTCTGTTGTTTAAAACAAACTTTTTCTTACCTTTTGAACTTTCTGACATCTGAAAGGTAGACAAGTCTTGGACAGCAAAATCTGAGTTTCTATTATTTTTTTATTTACAGGTACCACAAAGGATATCTCCCGCTGTTTCAGCCTCTAGTTTTCTCTCTTATACTATCAGACTGAACCTGTTTCAAGAAGTTCATAAGAATGGCAAAACTATTTCAGATAAATAGTTTCTATTTTCTTATGCAGAATCAGTTTTTTATGACTTTTTTTAACAAAAATTCTAATTTTTAGGGAAATAATCTCTAAAAAGTAAATGAGCTTCAATTACAGACTTTAAAATAAAGTACTAATATATTGGTTATACTCTCAATACATACTTCTGAATAATTCATCGTTAGGCTTCTCTCTGTATTTGCAGTCTTGCTTTATTGTTATTACAGAACATAAATATTTCTACTTCACCTGAAATGGAAAATGCTATAAAATAAGTTGTAGTCAATCTCTTTAATTATTTTGTTCAAGTCCGTGAAGTACACAGGTATTATTTCTATACTTCATTGCATTCTTATTTTAGTAGAATTAGAATTATCAGGGTCACTTTAAAATGATAAGATTTTAATACAATTACAATGGTGCTTTTGAACAACAAATTGCTTTTTACTTTTTGGTGAGGACCAGTCAGAAACCTGGACTTTTTGAAAGTAATGTTTTGTATCTGTCTAGAAATTTTAATCCAGAATTATCTTGAAGGAACTTTTAAGGTAAATTGTAAGGTAAATTTATGTACTTATATGTAAATCAGAGAATAGTATTATAACATTCATTATTCACTTTGGGAAGTAATTAGAGAACTTTAGTGATTTCCATAGCATTGCATATGATTAGATTTTGTGTATTAATGAAAAAATTGTCCTTCCACAGAGCTGTGAGAGTTTTAATGAATTCAAGTAGTTGAGAACTTTCAGTACTACTGCGTCCTTAACCTCATGTCCTAATAACAGTTCAGCTCTGACCTGGGAACGAGTCCACACCAAAGCCCTCAATCACAGCATGCTCAAGCTCTTGGAAATTCAGACCTTGGCTGAATGACTTTGTTGCTGACCGACCTTAAATAGCAACTCAAGGGCAGGATCCTGACTGGAGTGGCTTGGATTTTGCATCCAACCAATGACCCAAGCTAACCTCAGTTAGCTTGTGAAGTCTTGGAAGATCACAGTTCAAGATAAAGGATTAAGAAAACCGGAGAGGCAAGTTAAAAAAGGTAGGTTGTTCTTTTGGGGTCAGCCTCAGTATAAAAGGTTAATTCTACTGGTCTGCCTGTAACATTGATAACCTTGAAAGAAATGTTGATGGAGTGAAACTACCGTGTGAAGAGATCTTTTGTGTTACCCTGCACCTGGGCTGCAGTTAATACTAATTCCAGTCTGACAGAAGTTATTCTGAAGATTTCATATGGACTGTACTGGCTGGCTGCCACCCACTGTGGTTATTAAGCTGAGCTGTGCCATTTGTTTCTTTATCTCAGGCTGCATGTGCTCAAGCTTTCCCTGAGCTATTGTTGTCAGTTTGCCTACGTTAATATATCACGGCCTCAGGACCACTAATACAAAACATCATGGTATAAGTTTTTGTCTTGTTGAATACTTCATAATTCACCAGCGCTTGTGTCTGGCTAGTGAATTTCAAAGACAGTACATCATGTTGTGCTTTCAGATGCTGAATCTGTCCTTTGGGGTTATAAGTGAATACTACTCTGATGTCACGCAGACACTGAAATATCTCCTGGGTTCAGGCCTTATTCATCTCCCTTTACATTATCTCTGTGCAGCCCTATGCTTAAAAAAAAGACAAGGTGTAATTGCACTTGGTGCTTTACTGCTTGTGAAAGGGCATTCAGGCTTCAGATGGAAAGGTCTGTGATGTGCAGAAAATCAGCAAGCTCAGGCAGGGAACAGGCATCCTCACCTCCAGACAGAAAGGCTGCAGGGTTTCCTTCTGCCTGACATTGTTAGGATCCAGGTCTCCTGTCATCCAGTGACTGCTGCTAAATGCTGAGCAGTTAATAAGCCAGCGGGTGGTTTCTAAGATTTTGAAGAAAAATTCTTTCTGTAGGCTATTTTAGTTTCTGAAGTTTATTCTCCTTTGGATTATCTTTTCAAAGGGTTCTTGTTTGGTCATTGGAACAAAAGGGCATTTGCTGACTCATTGGCTAAAGATTCTTGCTCTCTCTCCTAACCATCACATGATGCTACCGTGTCGTGTTCAAAGACAAAGAACTGCTGTTCAGAAAAAGCTGTAATTTCAAAAAACTGTAACCTCAAAGATAAATGCTTGCTGACAGGGACAACTTAGTAGTACCATGATCAGGAAAAGTGACTCCCTCAGATGAAACAAAAGCCACAGAATGAAGCTTTCTGCTTGCTGTCAGAACAATGCCATCAGCAGCAGCCTTTCCAGAGCATTGCTCTGCAAAAACATGGAAGAGGAAATCAAATCTCTGTCTTCAAATTCTGAAACAGGTTTTAAAAATACTTGTGACCAAACTAGGACTGAGCAGCTCCAGGCTTTCCTTCAGTCCAGATGGCCTAACAAAGAGATACATGGTTGGATGAATGGGTACTAGTGAGCATTTCTGAAGGGCTTTGGAATTATGTGCTCTCATGGCTGGAGACGAAGCTGGTTTTTAACATTTTAGCCAGGCAAATTTATCTACTTCAAGGTAACACATAATCTGTGCTAATTAAGCAATATCAGGTCTCCTGATCTTCAGGCAATTGACTACAGAAATTCTGCTGAGCTTGCTGTTTGGGGGGAAGATAGTAATTTATCCATTCACTGCACCTGAGAATGACATTGAAACTTTAGAAAACACTTTAATTTTTTTTATCTTGTTTTTTTCCCTGCCACTATATAAAAATGCATTTTCTGACACTAGTAAAAAAAGGCTGTTAGAGGTACATCTGTGGCAGACATCCCAGAAATCAGCAATAGAATAAAAGATTAAAGGTGCTTATTTGCTTTAGAGACATCCCAGATGATGGGCAAAAAAACTGGGGACCTAGTTTTGCCAGATGCTAAGTGCATTTCAGCTTTAGGGGAGGGCAAAAAGAGTCAGAGAAGCTCAGCCCCAGTGGTTTTGATCTCTGGGAATTTTGGCCATTGGCCCATCTTAAACGGTTATTATAGGTTTTGCCATTCCATTCCACCACCTTTCCCTTCCCTCCCTCCCTCCCCATTATCATTCCTGAGCTTCAATTTTCTAGCCTGGCTCATTCAGAAGGCCAGTCTTAGGAGCAAGAGGAAATGGAGGTTTTGTTAACTCTGGGCAGTGTCACCATGAATTTTATCCGAGGGGAGTGTGTTAACCCTGAAATGAGCAAGCACTTGTCAACTGCTTTGCAGTTGTGCCAAGGTCACCCATCCTGAGTGACTCAGAAGAGCCATGGCATCCTCTTTAAAAGAGAGGGTTGCTAGAAGGATGTTAATAAATCTAACATGAATAAAAAGGACAAATACTGCCTTGAGAATAAAATGACACCACCCTCTTCCATGTTCCTGCCAATACTTTACATAGTCTATGTACTACTCAAAGAGGATATCAAGGCAGAGATGCCTAAGTGGTACAAAGAAATTTTAATAGCTTTTTGTGGAAGTTTAGTTCTATATTTCTTCATTTTCTCTCTTATAAAGTACCAATGCAGGAACAGAGAGAGGATGGTTTACATTTATAGAAGGTGCCAAAGGCAGAGAAGAAATATAGCATTCAGTACAGTAGAGGAAAAGAAGAGAAAGCAAGAAAAATTGACTCTATTGCTCCAGCTATAAGACACTATGTATTTCAATTCAAGCCTCTGTCGTCTCATGTGCTGAATCCTCCCTGATGGGCTGTTCTGTAATCTTCTCTCTAACAGCCATTTTTCTTATGGATACATCACTTCAGAATCAAGGCAGAAGAGATTTTTGCTAAAGTTGTAGTTGCATGATAACATAAATCTACCCTTGAAGATCCTAGCACTAGATGAAAAGCACTATGGTCCTGTGGCACAGAGCTCCTCTTCAGGTTCAAGTGTATTTAAAATTCATTGGCAGGTGAACCTGGAGGCTTTATGACTGATCAGCCTTGCTTGTGCCACTCCTGTTTCCCACCAGACTGGCACCACCTGCTCTCTTCCAAATCCAATATAAAGCTGACGTAAGCTGTACATTGTGAGAGCTGGCTTATTTGACAGAATTTGGCAATTATTTGGCATGCCATTTAGGCAGCCATGCTTAAACAAGACTAAATGTGTGTCCTGCTTTGTTAGCACAAAGATCTGACATTGATTGGCGTGTAGAGAGGAGAAAAGCCATGGGACTGTGTGCATTCAGAATGGTCTCTTTTACTTCGTGCACTGGCTTTCTTACTTCCTGTGCAGAACTGCTAACCATGTAAGATTATTTGTCTTTCAGTGAACAATTCTTCTTTTGTATTATACATTTTTGATGTCACACAGTAAAGACATGAGCTCAACTATCAACTTCTTCTGTGATGTAATTGATTTAAGAGACAACAAAATTGTGCTCATTGGTAAGACCTTTCTGATTGATATATAGGTATGTCTAAATGATGCATGGTGAAACATAAGTAACAGCTAAAGGGCTTTCGCCTGAGATAAAAGACGCACAGGTTTTGGTTGAGGAACTTGTCCAAGTAGATAAACTTAGAACTTTATGTCTTTTTTCCCATTTCTTTGCTTGATATAAGCTACTAATAAATGCCAGTATGTGCTAGGGACTTCTCATAACAGTGCTGAAAACTTCTGTCCTTTGCATACTAATGTGTGGGCATGTATTTGCTAATATAATGAATTTTTAGTCCGATATTAATTTAATCAGTGTTGTATTTGTCAATGACACAAATCTAAAATACTAATAAAGACATATCAGTGTAATTACAGGAAAGCAGAGTCATAAAAGAGCCATGACTCACAACTTCCAAATAAGAGTTATGAGAGAAAACCAGAAGCAAGGTGTGAACACCTTGGTTTGTAGTTGGAGGTGATATACTGCCTCATATACACTTGTGAGGAGTAGTGTCATAATCTTTACAGAAAGGTATTAGAATTAATAACCCTCTGTGTGTTCCCTTTTGTGACTTTCCCATGGCTGCCTATCAGCAGCAAAACAAGGAACAAAGCTGACTCTCAGCTACGTATTTTAATCTCTTACACTAGCATACCACTACACAGTTTGAAGTCAAATGTGGCAATTGTAAGGTCAGTCCATGAGATCACTACCAGTTGCCCAGGTAGTCAGAGGACTTTTTGGAGCACATGTGAAAAGTGCTCCTGGAGGTCATTGAATCTATTATACTTTAATTTCCTGATCATATATGTGTCTACCTATTGCTTCAGGCATGCAATTCATTGCATGGGAATTTTTCAGAGTCAGAAACATGTTAAATACCTTCCTTTCAAATTTGTGAGATGTGAAGAAGCAGCCTGAGCTTCTCACTTTTCATTTAGTAGGGGCCAAAGACTCATTTTAAAGAGACAGGTGATAGCAGCTTTCTTTTGCTGAATAGTTTCTCTTCTGCAGTTAGAATTTGAAGATTTGGATTTTCCAGTTATTTTGGAGAAGAACATCATAGGAACCTATTTCATAATTTGCATTTTTAAGTTTAATCTAACTTTACCACAAAAAACTTTTCTTTTGTACCTTTATGCTCTTCACTCCAAAAGTCATTATATGAAAATTATCTTATCTTTACTTTTAGCTGTTTCTCTCAAAAGCATTAGGTAAAACACCAAACCAAAGCAAAACTAATAATAAAAAAAAAAAAGGCAACCACAAGCCCAACCACTCAAGTAAAGCTTTCACCTGGAAAGCTGCTAGTGCTGTTAATATTATCATGATTTCAGCATAAGACTCTAACTGTAAATTTGCATGTTTCAAAATAATTTTAAAAAACCCTCAGATTCTGGATGGACTTCAAAAAATTACAAATGAAGACCGAATGAAGGCTTGTTTTGGTTTTATACATATTTCACATTAATAACGGCTAACTGCTCCTCAGTGTAATCCTGACTAGCTCATTGTTTTTCATTTTTATTACATTTTAATATGCTGTAAAGCTTCTTTCTCAATGCTCTGTGTGCTCTTCTAACACTGGCTAGTCAAGAAATTTGAATAGGCTAGATGAAAGGGCATGGTTTTGGTAATTTGTGCCAAAAATATTTTAAAATCTTCACAGTAAGTTTTTGTGATTTTGTAGTTTTGTCTGAAAAGTAGACATCACTTTTTAAACAACGCATTAACGCTTCTTTTTAGCACTTTGTGCTGGAATAGCAATGTATTAGTTGTTTTTATTGACAAGCTGTAGTGTAATGGGGAGGGTATTATCTGTGCTTATGCATACATGGTGTCAATAAGTGCATTAATGTTTTCAAATTTTTTTAGGTCCTGATGAAGATGAGGCAACTTCACATCTTGTGTTCTTGCTTGTAAAGCTCAACAGAAACTTTACACTTTCCTACGAACACTAAATCGGTTTCATAATATCAGATATTTTGCACTGAATTTTGACATCCACATATGTCCAGGTGCACTAAAACCTTGAATGACACACCAAGCCGAAAGTGGGTGTACGTTTGCCAAGCAGATGAGGACAGTGTGACACAGGAACAGACTGCCCAGAAAAGTTGTGAATGCTTGGAAGAGTTCAAGGCCAGGCTGGATGGGGCTTTGAACAACCTGGTTAGTGAAAGATGTCCCTGCCTTGGCAGGAGATTGGAATTAAATGACCTTTATGGCGTCTTCCAACTCAAGCCATTCTATGATTCCTTGAATGTAACTAGCTGGTTCTCTCTAACACTCAAGTACCATTAAATAGGTTCCAATGAAGAACAAATGCAATTTTCTTCTTTTCACTTTTCATTTGGAAGTAAAATACAGGAAATGAGTTATGGAGACCAGATAACTTGCAGAAAATCATGGCATGGTGTGGTGAGTGGGAGCTATCCAGATTGGCTGACATGCTGGTGTTTGGGAACAAGAAATACTAGTTTTAGAATCAGTGATGCTAGACAGGATTGGTTGAAAGAGTAGTCATGTTATGCCCCCATCTAAGAGCATAATATGGACTGTCACTGCTGCAAGTTACATGCAAAAGTATCCCAGTGCAGGACTAGATGCAGGAAGTTCTTTATCTCCAGCAGTTGTTTGATGTGTTCTGTCCTCACATGTTTTCCATCTTAAGTCTTGTATGTAAAAGACAATGGAGGATGTTCTGGTGAAAACTAAAGCAGCAGGTTCCACTAGGTGTGCATGATCTCTGTGCAATCCTCCGGTATCCAGGTAATACCCTGAACAGGTAAGACCCTGAAAATGAATAAATTCAGTTATATTTTGACACAGAGAAATATGCAAAGATACTAAACAAAGATAGCGATTTCCTTTAATATACTCTTTTAACCTCCACATTTGATGTGCTTTAATTTGTTTCAATAATTCATATTCAGATGTGGAGAAATACAAGAATAACCTCATTGAAAGTTGTACCCTGGTCTCGGTTGTAAATATTTACATTGGAGTAATCCTACTTTTTATCCAAAAAGTAAAGTAACTGATCATAAACTAGATTTCTGGTATGACAAGGTAATGGAATTTTCCATCTCAAAATGTTTAATGATTAAAAAAGCATCCAAAACTGGATATGATAATGAACTGTTCAAATATCCTGAAATCTTTTTAACTTTTCATCCCAGTAATTTACAGAATCATTAATTGCAAAGCTACATAAAGTATTTCCAGTTGCAGGTTCTAAGAGGGAATTATGACCGTTCAGCTTACAAGACATCAATGCTTTAAAAATCAATATATTTTATACACATAACTCTTATATGTGCTGAAAGTCAGAATAAGGTTTCTGAGTCCTGGCAGAAAAGAATGTAGATTTTTGGAGGGAATGTGGTTCTTTGATTACATCATGCTCATGCAAACTGAGCTGGAGTTTTGTAAAACTCTGAGCATGGATGGAATTTTATGAACCCATAAAACTTTAGACCTGAGGCTCAGCTTCAGAGGGCTTGATGTGCTTCAGACATTCATGCTTAATTATTTTGGAAGAACACATCAGCATTTCTGTTCCTCACCAACCAAAATGCCTTGAGCCTTTGAACAAATTATTCTCTTATGTATTGAAGACTTGCCAATACTGCCTTTTTTTTGTCCTGCAGAAAATACATTTTATGAGACAAATATGATATTGTTATGAACAGATTGGAAGGTAGCCTGCTGTCTTTATACAACCTGTTCTCAATCTGCGGAATCACTGACACATTTATAGGCAGGCAGTGCATTGGCATTCACTTTGAACCATTTATTAGAGTCAGAATTGAATCTCTGTTCATCTCCCATGAAAGATAGATAGACAAGGTAAAATGGTGAATATTCTGTTCCTACTCTTAGCTCCTTTGCTCAGTCCATCTCCGGTAGCACAAGGTTTACTACGCAGGAACTTTCTTTTGCAGATAAACCCTAAATTCCCTGCCTTTGGAATATTCAGTGCATTTTCACTGCTGTCCATTAAAGTGGTAGGTATGCTGCTATTTGAGGTCACCTCAGACAAATATTCTGTGTCATTGCTCTGCTGTCTATCTTATGCTAGAGATGGATGCTTGTCTTTCCATAATAAATTATGAATCAGGGAAAAAATGATGTGGTTAGCCACATGTTGGCTGGTGTGCAGCTAAGAAATTAACAGATTACTGTTGTTTAAATTGCTATAAATGTTGCTCATGATTGAAGTACAGCTCATCTATTTCTTTCTACTATAGTTTTTCTTGCTGTTGCCAGCGGCATACAACACAAGTCTTGCTGTTATCTGAACTGCTCCAAGATTCTCAGGACTATGAGATCCAAAGTATTGACTCAAGAGCAACATGAATTTTGTAATCTCTGTGAAATATCACTTTAAATAATTCCAATAGTTAACTTCAAAGTAAGCTTTGGCAAGAGTTCTTACCATAGATTAGTATGAACATTTTTAGTTGTACATTAATTTGGAATCGTGGGAATTGTACCAATGGGAAAAAAATGAGGTTGAACTAACTTTTACTTTATTGAAGTTTAAAGTTTGTCTCAGCAGAGAATCAAACCTGGATAAGTTCATATGTACAGAAAATCTTTTATAACCTCTATTTTAGGCATCAAGCCAAGGTGTTCTGAATCACCTTCTCTGGAGACTGCTTACCTCTTTCCCCTGATACAGAAAAGTTAGATTTCCACTACACCTGAGGTGTCTATCCTCTTTTGGATATTTGGTTCAGTGAAGGCCACAAAATACTAACAATTAGGCTTCCACTGGAAAATTTCATAAGCTTTCAATTACAGAGAGATGTTATCAGCATATTAATGATAATACTTAAATCAAATCATAGGTAGACTTGCAAAACTTTGTGGGCATGTAACTATGCTTTTGATAGTTACCAGAGAAACAGCTGATGCTGATGTTTTACTGTTTTGTTTGATATAATCAGTGAAAAGGGATTTAAGAATATATAAGTAGGAAAATCACTCTGGATTTCATAATTTACATATCAGTGTAATGCTACATTTTTGCTCTTTGTTGAATCTAGTTCAGAGATACTGGGTGGCAAACAATAATAGTGTCATTATTGCCTCTATCATAGCTCATTAATGTGTTCTAGTAGTCATTAACTTTGCAAGGAAATATTGATTCCTGTGGAAAAAAAGGCTTTAAGTTAAAAATAAATAAATGAAGAAATGGCTTCAGGAACACTGCATATGCATTTAGTTCTTATCATCATTGTATTTTCACATTGTTTATGACACTGCTCATTTCTAGTACAAATTCTAATGGTGTAATCAAAATGCATTGTGTTCCACTGTCATTTGATATTTGTTGCTTTTATAATTGTAATGCCATTATATGAGGAAACAGTTTCCCTCTCATCAGAATCTTCTTTTAGTAAGATAGAGAAATGACTTTTGTTTATCCGTGGCATACTTATAAATCCTGGGTA
This sequence comes from Chiroxiphia lanceolata, assembly GCF_009829145.1. Lineage (NCBI taxonomy): Eukaryota > Metazoa > Chordata > Aves > Passeriformes > Pipridae > Chiroxiphia > Chiroxiphia lanceolata. The sequence goes on along the minus strand of NC_045637.1, from coordinate 118,158,700 downwards.
TAATTCTTCCAGTTTGTAAGACCTGTTTCATCGTTATTACATAGTTCTAATGAGCTCAGAAACATAGACACTTATACCAATTTTTGGGTGTAAATAAAGTTAAATCATACTACTCTGAGTTAGTATACAAATCAAGTGGCTATACTTTCTTTTCAGTATTCAGGTGAACATACCCAGTTGCTTGTCAACAACATGCATATTTTCAGAAACTTCTCAGGGCTTTCATCAATTGTGAATACAAAAGAAGTTTCTGCAAACTTGGGGTGTAGCTGTTATTTTTCTTCAACAGCAACATGTGTCTGAGTTGTCTCTTCTGGTTCTATTACATTCACCACTGTTGATGAATCTCTAAGATGCAAAATGTGCAGGTGTTTTTCTGAGATATTTGATCTCATTTGCTTCCCACATTTTATGATTCGGGGACATATTGAGCTTGTAAAATTTGCCCTTTAATTTCTACATTGTTTTTCTTTTCTGGAAATCTTTAAGTCAATGGTCTTCATGTGTGTTTGCAGATTTTCCAGGTTAAGTAAGCTGCCACTCAGAATTGCCATTCTGGGTGTCTGACGGCTTCAGATATAATTTCTCCTTCTTGACTTCAATACATGTTTTTATGAATTATACATTGTTAGAATTTCCCCTGAAAGCTTAAATTTCATTTATATGCTGAGTTAAAACTTATCTAGTGGTTGGTCCAAAACATGGTCTAAAATGCAGCACAATTTTACTCAAGTTAATATGACCTACCTGGTTTGTTATCTTCAGTATTAACTACTCCCTTAATCTTTGTGTTAGCTTGATTCCTTTCCCAAAATTGATTTATAAAAAATATTAAGTAACTACGGGCCAAAAACTCTGCTCTGTGGCAATGCCCTCAAAAATACAGCCACAGTCTGGTGCTTTCCAGTGAGATCAACAAGACGTATCCTTGATCATTTTTAACTCATTTAATGTATGCCATGCTGATTTTATGTCCTAGTTTATTAATCAGGTTATTGTGCAGTATGAAGTTAGTTTTACCTCACAGAGATCTAAGTGTATTGTATAACACAACCTTTATCAATCAAAAATGTAACCTCATAAAATATTGAATTAGATTGAGATCTATTATATATAAGAGCATTTAGATTAGTACTTCATTATACTGCTGTGTTTTAATTGAGCCCCCTATCAGCTATTCCAATTATTTTATTTGGGATCAATGCAGGATGACAAAGTCTGTAATTACTTCAGGTATTGGCCCACTTAGCCTTTTCTAAGTCTTGGCAGGAGATTATTTTCTTAGCTTGCTCCTCTGGAAGTTACCATTAAGTATTGGAAATGAACCTTTGGTCTCATTGAAAATCCACATCAACAGTTCAGTCATCTCCTATACCAGTTCTCCTCTAGCTATTAGTTGAGAGTTATCTGGATGTGCTGAGTCAAAACTGTTTATTAATTAAATGAACTTAAAATAGCTTCTGTTGTAACATCTTGTCTCACTACCAACAGAATGGGTTCATTTTAACCAATATGTATACATATAATTTACTTTTTACAAGCAAAATACATAGCAGAAATATTTATTGAAAATCCCTGTGTTATTAACACTTGCCCCTTGCTTATTGAACAATATCCCAATACAATTAAGATACTGATCATTATTAGCGTAGTAAAAGGTCTCTTCCTTTGGCATTAACTGTAGTGGTCACAGACTCTTCTTACGACTTTCAAGTTTCCTCATTAGTGGTTTGCTTTCCACTGGGTAATTAATATTCATTGTTATTATCATCCCATTTTCTAAATGACATTTTCCAAGAGATTTGTTTGTTTTCCTGTGTTTCATCTGGGTTCTTAATTAGTGTCTCCTCTTGTCTTGACCATTGTGACCTCTAGGGAAACGTTCCAAATCACAGTTTACTTTTTTTTATAACTATTATTTATTTTAAATTATTTTTCACAGAAAATCCACCTTATGTTTGTTCCATTTTTTCTTAACATCAATCTTTGATGTCCCCAAATACATATTCTTGGTATGGACTCCATTGCTTTTGCACACAATGCGTATAATGAAGTCATGAACTCCTGTACTCAAGCAACTGCATTTTACTCCTGCAGTTAATTTCTGTTTCTGTCTAGATAATGTAAACTTTATATATTTACTTTTTTTTGGGTATGTTGGAGGCAATGCTTTTTGACCCAGGAAACTGTCATCTGGAGTTTGTGTATTCTCTGGTGGCTGTAACACTGGCAGTATGACACTTCCCATCTGATGTGTCCCTGTGCGGAAATTTAACAGTCCTTCCAGTCAAGAGAGAAAATGAAGGACCTGCAAAAAATATTCTTAGATGAGTATCACCCAGTCATGGGTGATTCTGTGTGAACCTTTGATGATACTGATGTCCCCAAAAGTACCTGTTGACCTTTTCGAATAGAGGGTGAGTGGGACTTTAGAGGGATGTGAGAAGGTTAGGGATCTGTCTCATCCTCTTTCTTAGTGTTTCCAGATTTAATTTGTTTTAGCTCTTCCCTGTCTCCAAAGAATATTATGTAAGAGAACTGGGGTTCACGCTAGATTTTGAACATTGTGACCAGAATCTGTATATTCCTGAATAGAATATTCTTGGAATAACAAGGAGTTATTTCTGGTATAATATAGGCCATGCTTTTGCAATATTTTCTCTCCTTACTCCCTTCAGTCATGTCTCCAGTGAATTTTCAAAATTCTTGCTTCAGCCGTAGAAAAAATGTGGGCATAGAAAAATTAGGTTGGCATGAAAACAAAGTTAAGGTTTAAAAGTCTTTCTTCTTCTGCCATTTATCATTTTGCAGTCAGACACGTTTCCTATGTGCTTAAATAAATTGTTCCCCTCTTCCATGAATTTCCGTGCAATCCCATGTGGTTCAGACATTTCCACAGCAATGGTTGCTACTGTAACTACTTCTTATGGGAAATATTCTTGTTTACTAAACCCTCATATTAGATTAGTGACATTTTATTGCACTAGATGTAGAAATACTCAATGAATAACAAATCACTGCAAAAAGCTTTTCAGAAGCAATACTCCAAAGCAGTGCACTGAAAGGAGAATGTTGTGGTTGGATTAGCAATGGTCATAGCAAAAGATATATTGACCCACTTCCACTAACAATCCATCAGTTACTACAGCAAGATGAATCTAGCAATATCAGTAATATTTCCAGCTGAAAACCTTTAGTATCAAGCCATGCAGGCTCTGTGTTATCGTTTGAGGAACTGTTCTAATGTAGCTTTGCATTTCTGTTTGCCAAGAACTGACTGCTATATTGAAAATGTACAATTATTCATTTCAGTGGAAATGACTTCTGATAACACCCAACCCCTAAATTCCCTCTCTTTCTCATGTGCTGTGTTGAGCATCTCTTTATTCCTGATTTATTACAGGAAAGAAAAATGTTTTTCAGCTCTTTATTATTTTTGTATTTTATCATGGTTATGTTTTTCTGTTTATGTTTGGGGGTTTTTTTGTTTGTTTGTTTTACTTAATTTGTCCTACAGCCTACATTGGAATAATTCAAATCTAGATTAAGTAAGATCAGTTTAGGTTTTGCTGAGTTAGTTAGTTGTTCTTTCAATGTTGCATGGCTTCAGATCAGAAACAGGTTCCACCTGCTGCCCTATCTCATCTATTTAGGCTTAGCTGTCAAATACTATTTATGTTTTGAAAAATTTTATGGGAAAGGATGAATTCTGTCCAGTAGAGAAGGCTAATAAGACAATCTTCAGATGCATTGATCAAAGCCCATCATGTCAATGTGATACTAGTGCATTGTTCCCACAAAAGTGGTTGGATTTATTTCCATTTGAAGGTTGAGTAATGTATGGTTTGAAAATCTCAGGCTCTGACCTACAAATCCATTTTTTTAAAGGATTATTATTCTTTGCAAAGATTTTGGGTTTTATTCCTTTTTAGAAATGTATTTCTCAAAGTGAACCCAAATTTGAATTTCTATTCCATTTGTGTTTAAAAAAATATTTTAACTGCTTATGTAAAATAATTTATTTACACTTACACTAATCAAATAGATAACAAAAAAAGACCTTTGTCCTCAGAAAAGTCATTGATTATTCCAGGGGAAAAATTAAAAGGAAAAAGGTAAAAAGCAAATGAAGAAAAAACTGTCCCAAGGAACTGGAAGAAGGGAGCAGTTGGGAAGAAAAGGAAAAGTAACTTATTTGGTATCTCTGAGGGCCTACATCTGGAACTGGTAGAGAAAAAATTGTTTTAAAAGCTTGTGATATCACATAAAAGCTGGCAAACTCATTCTGAGGCAGCGATGGAAAGCTTTTAACTGGAAAAAACAGAGAGGGAATAAAAAGAGAGACTTTTCTCCAGTAGCTTTCCAGCAGACTGATGATATTACTGCAGATGCCTCAAATACAAATTACTTGTATTTGTGTCTATATCTATATCATCTCTATATCTGTCTATCTTTCTATGCTAGTTTTCTTTTTTGATTGATCAAAGATTTTTTCTATGCTTATTGAAAGCCACTCGGAGATATTACCAAGCCAATTATGTGATTCGAAAGGTTTACACATCCAGCATGCCAGATGAACCTCCTGTGGAGACACCACTTTTTACTTTTTGATGCAGTAAGCTGTGATTTGAATCCAGAATACCAGAGCTGAAATCTAGTGTTCTAAGGCCTGTGTAAATGTACCCGTTATCTCAGAAAGAGCAGTTATTTTCTAATATAAATTAAAGTACTGTCTTGGAATGGCAAAAAGGCTAAACTAAGATCAAAATGCTATTCTAAACTAATTCAGCTAAGGCATTAACAAATAATTACCATAAGGTGTTCAATTATTATATTTTAACAGTATTTTTTTTATAGTCTCAAGCAAATACATTTGTTTATCCCAGTAGCACATCCCTGTGCTACTGGGATAAACAGGAGTTTTCATATTGTGCTTCACAAATTCGGAACCATTAAAAACAAACAAACTATTTGGGATCACATGCATATAACTAAAAATTTGAATATTCACAACTGCAAGTGTGATATTTCATCCTGGATTCTGTTGACAGTGGATGGTGACACAGAAGAAGGGGTTGATGCTCACAAGTGAAGCTCTTTCTGTATTTTATGACTTTACTTCAAGGTCCAGATAGCATTTTTTGTACTTTAGTTTACTGTCTATAATCTAGCAACACAGATGTTGGCTGCCCTGTTTTGGTAACAGCAATTTACTCCTGTTTCATCCAACCTGATTTAAGAGACAGGTATAGCTCAAGGGAAAAATATCTGCTACTAAAACTGAATTCCAGTAGCAGCATATTGTTTTTATCTGTACTGCTAAAGAGGATCAGTAGAACACGTGCTTTAATGAGAATGAGGTGAGGTGCATGTCTAAGGAGTGTCATCCTGAAGCCTGATCAGGGAAGAGAGATTATTCATTTGAATCCAGAGTGCATCCTTTGATTTGAGACAGAAATATAATTTAAAATGGCTAATTAAAATTTGTAATTCTTTTTCTTTCTTTGGTTAAAAATAAAATACCATATTGCAAAATTTATAATTCCCTGATGCTTTGGGGAAGGATTTTTTTCAATAAATAAGATTCTACAGGCAGCTACAAGCTCTGATTGTGCAGCTGAAGGACTTTGCACTAAGTCTGAAAAAGACTCTGTCAAACTTTTCTCCAGTAGAGGTCTGTATACATTTAGCTGCTCTCAGCCTAAAAATCTTAGATGATATCTGGAGGCTAAATCCTACTCTTTACATTTTTTTGATAAAAATAAAGGTCCATCTTTTTTATGGGACTCTTTCAGAAGAAAAATATTTCTGCTGTCTGATGATCAGTCAACATTAAAGAAGATACGTAGATAGGCTGAACATAAGACTTTGATAATAATTCAGTTTAAGAGAACATATTAATCTCCAGGATTTCTTATTTGTTTCCACTGTACTTTTAATGTAGCAAATTCTTATTTCTTTATTTAAATTTATAATACTACATATGAATATTTCACATTAGTAAATAGAAATGCTTAAGTGGGAGTGCTTCTGCACTGGAAAAGATGAGACAGCAATACCTTATATGACTACCTAGAAAGACTATATAGAATACTCCTGAAGGTAAAACAGATATTTCCTGTGTCTGATTTAGCTGATGTTCATGTTAGCAAGATGCTGGCATTAAGGAAAGAACTGTAGAGAAATCAGGTTTTGACTTATCAGTGTTACAATACCACAGGTTATCAGATATTCTCTACCCTTCATTCTTAGATTGACCTCTCAAGGTATTTTACAGACATGCTTTCCATGCTGTAGACTCAAGATAACACTTCTAGAGAATAGCAAGAGCACATGCAGGAAGTCTTCTATCTAGATAAGGAGAGCTGGATTAGTCTCTTTTTTTTGCTTTAACTTGGTTGTGCATACATCAAACGTGTCTAAGATAAAATCTATTGCCATTTGAACTATTTTATTTTGCAGAGTTACAGTTAGTTCTTTCTTTAGAAAAAAATTCTATCCAACAAGTTTATGTAAGTGTTAAGACTTGGTTCAGCCTCCTTTTATTATTTATAGATAAACAAATAAAAAAGGACATAAGCAGCCATAGATTTTTTTTTTTTAAGCCTTATCAATAAATTATAGTGTTGCTATGAAAAGCGTACTGTGTAAATGCATTTTCTGCTAGCTATATGTTAAAATCTCACAAGGGCATGAGGAATTGAAAGTGTCTTTCTAATGGATCATACATCTTTGAAATTATTTGGATTCATGGATTAAATGTCAGGTTTGAAAGCTTTTGGTGATTTATTTTAGATCTTAGAAGAAATAACATCTCTACTGCAAAATAAAATTATTGCATTTTCATATTCTGCGTTAGTTATTTCCAGAAAAATATTTTTCAGAAAAATAGCCTGGTGATGCTTTTTTCCCCCCCTTCTTGGAAGTTTCTTGGATTTCATGTTACATTTGTAATTAATACAGTTGCCAGGACGAAAAGTGGAAAAGGTCTAGGTGGAGTGCTTTGTTGGAATAATGTGCACCATACGTTGAAAAGAAGATGACCCTGGCTGAATGTGCTGATACGGTTCCTCAGGTGCCAGTACACAGAACTTCAACAGAATTTAGCAGAGAACTTTAACTCCAAAAAGAATTGAAGTACTGTAGCAAACCTTTACGTCCCTTGAAATAGTAGTGAAGGCAAATATCAAAAGTATTTATCATGTAAAAATGGGGTAGAAAGAAGGCTGTGTGTCCTTTCCCCTGCCCCAGGCAAAGTGAGAAGTATTGACAGAGAGATGATTGACAGTCAGTAAAAGCAATAGAAGGGTTCTTTGGCCTTTTTATGGATTTAAATCAGATTTGGAAACACATTAAATAGAATTAAGTTCAGACATTTAATTGTAATGCCTCAGTTAAGAGCTGAGTTACTTTAAGCACCTCTGTAATTGAAGAAGATTGATAGACATGTCTGAAGGCAATTCAGCCTCCTTAGTATCTGGACTGTCCCTCTGGTATTATCCCACTCTCTCCTCTGTGATAGAGAGTTTCCAGACTGAAATTTTTCAAGTAAGTGTCTAAAATGAGACAGTTTGAATCCAGGTCTAAGAAACCAAAATCATTTTTTACTGGTGTAGAGATGCAGGGACAAAATTATTTATGGAGCTAGCTTTACAGGGATTGAACATAGTGTAGCTCTGTTTATTTGCCTTAGTTTACCTGCAGTTTAATAGCACTTTTTCCTGAAATGTCTAAAGAATTTTCTTTCAACTGATTTCTTCATAAAAAAAGCAATAGAGACCAATCTATTCTTCAAATGACTGCAAAATTATTCTGGCAGAGGAGATTATAGATAAAGATGCAGTCTCCCTATTCCAATAATCATGAAAAATATCAATAAGGTAATGTGCAGTGATCCCTTTTACTTTTTGAATGAAAAAGTTCTGGATCTTACATGACCTTTAAATGCAACTCTGGGAAAGTGCTGTACACTGAGATTAGGATTTAATGAGTACAGATTTAAGAGAGGGATCATGCAAGAGTTAAATTTAGACTGCCAGAGAGAAAATGTAGATGAATGAATTGAAATTTTTCTGAATGTTACAAAGAGAGAAGACATCAAGATCTCCATGCAACACTGAGAAAATGAAGGACTAAATTTCAATGAGTTAAGGCCTGTGAACAATTTCAGAAAAGGATTGCCAAATAAGCAAGGAATATTTTGTGTTAAGTGAATTGCAGATTTTGTGATATGAACCAAGGGAAAGCCTTGATGTTCTACTAACCTTTGCCTGAAGGCTCAGTAGAAGTCTCTTTCAGGAGTACAGTATTAGTAAAAACACCAACAGACTGTATGTAGTGTGAACAGGGTAGGAAAAAACCCTAAAAATTCTGTAATGTCATTATACGTGTTTCAGAAACAATTTTATATACTGTGGTGAAGTCTGATAATTTTTCCTAGAAAATGTTATAGAAAGAGAATTGATCTAAATATAGGACATAAAAGTGATTGAGACACAGGGAAATAGCTTTGTGTAAAAATAGACTTAAAATGTTGTGACTATAATCAAGAAAGAGAACCAAAATGAAAGGACATGACAAACTGGTGAATTAAGATAATTCGGGTGTTCCCTTTTCAGTATACAAGATCAAAAGGAATTCAGATGAACTGAAAGTAGAGAATATAAATCTGATAGAATGTTTCAAGTTGCTGTTTTCAGTTGCTGTCCACTACCTGCTATCACACTGGTACCGCTCCCTGGCAGAACTCCTGTTCAGACTTGGTATTACATTAATAATGTGTCAGTGTTAGCTGATGGTTACAGCTTAGACTGTGTAACGTAAGTAAATGCTTTCCAGCCATTTTTTCAGGGGACAGAGGCCTGCACCACAGCTCTTACCTTTCTTCATAATCTCTAGGTTAGGTTAAAAACTGCTAACATTCCCAAGTGCAACAGTGCTAGACTTTTTCTTTTATCTGGGAATGTCATTCCTTTGCTGTAGGAAGAAATCCTCTAGTAGATACTAGTTTCCAGAGTGGCCACCCGACTAAATTCATGCTTACTAATCAAATGGGGAGAAAAAAAATAAACTTAAAAGCCAAGTGAAAATACAGATCTGCTCGCCAGAGTGCCTTGCTCCCTTTTTTTTTTTTTTGTATCAGTGGAGCTTAACCTCCATTTGGTGCTATTGAGCAGAACAGTCCTGTTAAGCAGAGTGGAAAGAGATTGAAAATACAGATACAAATATCAGTGTTGGTTGGTTGCCTTTAAAGTACTCAGGAACATAATCCGAGAAAGTACAGACAGTTTGAGGTAGAAGTTTACTATTAGAAAGAAGGAAACAGGAAAACATAAGGATATGAAAAACACAACAGCAATTAAAAACATACATTCTCTTTAAAAACACATTGTAGGATGTTAAAAGGGCTGTTAAAAGCATCCCTGCAACTAGGGGCTGTGGGCTGCTGCTCTTTAGCAGATACATAAAAAAACCTCTATGGCTTTCTTAGGCACAGGGATGAACAAAACCTCTCAAGTTTTTGACCAGTAGATAAAAAAGGTTTCATATGTGGTCAAAATAAATAATATTCATAGTCTGAATAAGTGTTTATACATGCTGTCTTGTTGTCTTAATGGACAGTTATTGTACCAAATATAGCACCGCTATGGAAGATAAATACCTGAAATTGAAACGTTATTCATGGCCAGTTTAAAAACAGCAGTGGAACATGTTTAAAACAAGAATTACATAACTTCATATTTATAACACTACATTGAAAGACACAAACATTCTCCCCTTGGGAAAAAATAAATTTGAAAACTTGATTCAAGTTACTCTGGAGATATAGTTAACCAAGAGATAAATATTCTGAACTGTTGCTGGAATAGCTGCATGGGTAAAAATGCTTTAAAGATTCTTGATTTTTGCTTTAGCCAGGACGGACGAGGGGGAAGGAAATAATTCTGTGTGAAAAAGGAAGACAGGAATTTTGGTGAATAGCTTTTTAAAAAGCTTTGATGGCTAAAAGATGTATTTTCAAGTACAGAAGAAATACAATTTAAGCAACATGAGTATTAGTTATAGCTATTTAAGGATGAACTAATGCAGTCCTGAGATTTTGAAATGAGACAGGACTGCTGTTTGCATGTTTCTTTTGAAAAAGGCAGGAAACTTCAGTATCTGCCTCAGTGGAGAATGCTTAGGAACATGCTGTGTGTGAGCACTCTGCCTTCCCCATCACTTGTATGAAAGCCCAGTGCATATTTTAGTCTGAATCAGATGACTGCAGGAGGTACAGAAATGTGTGGTTGCTGGTGAGTGAGTGATGTTCTTCCTGAGTGAAGGTGAAAAGTCAGTTGTACATGTTTTTCTCTGCCAGTCCTCGCCTACCAGAAACTACCAAGTGAACGTGGCATCCACCTCCAACATAACTCCACTAATTCATCTGGTTTTATCCAAACTGACCTCTCAGTAGTCCATGTGGGGTGTTGATACTGGAGGCCCTCTCAAATCAAATTCTGAGGGGAAAAGATTTGTATCTTGATTCTTTACTCCATTACTTTTCCACGAGTTTGATTTTTAACTCCGTCTTTTTTCTTGCACTCTCCGAGAAAGAATTACATTGAACTGAAAAATCAGGATTGGAACGTGGATGGGAGTGGATGATCCAATTAAAAATCAAACTTTCATGCACAGTCTTTCTTCTATCATCTCCTGATCGGGGTGCCTGACATTTAAAGTGAAATATGCAACTAAGCTACTTCACGTCCGAGTCTATGAGGTATCATGTCTCACCTTTTAAAGGTTAACAATGGCACTTTAGGCAGGTTCCATTTCTTTGTAAAATGTGCACTCACACCATATTGAAGGCTAAGGATCTCTGGAGCAACAAATGCTTTACTGTGGGATTATACCTGATTATTTGCGCAGACTGTTAGCCTAGGAAAGCAGTTCAGACTTAGCTGTAATGGGTGGGATAAACAACTTGATACCCTGTTTCCACAAGTGCATTAATTATCTTAACCAGTTTGGTTCACTGCAGTCCCTCATTTGTGCTTATATTGACTTTTAAGATAATTAAATACATTATTTTACAAACTCCAGAAGACTTTAAGACAGAATAATGAATGAATCATTGACTAAAACTGCACTCAATAGGCTATTATAATTTCCCTTAATACAGCTATATCGAAAGGTTCTACTTCATTTCAAAGATTACCGTTACCGAGCAGTAACTGCAAAGACAGAGAAAAAGCCACTCAGAGCATCTGACAATAAAGAGACAACATGAAAAATTATGGTTGTGAAAAGAGTGAGAAAGTAGTTTTCAAAGTCAGTTTAAATTGAAAGGTAGTTGACTTTCTGGTCCAAAAGTAACTCTGATTCTGCTGCCATATATTTAGGATGGGTGAACTCATCTTGCCTAATTTTTGATGCTCTCAAACACTGTGGATTCAGAGGTTTACTTGTGTGGCCAGCATCACTGTATTAACATTTCAGTTAACATCTCCTGTGACCAAGAATAAGAGGCGAGGAAAGTGGGTCTAACATCGACACTAAAAATGTCATTAAAATGGAACTCTGATGAGCTGCTGTTCTGCAAAATTCCTTTCCAAATAACCCTCACCGAGCCATCACTTGACATATTATGTGGACTTTTCAGTACATTTGAACAAGTACTAAGATTCTTGGCAGAAAAAAAGGAAAAAATATTATGTCCCCTTGAAATGATGCAACCCCCCCATGTTAGTGTAGCTGTTGCAGAATAGATAAAATCTGATCTCATTTTGGAAAAAATCTGAATAGTCACAGAGAAATGATACACGAAATGGAGGAAGTTATTAAAGAGCTTCCACATACAGAGGAGCTTGTTAAAAGAAGGTGATTATTGATTTTGTGATTACTGGGAAGCATTCAGACCAAATGACTCCTGTGAGTGTAGTCAGATAGATTAATGTCTTTATGCTATCAGTTGCACCTGCCATTAACTGAGTTTGCAATTAATGGAAGGCCACTTTTTAAAAACAGTTCTGTAGAGGATTGCACAGGAACATAAAAGACTGGAATGTTATTGCAGCTTGATGAAGTGAACACATTTAGAAATTATGTAGTTGTGGTGCGTGGGAACATTTAGCTGCTTTATAGGATATTCCGAATTTGTTTTTAGGCTCTTTCTGGGGAGCTTATACAGTAGAAAGGAAATAGGTACAGAACCAGGTGTAACTTCAAATAAAAGATAAAATGGATAAATAATGTGAGCAGGTGAGAAAAAATGGAAATCATCTAGAGATAGAAACATAGCTCATCCACAGCAGGTAAACAGGGCAGGAAGCCCTGCCACCCAGGGGGGCTGCTCCCCAAGCTGGTCTCTTGGTGTCCCAAACAGCTACTCCAGCCAGGGAAGAGCCATGTTCAGTGGAGACAGCCAAGGGTGGAAGTGCTGTGGGCACCCTCAAGAAGATGGATGATGTGCTCACTGAGCTGGAAGCAGTGGACCTTCCATTAGTGGATACATTGCTTCCGACTTATGATGGATAGCTTCACACTATGGATCAAAACGTCACAGGATAAAAAACGCAACTCAGGAAGGATAATTTACAAGATATTTACAAGATGGTGTTAGGAACAAGAACCAAGGGATACATTAAATTAAGCCATATCAGTGAGAAAATGTATCAAAGCTGAGTAAGCTATTTGGCAGCACTTTTCTCCCATCATGAGGTAAATGACAAGATAGTGGCAAAATATGAGATTTATATTAATGAAGTATTCTCTGAGGCAACCTTAGTGCTGTAGATCATGGAATATAAGGAGGAAGGGCCAAGTGCCTCGGTGTTTAACCAGGACTCACTTTAGGTTAATGCTGAATAGATGTTCATGATGTAGAATTTAACCAAACTCCTAAAACATTAGATATCAAATGATGTAGAAAAGTTTTTGCAGTATTTACACAATTTTAATGTAAATAATTATAAAATATGAACTCCTCAGGAAGCAGCTGCAAAACTTGTGTTTCAACAAGTCTATCAAATTTCCACTTAAGGGTACTTTTAGGATAAGAATAAACATAATCGATAATGACTTTGAAGAGATGACAATAACAACCTTCAGAGGACAATGTTTTCTTCAAACATCAAGATTTTAATACTGGTTATTATAGAAGGACTAAAGAATTAGCCTTCCACTTGCTATTGAGTGGGACTTACGCACTTAATTTCCTTTAAGTGCTTTGCATTTTGTAGCACAGAAGTACAAAAAAATGTACCTTCAAGGTTCTGTATGCCCTGAAAATAAATGCAAATGGATGCAGACATGACTGGAATAGCTGCCTTTTTATATGAGGGCTTGTTTTATACTGTTTGGAAAATAAATGCCTCCAGATGACCCACTTGATTTTATATATGTGAGTAAACTCAGTATTGCACCAAGAGAGAATGTTTTTTAATGCATGCATTTTGCTGAATCTCAGGGGTCTCTCATGGTTTTGCTTCTCTTGCAAAATGTTTATCTTTGGCTTATGGGGTGCAGAAATAGCTATGTTCCTTTACCTGGCAATGCTGATTTATTTCTCCCTTACTATTGTGTTTATATGAACTAAATACTCAACCTGAGACACATTTTATACCAACACTGAATCTTCAGGGTTAAGGCATATCATTTGGTATTCAACAATATGTCCAAAAAGTGTGTAAACAAATATACCTTCTTTATGTGTACTATTTGAATACCTTAGGCACGATTTTTGACTATTTCCCCTTAATTATCTTAAGACATATCCACATATTTACATGCATACAATCCTATAGTTGCACAGATAAAACCTACTTTATATGTGGTCTAAGCAATATAGATGCAGTTGAGACTAGTTTACATTTACCATCTCACTAGTGGATCTGCATAGCTTCTGCATTAGAGTGGTTCTGGCTAGCAGAACAGTGTAGGAAATTATGAGTGTGATGGTCTGTAGCCATATAAACAGCTGCCCTTTAAAAAGACAGAGAGAATCTACTGTTGTAAAGAACTTTTTTAGAATCTTCCTGTAAAGCAATCTTTTCAGTAATCTTTTGAATTCAGAGTTGAGGTAGTCCTGAGGGTTTCTTCCCATATAAGACACAGAAATTAACTCTGGGTAGGCCTATGCCCCACAATGTGTTTTCCCCATAATCTAGCTGTGCATGCAGATCAAATTAGATTTCAAAACCAGAAAAGTTTAGAAGAAGAAGCAGTCTTGTACTTCCATGCACTTTTTCTGTATTGCCAACACTGACGATGCTGTTGATGCTGCTCAGGTGCATAACCATGGGACATAAAGCATGTCTCATTGAGAGGACTGTTGCATTTGAAGAGTGTCTCTCATGTTTCTGGCAGCAATAGCCAAGGAAGGCTGGGAAAAATGTTCACCCTATTAACTAATATCATATTAAATAGGAAGCCTGGCTAGAGCTTCAGAAAGTAGTAATTGTTATTAATGAGGTGGCTATAATCCATCGCTTGTAACACCAGCTTGAATCAATGAGTGTTTCTAATCCAGAACATGTGCTACCTTGAAATAAATTCTGGTGTAACAAGGAAATGAGATAAAAATTTAGAAAGGTGGATTTTTTTCTTCTGTCACCAAGTCAAATTACTCTTCTCAAAGTGAACTAAAGAACTTAGAAGTTTAATGTAGGTTTTGAGTAGTGCAGCGTATTTTTTATTCTTCTTCCTTCTTTTCAGCTGTTGCTATTCACCCATTGAGTTTTAGTTATCCTTTTTATCCTCTTTCTTCTCTTCAGCTCATGGGTCATCTCTCTTTACTGTGTGCAATTTTCATGGCAATGCCCTACCAATGTGAAATAAAACTGTAACCTCATCACCTTTTTGTGTATAACAACCATGGTTCAACTCTTCCAGAAAGGGAAAGGGCTGCCTGATCACTTTGAGGGAGGCTTCATCTCTCATTGCTGTAAAAAACACTAAAGAAACTTTATTTGAGCACTTTAACATTTAGATGTCTATGGTACAAAACACTGCTGACTCCTTAATTCTTTCTTTATCTACCAGAGAAAGGATTAAAAATAAGTGCATGACTAATATTTAAAGCCAGGCAAATTCACAGTGGAATTAAGTCACAATATTTTTACAGTGAATATGACTAAGCACGGGGAAAAAAAAATACATGTAATAGTGATTTCTTCATGTACTCCAGTTGAACTTTCCAATTCAACTTTGGATCTTTTTCTAGGAGAAAAGTAAGCATTATTTTTCATCTTAGTGTGTGGGTTCTAAGCAAAATATAAAATCTTGAGACGTAAGGATGGTTTCAGCAGATGACTTAATCATGTCCTCTGGCTTTAAACTC
Organism: Chiroxiphia lanceolata; assembly: GCF_009829145.1. Taxonomy (NCBI): domain Eukaryota; kingdom Metazoa; phylum Chordata; class Aves; order Passeriformes; family Pipridae; genus Chiroxiphia; species Chiroxiphia lanceolata. The sequence continues at coordinate 118,143,378 of NC_045637.1, read as the reverse complement.
TTTAGAAGCTATTAAAGTCTGTGAATTCTGAACTGATCACTCGTTTTCTGTGTGTCTTCATTAGCTTTTGCTGTAGCTTAACATACATTTTCAGTGAGCTTTATAGCCTTTTTCTCCTTTCTTGGAATTCACTTGTGGTCAATGGCTGTATTCACAGTATAAATATTAGCTTTTCTGATCACCTTATATGAAAACCCTCATTCTTGTCAATAACCTACTGGTGTGGCTTGCAACAGTATGGGGGAGATTTTGTGGCAGCACATTCAAGTTCTTCTGAGACTGCTGTTGTCCTCTGAGGAATTTCTCTGAGGAAATTCAGTTGTTATTCATGATGGCAAGAGATATACAAGGTACTCATACTGTTTCCTTGAGTGATTTTACAATTAAATGGAAAATTTGTGATGATCTTCACAGTCAAAAGAGTATCAGTCAAGAGAACTTCAACTAGTTGAGAGCTGGGGAGTTGACAGCTAAATTATTCTTTTAATGCAGTTCTGTAAAGGCCCATGCATTCCACACTTCTGCATGCTGTCATTTTCAGATGCTGATTTATTAGGGCTTCCTAGATATGACACAAGAGCTTCCTCAAGAGCTGCTTCTGGAACACAGCTTGCAAAGAATTAGCTAGCTCATTTGCCAGGAAAGAAAAATAGGTAGTGATCAAACAGAAAGACAGGACTTAAAACTGCATAATTTTCCTGACTGTTCAACCATTTTTCAGAATATTTTAAACTGTAGTTTATGAAAATCATAGGAAGAGCCATAGAATGTTGCAAATAAGATATATGACTAATAAATAAACCCTCAGAATTTCCTGTAAGGATATTCAGGCTTTGGAAGAAGGAAGTTAAAAATGAAGACTAGTACCTTCACAGTCAAAACAACCTAGTGGATGTTCTTGCATAGGAATAATAAAAAAGCAAGCTGTAAAGAAGCCATGGGAGGGATCCCACACTGTAAATGAGGATATTTATGGACAGGTTAAATGTGATAAAGAAAATAGTTGGGGAACAAAGTATGGACTTCGATGACCTATTTGAAGGGCCACAATAAGGTGTCTCAGACAGGGCGCACTTGTGGTTTGGATAACTGAAATTTTGTCATGGCTGTTGCTACATATTTCCTAAGGGATCCTGGAATGTTCTGCAGAACCTCTTCCTTGCCTTTTGCATTCAATATTATTATGTTGCAAGGAGACTGTGAACTGTTTGAGCAAGTCCTATCGCATGCTTATTATAGTAATGGAAATTACTCCTGAAATGCAGTCAGTGGTAGAGTATAAATGACTGTGTGAGAATGAGTTAATCAGCAGTTTTTGTTAAATGTGTTTCCATGTGTGGGAGGCCTTGGCAGTTAATGCACTTTCCCCTGATTTGCAGCTACTGTCATCATTTCTAAATGTGATTGATATGTCTGTCTTCACAGATTTGGAACCTGACACTGACACTAATAAACAGCTTAAAGTTACTGATAGTAATTATAGATGAGACTCTAGAAATTGTAGGGGACTGTTTATTTTTTTCCCCAGATCACAGCTTTGTATCCTGGGAAGGGTGGCACACCTTTAGCAGCGTGTATTTTGTTTAGACCTGTTTGGACAGGTCTATTAACTGGAGTTAGCTGTAGAAAACAGGAAAACCAAAATAAAATAAAAAAACCCCACCAAACCTGTTCAGATGATGGCTTCTGAGTATCTCCAAGGACAAAGATTCCACAATTTCCCTGGGCACCTTATGCCTGTGTTTGGTCACCCTCACAGTGAAAAAATGTTTTCTAGTGTCCGGATGGAACCTCCTGTGTTTCACTTTGTGCCTTCTTGTCCTGTCACTGGGCACTACTGAAAAGAGCCTGGTTCCACTTTCTTTACACCCTTTAGGTACCTATACACACTGATGAGATCTCCCTGAGATCTGCTACTGCTCTGTTTTATTTCATCTACACAGTAATATCACTGTACACTGTTTGATTGTGTGTTCACTCATGTAAGGTATAATATAAAGTGTGTGTTTCCATACCATTACCAAACTAAACAGTTTGGCAGAGGGTGAAGTGAGACGATATTGCAACATTGTTGTCATAGATATATAGGTTCCTGAAAACTATTTAAAAATTATCTTTACTAGACAGAAGGTGAAGTTTATCCATGTTCTATTATATCAAAGCCTTTTGATTTTATCTGTAGCGTGTCTACTAATATGCTTGAAGACATCAGTATCTTATTTTAAAGGACAACCGAAAGATATTTCCCCATGGATCCTGAGCCCTTAAAAGAACAGAGTCCATTGTTTTCTGTTTTGTAAGTAGTTAATATACAAAGCTCTCTTGTATACATAGATATATTATCTGGAATCTAGAATTTTTTAGAACCAGAAGAATAATTTACCATTGTGGACTATAGCATAAAATGAACTACCCCGAAAACCACAGCTGAGAATTATTGAAATCAGGATGGAAATATATGTTTAGGAAATATAAAAGACCATCTTAAGGTTAATAAAAACACAGTTACCATCAATGCCTATTAAATCAGGCCAATACCTGTGTGCTTTCATAGGGAATATAGGGTCCTCCTTTAGCTTGATTTTGCAAAGACTGAGATGTTGACACCCAGTGAAGAAAGAACTTGTCTGACCTTGACAACTGATATTTTCTACAGTTTCTAGTCTAAAAGAAAGAATTTTGTTATCTACTTTGTCTACTTCTCCTTCACACTGAGCAAGATAAAACCATGATTTGTCGGGGATACACCATAGCCATTCAGCACATCTCTTCTCAGACATGACTAGTAGGACTTTCAGTACCAAATGGAGTTCATAAGTATCTCAGTGTTATGAAAATTTGCTTTATACACTGCAGCACCATTCTCAAGAGAAAAAAATCTGTTTTAAAAGACAAAGAATTCTTTTTTAGTTCCTGCTACTTGAAAGGTAAATTATATCTAAATCAGAACTTTCCAGGGGCAATTACCATGCTCTAAGAGGAAAGTTTGGATGACTGTATGTGTGACTAGAAAGAGAGAGAGGAGGAAAGGGTGATGGAATTAATAATCTATTGGATTATTGTTATATATCTTTAAGAGAAAAATATGTTGTCACTGCAAAGAACTGGATAGCATACTCTATGTGTGTGTGTGAATAGTCTTTTTGATGCTTTTCTAATACAATATTGATAAACTAAGTGCACTTGCTTAACTTGAGGCTACTGTAGTTTTTTATATATTGAATTTAGAGAATGTGCTCAGCGCTCTATGGGCAAAAATGTGGATTTAAAATCACATGGATTTTTTACTTAATTACTGAGTAAATTCTATTTGACGGAAAGGTCCATTTATGAGGTTTTCCATTAAGAGGGGGATGAAGTGATAGCCTCCACCTCCTGTAATTTTAACAAGACAGTTTTTTGCATTCATTTACAGTGCACTCTCTAAAGATGACCATTTTTCCTTCCTCTTCCTTCCAAAGTAACAATATTGCATTCAACACAATCCAACAGCTTTTCAACAACCATCTCTCTAGCCTGTGATTTTGCCTTTTACAGCATTTTAAGAATTTTGTGGAGGTAATTTCTTTGTCCAAAGCTTGTTCTTACAGTTGTAACTATGAGAAAAGTTTTCAGGAGACTCAGACTTCCTTAAGTTACATCTTTTCATCAAGTCTGATAACATTGTCCGATAGTTTGTATGTGATATCTGTTAGTAGTGCATTTAGTTGTCAACTGGGCATTAACTTCCTTGAGCTTGGCAGGATTTTACTGTCTTCAGCTTTCTTCTAGCTCATATAGTAATCTCCTGGGGGAAGAGTTCCCTCCTAACTGTGGTAAATTGTATCAGTGGATTTTCCATTTCAGTAAGGAATTAGAATGGGTGAAGTTAAAGTGAATAAGGTTAGGCTTTCCTTTCCAGTTGAAATACTTCACAGCTTGTGTAGGGCATTAGGTGCTATCAGAAAGGCAAATGGACAGCAAAACTTAATTGGTGTCTATTGTAATTATATACATGAATGCAGGACACATATATTTACCTTCTTGGGATAACACTCTGTATGCATGGACATATGTTTTTCAATGAAGGGAATCTGAATTTTTAAATCAGTTGTTATTAATGTAGCCTACTGTGTAGGTGTTTCAAGGTATCTAAAAAGCTCTATTGTACTGCTAAATTGTTAAAAGCTCAGGAAATAGCAAAAAAAATAAAAATCTGTCCAATAGACTGGTAGTTATTTTTAGTGGAATTATCCATGCAATCAGCTTTGCAACCTATCCAGGAGAGTTTTTCATGCTAATGTCTTTCCATTAGTGCCAGATGAATACTGTCAATACCAAAGGCAAATTCTTTCTCAAACAATAGGCACAGGTATGCCTTATTAGCAATTACAACAGGAAAAGTGACATGTCTGATTTTATTGTTATAATATCATTAAAAAGTACCTATACTTTCTGACTGAGAACACTTATGTCACTAAGGCAACAAAACTTGATTTTTATTCTTCCATTCTAACATGAGTTTACCAGGAAATACATGAGAGATTTGAAAAATGGAGACATTTAGTTGAATAGAACCATGTACCTTTTCAAACATTCTATTATATGAACAATTGCTGACGTTGTGGTGAAACTGTGAAGTCACTTGAAAATCTGGGAATTTAGTGGTACAGACTAGCAAGCAAAGAAATGTATGTTTTGCTTCATTTTTAAAGTGATATGGTTCTGCATCCTGTTTTCCTCATTGCATTCATGATGCAATTGACCCCAAAGAAGTTTGAATACATTTTTTATGTACACAATGGGTACAGTGGAGGGAAAATAATTGATATGATTGAGGAAAGTTTGTATTTATGAACCCAATTTTGAGCTCAGTCAGGTCAGTACAGTTTTGAAGTCCAGCAGCAGATAAAGGAGGATAATGTCATTTAAGTCATTGGAAAGGCTCACTGGACTTCACTTACATATGAGATGCAACAAAAAGATTGCTTTTCTCAATGCAGAATGAATTGTACCAGGTTCTCTCAACTATTTCACTCTATATTAATTTCAATTAATTATGGAACTTTTCATTCCTTGTAATAAATATTTCCTAGCTGTGAGTGGCAGGTGGCACTTCCTGACTCATTGACAGACTGGACTTAAAAGCTGTCACTTCTTGCTGCTTGAGAAGTACTATATTAACTATTTGATTAGTCTTTCAAGGGAAATTCTAGACATATAATTAACTGGTTATGAAACTTCCTGCTCAAAGTACTTGCAGATATTAGAAACACCAATCTTTCTCTGGCAGAAGATAAAAAAATAAATGATCCTCTGCATTTTACATGCTGTGTCCTTTTTTTTCCAAGTCTGAATGACCTAAGATTTTATCACCCTTTTCTCTGCTTGGTTAGGGTAGAGAATGGCAGACTTGTTACACTTCCATATTTCCAGGAAAATGAGAAGGCTAAAAGAGAGCTATAGGCCATTTTTCTCTTTTATTTCTATCATTATTTGTGTATGTATCCAAATCTTGGCCTGACTCTTGGGATATGAATCTCTGAGAAATTGTAGGAGTTGATAACCTTTACTCATAAAACTGAATTATATGATTATATGGCTTTGGCAAGTCCTTAAACAAACTCCTTCCATACTTCGCTGCCAGTGAATATCAGCCCTGACTTCTAAAATCTCCAGTTTTCCTGGTTTGGGCTACTTACAAACTGAGGCTGCCAATTAAATTACAACTTAATAAAATTATTCTAATTTGAAACACACACTTTTAATAAAAATAGAAGGCTTCAATTACAGTTGGTGCAATAATGATGGTATAGGTCAAATGCTTTTAGTTACATCTGTGTACAGATACTCAACTCAGTGCAACTGAGTGAAACTCAATGGAGTTACAGCAGAGTGGATCTTGTTTTCTATAAGGTAAACTTTTTGGGGCATAGAGTGTATGCACTGTTAAGTCAATCATAAATTCTCCTTTGCTGTGGTCAATATGCAGCAGTCCCTGCATACTCTACATTTGAACGATTTCTTGAGTCTGGTATTTACAATGTTTTATCTTTCATGCTTCATAATTTGCAAATGTTACAGTATGAACTACCATGCAGTTAACAGGTAAAACGAGATGCTGTGAGAAAAACATCCAAAAGAAAGTTTCTTTGTAAGACCAAAATCCTATAATTTCTCTTTCGTGCTTCAGAGAATCACCAGCCAAACATGATTGTTCTCCCTGTTTGCTTAAATGCATAACAATGCAATCAATGGTAAGTAAAGGAAAATATGGACCTTCCAGCTTCAGCGAAAAAAGTGGATTTTGAGTTCCTTTTACAATTCAAGCTAGTGCTGTTTATACGATTCAGATTGCAGGTAAATTTTACATTTGAAAGGGTACCATAATTCAGGTATTATACAGAAATTCTGTCTTTGCCCAGACAGAGCCTTTTTGTTTGTCCTTTATCAGGCATGCAGTATAATCAGTATAGTATAATAAAATAGTATAATAAAGTATGTAATCTGGTTTCTGATGAGACTTTTCAGTGACCACAGTAACACAGGCTCATACGTATACATACACATATCTCAAGGGTTCATTCCCAAGGAACCTATAGCTGTACTCCAGAATATAAAAAATATCTTAATTCTTCCAGTAGCTTATACCAAGAAGATTATAGATACCTTCTTTTGTGTGGTTGCTCACACTCCACACATCACAGTTGATGCTACATGCTAGCATATTTGCTTACGGTATTGGAAGAAGAGCAAACAAACCTTAATTAGGTCACTTTTTAGGTGTCATATCCTTCTGGGTTTTGGTTCAAGAGTTGCAAAACCAAGATAATATTAGTTATGCTCTGAAGCACAGTTCAAAGTGCAAAGGAAAGCTAATATTATTCTAGATGGAGTCCCTTTGCCTGCCTCGCTAACTTCAGCAGCCCAGGCATTCAGCCCCTACAATGAAGTTATGAAATCCTTGCAGCAGTTATAGAGCACCTGTGGAATACCATCAGTGCAAGTCCAGATGAGCCATTTTTATTTCTTGCAAACAGCTGTATTGCAAATAGATTGATTAGAAATATATTAGGACCAGTGACCTTGTCTCTCAGGACCGGAGGCTTAGTGATGAGTGGAGCAGCAGGAAATATATTGCAACTCTGATCCTAGCTATAGCACCCCTTGTCACAGTCCTAGACTGATAATAAATGACAGCTTTTCTAACAAACCTTTCTGCTCATCTTTAAAGATTTTGACTAGATGTTTTGGTAGCATACAAAGTAGGAACTATGTAAGGTCATTTGGTAATGGATAAGTCTTAAGCAAATCTCAGCACTTCAATTAACATGCTATTGTACAAATCAAGTGATGATCTGTTCAGCCACACAACCAGCTCTGGACAACCACCACAAAGACAATGCCTGAGATTTATACAATGTTTAAATGAGAAGAGAATAGAAACGCTGGGGTCTTTTGAACACATTATTAGTCAATTCACAAGTCAGATCGTATTCAATCTGGATGAAAGGAGTCAATGGTACATTTAATTAGAAGGTTATTGCTTTTGTGAGAGGACTTGCAGAAAGAATTACAATTCTCAAAAAGTGTGTTCAAAGTGTTCTCCATAGGGTACACCATGTCTCTTTTTATACAAAAGTCATACAAATGAAGGCATTTCCTTTCAAATGTGGGTAATTGCGTATCTGTGCAGCTAAGTAAATGACTTGTTTTTCAGAGGGGCTGGGTGCTGACTTCTTTTGAAGTTTACAGGTCTTCACTGCCTGTGTAAAGTAGGTCACCTATATAAATGCCTAAATATAGATTTTGGTGCTTTACTTTAGGCTGCCAAGCTTAATAATATTGGGTTTGGTAAATAAAACAGACTTTCTAAACTGAAACTATGGCTGTAAACTTGGCTCTATCTAGATAAACAGCAACAAAATGTACCTCTTTTGAGGGTATTCCACAAATTCTAAGAGCCTTGAAAAAAATCCCAGCAGAAATGGGAGACTGAATTCTGAAACTGAACTCTAGACATAAGCAAACCCTGACATTTTTATAATTTCTTTCCTCTCATTGACCATTTTACTGAAAAATGCTTTGATAGACTATCAAAGAGAAAATTTGTTCATATATTTATGTATATATACCTCAAAAGCATAATAATCAGAGGCTAACATGCAGTCAAATGCATTTATATTCAAATAAGTCAAATACAATTATATTCTTGCCAATTTTATCACTCTTTATGCCTGGTAGGTAACTACAGTTAAAAACTCAAACAATTCAAGACTAGACCTACAGCTGTTGTAAATCCATATGCTGCATGCACTTCAAAGAGGGAATGTACTGATACAATCCAGCTGAGTATTTGGCATAAATTTGCTTTACATTCAGCACTGAGAGTGAGATCTACAGGTGGTATAAGTCATAGCAGGTCAAATGCAAGTTAGTGGAGCAGCACTGATTTATGGCAACTGAAGAGCAAGAAGTAGATTATGATGACAAAGATGATTCTCATTACCCTTCCTAAGTACTTTTTTTTAATTTTAAGCAGGAAAACAAATCCATGTACTGAAACAGAATAGTATAGATCTGCAGTCTCTGTTTTAAAAACTGTTTCTTAAACACTAGTGTGTGGCTGTGACTTTACAGTTGTAGGTGAGGGATCTGTCTCCATTGGAGAAACAGTTTTTCATAGTGCAGAAAAGAGTGTTGGAGTATTACAGAACTGTTTGATCCTGGAGGAAGAAGAGTGGTCAGCTTTCTTCCTGTAATGTAGATGCCAGCATCTTCCAGAGGGATCTCCTTGTTGGTCTTTCTTTTGTTGGTGTGGAGTTATGGTTTTAAAGTGCTGGATCCCTGACTGATGTAAATTAGGGTCCATGTGTTGAAAATTAGAGTGCTCTGCTGATTCAAGTTCACTGTAATGCTGACCTCAAATGTACTTGTGCTTTGTGTAAGACTCTTGTAAAGGTAAAGTATATAGTCTTAAAGGGAATAAGATAACTACGAGGAGATAGGAAGAAGGACTTAAAACTTTTGAATTATAATTATGTTGTTTTTTTTCTTTCATACTACAGAAAGAATCAAATTGGATGCTTTAATAATTGACTATTGTATTAGGCTAGGTAAAAGTCCAGGATTTATAGCTCTGTGTAGGGGGATTAGCTCTGAGACTAATGAACAAGGTAAACCATGAGAAACTTCATAGCTTTTGGAGAGGGGGAATAATTTGGGAAATGGAATGTGATTAAGTTATGCATAATTTGTATCTAGAATTGAACAGGAATTGTTTGATTTGTCTGAAAGTACAAGCGGAGGGGAGACGTGATTCTGCAGTATTTGGTATGTATTTATGTACAAAATTCCCGGTTCTGGGACTCAGTAGCTTCAGAAAGCTTTATTACTTTATACTTTATTGCAGACACTTGGTGTTGTGGCTACAAATGTTTTTATATTTACTCTCTGTTTAAGCTGATGGCTGCTGCATATACAGCCAAAGTGGATGAGAGACTGCCTGTTAATCCTGAATCCAAAGAAGCTCTGATTTCTCTTGGGAAGCTATCACAATACAATTCTGATCTCTGAAACTTCTAATATACTGTTCTCAACCCCTTGGCCAGGAAAAATCAGTAACATTTTCAGTGGGATTTTGTGTACCTGTTTTGCAGTGTGGTCTCATCCTTATGAATCTGAGGAAAACCAATCAAATAATAACAGGACTACATTATGTTGATCTGACCTCTTTCTTCCTTAGGAGGGTGATTTCTCCCTTAGTGGGTGATTTCAAGTGAGTTTTGGTATGAGAATTCCTCCAGGGTAGTATTTACCCATCAGCTAGGAGTTTACATGCAAGGCTAGTACCAGTGCTTTGGAAAAGTCCTGTAGCTTGAGACACTGCTGATATCCACATAAAAATGTTTGGTTTGGCGTGTTATTTTATTTATTTATTTTTTAAATGCAGATTTCAGGAAAGGTTTGAGAGACATCGAAGAGCTGGCAAGGGGTAAGTTTTTAAGAGGTTTGATTCCTTCTTAAACATTAAACTTTTTGCTTATACGTGTGCAATTTAGATGGCATGACTCTTCAAAATCTATTTGCTTCTCTGAATGGTACTCATTGGAGGGGGTCTGTGACTGTACATAGTAGAGCCCATCGTGTGGAGAGAAGGCTGGTTATGCCTCCTACCACCAGGACAGTAAGAGCCACAACCACTCTGCTATAAAGTTGCAGCTGTAGTTTCTTCATAAATATTAATTTTTGGTCTTAGAGAAGAACTAGACTTCTCCACATGCTTGAGGGGGAAGGAAGAAATGCAGCTCTCTGCTGTAGGCAGGAGTCCTTTCTCGCACTTTTGTCTTTCTACTGCCTCTCAGATAGTGAAGCCTCAAATATAACCTCTTCTGTTTGTTCCAGGCTAGTAGTTGTTCTTAAATCTGACAACTGCAAATGAAGTCCTATTTCTAATACCTACTGTCTCAGTTTTGTTACACAGGTTTTGTCTTTTTTTTTTAATTTTTTTTTTACCTCTACATTAAATTATATTGAGCCTTTCTAGAGAGATGATATGTGCTACTGATTCAATTATATGTTTCTGCTGTTTACAAGTGCTGAATTTGTCTAATACAGCTCTCTTTTGCTGTTTATAAGGTTTTTGAGTGTGGATTAAATGTTCATTGAACTCTTTTGAATTAACCGCATATTGCAGGTCCTACCTATGATTACTAACTTTTTTTTCCCCACAAAAATGCATCTTCTCCATCCCTTTTGATCTAAACCAATGTGACTTGCTTTACAAGCAGTTTTAACATAGAACTGCAGATGAGGGTAAGCTGGTTTGCCTTTTGTAAAGTGATCCTCTGTCAATGTCAAGTAGCATAAATATTCTATTTTTGTTGATCTCTAAAAGGCCCAAAATTTTTGGTACCAGCAAGGAGAAATAAATATGTTGAGGACAGAAATAACAAGAGCTCCTTTCCTGAATAAAACTGTGAGAAGAAATCTTAATTGGATCTACCACCATTTTAGCTGATGGAAATCCAGATGGAAGTCCATTTTTTGCCATTTGTGTCACTTAATAAAAACCCCAACAAAACCAAAATCAAACCCAATAACCTCCCCTCTCTGAAACTGGAGTTGCAATAACTTTCCAGCATATCTTGGGATTTTTTTTCCCTTTCTTACCCCTCTTCCCCACCTTCTGCATTTTCTCTCTCCCCTTTTTCTTAAGTTCTTAGAGCATTTGGACATTTGGGATTTTCACTGAATTTGTCAGACCTATCTCATAAAAGCTTTTCCCCAGAAGTATAGCTAACACAATTATTTCTCTTAATTTTTGCATTAGTCATAGAACGCTAATTAGGAAAAGTCTTCCAGCGTCAGCCTTTTGTTCCATGCAAGTCAACTGTCTGGGACAGGGGGACAGAGACGGTAGGAACTTGCACATGAGCTGTAACTAAATCTAGTGTGTATAAGTGCTCTCATTCCAGATGAGTTAATTGTACTTTCCTGGGGGAGTAGCTGAGAAGCTGGCAAACTTTCCCTAAAAAATCTTTATGTGTTCCAACTTTTTTTGAGTTTTCTGGTTCAGGAGCCTTCAGAGGCAGCAGCAGCTCTTGTATTGAAGGCTAGCTTCTGAGAAGTTGGAGCCTGCTTCCTCTACAAACCTGACTCAACCAGCACTGGCAGCATTGGCATGGAGAGGTCTATTGCTTTGGAGAAGGAAGAGTTTGCTTCTTGGGAGGGCAGAGAGGAGATGTCCTCTAACTGTAGAATTGCCTTTCCTGAAAAAAGGTCATGTGGCTGTAGGGCTTGTTCTGGTTTCTGAAACATCAAAAGCAACCTGTAGTACAGTAGTTCTTTGATACGTGTCAGGTATTAGATCCAGAACTGGTGTTAATAAGGCTCCAAACAAATGGGCACCAGGTTAAATTTTACAATAAAACAGTCTCCATGTCTTGGGTGAAGAAAGGAGGGACCTTAGCCCAAGAGCTGAAGGCTTTCTTCAGAAAAGCAAATTTTGGAATAATCAGTTAAAAATAAACTGTTAAGGTGATGAACTGTTGAGTACATTTTCTGTGCTTGTATGATTTCAGAAACAAAAAGCCTATGGTTTATCACAACCTGATTTCAGGGATGACATATTTCAGCTTTCTCTGAGTTACCATGAGACACCTGTTGTGGACCCTTGTTATACTGTAATGTGCACAGACTCTGTTGAGCGGAGGATGCTCGAGTAGTCCCACAGGAGCTGTAGAGCACCTGTGGGACTCCATGAGGTGAGATGGGTTGCTGTGGTTCAGCACCACGGGCAGAGCTTGCCCACTGGGGCTGCAGTCCGTTTGAACCTTAGGCTTAGCGGTCTGGAAGCTTGTTCTGAAAACCCATAAATTTGAGAGTTATTCAGTGGTGTTACTTATTCAGCTACTCCTCTTGGGGGAAAAAAAAAAAAGAGAAAGATAAATGACATTAAAATCCAGTTGTTCAGCCAGTTTACAATTGAATGAATTCACTGCGGGGTCAGTAATGTGTTACTACACATGCTTTTCTTGTCACAAGTCTCGTTCTAATTGCCTAGTCAAACTCTTTAAAAATTCTCATTGCCTGACATGTTCATCATTTCAATCTCTCAAACTGATTCTCACCTGCTTATGTGTTCTCAAACTGTGTATTTATTGCTTCCCTGATGGCACATTTTGTTTTGCTGAGGTTTAATTTCTACTGAGTCTCTTATAATAGACCCACAGAGAAGATGGCCCTCAATTTATAGTGTAAAAATCTAAAAGAGAAACCTGGAAACCTTGGGTTTTAGTCCAAATTTGGCTTTATATAAAATGTACTTATACTTTGCAGAAATTTGACTTTATTCTGGGTCTAAAGCAGTCTTTTTTTTTTTTTTTTTTTTTTTTTTTAAGGTGAAAGTATAAATATTTGACTTAGAAGTTCCCTGATAGGAAGGGAGATTTATCTTTTTTTCCTTGAATCTTTAACTCAGTAAATAATATAATGATTTTATCTTTATGATTTCTATAGTAGTGATTAATGAATGTTGCTACAATACGATGAAGTGTGGCTTTGCTAAAGTATCTTTGAATCCAAAAATGTAGAAGTTTGGTAAAAAAAAAAACAACTAAATTTTTTTGAAACTATTTGCTGATAAGCTACTTCTGTTTTGGATGAACCATGCCAGATGAACATTCTTAGAATTTCTAGGCCACCAGTTTTTAAATTACGTTTTTCTTCTGAAAATACTGCTGTAAATCTGGAAAAACAAAGTTAAATCAGTCAAACTGTGTTAAAAGGTGTAATGAGATTATAAATCGGGCCAAACTGTGAAAGTATCCATGGAACTACTGCAGAGATTTTGATGCACTCTGTGAGTGTGTGGTTTGTTGTGTAGTGGTTTTTTTGCTTGTTTGGCATTTGTTTTCTTTCTTTCTTTCTTTCTTTTCTTTCTTTTCTTTCTTTCTTTCTTTCTTTCTTTCTTTCTTTCTTTCTTTCTCTTTCTTTCTCTTTCTTTCTCTTTCTTTCTCTTTCTTTCTCTTTCTTTCTCTTTCTTTCTCTTTCTTTCTCTTTCTTTCTCTTTCTTCTTTCTCTTTCTTCTTTCTCTTTCTTCTTTCTCTTTCTTCTTTCTCTTTCTTCTTTCTCTTTCTTCTTTCTCTTTCTTCTTTCTCTTTCTTCTTTCTCTTTCTTCTTTCTCTTTCTTATTTCTCTTTCTTCTTTCTCTTTCTTCTTTCTCTTTCTTCTTTCTCTTTCTTCTTTCTCTTTCTTCTTTCTCTTTCTTCTTTCTCTTTCTTCTTTCTCTTTCTCTTCTCTTTCTTCTTTCTCTTTCTTCTTTCTCTTTCTTCTTTCTCTTTCTTCTTTCTCTTTCTTCTTTCTCTTTCTTCTTTCTCTTTCTTCTTTCTCTTTCTTCTTTCTCTTTCTTCTTTCTCTTTCTTCTTTCTCTTTCTTCTTTCTCTTTCTTCTTTCTCTTTCTTCTTTCTCTTTCTTCTTTCTCTTTCTTCTTTCTCTTTCTTCTTTCTCTTTCTTCTTTCTCTTTCTTCTTTCTCTTTCTTCTTTCTCTTTCTTCTTTCTCTTTCTTCTTTCTCTTTCTTTCTCTTTCTTTCTCTTTCTTTCTTTCTTTTTAAATCTAGAGGATTTAGACCCCACTTTTTCATCCTGCCATGGGTATTTCTGTAGAAAATCTCAAGCAGCATGTTGGTCACAATGACTTGTAGTGGGTGTCTTTTATAAGCTTTAATTTGTATTCATTTCTTACAATTATCATGCTGTAAACTTTCCATGCAAGGCACCATTTTTGTTTACAGTCACCTTACTGATTCACTGAACAGAACGATAGGAAATTGTGCCTCACATTAGTTGTTCAAGGTACAGCTGCCTGCTGGTCTCTTAACCAAGATTCAGCCTCCTTGTAGCTTTAAAATTTAAAAGCAAGCACTAGAAGTATTTCATCCCTGGTTTTAGTTGTTAAGACTGCTGAACCAGCAAATCCAACTGGCTGAGAAAGTCTGATCATATGCCTTAAAGTAATGTGACATGCTATCTGGGTATTGGATGGGTGTACATCATGTTGAATCAACCACTACCTTTCAGGGAGTGTAGTGACCTCCAGTGAGAAACCTTTTCTTTGCATTTGTTTTTACTAAGAGGCAAGTGCCTGCTTTAAATGCTGACTGCTTTGTACCACTCATCTGTTAGTCTCATATAGCATGAAAAATGACTGCATTGTACTGTTTGGGTTTTTTTTTTTTAATAGAAAAGAATTACTTTGTAATTGGTTTCCGTTGTTGGAGGATCACAGCATCCTTTCCTGAAATACTGATGGTGCTATTTGTGCTGCTCTTCAGCAACACAGTGTCAAGCTGCTCAGCCTCAGTGAGCCGTCAGTGCTCTGTGGGATTTGGCAGGGAAGTGAGTGCTTCTGGCTAGCGGGCTGGAAGGAGGAGGTGGCTTACAGCTTCCCTAGGCACCTCCTTGGTAGATCTGCTTCCTTAGCTGTGGTATAAATGCAAGATGGAATAGCATGAGTTCCCTGCCTGAAACAGCTTACAGCTTCGGTAAGGTGTTGCGGCATCATATGGTTTTGTAAGCTGCTGTTAGCCAAATTTACAGATGGGGCAAATGGATGCCTGGATAAATTTGTTATTTTTTCTGTCGTTATAAAACAAATGACAGAGTCAGGAGGAAAAACCAAATCTTTCAGAGAACTGTATAAATACTCTGTAAATGAAGGCCAATGGCCCATACATAAGGAATTAAAAGTGACTGTCTTAAGAAATATCTTTGATAAACACAGCATAACTTTTTTTCAATGTTGTCTGCTTTGCTTCAAGTTAGGGAAGCAATATGCCTCTAGAAGCATAGTGCTGGGCACATTTTGTAAGGCATACGATAGCCATTGGTTCTACATACCTTAAAAAGTGCAAAATTTACTTGTTTAAGATACAGTTACTTGTAGTACATCCTCAAACACTTTGGACATAGCAAGTAGAAGAAGCAGAGACTCTATGAGGGAAGAAATCACTTGTAGATCAGAGCTAGACATTGCCTATGTACATTTATAACTCATTCTGATGCCTGATCATCAATTTTATTTATTTAATTTTAAGCCATGAGTTATATGCTTGTGAATTAAGAGAAAGCAGCACTACAAAAAGTGTTCTGAGTGCCAGTCCCAAATCAGGATCAAACCCAGACTCTGCTCGGTGCTGTATAAATACATAAACACTGTAGCTGCTCCACAGATTTTGCAGTCTACATGATGGAGATCACACTTGCTGGTAATAAACAGCAGGAGGGAGGGAGATAAAGGAAAAAAGAAATAAAACAGGAAATTGAGTACCATTGTGTGTTTGATGGTGAGGATCATTAACTGAAAACAAATAGCTTGTTTACACAGCATGAGTGCCATGCTTGTGAACTTTATAGAGAATGACTCTGAGACAGTTGAAGAGCAGCGAGGAGATGCACTGGTTTTCTGGAAAATACAGCCTGTCCACAGTCATCTGGAATTTTCATTGCAGAGTCCACAAACGCCCTGCCTAAGGGTCAGAATGCTCAGCAAGAGGACTTCTAGGGACCTCAGAGGGATCTACATCAAGTCTGGCACAGAGGAGCATCAGGATCTCATCAGTAAATCTCATGGAAGTAAAAACTTAGGAGGATCAGTCCACGTGTTGTTTGCTATCAAAGCTGTAATGAGTAGTACTTTGCAAGTATGACAAAATACATACATGTGTGCACTTAACATATGACTTTGGCATCTGTTTGACGCTTCAGCATTTCTGTTATGGTGTTTTATTTTTAAACAGTTTCTCCTCGTTCTCACGTCATCCATGTTACCTCAGATGCCTGCTGGAAGTTTTTAATTTGCTTTTAAAGGGTTTTGAAGCATGAGAGGTCAGATTAAGTACGAGAGCGTAAGTTACCATTACTCTTGATTATTATAAGGTCTGTAAAACATTCTTAATGGATGTGAAAAGACAGGTGGCATTGCTAATAATTCATGACTGTAGCTATATTACAACAAACAGTCGACCAGAAGGAAAAAAAGCTCAGTACTTTTAGTGCCAAAGTAGGTGGAATAACTTGTGCTTTACAGCATCCAGACACGTGCAATCACTTGGGACTTGTCTAACTTCATGAATTTTCTCACATCTGTCAGATGAATCAGGAATCCAAATGCAAAAATGTGTCATTCATATACACTATGTGTGCCTTTGAATGATTCATGTTTCTCTTGTGGGGGTATGCTTGTGAAATCATTGTGTTGTTGCTGAAGTAGAGAGATGACTTCTTTTTCTAAGGTTGCCTCAGTTGAGAAACTAATCTAATATGGCAGAGTTATTATTATACTAATAATGGTAATAACGCTTTTTCTACTTGCACTGTAACAGCTAGACATTCCCAATTGTGGAGCATGACACATCTGCTTCCAGCCTGAGTATAAAACAGGCATGCAGATGAAGGACACAGAGAAAACTGAACGACACTGGGTGACACAAAAGGATCTTTGGGTCAGGACATGACTTTTTCAACTTGTTAGTAGCTGTTATGACACAATGCAATTTAAGAAGAAATTTGAAGGACAATAATGAGGTACCATTCAAATGTTTTCAGAAGACAAATGTATAGTAGAAAGCATAAGAAGGCTTCTTTGCATATTTGACAGGTAATTTTTACCTGTTGTAATTGCACTATTCATACCGGTTGCATGCTCATAATCCTTATGAATCCTCCACATAACCTTGACCTTAAAAGCTGGGACGTACAGTGAGGGCCTATGCATTTCTGCAGAGTACAGCCCTGAAATGCTCACGTAGAGGTTTAACACACTATTATTTCTTGGTTTACAACCTATATTCTTTGTCAAAATGTCATCTAGGAAAAGCTGTTACCATAGTGCTCCTTGGTGCTCCATAGTGCTCCACAGCGCTCTTGTCACATAAATTTCTTCAACTGGTGGGATTAGTAAAAAAGTATTTCTTATATTATATACAATCCATTATTGATTCTATGACAAAGCTCTTAAAGGAATTACCTATGGTAGAGAAGGGAAAATAACACTAATATTTCAGATAAGCCATGGTTAGTGATCCTAGCCACTAGACAGTGTCTGTTTGGCAACACGATTTTCAGTATTTCCTGAATATTTCTCAGTTGCACTGTAATCAGCATGAACTGGTCTATATTAAACACCTGATACCTCTAAGGGTACCTCAGCTGAATTTAGTATGTTAGTGAACTATGGGTGAATTGATAGCAATAACTATAAAATTAAAAATTCCCCAGAACAGATCAATTTCAACTGATCAGTCAGACAGGTGACACAGTGAAATCTGTTGAATGTTTCCAAAAAGAAGCTGAGATGAACAAGTTTTTGTTATTTGTCTTTTACCTCATAAATCTACATTTTCTATGGTTATTTTCGATGGTGTGACTTTGACTACCCAGTTTGGGGGTGATCAAGGAGCACAGACAGGAGAGTGGGTGGGGGTGTGGGAAGGTAAAAGTTGTCTGAAAACAGGGTTGCTCTTCCATCACCCACCCCCAAACAGGGACCACCGTCTACAGTCTTCTAGCAAATTAGGACTCAGACATCAAACAGATAAACCTGATTTTTGAAAGCTGGATATCTCAAACAGCAACATACATCACTGTCCTCTTTTGAACACGGGCCACAGTCTGGCTTATGTTTGGTGAGCTAGTGTTTCTCTGAGCCCTTAATTCTGAGCAACATAATTTAACATGTAGACCTTGTTTTTCCCATTCCCCCACCCCGATGATAATTCCAGCAGCTGGACTGCCTCTACTGTTTTTCCTGCATGAATATTCACACCCATTGATTTAAATATTTTCAGTGCTTTTGTAGGAACAAAAATTTTAATATAGTTCTCAAAGAAGTTTAGCAGTGCCCAATGGAAACTTTCTCTGCTGCATAAGCAAGGCTCCCCATTTCTCCTTTAGATGCTCTTGGGAAGTAGCTCAGGAATGATGGAGGAGTGCTGCAGTTCAGTCAGTGGAATGGAAGTCTGCATGTGGGCCAGCTGGGAGCAGCTTCATTGCAAAAGTTATCTAACACTCACAGTGTTGTAAATCACTAGGAACAAATTATCTAACATGTGGTCTCCATGGAATCTGGCTTTCTCGTGCATCATATGATTTAAAAAAATAAAAAAGGTCAGCTCTGGAGATCATGGACTGTTTAAAATCTCTTTGACACATAAAGGAAGTAAAATGACCAAAATTCCTCCCAAGAAAACCTTCTCAAGTGTGAACTTTTCATCAAGTTTAGAAAGGTGAAGCACAAAATTCAGGAGTTAGTTTCTTTGTTTCTTTCTTTATCTCTTTTTTTTTTTTTTTCTTTTTTCATGTATGGCCTTATACGTCTTCCATGTAAATTCTGAATAGCAACACTGTCTACCTTGGTAGCGTATTAGAAAAGTATTGCCTGCCAGAGGCTGCCACCCCTTAGGGTGTGCTGTATGTGATGCAGAAGCCTTGATGAGCCAGATAGCGGCATAGCTTTTGGATTTTAAATTGGGGTCCCATCTGGAAATGACTTCCTGCATTAAGTTAATCTGACACAACTGAGTGAAGCTAAACTCTGGCATTACTTAGAGGCTGGGGTCCTGTCTGGCAGGAAACAGATGGGGGCTGTCTGATTAGAAGATGGACAGCGTGCCTGATCATATTGTTGTCCTTGATTTTTACAGAATTTTTTATGGGAGTTCAGGATTTTAGCCTACATTAATGAAAAGATTTTTCTGTGAAAAACAGATGAGGATTCCAGTCAACTCATGTATCATTTAAGCTTAGAAAATGTGTTCTTTCTGTTTGGTTGCACAGGTTTGGGTTCTGCTGTAACCCCTCTAAACCAGATGCATGCTATCTTATCTGTCGTTTCTTTTTATTAACCTAGACATAAACAACATGCAAACCCACCCTTCAAACAAAGAAACAAATTTGCTAAAAGTGAAATTTCTCAATTGGAAAGTAGGTGGTTAAGGTTATACCCTTGCTTTCAGGAGTATCAGACTGACAAGCCAGTCCTCTGACTTAATTTTTAAATTGTGAAGTGGTACAATTTAAATGTGATGTCCACCGAAAATTGAGCAGAGGTTTCACAAATTCATGGGTTTCATTGTACATGGTTATTTTTGTTTGTTAGTTGTTTTTTGTTTTTGTTTTGTTTGTTTGTTTGCTTTTCCCCAGCTTTTTCTGTGGAACTATGTTCCTTTCCAGGAGATAAGATTGCATTCTAAGGCTAAATCATTAGGCATCCTTACTGGATGTATTGAACTTAGCCTTTATTCCTTACCTGCATGTCATCTTGTCACTGAGGCAGTAGTTAAGCTTTTCAAAGTAACCTGAATTAAAGTAATTTTTGCTAGCACAGCACATAATGGATATCAGATTTTTAATGAAACAGGGATGCTTTAGACTAGATGAAATTCCATCCAGACACTCAGACAACATCTGACAATCAGTTTGTACCTCAAAGAAGGAAAGATAAGTAAGCAATCTCTTCTATGGCTGCTGTTGAAGAAAAAGGTTCCTCTTGCACCAGTCTTCAAATGTCATGGAGATTTCATCCAAGATCAAAAAAGTGAAACTTCTATCACACATACCAAGCAGTGAGAGATTCATTGTCCTTCAGGCTCAGTCACTAATGGATTTCTCAGACAGGACCATTTTTTGAATACCAGCAGAAGGGTTGTTTCCTTAAGAATACCAAAACAAATACAGTATGGATTCAGTTTGACTCTTGCTGACTGTTGTTGCCAGCTGGGGAGCTGTTTCAGCAACATAACATCATTGCATGGAAGTAATGTAGAGGAGGTCCAGTTGTCATGCTGTAGTCTTGGCAAATGCTTCCCTGACGCTAGCCAAGTTTTTACTGACATGTCTGCTTTATGAATTGCTTCATGTTGTTTCTCTCCATCAAATCCCATTTCCTTCCCATCCTACTTCTCAGGCAAGTTTGGTCCAGATATATGGTTGGAATTTCTTCAACAATAAGCATATGATTTGGGAGGCTAATAATTGAGTCTAAGCTCACACCTTCATCAAGGACAATCCCGGCTGTTTTGTTGGAATTGTCTTGCACTCTGTGAATATCTAGATGCTGCATGTCTGTTGGTTATTCCGTGTGTGAGTTAGAGTGCCAGTAAAAATAAACTTAAGGAACTCCTTGCTGGAGGTAATGCTGTCACCTGCTGTCTTCCAGCTGGGTCTGTCTGTTTGTTGCATGAGATTTTTGTTCCACTTCAGTCTAGCAGGCATCTAGACAGAATGGTTCTAACCCCAGGCTGTAGGGATGCATCTTCTCTGCCTCTGGCCAGTCTTGTATTTTTCACTTATTCTTTGTAAATCTGTTTCATTTTTCAGAAACAGCTTAGAGAGCAATCAGCCAGTCAAGCTTAAGGTTAACTTCTCTCAGTGCAGCAGTAACAAGCAGTGGGTATGCTAGAGGCAATAACATCTTTGTGTCTCAGAGCCATGCCAAGTGTAGCATAAACGGTCTCGTTTGGATGTACATGGTCGAAGAAAAACTTCATACTTTGTCTGTACTAAGTCAGACACAAGTAATAGGGCTTTCAGGACCATCATTTGGGTTTAGATGAGACATCCAACTAGAAAGGTGTCTAGCAGTTGTCAGACTTGCATGGATTTCTTTGCAAAATGAATTCAGTTGCCAGAAACTTTGAATTCTTTAGTTTATATCACTTATGACTTAGATTACTCTTTTTAATAATGTTTTATTATATTTTCAGCACAGTTAAAAGAAAAATAATTACAAGTACATTAAAAGTTTTTAATCAATTAGTCATACTGTCATATCATTGAATAAAATATGTAATACACTCAAAAAGGCATGTTAAAATGCTCAAAGTTATATTAATTATTAACTTTGTAAGGCAAACATTTAAGAGTTAGGAAATTTAGGAATTAAAATCACCTCATCCATCTTCATTCATCCCCAGATTGTGCTTGTGTTAAAATAATGTCTTCAATCACTGGGCCTTGTACTTTCCTCTCCCAAGGACCCATAACTCATTTGGTGCACAAAACTGACAGAACTTGCCCATTGACTTCAGTGAATTAGAGAAAAAAAGAATTCAGTTGTCCAAAGCTTAATTTTCTCTGTATTCAGTGTATTTTTAGATGTTTTGATGTATTTGGTAAATGAGGGATGAGCAAACATTACCCCACATTGGTAGCTGTGTGCCTGCAATGCAGAGAGAATGAGATCACTAATAGGATTCTGAACTGTGTTCAATAATAGGAACACAGATGGAAACTCATTGGGTCTGACTTCTCCATGCATACCTGCACATACACACTCTGTACGTGCAGCTCCAGTGACTATTCACAGAGAGTGTCCAAACTAGACCCATGCTGTGACAAAGTAAGAAATGCACCTTTTTGGAGAATGACACAATGTAGAATAGCTGTGGCAGAGGCAAGACTCAACCAGTGGTGCAGCCATTTGCTGTCTTCCCGAAATCCACCGCTTCCTGTGCCCCACACCTTTCAAATTCTGCACCAGACAGGTGGAGTCCTTTCCACACTGTGAAATGTCTGTTCTCCCTTTGTACCCAAATACATTGTTCCCAGTACAGAAGATGGTAAAGATACCATGTGAGCATGTCAAGATTAAGAACTAAAGATTTTCTTGTGGTTTGTATATGTAGGAAGAGCAATGGGGCAATTAAGATTGCTGTTGACTAGCTGGGCTTTGTGGAACTGGCAAATGCTGGATACACAGGCTTTTAAGTAGGCAAGAATTACTCCCCTCTACACACTTTTTTTTGTGGAAATTCCTTTTTGTGGCACATTCTAATTTAGCATAAAATATAATTAGATAGAATAATTCTCAGTTACGTTCACCAACAGTTTTGTGCACAGACTTCAGACTTCTGTGTAGTATTCCATTAGAGGAGACAGAAAATTTTCTCCAGAGACACAAATTAAGAAAAAATATTTTAACCATTTTTTGTTTAAAAGCATAATCCTTACAAATGGAAAGATCTAAATCCTGAAACCAGGAAATGAGACTGAGTAGAACACTCATTTTAATCATCCAGATGGAGGAGGAGGAGAAGGACAATCTGTCTATTAAAAATCATTTTCTGAAGTATCTTATGCTAATTTTTCTTGGACAGAATCTTAGTGCTAAAATGCAAATGAATGTAAAGAAATTTAAAGCCTTTCCTACTCCACAATGGAATTTTGGTTGAAACCGAATCCCCGAGAATCAGAGACTTTTATTCTCATTATAGTTTCTATTTTCATTTTATTTAGGGCCTATCTTTCAAGGCTACTTCTTTTCAATTTTCTGCTTTCAACAGTGTTTCATTTTGTTGTCTGCAGGGCATAATAGTCCTACATTTTTTTATTGTAAAAATAATGGTTAAAAACCCTGTGATTTCTTAAGAACTTACTTAGAAGATTCTGATCAAAAATTTGTCCTCCCCCACTTTCCTGCCCAGATGCTTCTATCTACATTAGGTGATATTAACAGAAAGGTAATTATACTGACCTCTGTGGGATCCACTGGTCTGAAATGTGAGAAATGAGTGTTGGTAGCAACAGTTTTTCTCCCTTCCCTTGAAAAGGGAAGCTCATCACTGCATTTGCAGCTGTTACCAGGTTTTAATCCAGCTATTAGAGATTTTCTTATTTAAGTATTGTTTGAGAAGGAATCCAGATTTCTGAAATGATCATTTTGTCCTAGCTGATGTGATCTCAGCGCTAGTAAGGAAATAGTTTTGCTGTCAAATCCCTTGAGAAGGTGAATAAAGGGGAGTTTTTGTTAGCATGTCCAATCGTGTTATCACTGACATTGCTTGCATCTGCGCTCAGGTTATTCAAGGAGTATGAATAAGGGTTCCTACATGACCACTACAGGGTTTGAGAGAGAATCATGATCTTACATTTTTCTCAGCTAAGAATGATTCAATTGCTAGGGTCCCAGGCAGGATTGATGCACTTGCAGTGGAGTACTTTATGAAAATTTTGAACTAAGTTGAATTATTTTTCAAAATTCTTTCCATTCATATACACAATCTGGTCATTTTAGGACTGCCAAAGTTGTAAGTCTGTATTACCAACTGCATACCACAGTACTTAAAATGTAATAATCATTTATGAAGGTAAATTTGTTCCTTAGCTGACCCAATTTGCTTTCAGAAAATAGTTGTTGATAAAACAGGTGATTGCATGCAATTATTTACCTACCTTTGTAATTTTCACCAAAATTTGTATGCAAAATAATTTTGGAGATCTTGTTGTTCTGTGGCTATAAGTTAATTTGAATTTATGCTGTAGGTTCCACGACATTCTCAAATTCAAAAGGAAACCTTGTTTATAAGTGGTATTACTTTGTGAAACTTCTTTTGCAACTCTTTTAAAAGCAAAAATGTATAGAAACATCTTACATTATTTAAATACATGTGAAAGCACCAATATAAAGTCCTTGAGTTTTTACAAACATTATATATTGCTTTATTTAATAGATTAAAAAACTTAACTTATATTAAAATGAATAGTTTCTTCCATCCTCCTTCTCCTACCAAACAATTTCTCTGGCTTGCTCACGTGGCAGATGTAACTTGTCACTCTGCTGTCTCTCCCCTTCCCAGTGACTCGGATCATGAAAAACCTGTGATCTCATAGAGCTCTTGAGGGCACAGTCTGGAAGAGTTTCAGACTTACAGTTTTTTCTGTGGTAGTATAAAAATATAATACATCAGAATAACTTTTCCTGAGTGTTTACTCAGAAATAGTTTCTCACTGAGGGATTACTGTGGTAGCATAGCATCAGGGTACAGCTATTATATTTCATCTATACAGGCCAGAGTTCTCATGCAAGATTATGTAAAAGAGAAACCAGACATAGTATTAAGAATCCTCTCTCTGTAAGGTATCAAGTAGTGTGCTGGCATGATGGTTAGTGGATAATCTGTGCTGAATATTTATCTAAGAGGTTTCCCTGAAACCACAAGAGGTAAACTAAAAACAGTAGGGGAACAGCATAAACAGAAAAGCAAATATATATTCTCTCACCAGCTACTTATCTTGTTTTTGTCCTCTTAGGGTACTGTAGGAGTATTGGCTTAGTATTTTCTTAAAAGCCCCTAAATGCCATATGCTTTCGTAGGAAACTGTTTGAGTGATCACAAGTCTTCTACAGAAGTAGAGATGGACAGATTTTTCTTGGACAGCTAACCTGCAATTTCTACCAATAAAAGAACTGTGTAAGTTTAACTGGACTCTGGACCTCAGTCTCCACACAGGACAACTCTTTGTTAATATAGTAATCTGCTTGGGACCATTAGTAGCCATCAATGCAATCTTTCTTTCTGAATTATATCATCACCTCAGACAGATTCTAGGATCCAGAGCTTGTTTTCCAAGACAGTTAGAGCTGAGCTGTCAGGAAGATTGTTGTTTTCTGGCTGCTGAAGAAGCCAGAAAGTTTCATGCTTTCCAAGCAGAACAGTAATTAATGAGAATTTTATTATAAACGTTAATGGAGCGAACTTTTCTCTGTGCAATTTCTTTGAAGGCTGTTTCTGACCTATGAACAACACAAACACAGAGACAGTCTTTTACGTGGCGTAGAAAATGGTTCCTTTAAAACTGACTGAAATAAGTATTGTCATTAAAATATAGTCCAGAAGTGTGAATATTTACACCTTTAAAACTCCATTCAGACCCTTCACTGGGTAACTTAGATAACTTAGACCCTTCATGATAACTTAGAAGATGGTCTTAAGTCTTCCAGAGTTAGTTTTAAAGGAAACTACTATGCAATTTGTGAACACAGAACAACACGGAGAAGAAAGAATCATTAATTTTATTAGCGAAGCTAGATAGTGATGTGTGATATATTTGATAAGGAAGTTCTAATCTGCAGTTTCAAATGTGTCATTATCATCTTCTGAATTTTGACAACATCCTCTTCTCATCTTTTTTGGCAGTCTTGCCTGTAGACGGAGTTTTTAGGAGGAAAGCAAAAGGATTGTGGAAGTTAAGGTTGCACTCTGCAAGATATGACACAGAGTGAGCGTTAGTACAACAGTTACAGACAGACTGAACTGCAAAGTAGAAGATGATGTAATTCCATCTCACATAGTAATGTTCAAATAAAAATTATTTTTTAAATGAGTTAGCCTAAGCAAGGACATCTTCAGAAATTTGGACTCAGGTTCTGAAGTAGGGAAGACCTAAGCCAAACCTTTCACTAAACTGAACTCATTGAGATCTTGCATAAACTTTAGGCCTGTTCTACTCCATGTCCACTCAGAAATTTAGACGTAGCTCTAGAAGAAATAAAAATATTAGATGGAACCTGAACAATGTCTTGTCTTATCTTCTTGTCATGGCTTGTGTTTAAATCAGGCTTAAGATTCTCAGCCTCTCTCTGGAGATTCTTGTTATCTCTAGAATATCCTTTAGTCATAAATCAAAATGAACTCAAAACAGTGATGCTTTAAGAGCTATTCATGAAGAGTTTGATGCAGGTTTTTCAACAAGTATATTGCCCTATTGCTGTCCTGTATGCATAATGCATACTGACTGAAATATGACTGTTGATATTTTCTCCTCTGCTGTATTATTTCTGTTATTGGTATTGACATTATCTTTCTATATCAAAATTCTGAGCTGCAGATTTTACTGCATGTGACTCTCAGAAAGTAAGTCTTAGCAACTGCCTGCAATAAAGGATTTTATGACTGAGTTATAATCTTGTGCTATCATAGATGTAAATTTAAACCTTATTCCTTCCTTAGGTACTTTTGTTTACCATGCCTCAAGGACTTTGACCTTTTTCTTTGGCTTTTTGTAAAGAAAAACACCAAAATAAATGTGCAACTTTTTTTTTTTTTTTAGGGAGGTGGAGTGTATCTGTGAGAACCTCAAATACCATACAAATGGCACCAATATATGCATGCATTTACCAACCATATTTGAAGGTTGCAAACTCACAGCAGAAGTACTTCTGCACCTTTCTACCTGAAGAGGTTAACAGACATGTCAGAACATACCTGACCAGTCAGATGCACTTTGAATATTTATAAGTAAGCCAGAAAGTAAAGCATTTTACACTACTTTTCATCTATCATTGTTGAAGAGTGGTAAGGTTAGAATTGTAAACTGGTGTAAATTTTAAATTGTTTACTATGTGTTCTGCAAGTAAACAGCAGAAGAGAGGTAAAAGGGAAGCTAAATTCAGTGAACAAATAACTTGCTATGCATTATTTGCCTAGTTCTATGAAATTACATCATATCATAACTCTGTTGGATTACCTCTTGGCAATTCATACTGGAAGGAAGGGGGTGCTGTCTCACAGAGAATTGATGCAATTTGTGCAGTTGTCATCTCCAGCCTGTACATTACTGCAGGAGCACCTCTGTCATGACCTCAATGTTCCTCCTTTCTGTTCCAGATCTGCATGTCTCCTCACCACTGCCTAATTAGGTGATATGATTTGATAAAACACTGATGTCCATTAGGGAACAGGTTGAAATTACCAGAGTTGCTTTATTTGCAACCTACTTTGAATTCAGGTCTCTAGAACTGAGAAGTGGGCAATTGTATTAACCCATATTTCATTAAACCCTTGATAATTTATTCTTAAATTGCACATCCTTTGCTACCTCCCTCTCTCCCTGCCCCCCACTCCCTATCTCTTCCTCCCTGCCTTAAAGTTTCTATCTGGCTATAGAGACTTTGGAGAGAATTAACAGCTCGTAGTTTGCTGGGACCACTTTTGCATCACAGCCAAGTCTAATGAAAATTAATTGGTAGTGCCTCAAGCTTTCTCTTTCAGGCTATTGCAATTTGGATATTTTTGCAGATGGAAGTAGCCCATAGTTTATCCATTATTTAGCACCTTCTACTACTTGAAACTACCATCAGACATTTGCCCCCCAGGTGTCCCATCAGGTGTCCTTATAGCAGGATAACCAAGAAAGTCTAATTTGATTAACCAAACTGGATGCTTGTGTGCATAACATCACAGACTTCCCACTAATATCTGAGATGGAATTCAGCAGCTAACAAGAGTAGTTAAGCATCTACCATTAAGAATGAAGAGAAAGCCTTTCATAATTTTAATTAGCTTTGCATTTCTAAAATGCTTAGGGATCACTTAAAATCCACAGATGCTTTTGAAAGAGGCACGGTTCACTGCACAGTCAGTCATAATGCTGCCTGGTCTGAGCACAGCTGAAGAGATATGCAGCTAACGTAGCTTTGGAAGGTCACAGTTGCTGTATTTACTGGAGCTTATTATTAGCTGGAAACTCTATTTTTGCTATCAAGTGCACTTGTCAAATCCAGGCTTGTTGTCAGAGGGCAGTGAAGAAGTGATATTCCCTGAGAAGCTGTCCTTCTTATGACCGTTCAATAGTATCCCTAAATGAAGATTTAATGTATTTTGAATGGAAAACAGAGTCTGTGTTCCATCCATTTTGAGTCAGGAAAAAACAAAAGCATAATCGGCGCTCAACCTTTTCTCCATGGATACATTTCTGCAGAGCAGCAGGACTTTGGCAGCAGAGCTCTCTTCATAAAGCAAGCCATTTTCGTAAACTACAGGAGGGTTGGTGGGGTTATTTTTTTTTCTTTCTCTTTTTAGAAGAAGAAATAACCCAAAGAGTGTGTTCTGGGAGATATTCACTTTGGTGATTCCTGAAATTCTCTCCTTTACTTTCCAGCTTTAATTTTATTATCTAAGTACAATTTTCTTTCCTTCCCATGTGTTGTGCATCTGCTCTACAGGCTCCAGCCAGGAGAATAACCATATGGGGACATGAAAATCTCCACTGCATTGATGCCAGAAGACAAGTTTATGTTCATTCCAAATGGCATCAAAGCCTGCTTCTCTATTTTCCCTTTACATCCCTTCCAGTGACTTAAATCTGTGGTGTTGTCTAAAACACACAGGAAAAGAAAAGGCTGTATGATTATGAACTGAAAAATACTCCTCATATTGCTGGAATTTGGATGATCAATGAGTTTTACTTCAAAGCACTTATACCATTGAGTGTTTTCTGCTTCTTTTTTTGTAAGGTAGCAATTACTGCACAAGGACAAACTCTCCTTCTGACTGATCTCAGTACTTTTCTTCATTTCTGCTCATGACAGATTCCTTCCCCCAGCCTGCATAGAGACAATATTCTCTGTAGGAGTGAAAATAATTCCGTTAAAATTTCTCCAGTGTCTGGTGCTCTCATTAGGTAAATGCCTCACCTGCTGCACTATCCTTATCATGCCAGTGATGGTTAGAACTGGTATGAAAATACTATGTAGGCATTGCTAAAAAGACAGTCAACATCAACACAGCTTGATCCAAACTGGTGCTGAGTTGCTGTCTTGTCCTGGGAAGGAGTAGTTACCTCATGTTGGTTGAGCACAATTGCTTGTCATAAAATGAAAGGTTAAAGAAAATTGTGCCATCATGGATGGAATGACATTTGGAAAAAGAAATAATAATCAAAAGTCCTGGCTGCACTTGAGCAAAAGTAGACAAGCACTGATTGCTTTCTAAAGAACTCAGACTGTGTGATATATATTTGGTTTTATAAATAGCTATTTGAAATCACATACAAACTTCTGGCAGATATGGGTTTCATCTAAAAGGATGGCCAGAAAGAAATTGGTATATGGAATTAATTTCCACATAGTAAAATCCATTTTACATGGAATGAATTGAAATAAGCACTGCTAGAGGGAAACAAACAATACCCACCATGCTTGTTCTCTGACACAAGGCCAGAAGCACTACTTGCTCTATCATGGCTGACAACCTCATGGCAATAGTGCAGCTTCACAACATGGTTCTGGTTCCCATGCCAGCTAGAACTGCTAAACCTTGGTGCTGATGTTGCTCTCTGAATGATGATGATGGCTTTCAGAGATATCTGCAAATAGAAACTTGCCCCTAGAATTTATTTGGATTTATTAGCTCCCTAAGACTGAGCTTCCCTGTACTATTTTTCTAAAGCTTGATCCATCCTGCTCACAGGCCATGCAGAAATTCTCTGACTGTACAGAGGAAGAGTCAGTATTGCAAAGTCACTTTAGGGAGTTGGTTCCTTTCCCATTGCTTCTTTTGTCGTGTTCCCACTATTTTTTTTCTTCTAAAGTTCCTTCTCCAGCTCCCAGTGACTTGCGTATTTTCCACTGTCATTTCTTATTTGCCAGATGGGAGACACAGTTAGAGACTATGGTCCAGAAACACTGAGTATCATCAAAATCTATGCAAATAAACACTTGTTCTCAAAGTCAATGCTCTTCTGCAGCCCAAGAGCATCTCAGAATGCACAGGAGGCAGCAAAAGGAACAAATGGTTCCCCACAGCATGTGCTTCTTGCTGTGTGATAGTGCTGCAAGAGGCAGCAGCCAGCACACCATCTCATGGAGGATCAATAGAGATACACCTTAATGCCTGTCCATGTAATATCAGGCATGTGGCAATGTGTAAAGTACTGATCCAGCCTTAGAAATACATATAACCATAACCTATTTCTGTGGAAAAACCTGTCATTTCAGCCTTTTTTCATCTATGATACATCTCAGTCCAGAACTGGGAACATGTGGTGCTTGTGAATCATAAATATACAACTCAGGGCTGGATGTGGCCTCTGTAGCAGGAAACTTGTGCTGGTCAATGCCTGTGAAAGAATGAATGTTCTCCTACTTTTGTGTATTCTTTTTCCTCTTTCTCCTGGAAATTCCCTGCTGCGTATCGGCTGACTGGGGAGTGAGTTGTTGAAGTAAGGTTATTAATTAAGAATGGAGGAGTCATTCTAGATCAGATGTGCACAGCTGTCCATAATCCTTGTATTTGCTGCATTTTCTATTAGCTTTCACAATTACATTTGGCATTTCCTTAATTGTCAAAGATGTTTTAAATTGATCTTTCTGAACGGATTTTCTCTCCTGTCACATCTGCCATTTCTTGTCAGACTTCAAACATTCCTGTTCTGGCTCAACCTCAGTATCCTTACAGTATTTGATATGTTTCCTCTGGAAAACATCTGCTGGATTCCATAATCATTTCCTGTTATTTCTAAATGCCAAGGTTAATACTGGATGTGGCTGTTTTTAGTACTGGCCTCATTATTGTAGCCATCCCTTAGAGGCTCCATTTTCTTTTTCCATAACTTTTGGTTGTTTACATTAGTGAAAATACATCTCATTCTTATGGTGTTGAATTAGCAGTATAAATATCATCTCTGATTATTTTAGGTATTGTCTGTCTATTTTTCTCTTCACTAAGGACTTATTCCTTTGATCTTGAATGCTACTTTTCTCATTATCATTATCCGAATTTTAATTATAAAGCACCACTTGCTATGACTGTGAGTGTCAGAACCTGGTCTTAAAGTAATACTTTTTTATCTTTTTATTTCTTTTTTTATATAGCTCTACTTAGAATTGGCTTCGGAAGGATTATATGCAAAAGAAAATCACACTGAGTTATAGTTTGATCCATATTCCAGTTATTAGAGTTTAAGCAGACTATACTTGTGGGCTCCATTCATCAAATAGGCTGTGCATACCTGTACTAGAGAGGACAGGGAGAGAACAGTCAGTTGTATTAATCTGTTGTTTAAAGTTTACAAAAATATTCTTTAATATTCTTCCTTTATGTACACTTCCCCTTGGTTATCTTGACTAAAGAAAACAGTTTGTAGCAGAGGAGAATTTTCATAAGCTGATTTTTGCTAGTTTCAAAAGATTAGTGATAAGATGACACAAGCTGTGGGAAAAAAACGCTAAATGTGAAATTATATGTTGCTAAATATCACCTTGATTTGAATTAAACAAGGTCTGTGTTCCAACTGACAGTTGGAAGTTCTGCTGCCTACTGTAATGCTTCCACCCTGCAGAATATAACCATTGAGGGGAGAATAACATGGCATGAACTGATGTCAAATAAAATTCCTTTAAAACCAGTGAGAACTTGTCCCTTGTAAGGACTGATTCAGATATTTAAGCTAGCTGAAATCAAAGTGTACATGTGACTTTTTACATAATTGCTTAAGAGGTACAAGCAATAACAACTTCATTACTTATGATTTCTACAGCTTTATAAAGAACATTTAAATCAAGCTACTGGTTGTGCTGGAAATGAAATTATATCTAAGTAACAGCTGCTGGTTTAGATTAACCTCTGCTTCCAATCAACATGTTTTAAAACTGCTGCATGAAAAATGTGTACATTTAGTGGGAGTATCCTAAAAACAATAGCAAACAAAAAAAATTCACTTTCTTAGAAGATTTCCTTTTATTTAAAGAAAAAAAGAAACAATGTACAAGAAATTTAAAATCTCTGTACCAATGTGAATTATTTGCATTTGTTTGCTTGCAAAACATTTGCTAGTACTGTTTTCCCATGTGCATATGCCTGTGGAATATAACTTTAAAATGACATTTCTAGTAGAATTTATATAACTTTTATTTATCTTAATTTCAAATGGAGGCTTCAGAATAGCTGCTTGAGAGATGTTTTGCTGGGCTGATGTTAAACCTTGATATATGCCCCATCTTCTTTGAATGTTCCTCCTTTTTTTAACTTTCATTTTTCTCAGAGAAATAAAATGAAAGAAATTGGCAGGGCAATTCAACTTGACACTCTGAGGCATTGCGTGAGTCATTGGAAGAGACTGGAAGATATTCTCATTCTTGCCAGCAATTCAGCCTTTCTACAAAGTTCTTGTTTAGAAGTAATGGACAAACCTTTCCATCTTAATCCCTTCCTCCTGCCTGAATTCACCATTAGTGCCAGAATGATGGACTTTCCCATCATAAATATGGCAGCAAATGTAATTATTTTGAATATTTCTAAGAAGTTTTTTTTAATCTCTTCCATTTTCTGCTTATGATTAGTTAATTATTTTCATAGAAATAAAAAGTGTTGTTTTGTGAGGGTAACAATGAATCAAATTAATTAAGGTAACTAACAGTGATGGAAGTTTATTCATACTCTTTCTTACTGTGTTCCTTCTGGACAGGACAACTGAGAAACAATGCATGAGCAAAAATCTTTCAGATATTTTCTAATACAGATTCCATTTCTTCTCAGCTTTGTCTTCTATTGCTATTATGTGCTATACAAATCTCTCTGCAGTTAGCCCTGGTTCGTAGCTTGAATGATGTAATAGCAATTTGGGTTTATGATTCCTCCATCAGCTTGAAATAGAATTGAAACTGTTGTGAGTTAGTCTCAAATTTAAGCTTTCCAAAATTTCAAGCCAGTTCTTGCTGATCTGCAGAAAATCATCTTTCCTTTTAAACAGAATCCTAACTGTCTTTCTCCCACTGATATGCCTTTAGCCATTGCAGTGGCACAAAGATGTATATAGACATCTAAAACCAAAAAGATACTAACAGCACAAAAAACTAAAGTCAAGTTGTTGTATCTTAGCATTGTGGAGAATCAAAGAGGTGGTAAAAACAGTGTCATGGTCTTTGGTCTACTAGAGAGTGAGTAGTATGCCATTTCCTGTAAAATGCAGTAATGTTTTTCCTTTAGCAAGATTCTGTTTCCAAAGGATATGGAGACTGAAGCTTTCAGTTGGGGATGCCCATAGGGAAGATTTTTTTTATTTTAAATTTTAGATGAGTTACCAAAAGTAAATTCTCCTCTTCTGCCATCTACACTGTCAAGATAAGTATATATCATAAGATATGGTGTTTAAGATGTTGGCTGTGACTGTTCTTCCACTGAAACAGTTGGGCTGTCACCAGTTTTCTTACTCCTAACTGGTATTTATTGTATCACTTTTAATTCAATCAACTTATTTGATGTCTGACAAACCCAAAATGGTAATTTTTATCTAGTTCTGGAGACATGGTTTCTAGAGCATCTTTTTTTGTAACATATTCTCTCATTAGCATGGTTATGCACGAACAATCTGCAGTCTCTATGAGGGTATGCAGATTTTGGCTTGGGCACAGTTAATTTTCTTTATAATTGTTGGAATGGGTCTTTGTTTTGGAGAGAGCCATTTTCAGAGCTGAAACCAGCATTAACAATACAGGGATGATTTCTTTACTGCTGAGCAATGCTTGCACAGGGTCAAGGCCTTTTCTGCTTCTCATACTACACCACCAGTGAGTGGGCTGGGGTGCAGGAGAAGTTGGGAGGGGACACAGCTGACCCCAGCTGACCCAAGGGATAATTCCATACCATATGGCATCAGGCTCCTTATAGAGGGAGGAGGAAGGTGGAGATGTTCAGAGTAATGGCATTTGTCTTCCCAAGAAACTGTAACATCTGATGGAGCCATGCTTTCCAGGAGATGGCTGAACCTCTGCCTCCCCACAGGAAGTGGTGAATGAATTCCTTGCTTTGCTTTGGTTGTGTGCACGGCTTTTGCTTTACATATTAAATTGTCTTTATCTCAACCAACGAGTTTTCTCATTTTTAGTCCTTGAATTCTCTCCCTTATCTGACTTTGAGGGGAGTGAGTAAATGATTGTGTGGGACTTAGTTGTCAGCTTTGATTAAACTACAACAATGGGGAGCCTGGGTCTGAGAGTCCAAATAGACACTCGAGCTCTCTCTAAGTTTACATTTGGAAGTTCATTGGCTGCATGATCTACCAGTCTGGTCTCAAAAACAGCTACGTGCTGGTACCCAGCCATCTGGGTAGATGTACCTAATGCAGTTTATTTCAAATCATAACCCTGAGATTGTTCTGTGGATCAATGTCTCAAAATATTGGAGTCTGAAATGAATCCAAAGAGCTGGATGTAGAGGTCTGTGGTATAGATGTTATTGCTGCCAACAGTTATAAACAGTCTGTTTTATTACTTTTTTGGGAGAACAAAGCCCACATTCACTCAAGAAGTGAGGGTTGTTGGCCATTTCTAATAAACGTTAAATAGATTTTTACCATTTGCAGTTTTACTAGAGCAAATTTACACAACTTTCCTGCCAATTTGTTACCACTCCTTTAGCTGTGAAAAACAGATGAGCAAATATAGTGTGCATGTGACAGAGTGAGAAACGGGTTCTACTTCAACAATTTTGCTGGGGTTTTATGCCTTATAACCTACTTGGTAAGCTGCATGCTTGACTGAAAAGGAAATGGTGTGTTCGGTCGATGTCAGGCCAGTGTCAACATGATGTTCATGTTAGTGCAGATTTAGATGCAGAAATCAAACATTGGGTTGGGGAAGCAGACATTATTGCTTAGAGGTCCTGCCAACCATGGGAAATTACACAGCTTGTCATTAGTCGAGAGGCAGTAGATATCTACACCAGTGAGCTGTAAGACAGTCAAGATCTGCTAGATGTACTAATATACCATCTTTGTTTTAGTAATTTAACTGAAAATCAGGAGAGTTAATGTAAGGTAGAGTGAAATACTTCCTCCTTCCGCTTCAGAAAGAAATGCTGTGCTAAGAAAGTCCAGCTAAATAGTTTCCCTAGTGAGTTAAGTCACTTGCTTTCTCTACTGAAATTAGTGTAAAAAAGATGGATCTTCTGATAATGTACTACTTGAGTTGCTTTTTTTCCCTCTTTACAATTAAGCTGCAGGAAAAGCAGCTGATGTTCAGAATGAGCAGTAATGAGAACACACAAAGAGATAACATCTGACTAAAGCTCTGCCTAGCCACTATTCTTCCTTCAGTAATGGTAAATGGAAATGACCATGGAAAGGTGCAACAAATTAAAGACATGGAAATATTTCTGCTCTACACCTTCTAAGATTCTGCTGATTTGAGGCTCAAGGGCAGAGATGGAATCAATCCAGAAGTGGTTTCTCAACTTCTGAAGTCTTTTTTTACTTCTGATTCCAAAAGTTCTTTCACTTTTTGTTTGGGCTTACTTTTCTTCCTCATTATTTTTTTTTAGAGTTTTCTTCCAATATGCAAGTAGATGTTACTTCATGGAAGGTGCTTTCATGGTTTTATAATATTTGGTTTTTATCGGTTTGGCTCAAGACCTAATTTTCCTTAGTGTACCAAATATTGTGGGTTATTGCTGAAATATGCTGGTATTATGTAGGCTATTGGCAATTATGTTACTTCCTGCTGCTCAATCTCCTTTACCATGTTTTCCAGTTTGTTAAACACTGTAAAAATACAGTTAAAAACATTTAATTGAAAAACTTGATATTTCATTCCTCCTTAATGAAGGTTCTTTCTTTTTGGGGAAAAAACAATAATTATTTATGTTGACTAGAATTTCCTTCTCCAGTGGTATTCTTCAAATCGGCCTTTTTTGCATACTTGTATATTTATTTTTTTTAAGGCCAGAAGAAATCATTATTGACATCTAGTCTTATCTCTTACGTAGCGCAGGGCACATAATTTCCATGAGTTTCTCCTTCAGCAAGACCTCTGGCGTATCTGTCAGAAGAACACCTCATTTTAATTAGGTGCTAAGAATAAAGCTATCAAAATGATCAAAGAAAGTACCGGCTTAGCCGTTCATTTGGCAAGTTATGGCCTAAGTTCACGTAATTTGTCCCAGCAAATGATCTTGCAATGAAGCCAGTGCAAAAATTCTAGACAAAGTGAATAGTCAATATTGAACCCATTGTTCCAAGCTGAGTTTAGAGGAAATAAGAGACTTACTTTACCATTCCATATGGCAATGTGTAGTCTGAAATTATTATTCTTCTCACTTTAAACTGTGTCTGTAGTTTTCCACCATTATAATTCAGAGTCATACGATATTATGCTGTTCAAATGTACCATGTAGGCAAATAGGAGCTTATGCTGAGGTTTTCACCATGTTGCAAGTTTGCCTTTCAAAATTTCTTTCAAAAATCTGATGTGGAAATAACCCCAAAGTATATGAAATATTTTTCAATATGTTGAAAAAAATTGTAGTTTAAAGTATAGAAATATTTAGACTATCTCAACAGACCTGTAAATCAATAATATCTGTGTTTTAAAAGCAAAGAAATACACCAAGACAGAATTTGAAGAGTGATATACTTGTAGCTGAGGAACTGATGTTCGAACTGTGTTTATTTCTTCTGAATTTACCTCAGACTAACTCTGTTTTGTTCCCTGAACAGACATTAGCAGCCAAACAGAGCACATATACCAGTTTTGTTTCTCCTGAGAGAATTCCAGTTTTCAGACTCTGACACCAGTTTGCAAATAGGAAAAATCAGTGAACTATTGAAAACCACATTCCAGAACTGGAGTAAAAATAGATAGTCAATTTCTGTATTCCTCTTACTGGACTTTTCCATAAGAAATACCACAGCTGCTGAATTTACTTGTTTTCCTATCAACCTCCTCATTGCAGTAGCTAGTTTCTTGCAGCTGAGAATGACTTTGAAGTCTCGACTTAGGTACTTCACCTAAACAGTAACAGTGCCATTTGAATTTCTTGGATTGTTTCATATGGATATTTGAAAATCACATCTAACCCTATATATATTTTGAGTAGTGCTCATCAGTAAAGCCTTTGAAATTAAAAACTGGTGTACAGTTTTCCTGATGATGCATGAGGTTGATAATTCTATCCCTCTTCCTTCTTGACAGGAATAAAGCAATGTGACTTAGCAGAAACAGAAGCTTTTCAGACAGCCTCCCCAGCAAATGTGAACCATGACATTAGCATTCCAGAATGACAAATTCTCATCAACACCCCTCCTGAGACTTGCCCACTCACTGCAGATACAAAGCAAGTAGTCACAGGCATGACATTATGATTTGCAGTTGGGGATGGGCAAGGGTTTTCTCTAAATGATAAATCTTTAGTCCTCCTAAAACTCTTCAGACATTTATGTTTAATATAGCAGCAGTATCAACTGTGGAAAAGAAAATGTCATGGCGATATGTCCAGTAGATAAGGGACTAGAAATCCCATTTAAATTCTCTGTGCAGCCTAACAGGAATGTGGATCTTAATTTTCCAGCTTCCAGGCTAGAAAGCACACATAGCTCGCTCTGAGAATTTGCTGTGAATTCTGTCTTATTTCGGTGAAGGCAGATTCCCAGGAGCAAGAAGGGGAACTGAGGTATGTCTGGCTCCAAGAAAGAATCCCTAGCTGTGAGTGTTAGAATGTTGCTTTCTTGCTCTCGTGCTGTTTTAGAAACAGTCTTATGGAAAAAGGAGAATGGCTCCTGCACAGCAGGGTAGATGGGTACATTTTTAGCATGTTCAGAGTCACCTCAAAATACTCTGTAAATATACTTAAACATCCCTCAGAATACACAGCGATCTTGAATATACAGCTAGAAGGGAGAGACAGTTCTAGAATGTTGGTGTGATATGAGTTTAAAGTGCATTTGCACTTGGATTCCTTAACTAATAGCTGAGCTTCCTTTCAAAAGGAATTTTGTGGGCGTTTGTCTCAATTAAGAGTATCTGCTATTTTTTATTTTAAATGATCATTGTTAATGTTGGGGTGGGTTTTTTTGTACCCTGGAGTGAATACTGGTCCTAATTCTAAAGTACTATCGTGTATTTCATTAATTTCCAGCACGAATAAAGCTGAATCAGTTAATCAAAGCTTCACTGAACACTGTCAGTATAGATCCATCCTGTTTTCAGTGCAGCAATCATTTGAAACCTCAGAGTTTTAAGAAAAACTGATCACACAAAAAAAATCCCCTTGTGGTTAAGGAAGACAGTATGAGGATCCTGTCTGAAGTGTAATTTAGGGATGTAAATTTGTATTTCAGACTTTGACTATTAAATAAGCATTCTTTAAGAATCCCTTTCTGCATTTGTAACCCAATAAGAAAATACCATGCAAAGAAAAAGTGTTCTGGACA
Organism: Chiroxiphia lanceolata; assembly: GCF_009829145.1. NCBI lineage: Eukaryota > Metazoa > Chordata > Aves > Passeriformes > Pipridae > Chiroxiphia > Chiroxiphia lanceolata. The sequence continues at coordinate 118,105,137 of NC_045637.1, read as the reverse complement.
ATTTAATTAATGACTGTGTAAACAAGCCATGTTTCCCACATGTGCATAGTACTATGTTTTTATTACAAAAACTTAGATCACCCTATACATACTAGCTAGCCACTGACCACTCAATATTCATGAGTACAGACCTTCCTGGAGCAGTGTGGAAATTAGCAACCAACCACAGCAGAAGTTACAGTGGTTACAGTATTCTGTTATGCTGAGAAGATTGTATAAGAGAGGGTTTTGAAGCTGAATGGTGGTGATAGAGAAGTGGGTGATCGTGTCTCTGAGCTTCTCTTGAATGTCCCTTTGAGACAGATCATCTCTGTGTGTTTCAGAGGAGTACTCTTGGAAGAGAAGCTGCTTTTAGAGAATGCACAGGGTGAAAAATCCTCTGACTGCAGTGAGACAACCACTTGGAGAATGGGGAAACTGTCCAGAGTTAAAGAATTGGGGGAATCTAAGAGAAGTACTATGAACACTCACTGCCTTGGGGTTATTTATTTGTGATGAGAGTTAAGTCTATCTTTACCAAAGACTGTTTCATTTCCCCACATTGTCTTGTTTGTTTGAGATGCTTTTTCAAAATTGGAACGTGTTTTTAAAACATTACAATCTTGAAGATTTACCTTGTAGGTAGAGTCTCAGGACTGCCTTGAAGAAGCATAGGTAGTACTAACTCATGTGCTCATCCTCTCATATCATAACAGTTATTTTTTTGTGTGTGTGTGCGCGTGTGTGTGTGCGCGTGTGTGTGCACGCGTGTGTGTATACAGCATCAAGGAATAAAGAAAAAGAGTCTTTGATTCCTAGTATTTTTTTGTGTGTTTTCTGGTTAATTTAACTGTCTCCCACATGGATTGTGGCTGTGCAATGACTTTGAGGATAATGTGTCATCAAAAAATCATTGAATGACAGAATAGTTTGGGTTGAAAGGAACTTCTAGAGCATTCCTCTGTAGCAATTTTGCCTTGGAGTTTCGGGGAGTTCCTTGTTCAGCCAAGGGAAATTTCTGCCACACCTGTATGCCTTTCTATGTCTTTAAAAGGATTATTCTTATATCTGAGAAGGCTGTCATAACGATACACTAAAAATAGTTCTTTACATTCTGAGTAGAGAAATGATTTTGCCTGGATCAGTGAATACAGCAATAATAGCCGTAAAGTTTACTGCAGTTTTTGCAGAAGAGGTTTCTTAAATAGCCAGTGTTCTGTCAGATGCAAGAAAGCATGCAAATGAACTGGGTTATAAAAATAATTCTGACATATAATTTTATGAACACAATCCTTGAAACTATTTTTCATTGCTGTGAAGATACAGAAAATTGCAAAGCACAATTGTTTACTGCTACAAAAGTAACAGAAGCGCACTAAGCCATCACCCAAAATCATTCCCACAGATCACTTGTTTGGGATAACAAATTATGCTGTTCTGTTTTGCAATAAATGAAACACTCTGATAAAGCAAATGTTTCATGTACAGCCAGTAATGTATTATTTCCTTGTACAACCACATAAACAAAGGTAAAATGGAGAAAGGGCAAATCATTTTCTGTAATCCTAGATGCCTCATTAAAAAAAAAAAAGAATATTTTAACAATGTTGTTGATACACATATCTTAAATGAAACAGTTGTCATCATGGTTGTTTTTAAGTGGAAAAGTAAAAATCCTACTGTAGACAAGAGCTTTAAACTTGGAGATGTATTTTCATTTATGAGTGGAGATGACAGTGCCACTGTAGGGAGATTGCTCTATTAACAAACAGTTTAAAATGAGAATAAATATATACTTCCAGCTAATTGTCCATTTCATAGCTGTGCAATGTAGCAGAGAATCCTATGGCTAGTTGTTATTGTTACTCTTTTGCTGAGTTATAGAAGCTGTTTCATTCTCTAAAGTTTGAATGAATGAAAATGTTGGACTTTATGTCTGCAAGATCATGATTTCTACAGTTTTAGCTACATGAATATTAAAAGAGTCTCCATTTTATTAGAAATGCATTGAAAAAAAGCTTTGTACATTATGTAAGGTGTATTTTTAAAGCTTTTTAAAAAATATAAAAATCTTATATATGTAAGAGATATTTTCAGTGACTATTACTACATTTCCTTCATCATACTCTGTTGTATGCTTTAAAATACATTTCTAACCTATTTATATAGTATGTATTCAGCTTTATTATTCAATATTTCTTCACTGAAGGTTAAATTATGCTAAAGATATGATGAGTCTTTTTAAATTATAAATGTAATACTAATTTAAAAACCATCATGGGAAAATACAGAAATAAATAAATACACATTCTGCTAGATTTCATAATGCATTAAGGTGAACAATCACTGTGATTCTGTGAAACACATTATTTAAAATAAAAGGATGATTTAACCGGAAATTGTAAGCATTATTAAAATATAGCACAGAAAGATATTAATTTTTGTATGAAAGGTAGTATCCATTGAGAGATTCATGCATTTTTGTTTGCATGGACTTTGGGTGTTTTAAGAAATAGTCTTATTTTTTCTGTTATTCAGTCTTAGAGATCTAAATTTCTTAATGTGGAAAGAAAATTTAAATTTTTTTTGCTTCTGATGTAAACAGCCTTGGACAGGTGGAAAAACTTTTGAACGATAATTCTCGTTGTGCTAAAATCTAAAGTTGATCTTAATTACATTTGTAGAAATGGTAATGAACTGATTTGAAAGTAACAACAAAACAAAAGCTAGGTTTTGTTTCTGTATTTTCAAGCTGGTCATACAAAGGCATTTTTAAACACTTCCATGGAATTTGTGATAATTTTTACTCTGAGGAATTAAAGATGGAAAAAATATATGATATACTAAGGGCTTCTCCCTCACTGGCTCCGAAAATGCATCTGGAAATGTCTTAATATTGCAGCGATTTCACCTTCACCTGTTTCCAGGAAAAGTGATTGCTCTATCTCAGACTTTCCTGATAGAGCTGCTCCATGGTCATAAAGGCCCTTACATTTGAAATTCAGGGTACTTTGTTTGCCTAATAAAAGCCTTAAATAAAGCCTTTTTTTTACTTTTTCTGTCCCTAATCCTTCTGTGATCCTAAGCCCCCCTGGCAGCATGAGGACTGACTGAACTAAGGCCAGGGGAATGTCGCAGGTGACTTGAGCAATACATCTCAACAGCCAATGCATTTAGATTATTACCTAGTGTAACCCAGTGGTTATGTTTGGTCAACTTTTGACCTTGCAGATCTCAGGGAGGTAGTATTGCATAAGCATATTAAACTGTGATTTTGACATTGTATATCTAATAATCATAAGCAGTGAGATATTTTAGAGACCACACTGTCCAAGTAGCATTTGTCACCGACAGTTTTGGCTGTCAAGTAGGATAGAAATAAAATTGAGTGGGACAAATCCTCTCTCAACAGAGAAACGGGGAAGGCAGAAAATATTTCTTGGGTTTTTTCCACTGTTACTATGCCGTTTGGGAAAGGACGCCTTATTCTTTATGGATTCCCCAATTATTTGAAGAGCTCTAAACCTTTTTCAGATGGAGTTCCATGTGATGATGAGTAAACAAAGTTGGCTATGACAGCTGTGCTTTACAGTACTGTATAACTACAGGCCAGGTTCAATGACACAAAGGGTTGTTTTCTGCAACATTGGAGCCTATGAAGATTAGCTACTACTGCAACAGAGGAGAGTGCTAGACCTAAATGTATGTATAAAGATCCTACACAGAAATACTTGTCTGCTCTGTTCACTAGAGTCTATTGATAATGCCTTACTAATAATCTTGTTTGAAAAAATATGAATTAAAGGGGTTAATTTGCCTTTGTTATTACAAAATGCAAACCAGCGTTCAGTACTGCATACATACAGGCTTCAGTCTGCTTATGCTCATAGCAAACAAGATTAAATGTTGTTAAGATTTTATTTAGAGATATAAAGGTTGTGGGGTGGGGGAACCCACTTAGACTTGCAAACATTAAGAAAAAAATTGCATGTTGACAGCCAATATTATTCCCTTTCACGTTAGCTTAGAGTGTTTCCAGGGAGGCTGGTTTTCTTTTCACTTTGCTTTTAGAAAATCTTGTCTGACAGTCTTTTAGAGGGTACTGAAGATGATAACTATTGGAGGAAAACTGAAGAAGTCAGGTACTAGGGATTTGTGCTATTGTGGTTGCTTCTGTTGAAGACAAAGCAATCTGCACACAGAAGGAGGGAGAGAAAAAAAAGAACAGCAAAGATGGAAAATGTAGTTTCTGTTTCTGGCTCATGCTGCAAATCTTGCAGTTAAAGACAGGCACAGCACCTGGTCTCCTCACCCATTGTGAAGTCTGTCAAATATCAACTTGCTTGGGACTGTGCTTTTAGCTGCCTTTCTAACATGAGAGAAGCTCACAGCAGTGTCACAAAAACAAATAAGAAAGGCAGCTGTAGTAGGCTAAATGGAAGGACAGGAGTGCTAAAAAAGAGAGAGAGGGAGAAGAAAATCACGTCAAAGGAAAGGGTGGTTGCTCATTCTAACCTACTCACCACCTGAAAACTTTAGATTAGAAAAAAGGTCTAGCTCTTCCTCTCATCAATTTATTTGCCAGTGTGAACTGAGCATTAGGATATCAATTTTAGTAAATTAATTTCCATATCTATACTTCTCATGTTCATCAGTTATAAGCAAAAGGTAATTCCATATGATTTGAGTTGTACTAAATATTTTCTCTACCATGATCTTTGGATGACATTTCTAAACAAGTTAATATAACAAGTGAAGTTGGTCTTTTGTTATTTGGACAAAGCATTATGCAGCCTTTGTCTTAGGGATTTTATTTCTATCACTTAACAATACAGATGATTTGCATTAATACAGCACTTTCATTTTGGGTCTCTCAATAAAATCAAAAAACATTAATTAAACCATTAGCATCTCAATACCTTTCTGAAAGCATGCTAGTACTGTTTTTCTCCTCTTTCTCTTTCTCTCTCTCTCTCTCTCTCTCTCTCTCATTCTCTCTCTCCTTCCCTCCCTCTCTCTCTCTTTTTCTTATATGAAAGAAACAGTACTCAAGGAGATGATATAACTCTCTGAGGATCATACAAGGTGGCAGAGCCTGGAGCTCTTGGCTCACCTCTTTGTAATCCAAGCAATAAATAAATCTCCTATAGGGTACTATAACTAAAAGACCAACATTTAGAGGCAATGTGAGTAAGACTTAATGAATTTTAATAAAAAAACCCTTTATTTTATTTTCTCCTGGGCTCAGAAGCATAACTATATAATCTTTCATGAGTAGGCCCTCTATAAGCCTATCTTCTCTTAAAATGACATAATCTTGTTTCGTGATTGCAATTTTAAGTAAGCAAATCTAAAATAGTCACAGGGCAACATAACCAGCTGCTCAGTATTTCTGTTGAGTGCTGCACTGTTGTACTATGTGCCATCTGAATCTATTAGCATTTTGCAAGTAAGTGTGATTGAATACAAAATGAAGAGTTTCTGTGCAGTGAGTACTTGTATTTTTATAATTATAAAGACTTGCCATACCAACATTTTCCTTATTTTTCCCCCAGTAGCTGACTAAGAGGTGGTTGGGGATCCATGGCAGTGATCATGGAAATATTGCTTTCAATTATATGTCTTCCCAGTAGTTAAAACCTCTGTGGATTAGATCTTTGTAAATATAGAGCTGGAGTTTGTTCCTCAATCATGTGCAATGGACTGATTAAAATAGAGGCAAATAAGAAAGAAAAATCCTCTCAATCATATTGAAATTGTTTGTTGTACAGCTACATACTGAAGAGCAAGAAATGACTTCACTAAAATTAATGGCTGGTATTTCATTAAAAAGAAAAAAAAATCAGCCAAACTCCAGAAAACCATTAATAATAGAGCCATCTCACAGAAAACTAAGTTAGTCTGTCATCATTCAAGAGATTTTCTCTCTTTGTTTCCTGTCCCTGAATATAATATAGAATTATAACTGGTTTAACTAGCTACATTGCTAGTTCTGCATTTGACAGAGCTATGCCTGTGCTGAACAATACCACCTGTTTGATTTGTAATGGCTAATGATGTGCTGCCTTCTAGCATCTAGCTGATTATTATCAGTCAGATTCACAGGTGGATTTTCCTGAAAATGTGTTTGTTCCAGTGCTACAAAACCTCTGCTGCCTCTCTTGTATCTTGGAGGGTATTACCAAAGGTGCTGCAAATGCTGTTCGGCGCAACATCCTTCCTGAGTCAGTGGGACTTCTCTGGTGAGTTAGGGTGATGAGCTGCCTAAGAGGCAGAGGTACACATGCAGTCAGGTAGAATGGTACACAGGGAGACATAAGACACTGATAAAGAACTGCTTTGTTAAAAGAGCTGAGGGTTTTTTCCCGCTCTTTCTTCTCTGAGTGGCGTATGTGAAGAGTGTGGAAATGTGCTGATTCACTGGGATTTGTTTTAGCTGGATCAGGAGGTAATGTCTACATTTGTATTAGTAGCAGGGCATGATGATATGCTGTAGAAGAATTAAAAAAAAAAAAGGTATTTTCTTAGATGCTGATAGTATAAGTCATTAGGAGAACAGTCATCTGACTGCAGCGCTTCACTGAAGGCATTTTTTTAACCCATGTTCTTGCCCAGTAGCACTGAAGGGATGTAAGAGGCACTCTGTAAGTTAATACTGATACCCTGGTAAGGAAAAAAATTCCACTGAGTTCTGATCTGATCTGATCTGATCTTCAATATATGGGAAAATCTTGGGCCAAGCTTGAAGGAATTACTGTATACCAAGAATAACTTCAACTTTCTATTTTTTGCAAAGAAATGTTTCTTTTGTGCATAATTGCCTGTTACCATAATTTCTGTTTCATAGATTTCTGCAAGTATTTACTGAATGTGACCCTATTGTACTCATTTCACAAACTCAGATACTGAGAGCAGATAAAGACTTCATTCCTAAATATAACTTTAAGTCCAGACTAGACTTTCTAGTTCAATGCACTCTCCCCATTCACCTGTTGTCACTGAAGGTGTTGTGAAAAACAGACAGTTCTATGGTATTTAAATGCCTTTGCAGGTATTACCAGAACTGTGTAAATTTTTATTTGGACCTGTTCCTCTGTCAACCTTGCTTGCAGACACTGCCAACCAGGATGTATCTCATGGAAATCTTCCTGGTATTAGTGATATAAATAAAAATGCTCTCCTTCTCTTCACAGTTCCATACATAGAAAACTCCTCAAGGATTTGGGAGCCTTACCTGTGCTTCATAAAATGAATCAAAGATGTTTCAGAAGTGAAGAATCAGGTCCACTGTGCCCTTCACCTGCCTTGTCAACTGGTCTGCATGCGTCCCTGAAAACACGCCTCAGTTACAACAGACTCCTACCAGAATTTTGATATTATGCCATTTCCACATTTTCTGAGTAACAACAATTAGATTTAGCATGGCAGAATTTCAAAGAGTGCTGAGAAAATCTCATTTTTTTTAATGGAACCCTGTGTCTGCCCCTCCTAAACAGTGGTCTAACAATAAGGATGACAATTCATTTGCCTCTGTGAGAAACGTGGGAGGTAACTGTATCCTTCCTGCCTTTCCTCAGGATTGACCCAGCACCCTCCCACTGCCTCACATTCTCCCTCTCCTCTTTGAGCCATTACTGCTTGTCTTGCACAACTACTTCATTTCAAAACCATATCTGTTCCTTAACATTCTGCTTCATATTCTGCTTTTCTGTAATGGCTTCACTGGTGATCAGAGTCCAGCCAAAAGGATTTTCTCTCCTTGCCTTTGTAATCCAGGTGTAATTTTGTGAACTTGAAATGTTACTTTATACAATCTGCTAGCTTTATGATCTAAATCTGGTGTCAAAGTTTTTTTCTATCTTACTTAGAAAACAGATTTAGAAACTAAGAAAGTTCTTCCAATTTTTTAGAACTATTTTGTTCCCTCCAAATTCCTTCTACCTCCATGAAGTACACATCAATTTTAGTTTATATTTCTTATCTGTATGAAAAATATATTCTCCCTGCAGATGACCTAACACTTGCATTTCATGCTCAATGGCAATATTTTTACCTTATGTTAGATAGGGTGTCAATCCAGTTATCTAAGACAAGAAGACTGCTTCATATTTCAGTCTCAAAGCTGAAAAAGAAAGATTAATGGAAAAAGTCACGTTGATGCATAATATCATTCAAATTTGATTATTTCATTTTTATCAGGTGCACATTATTGATAACACTGAATCACAACTTCAGCTGTACTTCAAAGGATTCTGTGCAGTAGTGGAAAGAGACCCAGAAATCTGGGTCTCTATGTAGCAACATTTTAAGAGCTGCTAAACTTCACCTTTTGTCTTTCCTTTTTCATGACCTTCTTCTTTCCATTCCTTTTGACAATTTCTGGTTCTTAAATACTCTTTTGAAATAACATGAATCAGGCAAAAAAGTAATTGGTAATTCCATACCTATCCTCCAGTTTAAATAAATGTCAATGCAAATGTAGAATACTATACTGCACTGGAGTAGCGAAAAAGAAGGAGTTTTGAGTGTTTTGTTTTCTTTATACCAACAATTCCATCTCTATTACAGAGAGGGGACTGTCATTTCAAAATTTAATATGAAAACCTATTTCATTTTGGATAATAAAAAAGCAAAATTGCAGAATAACATTTGTTAACAGATAATTTATGCAGGAAGATTTATTTTGCATTGCAGTAAATTTCAAAATTGAGATCTAGGATGTATTGTACATCTCATTCTGCAGAACGGCATCTCAGAACATTTATTTTCAGTGTGCAGTAGCTTCTGAGACTTCAGGGTTATTACTATGGTAGTATAGTTTATCAAAAGGAATATGAAAAGTAGAGGGAAACTGTGCAATCACTCCATGGTAGCAATGCAAAATCATATGGTTCAGTTTAGAGAAACATATTAAGCATTGACATTCTAGCAGTAATGGAGTTTAACAGCCATCATGGTGAGTCAGTGCTCAGTAAATTGAAACAATGAGAAATACAGCTGAAAAGTTATGACCTATAGTTCTCCTAGCTGGTGAGCCTGAAGCCTTTGATATTTAAGGCAAGGCACAGTGGAGGGGACTAGGTCTCAGAAACAAGATCTCTGGAACACCTCCAAATCTGAGATACTCAAAATCAAGTCTCGTTTTTGGAAAAGTGTATCACACATTCAGATCTGATTAAAAAATAGTGAGGAAATCATATCATTAGAATGCATACACTGCTACTTTTACTGAACTCTTTGACCTCATACAGTTAATTAATTTGTGTGGCAAAGTCTTACAATGTTGATGAAAGAAACACTAAAATAGCTTTTGATCAATATCCATTGACCTATATGAATTTATAACATTCAGGGGTTTGGCCCTCAATGCCAGTGAAACCTGGAACATTCACTGAAAATTATTATCTGCCTATAACTTGTGCATGTATATCACATATGTATCTATATATGCATATGTGTGTTTACCATAGAATCATAGAATGGTTTGGGTTGGAAGGGACCTTAAAAATCATCTGGTTCCAGCCGCCTCTGCCATGGACAGGGACACATCCCACTAGACCAGATTGCTCAGGGCCCCGTCTAACCAGACTTGAACACTGCCAGGGATGGGGCATCCACAACTTCTTTGGGCAACCTGTTCCAATGCATCACCAGCCTCACAGAAAAGAATTTCTTCTGTATATCTAACCTAAATTTTCTCATTTTCAATTTGAACCCGTTACTCCTTGTCCTACTCCTTGTCGCTACAGTTCTTGATGAAGGGTCCCTCACCAGCTTCCTTATAAGCCCCCTTCAGGTATTGAAAGTCTGTTGTGAGGTCTCCACACAATATTATTTTCTCCAGGCTGAAAAGCCCCAGTTTTCTCAGCCAGTCAAAACTATCTTTATTTACTTTATAATCATCATTATTTATCTACTTTGTAATCAGTGTTTACTTTATAATCATCTTGTTAACAGGCTTGCAAAACAGTCAGACTAACGTAAAGGAGTATTTCATAGCAGGGCTTGAGTTGCAACCCATGCCGTGAGCCAGCAGTGAGCTTATTCGCCATCTGAGACAGGCCATCCCTACCCATGAAGATACTTCTGCTGAGGGGACAAGCGTCAAATTCACTTTTGTTCTAACCCGCACAAAACTGTGTGTCCACGCACATAAAATGTGATGCTGTAGAGTCACATCGTGCATAAGTTGGATGTACTGAAAAAGGAGGTAAACCTATGTATAAGAAAGCAGGAATAAGAACAGAGGAATACATTTTAAACCAGTTAGACCTTCACGTTTGAAGGGGTTGCTGCAGTTATCCCCAGACTAAATGTTACGGTTCTCATCACATTCAAGTACAATTCGCATCTGAGCTTGGAGAAACCCGTTTATGTTTAAGCTTCACTCTAAGCCCTCTATATGATAACCTCCCCTCTGCCAGGGGAGGTTTTTAGGAAGAAATTTTTTACAGACGTTGGAATGAGCTGCCCAGGGAGGTGGTGGATTCACCGTCCCTGGAGGCTTTTAAGATGAGACTGGATGTGGAACTCAGTGCCATGGTCTAGTAACCACAGCAGTGTTGCATCAAGGGTTGAACGTGATGATCTCGGAGGTCTCTTCCAACCTGGTTGTTTCTATGATTCTGTAATGGGTAGATAGGACCTCTGTAACAATCTCAACTGTCACTGTAATGGTTACATATAATATCCACGTCATTTTGAGCAGGAATTTCTGTGTGATCCTAATTTGGATACTTCTTCCAAAAAGATCAAAGCAGAAACCAAACTTATCTCCTAAAGTGGTAGTGACACCAAAATACCTAATGCTGGCAGGACAACTGCAGGGGTCTTCCCTTTGCTCTGTTTTTCCACTTCTCCTTGCTTATGTGGTTTTCACAGTCATTCATGTAATGGTTTCTAATGTGTTGTGTGTTGTCCTTTTTTCCTGTTGTGATAACAGGATTGTTGGTTTGATGGCTCTGCTTTGTTTTCTCACATCTCTTCGGAGAGATCCTTTTTGTAAGAGGTCCTGATTAAGGTACCCCCAGCCATCTAGTTGTTTTGATTTCTGATCCTTTTCCCAGTGTACATTTCAATATTCTTTGATGAAATGAACCTTATGATTGCAGAGCCTAAATATTTGGAAAAGATATGAAATATAAAGATATTTATGGCCATTAGTGAAATGAACAGTTTATTTTCTAAATCATCCATGTATAGGAATGAGCAACTTGAATTCATGCAATAGCCATATGATTATGATCAGTGCATACTGATTGTGTTTTATTATTTGTGATTTTAAATTTAATTTAACTGCCTTTTTCCCAAGTGGCTTCTACTGATGAAATCACACACACAAAAAAAGAAATAATGTGTTTGGTGCATTTTTTTACCTTGACAATTTAAAATTAACTTTGTCTCTAAGTTTAGAGGCTTTATAACACTGAATAATTCTGTGTTCCCTGAAAGGCTATTATTTTTTGTTTGGTTGGTTGGTTTGGTCTGGTTTTTTAATTTAAATTGCTGAAGTTACTGTTTTTGAATCTGACTTAACTTTATTTTAATGTATTTTGTTTTGGTTTTTTAGTAGTTCTCTATTCCTTAGAAGTACCTAAGTATCAATTTGCTCAGTAGCAGCCAATTAAAAGATTAGGCATATAATTAAATGATATGGTGAAGCTGAGCAACCTGAGAAAGTGTAAAATAGGTATTTATGTCTTACTTTGTTCTGACTTTTAAATGACTAACACCCTGTCTTCCTCCTAGGTTGAGTACCAATTAATGCTAATTCATGACACTTAAATATTCTGTATCTTCTAAAAACAGGTTTAACACCAACTAATAATTACATATTTGTTACTGTTTATCTCAGTTATATAACTGAGCTAGAAGTGAAAGACTGAGAATTCATACCTCTGGGCTATTCAGTGCTTTATGCTTAAATATTTAGTTTAAATTAAAGTTGAACTGGAATAAGAATAAAGAAAAAATAAATGACAAATAAAAAAGAGAAAGAGAAAAAGGTAACATGATGTTTTATCTGCTCCTTGAAGTTAATTTATAATAAGAGATGGCGGTAGTTGTTGAATAATGTATTTAGTGTTTCAGTGAATTCCTGAAAGCTATTAACTCAACCTCAAAGTAAATAAATTTCCCTTTTCATCTTCTCCACATATTAGTTATCTGAAAAACACCATACCGTGCCCATGTTATATTTTAAGAGTCATTTTCAAGTTATTCTCCTTCAGTTGTTCAGACCATTGTCGAGAACAATTATCTACTTTTCTTTTCAAGATATCCAGTCTCTGTGGAGTAAGGTATCCTTGAACACATTGCCATATTCCAAGGCTGATTATGATCATTAATGATGGTGCTGAGTCATTTCTTTTCTTGTTGGGTGGAGCTGAAAGAGCCCAATACAGGTTTCCAGCCACCCTAAAATTGCTACTGCTATATTCTTCCAGTGTATGTGTGAATCTACCTCTAGCTAAATCCAATAGTGTGTGCATGGGAGAGAAATGCTCTAATAGAAAGGAGAAGCAAGAGTTAGATTTTTTCATTTGTTCACAATTTCACCTTGAGCAAGTAATTTTAACTATCCTCTGCTGCATGTGACTTATCTGAACAGTTGTTCAGGTCCTCCAAAGGTATGTCTTGCTTACCTCCCTCTCATCCTGTAAAAAAAAAAAAAAAAAAAAAAGGCAACAACACATGGGAGTCTTAATTTCTTTTCCTTATTTCTTTTCCTTATTTTCTTTTCCTCATTTTCTTACTCTCCAAGTAAAAGGCAGAACAGATTGTCTTTTGACCAAATTCTATGACAGAGCAAAACTGAACCACAGAGGGAAATGAGTTGGAGCCCTTGCTTGTTTCTGACACTTCGAGCAATGAGTTCCTACTCAGAACTGACCAGAGACTCCCTGGAGATGAACATTCTTCATGGCAATTCCCAGCTTTAGCCTGTTGTTAGTCCTTCTATCTGTTTACATGCTGTTAAACAAAAGAGTTGTTGATAGAGGATTAGAGAACCCCGGAAGCTGAAGAAGTCCTTTGCTACTGGGTTATCAGTGTAATTCTGACCAATTAAATAATCCACCAGGAAGTGACAATAACTAACAACAGTGCTGAAGAGAAGCTTCATCAGGAGCTTTCTACAAGCTTTCACATGATTGCCATGACAATTTCTCTAACAAGATATTACGGGGCCAAAATCTTCCATGTGCAGAACCTCCTCCAAGCCAGGATTTGAAGACCATGGAGCTGCAGCCAAGGAAGAGGGAATGCTGTTACAGTGGTTGGAATTTCACTGCTGTTTCATTCATATACAAGTAGCATGGCATTTACGTGTCAAAAAACTACTGCTTATGGAATGAATTTAATGTCTCTTGATTTTGTGCTAGCTCTACTTCTTAGGGAATTGAAACACTTTTTTTCTCTTTTTAAATTTCTGAGAACAAAAGTAAATATCATACTGTCTTCTATTATGAGCAGAATGAATTATTAATTAAGTGCTCCATGATAGCATTTAGACCATAAGACACACTTTTCTGACAAATTGTGATGTTGTGCTTGGGTGGCAAAAATGACAGAATGAATGAAAGAAAGAAATGTACCCTTGTCAGACTTCTCCAAAGTAATTCCTTTTTGGGTAAAATAGGTGTATACTACTTTCACACCCATTTCTTCCAGAATACTGATGGAAGTCACCCAGGAATGGAAGAGTTTTCCACTCTTATTTTAGAAAATTAAAGTAAAATTCTTGTGTTTGTCGCTGGTCTTATTTACACACCAAATACGTCTCCTATTTGAAGAGCACCATTGTAGAATGAAGTGACGGTGATTTTTAGACTCCTGAAAACAAGGCTAAAGTTTGGAAATGGTCAAAAGATGAGCAATGTGTGTAAATTAGCCAGCTTATACATATAGAAATTACCTCTTTTTCATCTTGAATGTAAACAGACAAGTGGGAATTTAACTTTACATTTCTTCTCTTACAAAAGCATTTCAGCAGGAAGCAAATTCAGGAGGAGGCCCCAAAACCGTAAATACCCAATCTGAATTTACTAGATATTTGAAGGTGTTGTTTGCTGGTTCTCTATTTAGATTATTTTCCTCCAACCACAGTAACAGAGAAACCCAGAACTAATAAAACCCATGAAAACTGCCAATTCTAAACATATCATGGAGCATAGCTGTAATTATTCAAGGGCATGCATTCAAAAATGGAGAAACATAAAATCAGCAGACTGACTTTTTTGACCTGTTCATCTAGATTGTTCTATTCTCTGCACTGAAGCTTACAACCTTTAACAGTGCATCTCTGTAAAACACCTAATAGCTATTCTTTAAATGTATTAGTTGCCTCCACTGCATTATGATTGCCAGGCCAATTTAAAAAGAAATCATTATTCAATGGAATTACAGATTCTTCAATTACCTCCAGAGTTTTTATCTGATTGGCCTCCATGAGGAATGTAGTATGCTAGGCAGATTGCACTGGGAGTTTTAAAAACCCATTTATCCCTTAGCACCTTCATAGCATTATAAAAATAATACAAAAAGTTTCGCTTACTTGCATTTCATTCCCTTTAAGTATGCTTCACAAGCTTTCCTAAATCTGTTCTGGCTGCTATTATGTTGATTTCTACATTGCCCTCTAACCCCTTTCAGCATTCAAGTGAGGCAGCTGGTTGCCTGTTGATTATGACAGTGACTTCCATTTCGCATTTCTTGTCTTGCACCAAATATTTCAAACTTGTTATTGATTGCTGTACAACTGCTTGTGTTGCACCCAGCTGTAGTTAGTGCTTTAACAAGGATTGACGCCTACGGAAATCTCGTTCCTTTTAATGTGATTAGAACTATAAAAGCTTACAATATTTCTAAAAGTGTGGTAAAATTATATTGTTGGGGTCAAATAGTTTCAGGTTGAGAGTTAGGATGCAAAAACTGGAGAGAGTTGTAGAAGCAATTCCATCAATTACTTTCATGAACTAAAATTTGTGGGAAGATGTGATTGTTATCTTCCAATCTGGTGTGTTGTGACTCCATTAAATTTCATGTCTACCTTTTAATTTAAGAAATGTCTTTTTTCCTCTATTGAAAAAGTTAGAGAAATAACCAGATATACTGTCAGAGAACTATTTGTTTCCTGAAATATATCATGGGTGTAATTGTTTACTAAGTCAAAGAGACAGCAATGAACTTAGAACAGAGAGGAAACAGATGCCAAAAATATGAATTTATTTGCACGTTATGTGGGCTAGCAGAGAAGTCTTTTTGACCTTAGAGATGATAATAAACAGAAAAAAGCATCACAAATTAGCATATTGACATTTGACATCAGAGAAAGATGGTCTCATCAAAGACGAAATTATTAATTTGGGTTTCTAAAGTGGGAACTGAAACACAGACAAAAACCAGTCCATTTTCATATTTTTACACCATGCTACTCATGAAAAGAGTTGATTTGCATAAATGTTTAAGTCATAGCCTTCTCTAATTAGATGTTTGTTTAACCCTGTTCATAGAATGTGAATTGAAATTAAAAGCTGAATGCTATCCACAGAAGAATGAAATGTGGATGATGTGGATGATGCTATAGACTGCAATTATTTGGTTATGAGTTTCAATAATCTTTTCTCCATTCCTAGTTACTGGGAAAGCTATTCTAAAAACACTCCCATCAAGTACAGCAGTGATTGAGTTTGTCAGCGTTTAGCCATTAGCCTGTTCAGTTGCCTCCAAAGAGTTGGTTCAGAGAGCAGTTCCTCTTCCTCATGCCCATTAGTTGAGGACTCAGAAGTCTTGGTCCCTGGGTTGATCACTGCCTGCTGATTTCTTATTCCAGCTTTCAGGTGGCTACTCCTCTCCCTCTGCTCAAATTATTTTGAGACCCAGACAGTCACCAGTTTACCATCTTACTCCTAGACTCTCTGCCCTTACCATAGAGTTGGACCCTATTCTAAGAGCAGCATATCCATAATGATTCCTCTATTTCATATCAGGCTTTATTATAATTATTTAGTTAAATCCTACCTAAGTCTACATTGCATCCTGACTATCCTTTTCCACCATACCTCTCTTTTCCACTGCAAGACCTTTGGCAAGGTGTCCTCAGGTTCCTTGTGTGTTTAAAGCCAGTGGCCTGATAGGATCCCATCTGTCTAAGACCTGTAGCTCCTCCTGCCGTAAAATCCTCTGAATGTGAGTAGCACTTTTTTAGTTACCCTAGTAGTTTTGCAAGCTGTTTCAATATCTGCTTCGAAGAGACTGCAGTACTGCAAATGCTGTCACTGTCCTATGGAAGATATTAAGGGTCTGGGATCATGGAAGTGTACTTATTTACCTATGCTGAACATTTATCCCATGGATAAAATTCTGGCAACTATTAACTAGAGTTTCTTTTTGTAGATCAGTGGATTTTTTAAATAAAAGTCTTCTCTGTGCACTTGGTTAGAAATTTCAATATGGTCCTACTCTGAATTCATTAGTTTGTAAATCTGGAGTCAATTCTGAAGATGTCAGTAAAGTTGTCCTGTGTTAACTTCAGTGTTACACTGATGAGGATACCACCTGCTGTCTGTCTTCATGCTATGTCTGGTCTGTCAACAGTCATGTGTATTTTCTGTTGATGGGATTGTGCTTTTCCCAACTGCTTCCCTGACAGGTGGATTCTGTAGTTACTTTGAAATACTTGAAATCCCCATGGATAAAATAATTAGTCTGATCATTGCAACAAGCTTTCCACTGACTGCTGGACCAGTCTGTGTTTAAGCTGCCATCCATCTCCTAGGCTTTTCTTGCTGCCAGCATGTCAGCTGACATTATCCCTCCAACTCAACTGAACTAAACTGGACAAGGCTGGCCTCCTGCCAGCTCAGCATTTCATCATTAACTCACCTCCTAGAATCTCATTTTTTGGTGGATATTCATTTTATTCTGCCTCGGCCACTTTAATTTAAAACTCTTTAATATTGTAAACAATAACCTTTTTAATCTATGTGCTTTAATGTTTTCTTAAGAATTTATGATTTTTTCATTCCTCTCTTCCTTCCTAGTTGGGAATTGCCATATTAGCTTGTTTATAGGAATAGTTAACAAATGCTCTCTGGAAGGTCCTTTTCTTGACCCCCTTTCTCTTCTACAGGAAAAAAAAAATCAAAAAAACACCCCAAAACAAAACAAACCAAACAAAAAAACCCAACCAACCAACCAAAAAACCAACAACAACAACAAAAAAAACAACAACAACAACAAAAAAACCAAACCAAAACCAAACAAAAACAGGACTCAATCTTTAATGAACTTTCTGCTAAAGTAGATTAGCCATTTTCAGTTGGCAAGATTGATGATGCTATCAGTGTTATTAAGGAACTAGGTATGAATTCCTCATTGTGTAAACTGAAGTAATAAGCACTATTAGAGCTCCAAGCAATCCATCTCACTGTTGCCTTTACAGTGTTCTTTCCTAAGAAGAAAAATAAATAATAAAGCTGTGAAACTGCTGACTTCATTTTTACCAGGTTTTGTTTTCTGGTTTGGGTTGGAGAATCTAGAATTGCAAACTGCTCTGGGTTGTACCTGTGTTTCAGGATTTTGGAAACAAATTATTGTAATGTGAGTTTTTGTGTTTTTCTGCATTTCTCCTTGGTTGTGAGCATCGTTTGGATGGTTACCAATGAGAGAGGATTCTGGAAGCAGACTGCAGGGAAAAGATAGCCAAAATGAGTTGCATTTCAAGGAATAATTCATGGGAAGGGGTCAAAGTACATGGGAAGGAGAAGAGTTATTTTTGAATGATGACTGTTTCATCTTTTGTTCATACTTAGGGAAATGTATTAAGGGTACCAACGGCTCAATCTTCAGTTCTCTATACCCCTGGGCTCTCTGTCACACAAACAACAGTGATCCCTGTTCTAAATTTGGACACCCCATTCATACCTTACGGAAGATCCATACTAACTGTGATTTTTTTTAGTAATATCAAGAAATTTTGAGGGTGTTAGTTTGAGTTCCTACATCTTTTGCCTGGATGAGAAAATTCAGGACCCTAAGTGACCTTGGCAAAAGTAGGAAGGTGGAAATAAACACAAAGTGAGTAAGTTCATGGGTCACAAATATGGAGAAGTTGAGAGTATTTTTTTTTTTTTGATTGGTTCATTTCATATCTTTATTTTTGTTAGGTTCAAATTCAGTTTTGATTATTTGATAGAGATGAGATGCAGTTGAATTTTCCAAGGCAAATAATGCAATTTGGTGTTCCACTTCCTTGGAAGTATGTGGGTGTTTTTTCCTTCTAGGAGACCACATTAAGTCAGATTTTTAAGATGTCTTTCTCCTTTAAGAGAATACTTTTTGCTGAGATATTGAAAGTTGAGAGGCACTTGCTCCCCTGTCAGTGTAGATAAGTTATCTTTTGTATTGGGAAAAAACAACTAAAACGTGACCAAATAATGCAGTTGCACTGAGATGCAGGGAGTGAAAGGATTTGCTCGCTGAACCTCCAGTGTTCCCACGTTGCAGGGAGGTGTTACTGTATTTGTCTGTGCTTTGGGATTCAAGGCTCTTGGCTGTGTACCTCAGAGGAGAGAGCCAGCATTGAGGAAAGTCTGAATGTTTCAAAAGGGCTGGAGGGTGACCAAGAGTATCCATGACCCTTTGAATGAGCACTAAACTGCTCTGTACGAGGAAGTAAAAGAATTGATATCACATTATTTTGGCAACCAGCACAGAGCTGCTTGTGCCTGTCAGCATTTTTAGAGTCGCCATGACTTCTGGCCTAAGCAGAGCTTAGAATTTGATTAAACACTTTCCTTCATTCATGTCTCATCTGGGTATTTTCAGGGGCTTTTAATTTTTTCTTCCAATCCAATATGCACTTCTAGATGAGGAAGATAAACCTTACCCTTGGAGGCATTTCTGAATTTTGAAGGTGCAATTGTGAACTTCAAATTAGATTTCATGCCATTTAACTGTGGGCATAAATGAGAGGATTTAGCCAAGTAATGACATAATTAACAAGAAAGTTGGAGGCAAAACTTTGTTTTCTACCTTTCCATAGCTGTATCTGCAATACTAGATTGCCAGCTGAGTTGGCCTATTTACCAATGAGTTACTATTTTTAACATAATTTTCTTCCTTTGCTACAGATAGAGTGTGGGAAAAAAAGTTTTCTTATTAACATTTAGATCAACTGCAGTATTCTATTCTGTACTGTAAGTCATAATTCTCTATACCAATGCTGTGTTTGGTTAGACCTGCTGATGTGGAGGTTTCTCTGTGTTCTGCTTTGTGTTTGATGTTTCAGAGCATATTATAACTTTAGCTGCACAAAGTCTGAAGCAGGATTTAAAAGACGTGCGGTAGTTTGGTGCAACCCTTGACGTCTTTTAAAATCTGTTGCTTGTGAGAATGAACTAAGTGGTGATGCATTTGCTGGTAGTTGGGACCAGAGATTCACATATGACAAAACAGAAGAGGTTTGTGTGGAAGTTCTTAAATTAGTTTAATGTGGTCTGTACCAGTTGCATAAAAGTGGTTGTTTGTTTTTGCAAAAACTGAAAAGAGTCTTTTTATCTTCAATATTGGACTAACTCTTTTTCTACTCAATACACAGTATTTTGAAGGTCAGTGTATGAACCATAAAAATCACGATAGTCAGAGCACTTCTTTGTCAACACTACTGGTTTATCCATCTGCCTTTCATGCCATTTAGAACGTCTCAGAAAGCAAGGTCTGGAAGCATCAGAAGTTTTCCTGGGATGGTATTTTGCACACTATATAATAATTTCTGGAAAAGTGGGGGATGTGCTGTGTAGAAATGAAAGTAAGAAAATATAAACTAATATAATTTTTTTTGGCAGAATATTCTATAGCAATGCTTCTCTTAGCTTATAATTTTCCAGATTACTCCTGAAGCACAAGGAGGTACACTCCAATGGGGAAACCATCTTTTCTAACTTTCTTTTCTCCTTTCTACTCACATCTCAAAATATTCTACGAAATGTCCAGTAGGCTCCAGGTTAACCTGGAGTTCTTCTTCAGATCACAGCAAATTTGTTATCAACAAGAAGCAGGCTGGCACAAGGCTTCTGTTAGCCTGTAAGCCAGATTCACAAGATCAGACCCATATGTCTACAAGGATTTAATGACAGACCATGTATCTGAAAGCAAAGTCTGAATTAATAAAAAGCTATATGAGTTATACAAGTTAGACCATTAGCTGGTCCTCAGAGAATAGTATTAAAATTTTTACTGAGTTCTGTCAACTTCTATCTGACAGTTTAGGAAAGGTAAAAATACTGTAGTCTTAGGAAGTCTTGACCTTAGCTGGAAGTCACACCTTTGGCACTAGTGAGTAGTCATGAAAATCTATGTGGGAGAAATGTTAGTAGTGTAAAGGAAACATTGATGGAATGCATAGTAGTAGATGACAGGGAGTCACCATGAAAACCATCAAATAGGCCACACATGGAAAAAAAACATTGTGAAACTGTTATAACCAAATCAGGGTTTTAAATCCCAGAGATCAGAATGAAGTGTCCAGGGAAACCAGGGATTCTCTTCCATTACTTTAGTCACTATGTAAGTCAGTGGTATGCACAATTATTCAAACCTTTCTGCACATCTCTGAGCCCTACTGAGGCGGCATTAGGGCCACAAAGGCCTGTTTTCCTCCTTGTTTCACTATTAAAATCTGACTGGAAAGGTAGATTTTGGTGATGAAATATGGTGAGCAGAAATCATAAGAACAGAGTACACTAGCATTTTCTAAGCTTTATTCTGACAGTTGCACTTACCTGAGCTAGTTTATGAAGAACCACAATGGTAACCCTGAACTACTGTGGAAAAAAAGAAGTATCTTAATCTCATTCTTATTGCCAAAGGCAGTGGATCAGGTTTCTAATAGAATTTGTATTACAGGTGAATATATTCCAAGAGAAAAGCACAGTTGGAAGACAGGAAAATTAGAGAACAGAGAAACTTTGTTTTTTGTGAGGAAGCATTAGAATTTGAAGATATGCAAGGAGCCATAGCATTCAAAATCATGTGCTCTTTTAGGAATCACTACTAAACTTCTGCACTGGGTTGATACTTACAGAGAGAGGGCAATATAATTTTCTTCTTTCTTTCTTTCTACTTTTCTTTAGATTTTGATTACTCTTTTACTCTTTTTCCCCTTCATTTCCTTTACTATTCTCCTCAGACTTCAGTGCAATCAACTCTCCTCAACTGAAAATACAGATGGTCCTCTTTTGCCTATACGATATTATTCCTCTCTTTTCATAACACTCTTGTTGCTGGTCTCTCAGTACTGCATTTTAACTATGGGAAGCATTTGAGAAAAAGAAACTATATAAAATTCTGGGACCTTTGTTGTTGTTTTTTTTTTCTCCCCCCAGCACTATTAATGAGTTTTGGCAGACAGGGCTGCTTTCTAAGAGTACAGCATTCAGCCACAAGATCTCAGCTTCTGCAAGATCTCAGGACAGATTTAATAGAAACATAACCTTAAGAGGTTACTTAAGCCTGTTCCTGTAGCCAGCAAAGATTTCTTTATCTCGGGTAAGCAAAGACACATGGGAAGCCCGCGGTACTTAAAACTCTGCCTTTCCTCTTCCAGTGAGTCATCTCTACATAAATAAAAATGTTTGTTTGGTTTTTTTTCCCCAAAAATTTTTCACTATTGTTAATATTTCCCATGCACTTTTATGTATTTTAAATTCCATGTGGACAAGAATTACTACTCCTTATGTAATTTTCTCTGTGTTGCTTCTATGTAACAACTCCAGCAACTTCTGCTTACATTTTTGCTTCTTGGCAGCAAAGAGGCCACTTGGGGATTTGCTACAGACTTGAGCTATAGGCAATAAATATTCTAGAGTTCCTGAGTGCATATGTGTTTTGGGGACTTTTGTGGGCCGGTGAAAGAAGAAGATCATGCTATAATCAGTATAATGGTCTTGTAAGGACTCATAAATTCATAGATTCCAGGTCCTTTTTTCTGTCCTTCCGGATTAGAGTACTGCAGCTGGAGGGAGGAATATTTCCAGGGGCTCGAAGTTTCAGGGAACTGAGATTATTAATCATAGAATCATAGAATATCCTGAATTGGAAGGAACCACAAGGATCCTCCTGGCCCTGCACAGGACACCCCAAGAGTCACACTATGTACCTGAGAGCATTGCCCAAATGCTTCTTGAGCTCTGTCAGGATTGGTGTTGTGACCATTTCCCTGGGGAGCCCATTCCAGTACCCAACAACCCTCTGGGTGAAAACCCTTTTTCTAATATCCAACCTAAACTTCCCCTGACACAACTTCAGGCTGTTCCCTTGGGTCATGTCACTGGTCACCAGAGAGAACAGATCAGGGTCTGTCCCTCACTTTCCCCTTGTGAGGAACCTGTGGACAGCTATGAGCTCTCCCCTCGGTCTCCTCCAGGCTGAATAGAGCAAGTGACCTCAGCCGCACCTCATATCACTTCCTCTCTAGACCCTTCACCATCTTCATTGACCTCCTTTGGATGCTCTTTAATAGCTTAATATCTTTCTTATAATTTGGTGCCCAAAACTGCACACAATATTCAAGATGACGATATACCAGTACAGACTAAAGCAGGACAACCACCTCGCTTGAATATCTGTTGATGCTGTGCCTAATACACCTCTGGACTTTATTTTTATTGATAACTTTTAAAAATTTAATTAATATAAAGATCTCATGCAGCATTATCCACCATAATGGTAGTGTTGTTCTTTTCTCTGTTTCATATTCGTCAAAGTAACTAAAATATTATTCTGAAATAGCATCAGAAATTTGCTAATAATCCCAGATTTTGCATTGTGCTATTCCATTAGTTTTTTCTAGGCAGAAACACTAGGCAATCAAAAATCAACAAGCAATTGCCCTCTGCTAACAAGCATGAGATTCCAGCTATGTGTTTAGGTATGATTATGGTCTGCTACAGAGCCTGAGATTGAAGTTCACATACTTACCATGAGTCCTGCTTTCTGTTCATATTCTGTCCCATATGTCCTTTCCTTGTCACTTTAGACACTAGCTGAACTACTTTAAAAAACTACTATTAACTACTATGAAAAAACATTAATTTAGGAATATGACCTGTCCTGATAAAGTTTGTTTTTCAACCCATGTTGGAAGGGACCTTGAAAGATCTGAGAATGACAGAACATATTCTTCCATGGAAGATTTTAAAATGAGGTTGGCTGATTCAGAATTTGGACATAATGTTTTAATGATTGTTTTGTTTTCAGTTTGTTGATGACTGTCCCTTGTTCTGATAATGTTATGGTCACTGTCTTTGCTGACTAGTGCTTCTTATAAAGACTTTTGCTAATATGTTGGGGAAAAAAAAAATCTAAAAAAAATTTTACTCTTTCAAAGAATGGTCTAATCGGTCTTTTCATTTTGCCTTCACTTTCCATCTCTTTTCTCCTGTACAACTCATCTTGTGAGCTGTGTTCTGAAAGTGTTCCTATCAAGATTCAAAAGAGAGTATTGTCTCAGTATATATAAATATATATATACATATATATATAGCATAGAGGAGGAACTGCAAACTTATCTTTTGAAAGCAGTGGAATACTGAAATTAAGCATTAATTAATTTTCTAATATCGGTATATTATGATCACGATGTTAAAAGCTGCACTGTAATAGAGATAATACTTCCTTTAATTTCATGATCACATACTTTTTTTGTTTTAAATGGTCCCTGTTCATCACAGTGTAAATGATCTCTAAACAAAGAGACATTTACCATTCCCTTTTGCCCTCACTACTTAATGTTTGTCCCATACCCTCTGTATGACATGTCATTCTGACTGTCCTCTAGAGAAAAAGACATAAATTTCTATATGAATTGTGGGCTTCTTAGCTATTAATGAACAGACTTTAATAACACGCTACAGAAAGGGGTTGTGACATCCTAGTATTACAGATGGAGATATCAAAACATGGACAACTAAGATCGAAATATTTCATTTTGGGGAGTTTCCTAATGTTAAATTAACAAGATTCAATTGATGGTTTGCTTTAATTCCAGAGTACTTAATATTAAGTATCTTTTTATATCTCACCATCCATTGACTGCTACAGTATTTTTGTGGAGTAGATTTACAACTCAAAGGCCTGTGTAGTGGTGGATAGAGAAACTGTCATCATTAGTGCAGTTATGGTCACTGCAATCAAATACATTCACCCAACATTGCTTTGGTACCCTATGAGAGAAAACAGGTGTAGATTCCAGTTCTCAAATGCACACAATTGCAGTGTTCAGGTGCATCATTCCTTATTCTCATTCATCATTCACCTCCAAACTCTAAAAAATATCTTGTTCACTGCAGAGTTCTGCTTATGCCCAACAGACCTCATGGGTAGTATGTTCCTGTCAGTAAAGATTGCTTCTGACTAAATAGAGAAAGCTTCAGGGTGACCTAATTGCAGCCTTCCAGTACCTGAAGAGAACCTGCAAGAGAGATGGAGAGAGACTATTTCCAAGGACAGGCAGTGACAGGACAAGGGAGGATGACTTCAAACTGGATGTGGCTTTTAGCAACCCAGTCTAGTGAAAGGTGTCCCTGCCCATGGCAGGGGTGTTGGAACTAGATGACCTTTAAGGTCTCTTGCAACCCAAACCATTCTATGACTCTATGATTCTATGAAGTAACTGGGTTGGATGTGAAGATGTTTTGTATCTCATGTATCATCTAGAGAAATTAATTTCTCTGCAGCAGTAGAAAACTAAGAATTTTTGAGCCTGCCTTCCAAATAGAGAAAAAATGGATATGGTGTTAAACTCAGAGCTTGGTTTTCACTTTGCTTTTTTCTATCCGCGCATTGATCTGTTCAAGAAATCTAAAGAACACTTTAGCTTTAGCCTCCAGTACTGGCCTGTATGGATCTGGGTCATGTAGTGTGGAAACAACCATGTAATTGAAGGGTATCAGTCTGCATATGACTATTGCTGCCCTACTGCTCTCTCTCTCCCACTGTCTCTCTCTGATTGTGACCAGACATTATGGTCTAAATTTGGAGAATTATTTGTATGGAGAGCAAGAAGCTCCCCAGCAAGCCTCAATTTTTAGTAAGATCAGAAAAATATAAAGTATTTTTAAAAGCAAAAAATGCTGCTTGTGATACATACTGGTTGTTTTGCTACTGAATCAATGTCCCTTTCCTACTGCTTTGGTTTAGATGTTCCTAATGAAAATTACTGGTGTTACTTTATTTTGAGCAGTCCTAGATCTATGTCTAGCATAGACTTAACAGTTTTCTTGATAAAGTCACAATGGTGGCATTAAATAAACATGCTATGACTGCTTCCAGGAAAGTGTTAATGCAATTTTTAGTGAAGCGGAGAGGGGGTTAATTAAGAAATTATGCAAAGGAGGTATTTATAATTTTGTTTTTGAGGCTATGATCTGTTAAACAGGCAGGAAAATAACAGTGAAAGGAAGGACCTCTATCATGACATATGCAACTGTAAAGGAGAATCTGTGCCTTTTGCAGCAATTAGGAAATCTCATGTTTCAGACACAGCTAAACATCAAACTGCAGGTGTTTGTTAATAAAATGCTAACCTCCACAGCAAAGGTTTTCACTCTTGCTTCTTATATCTCATTTTGGGATGAGATGAAGTGACATATTCTAGTGGTTTCCAGGGAGACATCATTTTGCTCACAAACTACACTCAATGTTGTGTTGCTAGCACGTTGTGTTGCTACTTTGATTACGGGAGAGAGGAGAAAACTTTTTTCTTAAGTTTTCAACCATCAGTAATGAAGTTTAGAGAAAATATGCTCAAGTGCTTTATGATGCTGTTTTCTCATGCAGTTAATTAATAATATTTTCATTTTCAGTGTTCTATGATCATTTTTCATAAATTTACATTAGCTAGTGCTCTATTCCAATGTTCAAACTAGGGGGGCTCATCTTAGCCCATAAGCTACAGTGGTTTAGCTTAAGTTGTTTCAAAATTTATCATAGATAGGTGTTTCTACCTAAGTACATATTTTTTTAACCATTCAAGTCTGTGTTCAAAAGTGTTATAATTCCCAAAACATTTTTAACTATTGCAGTGCTTTCAACAGGATTTGTATCACCTTTAATAGGCAGCAGTTTAAAAGCTTTTCTCAGCTCTTCATTGTAAAAGAGGTCATCATGAACCAGCATCTTGTTTTTTAACCAGAAATCATGCAATTCTTAGGCCTTCTGGTAATTATTCAATTGCTGTAGGGAAAGTAAAAGTCCATTGTAGTTAAAAACCCACAAAAGCCAAAGACCACCCAGCACATAAATTTCAAGAGACTGCAATGGGATTTCACACATCTACCTAGTAAATTACTGTGGATAAATAATGTGCCATAATGAATTACCTAGACTTTATTAACCTATACTGAACTAGGCTCCTCACACTAAAATATTTCACTGCATTATTTTATTACCTATTACTGTCACCAAATAAACTACTGACTACGGGATGATGTACTAGTTTGGACAGATTGATGGATCTAGATTACCTGAAAAAGGCATGTCTTCTTAGGACATTGAAGCATTAAAACAATTCTGATGTTCATAAAAGACAGCAGCAAATCTTAGCAGAGTTAGGACACAGAATAGAGATTGACAGCTGCACAGGCAATAGGGTAGATTTCAGTTTGCTGTTAAAGAAGACTTTCAGAACCCTACTTAGATGGCTGTTTTCCTCAGAAGACAAGAAAACCTCAAAAGGCTTTTAAAGATGCCTTTCAAAAAAGCAACTGGAACACTTTGGGACTAAAACATTTCTTTAGCCTTCGGTGTGGCTGGTTAGAAGTTTTTTTCTAAACGTTTCTAGTTGTGAGGTTTTTGTGTTTTGTTTTGGTGTTGGGTGTGGTTTTTCGTTTGTTTGCGGTTTGTTGGTTTGTTTTCTTTTCATGGGCTCTGAGGGTGTAGTGTCGGTAGAATACATCCTTCCATGAGTTAAAGAATGTATCTTAAGTAAAACTTAAATTCTGCTAAGTGTTGAGTATTTCAGATTAGCTCAGTTGGTTAAAACTTGGTGCTAATAATGTCAAGGTCATGGTTACAATCCCCTATATGGATCATTCTCTTAAGAGCTGGCCTTGATGGTCCTTGTGGGTCCCTTCCAACTCAGAATATTGTGTAATTCTGACATCATAAGTAGCTGAGCCATAAAACAGTTGCCAGGGTCAGCCAAAGTGTCTGTCTAGCTCAGCATCCTCACTCCGGCCTTGACCAAAAGCAGGGAAGGTCAGAAAAAGGGAACAGTATATATCATGCATCTCCTTGTCCATTGGAAGCTTAGGGAAATCCTGAAAGAGACAATTTCTGTTGAGTGAAGTAAATGCCAATGAACTTATCCATTCTGTGTAGGCATATCCCTGTATAAGTGGCAATTTCTATGTAGTCACTTGAAGGTATCCAGGCACGAATTTGTCAGGGTAGAGCCTTTAGACTTGTCTGCTAAACCAGCCTGTAAATATTTGAATGCCTTTGTAGGTTATATGCATACTGCTATTTCTGTAATTTGGATCACACAGGGGCAAAAGTAATAAGAAACTGATTGTTTCTCAAATTATTACATCTCAAACCAAGGTTTTTGAGAAGGTGATTAGGACTTCTGTTCTCTGTGAGGACCCCTGTTCAACAAGCACAACAAAGGACTGGTCTCGGTGACTTAATAATGTATATTTTCACTTTATTGCATTCTGAAGAGCTGCTCAAAATGTTTAAAACTACACTTAAAACTCTTACAAAAATTAACTTGTATTAAATTATATATATATATATATTTATATCTATATATATCAGCAAAGCATTTTAATTTAAATTCTTTGGGTGTATGCTTTGATATTGGATTACATGTTTTAAACTAAGTGTTAAAATGATAGTTCCCTCCATATACTTTTCTTCCCAGAAAAAAAAAAGTAATTTCTAAACCTGGTCTAGTAAGAATTTTATATTTATAAAAGATATAAAATACTTTTATTAAAATTGGTTTCACCAAAAGGTAGATTTTTGTAAGCTTCCCATCACCTTAATTCCTAAAGAAAATTAATTTTACTGCTAACTTGTTTTATCATGTCAGCATACAGCAAGCTTAAATAAAATAACAAATAATGATTTTTTGCTTTTTTTTAAAACAAAAATACCAAGAGAACCTGCAATGCAAGCAATGCATTGTATGCTGAACAATGTAATGTAATGTAAACTAAACTTTCTGATCTAAAATGAATCATTCATATCTAGAAATGGTGTAGTCATCTCAATACCAGCCAGACTCACAAACCAGTCTGGAAAAGTTACAGTTTTGCTTCAAGGCAGATCAAGAAATAATTCTCCATCACTGGAGAGGTGATGCAAGAGTCCATTGGATACTTTACCATCAAGTTGGCTACAGGCATATAGGCTGTAGGTGGGGAAGCCTTTTTATTGCGGAGATGGAGACAAGACTGAGTTAGCAGAACTAGGAGTATGTTCCTAGAACTAGTGCTCACAATGATTAAATGTGGCTAATCAGATGCTGAATTTGTGAATTTTCAGCTGCACTGCAGGAACAATGACCGTGGAACATTAGTCATTGCCAGGTAATTTCAGCAGCACAGTCTATTTTATACAATGCTTATAGGGCCTGAAAAGAAACCAAGATACCTTTACAACACCACATTTAAAAATATGAACAGTGTGATGTTATTTTTGACAGTGGATTATGGAATTTTTATTGTGAGCTTTCTCAAAGTTCATTGTTAGTATTTTTTAAAATGAACTGTATCTCATTAGTGGTATGATTTTCATGCTAATATAACATAAATGTAGTCAGCACAAACATAGACGTACAGTAAATACATGCTACCATAAAACATTCCATTATTTTTTTTTCTGTATTATTAATTATGAAAAGTTCTGAGCTCGCAATGTTTCCAAATGTCATACCACATTTAACCCTATTAGCCCCTTACAAATGTGCTTTACAAAAATGTTCTCTAAACAACAGTAGGGACTTGCCCAAGGATCCTGAAATACAAATATTGATTACCCTATCCTGAAGTAGGAATGCCATCCACACCCAGCAATACAGGACACTGAAAGCAATGGTTATATCCCACTTCTAAAGGCTGGGAAAAAAACAAGCAGAGATTCTACTAGAAATCAAAGGAAAGAGTGCTAGGACCTGAAGTTGAAAATTTTAAGTTTATACATTTACAAATGAGCCTTATAGAAGTATGTATTTTATCACTGTACATAGATCCCTTGCAGTATCTCAAGGGGGCCTACAAGGAAGCTGAAGAGGGACTCTTCATCAGGAAGTGTATAGGACAAGGGGTGATGGCTTCAAACTGAAAGAGGGCAGGTTTAGATTAGATGTACAGAAGAAATTCTCTGTTGTGAGGGTGGTGAGGCACTGGAACAAGTTTCCCAGAGAAGTTGTAGATGCTCCAGCCCTGGAAGTGTTCAAAGCCAGATTAGATGGAACTTTGAGCAACCTGCTCTAGTTGGAGGTGTCCCTGCCCTTGGCAGGTATTGGAACTAGATGATCTTTAAGGTCTCTTCCAACCCAAGGCATTATGTGACTCTATGATGCTTCAGACATAAAAATGTTACTTTAAAGAGTGAAACTTCGCTAAATTTGATCTACAGTGAACAAATGCTGATGGTTTTCCTTTTACAAGGGAATAATTTTGGCAGGAATGGAAGAACTCTAGGGTCAAACTTGCAGATAAAAACTTAGTTTGCGTTACCTTTTCAGTGATCCTGACACTATCAGTAAAGAAGAATGAGGAAATTAATACTGTAAAGTGCTGCTTCATTGAAACCAGAGCAGTGCTGCAGGTGGCCAAGTCCAGCTGGCTCTTAGAAATACAGTTGGTTCCCAAAATGTTTGTTAATCTTATCTCTCAGTTCTGCTCACCATCACCAGACTTGGTAGGTGCTTCCCACTACTCCTCTTGAAATCTTTCCTCATCACAGTCCCATAGGCACAGCAAAGGGCTGGGTCTTGATGGGACAGACAGGGGAGAAGGGGATTTCCAAAAGCTGCATGTTTCATCTATGAAACAGTGTTTTCCAGCAGAGTACTAGTCTGCTGGAAAATTCTTAACCAGCTCTGACTACTAAGGTTGGTGAATCTAAATACATTAGGCAGTGATACCTTTGAGTTTTCAGTATGGAGTTCTCTTTATGAAATGGAAAGCAAACAATTTTGTTGTCAAAACTATTAAAGCTATATTTTTTTTTTAAATTCTGATATAAGATGAGGCAATAGTTGGATGGAAATAGTTTTGACTTTTACAGAATCTGAAAGATCAAAGAAATATAATTATTTTTAAAAAAGAAATATGATACCTTTTTGAAAATACATGGACTACTGGTCTTTAGAATGGTCACACATTTTGGTGTTAGCTTTAGGGCATGCATTCGTATTAACATATTTATATACTTTACTCATCTGAGGATTAAGCCTGTGCTTAAATGTTTTTGCTGAACTTGGCTGTGAAAGAGATTGCTTAAAAGAGGACAAGCTACCTGGGGTGTTTGAAGAGGAAAATCAAGTCACTCTCTGAACTTAGAAATGTCATATAAATCCTAATCTCAACATCACTGGGAAAATCCAAAAACTGCATGTTGCAAAGCTTTGCAGAAAATAAGAAAATGAGGTTTGACTTTGAAAAATTCAAGCTGGTACTTATGCATAAGATAATCAGAAATACATATTATCACAGTAGAAGGATTTAAAGGGACATATCAACTTGAAATATATTAATTTATTAAAAAAAATTAATAGTGGTATCAGATAAAATTCCTACTCTGTGGTTGCTCTGAAAATTCTTGGGGCTTCACAGTCATGATTTTCATTCTGCTACTGCAGTGTGAAAGAGTCACAGAAACATGGAAAATAACAAAACTGAAGACACACAGAGTGCATGCAAATGTAGAAGTAAACAAACTAGAAAGAACCAGAAACAGTTTTTCATTTTTTCCAGTTATTTGTAGTTATAGGAAGCCTTGGAGTTATGCCAAACAATAAAAAGCACATTACTTTCAGGCAACAGACTGACTTTTAAGTAGCCTTGCTTAAAGGCAAAAGGCATTGATCCTCAATTAAATGAAAATTAATTTTCTATCCTTTTTTTGTTTACTCTTTCATAAAGATTGTTCAATGGCCTTAGATTTTTTTAATCAGAATCCAAAAATTATTTCAGACAAGACTTGTTGGCACTAAGAAAATACTGTTCCGAAGTGAGAATTAGGTCCCTTAATTTTGGCACCTCAATTATTTTCATTGTTAGCAGGATTATGGAAGAAGACTACTTCAAAATCTTGTTGTAGGATGTTAAGGTATTGGTAAAGTCATCTAAGCAAGGAAATCATGGGTGGTCAAATATGATGTTAATTCTACATTTTTGTCCCATGGCCAGATGGCAATTTCATGTGATTCCCCCTACTTTACAGACACACATCTTGACTCTTTCTCAAGCTAGTGCACCTACACTCAAATCAATTTAACTTTTGCTGTAGAGAAGCAGGGAAATAATAATAAGTGGAAAATGAAATTAGAAATGGATTTTTCCCTCCTAAATATCAAAATGTTTTAATAACAGAATATATTGGTGAGCACAGGACTAGGTGACCTGTTGTATGGGAGATTGGATCTTGAATTTGATGGGACTTTGTATTATTTTTGTTTGACCTTCTGTGCAGAAAGGGGAGAAAACTGCAACTGAATTGGTATCCTCACCTACATTTTTAACAAAAGAACTAGATTTGGTTCATGTTGCTGTTGGGAGAACTCACACATTAACAAAACTTCTGGTTTTCTTCAGTAATATAGATCAGTTTAATCACATAGCAATTGTCTTAAAGCTGTGTATTATATCCTCAAAATGTTCCCAAGTTAGTTATAGTAAATAAGATATATATTAAAAAAAAGAGGTAGGAGAAGGTTAAGCATCTGAAAAAGTATTTAAATACTGATAGTATTTTTTTCAGGAAATGAATTGGTATCTTAAGAATCACAGAAATAATGAGTGCAAGTGCACAAGTGTTAGCATTTGTGTCATGATCTTATGAAGACTGTTTCGCTGTCCCTCCTCCTCTGCCCACTCTGGGCATTGGAAGGGACATTAATAGGATGGTTGCACAAAATGGCTTTTAATTTAACTAAATCATGAAGATGTATTTTTCAGCTTCCAGTTACAGAAATGGAACTCTCTTGCTTTCGTTTTCCTTCTAGTGTTGTTTGGTTTGCTGGTTTTTGTTGTTTTTAACACCAACTCTAAAAAGGTTTGAGCAAGAGATGTGACTCAACTGGAAACTTTAACAGGTAACCTGTTGGAAAAAAATGGGTAGAACTGTATTGAAAAGTATTATGGCAGGATCAAACAGTTCTTTCTCAATTTGTCTCCTGGTCTCACATTGCCCTTGAGTTGCACACAGCAGTGGCTGTTGCAATAATTGATTTTTCAGTTCGCTGACTGAAAAAAATTCCATTCACATTGACCTGAAATGATTTCTTTAGGAGGGACATTGCTCATCCTATTAAAAATCTGAAGTCTTAAATATTTCATTGGAGTTAATTTGAGAAATAATTTTAAAAAGCCCCCAAAACTAAAGGTAAATGCTGTGGCTACTGTCAGTCTGAACCAAAAATTGTTTTGTTTTTAAAATAGCAGATAAAATGTTTTGACCTTTAACAAATGTTTTTCCCCACTGAAATATACCAAGTTTTCAAAAGAAACCTCAAATAGTTTTGACAGTATTTTATTGGCCGACAGATACTTCAGCCACAGCATTTTACTCAATATTACTCCAAGGCTGTACAAATTTTACAGCTTCTGTTTCAAGAGGGGGCAAGGCTAGGGACGTGATCCACGTTTTCTGTAATTAGCGTGTTTGCAAGGTTTTTTTAGTCCGCACTTTCCTGCTTCTGCCTTGCCAGCTCTGCACAATGCTTCTAGGGCAGCTGGATTCAGGCTCTGAGCATGGATCAGGACCATATTCCCTTCTCGGATGGAAGGTACCACAGCTGCATTTCTGGCTCCCTGAAAAACAGAGATCGCATTCATAGGAGATGACTGAGATTTATAAATAATTATCAGGGGTCAGTTCTTATTTAAATTAAGGTAAAATGTTCTTGGTTCCATTTCTTGCTTCAGATCCAGATGGCAAAATTGTCATGCCTCCTGTGTGCCTGTGAATTGTGACTTCTCAAAGGCACTGATTGGCTTGAAAGGCTTTAAGTGGCCTTGTACTAAAATAACCTTTAAGTATGGATGCACAACTGTTAAAATCAATACCAGAGAAGTGATAACAAAACCGGGGTTGCAAGACAATCAGATGTGAATATGTAGCAACCAAAATAATGCAAGCAAGCCACGCCATGAATAACCTTCCCACATGCTACAGTAATGCTACATAGTTATATTGCAAAGAGAGGAGCTGATGAGGGCAGGCACATTGGGATGAAACATCACAAACATCACAAACCCAGGCCCCAAAGGAATGTTAATTTGACCATGACTTTTGATTGAATTTGTTATATTTTGAAGACATCACTCTTTTCAATAATTGCAGAATCATTGGAAGGTTTGAATTAGAAAGGACCATTAAAGATAATCTATTTCCACTCATTCTGCTATTGGCAGGGACATTTCCACTAAATTAGGTTTCTCAAAGCCCTATCCAACCTGACCTTCTACATTTCCAATTATGAGGCATCCACAACTTCTCTGGGCAACCTGTTCTAGCGTCTATCTCACTGTAAAGAACTTCTTCCTTATATATTCTCCTTGAATCTGTCTTCTTTCATTTTAAAACCATTGCACTTTGTCCTGTCACTACAAGCACTGGTAAAAAAATCTCTGTTATTCTTATTAGTCCCCTTTAGGTACTGAAAGGCTTCTATAAGGTCTGCCTGGACCCTTCTCCCCTTCAGGCTAAACAAGCCCAACTCTCTCAGCTGGTCTTCAGAGGAGAGGTGCTCCAGTGCTCAGATCATCTTCATGGCCCTCCTCCAAACCTTCTCTAACAGGTCCACATCTTCCTTTCCTATACATGTTACTATAGTGGAAGTGACACATGACTAACACACTACTTGCTGTAAAAACCTGAAGAGGAGGCTGGGTCATGATTTGTATCACTGAGTTTACAACTTCTCAGCTAAGCAAGCTGCCAAAAAGTCCTTTTCTGCTTAATGGAGGGAGAGAAGCAATTTCAGGATGGGTTTTTGTGACCATACGTGAGACATCTAGTTTGGATGAGTTCATTTGCTCTCAATTAAGTTTGCAGTGGTTTACATGTAGATATCAGTGTTTAGTCAGAGGAATCAGGTGCAGAACAGAAGGTCACACAGTGCCATTGGTCTGTGGCCAGAGCCTGGGTTTCCTGTCTTCCAGGTCAGTGAAGCCTTTAATAGTGCACTTTCTGGGTATACCAGTGAATAACATTCGGATGAATTTTCCTGCCTACTGCCAGGACAATAAGCTGTTTCTTTAACAGCTGTGCTTTACGGTTAGTGCTTTGCACACAACAGGCAGAAACTTTTTTGCAGGTTTGCTGGGCTGCTTATTTCTTTCCTCTCTCTGATGTTCTACTTGAGTGCTTGATTTCAGCTGGATTGTGTGTTGAAAAAGAAAGAAGATTTCTTTCTCTCTTCTGTTAATGAAGAATGTGTGGGGACATATATGTGTTGCCAGCTTGTGAATTTACAAGGAAAAATATCAGGTGAAATTGAGTTGTACAGATCATCCTATTTTTCCTTTTTCAAAATGATTGAGGCAAACTATTTTAGTATGACAATTGAAACTCATCCCTTCTGAGAATATAATTTACAGTAAGCTCATTGCTTTGACTTTGAAGATTTTTAATCTTCAGGGGCATTAAATGGTAGAATTACCTTCATAATAAACAGGATCCTTGAATAATATAGACATTCACACTGACTAAGAGCTTAATTTTTGTTTAATCTTTAATTCAGCAGCAGATTGTTGTTCACAGCAACACTATCAATTACAAAAATGATCTATATAAAAGAGCTGGGGAAGCTATCAAAGTAGAATGGTGTTCTTCTGATGAAGACAACAGGCAAGTCAGTATACACCCTGAAGAAACTAAAAGTTTCTTCTGTTTTGCTTACTTTTTTGTTCAAGAAATTCTTGACACCTTCTTTTCATTCTTTTTTTAGTTTCTGTGAGTCAATTGTCATCATGATACCTAAATGAAGTGAAAAGAATTAAAGACATCATAAAATAAAAAAAAGTTACTAACAAGGCAACTGAACTGTGTTTTAGAACATTTGGGTTGAATTACTAGCTCTGTCGCTCTTCCTTTGGGATCTTGAGCAAGTCCTTTCTTTGTATTACTGTTCCCCATATACACACAGTACATGGAACACTTCCTTTCTCACAGTTATCATTGTTTTAAACTAGAATTAAGCTTTTGGGGATGGGACCAGTCTTTCACTGGAAGTCTAAAGTCCACTCTCAAATGTACTCTCTTAGTGGTGTATAATTTAGCCACAGCTGTGAAATTCTTAATTACCACTGTATCAGGATACCTATAGACTAGTCAGTAGGAAGTGAATTATCACACAATTTTTACTAAGCTTAAAGATTCTACTAAAAGGCTTTTTTAGTGACCACTCATGACTAAAGATAGCAGCACGATGACTAATGTGCACAGTCTCATTAAGTATGGATGATGTTTCTCTATTTTCATATTCATACATTCATATATACATGAATACATATATATTCATGAAAGTAAAAGCTCGTTCCTGAACAGGTACTCTAGAGTAAAAGCTCCATCCAACATGAGGAAGGAAAAACATTTGAATTACAATGGCCTGGGCAGATGGAAAGATTTAATGGAAAAGTTGATTAATTATTCTTTTTCTTTAACCTCAGTTAGTATGTGTTTTTAGTGAGTCTGCTAGTGCCGGAGTAAATGAAAATTGTTCTGGGGTCTGAATAAGAAATATACCCTGTGTGAAATCTGATGTCCTGTATTGCTTGTGAAGTGAGAGCAAATGTGATACTGCACTTATTCTGTGTCTTCATTCACAGTAATAAGAAAGGTAGTGTTTCTTCTGAGGCTGGTACTCTAATATACTACACAAGATACACTCTGGCCAGATTAAAAACAAAGGTCAATTCTTCAGAAATTGCCGATTTGATAGAAGAACAAATGGGCAGATTGATCATAATGCATGCCCATCAGGGAGGGTCACCTTATGTGTTCTACAGTCTTAGCAGCATACTGTGGGAATACACAACGGTTTTAATGATGGTGTGCTTGGTTGCCTTGACTCATACTGGATTTGCACTGAAAAGCTTCCCTGTCCTGCACACCCAGCTCTTAAAGATCAGGCTGTAGAAGTGCACATCTGTTGGCTGTGTAGACTGTCCCCATGATAGGTTGGTACTGCAGACTGTCAGACTGAATCACTCAGAGCAGGGCCAGAGCACGGAAGGGAGATTGATGCTTTACAGTCCCATGGGACTCCAAACTCAGCATGACCTAGACACCACTGCCTCCTGGAGAGGCTGAGCATCACTGACAGATGGCATTTTGCCTACTTCAAAAGTAGCATCTCTTTGCTCTTGCTCAGTTTATATTTATGTGCTTAACTTCTAACCTGGAAAGTAAAATATCATTTGATGGGCTGCCTTTGAAAGACACCAGACATCAAGTCTACTTCAATAATTGCTGGAGCAGTCAGGAAAGCAGCCATCTTTCCAGTGTGTGTGATATCAGCTCATTCTCCAAAGGAGATGAACATTTTCTTTACTACTTTAATCCTGTCATTCCTCTTTCTTCAGAGGAATGACAGGATTATTGTATTAATCCTGACCTCTCGGCTTCCCTTCCAGCATTGTAGATGAGTGAAGATGACAAGGTTTTATCTTCTCTAAAGCCTTGAGAAAGTAGTGCAAAAAGAGTTAGGAAGGGGAAGTAGAGCTTGTGTCCTAACTCCTTCTGGACTCTGTGACTGCAGTGGCTGACAGCTGTTCAGAAAATTAATAAATGACATTAAAATTCCCCTCCAAGATAAGGCAAAATATTAACCCTCAGAGATATTTAGCTAAGACAGTTTAAATGCTAAATACCTTAAAGAACCTTAACTTAATGAAGAAATTGTACATCCTGTATCAGATGAGGTATTTGAAAAGAACATCAACTCTGAACCTTACCCAAAAGCAATCCATTGTGCCCTTTCCAGCTCTGGAAGACTGAACTCTGCTCCACCGATTTCTCTGCTCAGATCTGGAAACTTGTCCTCTGCAAATGCTGGACAAATTTCTCAAATGTCTGTCACTCTTCGTCACAAGCCCAGATTCCCTAATGCGATAACTTCAATATGAAGAGGACCTCATGTAAATTCTATTGAAATTAAATAAAGGAAGATAATCTGCAGACATCTGCTCCTTGCTTTAGTACTCTTTAGGTGTTTTCCCTTGGTCTGCATAAAAATGCTTACGTTGCTTGAATAAATGCCAACCCAGCATTTCAGCATCTGATCGGCTAAATAACCATGTGAGCAATGGCAGTGAGAAGGTAAATGGGAAGGTGAAGGTATCACAGGATATGGATTAGCTGGCTAGAGTTCCTCATTCAAAAATTGCTGATTAGCGATCTCCTTTAAAATCTGATTAGAAAGGAACATTGTTTTCATTCATTTAAGTAGGGTCTGGTCACCTTTTATGCCTCAAAATATATGAAACAGCATTTATAGGAGTATGACTCTCAAGGGTGTAAAAAATATTAATGAATGTCTTTGCAAAAATAATATATAGACCGTCCTTTAAACAGTGAACACATTCTCCTTTACTTTCCCTTAGTCCTGAAACTCCTTGAATCATAATAGTAGGTCAAATTTCTCCATGGTGAAACTTTATTGATCGTGACAGACTTTACACCAGAGAGTTGTCTGGCAAATTAAATATCCACCTTCTCATACCCAAACACACAACCTCAATGCTACAAGGTAGTCATGAGAGCAAAAAATCTGCAGTACATTTTTGCACTGTCGAGGGGAAATGCTGGTCCTCTCCAAGATTGCAGCAGGTAGTGGCTGTATGCTAAGCGGGCTCATCCAGGTGTTGGGTTCCTATTATCTCAAAGTGGCTGAAAATGAGGACCCACCTCACTGGTGTTTTTAATAGATCCAAAATTTGTCTTGGTAGTCTTACTTCATGGGTGCCTCACGCTGGTGATAGCTAAAGGCTGGAAGTGCTGAATGCTGTCACAGTGTAGCTCCCTGAGGTCCGAGATAGGTTCACAAGTTGTTTAGCTTCTTGCTGTGACTAATTGGTAAGCATGCTTCAGTGCTGTTTGTTGAACTGGGCTTCATATGGAGCATCTCTGGAAGTGCTGACATGTCTCACTCCATCTCCATCTCATTCTTGTTTTAATCATTCACCTACTAATTATAGCTCAGACCTTATAGTGATGATGGGAAGGATTTAACTTTCATAATCTTTCTGAAGTGATTTGAACCTGGGATTAACTGCTGTGGGTAGACTGAAGATGTTCTCATTCCCTCTGTTAAAGCTTCTGTTTTATGTGGAATAAATAAAAGTGCATCATGCCAGATAATAAACACGATATGGGAGTGCTTGGGGCATCTCGGTTCTGTTCCTGCTACTCTATTTATACTCAATAAACCCCATGGAGGGATGAGATTTGAGGCATACGTCTGCTTTAATGTTGCCTCTCAGCTGGCTGCTATCTTTGCAGAGTTCTCCTTACTCTTTTATTCCTTAGGCTGTGGCTGCAAGGAATAGAAAATATGGTTTTAGAAAATGCAGTGTAGGATTTAAAATGTCACAGCCATATGGTACGGCACCGAACTGGTGCAAAGTAACCCTGACTGTTCCAGTGTGCTCAAGGGATTTTTTGTGGCAGGCAATTATGCACTAGATTTTATGCCAGCTCAGTATTATCTGACTGCTCAATTCTGGTGTTACACACAGCCATATACTTTCTCCTCCACTGAGAGTGGCATAAACAAGCTTTGCCTACC
The DNA here is from genome assembly GCF_009829145.1 of Chiroxiphia lanceolata. Lineage (NCBI taxonomy): Eukaryota > Metazoa > Chordata > Aves > Passeriformes > Pipridae > Chiroxiphia > Chiroxiphia lanceolata. Next base: position 118,066,130 of record NC_045637.1, on the reverse strand, counting down.
TGTCTAATCCAGGTCAGGGTCATGTGGATAAAGTGATCCCAGGAAGTCCAAGTCTGATTCTGGTTAGTGCAGAACTGCAGGCTTATACTCCTCACAGGCAGTTTAGTAGTCTTAGATGTGATCCTAATTGTGATGCACCCCTCCCTTTTGCAGTCCTAGCCTTCAGTAAAAACTGAAGTTTCTGCAGGTTGCTGTTGTTGGGATGAAATCTTAAGGTAGGAGATAATATTTCATTGATTTGATAAAATGTATATATTAATATATATAAAAATTTGTCTTCTCGAATCATTAGAAATCAAAGAGCAGAATGCTTTCTCTCGTATGGTACCTGCCCATCCTCTTTTCCAGTCTGCATTCCCCTCACAAAACTCTCGTGGTTATCTTTCTGGTCAGGGTCATACAACAACTGGCTGCATTTGACTTTCTGTTCTGTTCTGTGATATTTATGTGTGTCTCTGTTTATGCTTACACATGCCTGCATATATCTCCACTGGAAAAAACAGCTATATCCGTTTGCTTTCCATTCTCTACTGAAACTCTCCCTACTGCCATTGCTCAGCTCCTGATTTCACCTGCATTTTTGGTGGTGGTTCTTGTTTTTCCCTCTCAGGCAGAATAGGGAATTTATTCACTTTATGCATATAAAGTGGCTATCATTAGTTTCCATAAGTCTTCCATCCACAGTCCACCATCAGGTGACATATGAAAATGGAAATTCTATCTTTTTCATTCCAAGGGGGGCCAAATGGCCTTGGGCATGACTCTTCAGGAAATAGTAAACATCCAAATACTTATTTTCATCTATGTGTGATACTGTGAGATAATTTCTAGTGCAAGTAATCATTTGATTTCATATGAAACAGCTTGGAGACTCGTGCAAACTCTGGTTTTGACTACAAATATGTTAGCAAAGAGCTGGGGATGGGAGAAGGCAGACACATTGCTGAAACGTAGGATTTCATAGGCAGTGAAGACATCCAGTGATAAGTCCACATGGGTAACCAAATTTACTGAATCCTTTTCTCTAAGATCTGTATAGCTGCATTGGTATATTGCTGGGCCTGCTTGGATATTTCCTTCTTTGTGGGCCCAGGTGTGTCTGCATCCACCCCGCCAGATGTAACCTTAGCCTGGGCATGTCAGTAAGTGTTTATGCAAATTGAAGTTTTTTCTGTCTCTCCTTTCCTTTTCCTCTCTATGATTCAGGAGTTTTGGGTAGAAAGTTATGGCAGTGAGTCTGGAAGAGTTAAACTGACTCAGTGATGACTCAAGGTTAGGTGACACGCTGTTCTCTTGGATAATGAGTGCACGCAGTGTAATCTCTGGGAAGAACTGTGCTGAGTTTAGCACGTCCTTCAGATGCTCTGGAAGAAGGCATGTGACAGTACAAATCAGAGATAGAAAAAAACCAAAAAGAAAAGGCTCCTCCTGTAGGATCTCTCCTAAAACCAAGCAAGAGAGTATAGAGTGGTACAGCAGTTATTAGCTGTTGTTATCACTGACCTTTTAACCTTTGTCAGGGATAATTTTTATTGGTTAGTTATGTATGCAGGCAGATATCAATATACAACCTGCTGGTATTTCCTCAGGTTGGTGAAAATGCAAGTGGGTCTAATGACTAAATTTCTTTGTATTTATTGATTATTGCTACACCTGGAATGAAAACATGGTTCTACAGGTTAAGGACCTGATCTTGTAATGTAAGCCTGCTGTGATTCAGTTTGTCCCAGTTTGCCCACACTATGGCACTAAGGAAACTCCTCTGCAGCAATTTCCACGTCTTGGAATCAAAATCTACCCAGGTACTCCTTTTGTTTCCAGGGCTAAGGCAATGCCCTGGAGGAGTGTCTATTTCCCTTGTTATATCTTCAACCTGCCACAAGATGACAATGTTTCAGAACTTTGATGGCTAAAAATAACAATGAGATCCTTTCAGCTGACTGCCTAGGCTTGGGTGGTGTCTGTAAATGACTGTGAATTTGGAGTGCTAAATGGGATGTGACGCTATAATCGAGAGAGCGGAGATGTATAAAAGACTGTCAGCCCACTGAGGTGCTGTTCTGCTGGATCAGCCATCAGATGAAGGCGTGTTAAATCTAGCATTTGCCTTGTGTCAGTAGTGTGGGGTAGCCTGCTGCATACCCACTTGGTCCGTGTTTCTTGCCAGAGGTCTAAATACAAGGTGTATTGAATTTTATAATTCGTATCTGCTTTGAAGTTGCTGAATGAAATATCATTGCCTGACACATAAAACAAAATTTAACTGGAGATCATACAGCTGCAACATCAGTTTCACAACTCTTATTTTTATTTAAATGATAGTTCTTTCACTGTTAATATCCCTTGACTATTAACTGACAGTTCTTGTTCTCACTTTCAAAGAACAGAGACTGAAAGGTTGACAGCTTAGGCACGGAAGATGAACATAAAATAGCATGTAATGCACTATTTCTGCTACTTTTGACTTGGCTCTACTGTACAGGTGCTTAATTTCTCCAGTAGAGGTTGTTTTTTCCCATTATGTTGACGTACTCAAAAGAAAGGAGAAAACCAAGTTTGCATTGATTAAGAATTATGTTACTTGTTTTGACATAATCTGCTACATAAATATGTTTAACAAGCACATATATTTAAGAGATCACTCACAATCAGTAAAAAAGCAGTGCTGAAAAAAGAGTCCATGAACTCTTTAGTTATGGTCTTTACATAGCAGCATGAGGAGATATCTTCTGTGCTACTATTTAATTCTAGTTTCTGTTTCTAATATCAGCTTACTAACAATCTGCGACTTCTATTGATAATTTCTGAAATGTTTGAAAGACCTGAAACATCATTACATCCTTATATGCCCTTGTACCATCTTGATGTGTCTTCTTCCATAAATGGGGAACAACAATATTCTGCTCTTTTTTTCCCATATGGTCCTGTGATGACAGTGTGACAGCTCAATCAGGTTTGCTTGGTGATGTCAAGTTCAAACAATAAAACAAAATTATTTAGGAAAACAAAAGTTTGTTTTTGTTAGTGAGAAATATTGTTAAAAATGTAAGGCAGGACAGAAACCACTAACATTATTTAGGAGTTTAAAAAGACTAACTCAGATACTGTTAATAAATCCTCCATGTTTTCATTATTTCACTGGGAAGGAGAGGAGGCATTAATCTCTTATAGCTTTAGATATCTCAAAGATGTTCATCTAGTCTGAGCTATTTACCTGTCTTGCTCTATGGTCAGCCTGTAGGCAAGTCTTCAAGATAATTAATCCCATCTATCTTAGACACTGTTCTTGAACCAACACCCTGTATGGCTGACATCAATTTTTCATTAACTAAAGAAACAGCCTAAAAAAACTTGCTTAGACCAGGCTTGTTTTCAGACAGGCTAAACAAACTGACTCCCTGCATGACTAAATCACCCACTTTAAGCTTTAAAAACTTGAAACACATTCTTTTTTCTTCTTTTTTTTTTTTTTTTAGAACTCAATATGGATAAGACCTGCCTTTAGGACAGAGAGGAATGAATTCAAAGAAAAACAAGGCAAAGAACCATTACACAAAGATGCATGTAAGTTGCTGCTTGATTATAGATACAGAAGAAAAAATTTTTTTCTATCTTGTGAAAGATTTTCACACATGAAAAATATCATATTAAGACAGAGAATTGTTTAAAAAATTAAATGATATATTAGAAATGAGTTGTTTATCTATCAAAATATTTTATGTAGCTTTTAACATTAAAAATAACTGTAGCAGTAGGCAGCTTAATCAAACAATAACAATAATACTAAAATAAAATCCCAAAACTTTGTTTTGAAGTGCAAAACAATCCCTCTCCTCTCTTTCTGGGAAATATTTTTATAATTTCTAAAATATATTCCTAGAGATCAAAGGAAAACAATTTAAAAAATCTTAAACCTTTCTGTTAGAAAAAGCATTGGTTTTGATGAACCAGCTTGAGAGGGGAAAGAAATTTCTGACTAAGCAAGTTTCAACTGTTTCCTTCCCAGACAACACTTGGGAAGTCTAGGTGTTTCATGAGCATTTAGTTGTTGATTGGAGTAATTATACCCTCAAAGGAAATGCACTGAAAGAGAAGCTGATAATCTACCTTAAGAAATCCTTGACACCTGGTGAAGAAGGTTAAAGGAACAGGGACTTCCCTCATATCTTGTTCTTAAACTCTTCTCCAAGTGTGTCCTGCTGGTTATTTGCAGGCACCAGCTCCCTTTTGACCCAGCATAGAGAAGTGCTCTGTACTGCCCTGGGAAGAAAAAAAAGAATTCTTTGACTTCTGCTCATCTCCTGAGGAGCCTGTGGAAAGACCAAGGATTCCTCAGTCCATAGTGCTTTCCAGAATTTGTCTAAGGATATCTTCATTCAAGACATTTTATTTATTAATTGCTATTCTCTTTCCTAGCCCCAGATTAGGGCAGTAATATGTTATGTAAAATAGAGGGATAGCATCACATTCCTGCTTTCAGAAATTGTCTTGGAATGAGATGTATTCAACTAACACAGCTCTGAATTAAGACGTTGAAGGCTGTAAGCAAATAAAATCTGAGCCATAAATCTGATGGATGGGTAAGCAAGAGCCTACAGGTGTCGTAGAAGGGGGTAAGTCTTATCAACCCAAATTCCTTCTCTTGCCATGACAAACAGTGATGATCTTAATTCTTTAGGGTATGTTGTTTATGATGTACAGTAGAGGGTTTTTTTCTCATACTGATGTTCATCAAAAGTGCAGTGTCTGACTTCCACATCTGCTCTGTTTATTTCAAATATGCTTTTGGGAGGCAGCTATATTAGAAGACTCAGGAGACTGTATCCTCCTCCAGCTTCCCTACTGTGCCATGCTGTGGAAGAGTGGCCATACAGCTGTCTTTCCCACCTGACCAAACAGCAGCTCTTCCCACCTCTGCATAGAGGAATACAGAACCTGAAATATTAAAGAAAAAATTTTCACAAAACAATACAAGAACAAATGAAGAATCAACAAACACACTTATTATTAGTTTCTGAATTTATTGCTTAAAAATATTCAGTTCTGGGACAAAGGCAGAGTTCTTGTATAAGTCATTTTTTGACCTTTGACTTTATATTTTTCAGTAATTTAATTCACTTAGATCTTGTAACACCACTTAATCCCTACTATGTGAAATGGAATCTGCATGTAACTTAATTTACCTGTCAAGAAGCTACATGAAGTAACTAAGGTTAGCTATCTTACTTTACATCTTTGAATAGAACCTCATTAATTGATTCTTTTGCTGTACTTTGCTGTACTCTTTTAAAGCTTTGACACACACATTAAACCAGTTTTATCATACATAAACCACCTAATTTATTGAACTTTCTACATGCTGCAAGAAAGTTTACAGAATCTAGAAAATGTAGTCCTCATTAGCCTTTTGCATGCTGCATTTGAGGGTCTCTTATGAATGCTTCAACAGCATTATTGAAATTAGATTAAAAGTAGGAAAGAAAAGGGTTTTGTTATGCTTATTTGTTTTAGGAGGCTGCAAATAACTTGACAGAAGATGTCACTCTAGATTTATTTCAGAAAACAGAATCAGTCTCGAATAGGTCTTAGGACAGAAAGATCATTGACATACATGGTCTGTGCATTTGTTTCTTGAAGCTTATGTCCCAGGACTCGCAAGGAAAAACTACTTCATGTGGCCAAGGACTGAAGGCCTCGAATACTAGCTGTAAAATGCCTTCAATTATGGTGTGTGATTCATTTCCATATATAACAGAGTACTTCAGCTGTGAGAAACTATTTCCCATGGTATTGTGGCTTTCAGCATGAGCAGCAGAAAGGCTGTCACCTCAGCAAATTGATTTCGTGGAGATATGACATCTTCCATTAACTGAGTATTAGTCTCTCTGGTTTTTGTTCCTTCTGCCTGCTCTCTCTGTGCAGTTAATGGATGCTCATGTCTGAACACAGATGCCGTGTTTTAAAGAGCAGATATTTTCCTCAAATCTAAAGTCAAGTAAATATTAAGGGTGGAAAATACATTGAGAGACTCTGGGGTGTTAGCTTTGGGCACTGGCTCTCAAAATTTGAAGACTCTGATTTCATTTCACAAACCATTTATCTTACACAGGGGTTCTCTCCATGTCTCTGGTACGAAGGACATGGGGATGTCATTGATGTGTCTTTCAATTAATAGTTAGGAACAATAATAGAGTGCCTAGACCTTTGCCTTGGGAGGATGAAAACCTGACAGTGTCATAGGAGGGCTCGTCTTCTCCATATGGTACAAAAGATTGTGAGGCAGCAAGTAAAGGAAGAGGGAAGAACCAGAGCAAGGGAAAGAGGTTAATACCAACTGCAGACTTGGGAGGAAAAGGTGAGTAACTGCTTAAAGATGTGCAATATCACAGAGAGTTCTATTTAAAAGTATGGACAGAGAAATCCAATTTAGATCATGAAGAAAGGGTGTCCAGGCAGAGGCATGACTCTTTGGGCTTCTACAGAGCTCTGACCTCAGCCCAAATGGGTTTTTCAAGCAGTGAAGAAAGAGGTCAAGTCTTTTTAGAACTATGTCTAACTCTGGATATTTTGTAAAGCTTAACCGAATTTGATTGATTTTCTTTTTCAAAGTCTTTCAGGGGATCAAATTTCCTCATTGTCATACGTCCTCTTAAATTTATCAATAAACCTCATGTGCTTGCATGGCTAATGTTCTTAGCCATGCTTAGATTGTTAAGCTACTGGGGTTTCTGAAAGTAATGTCCACATCCTTCCTAGGAGCTTGCAGATCTTAAGCTGAGGTGTTCTCTTTCCCTCTGCCAAATCATATGTAATGGGTAGAAAGGCAGGCTGCAATGGTTCTCCCTGGAAGTTTAGAACATATGGAGTCGTTGTGATGAGACCAGACAGATTATCCAGGTAAGGATAATCTGTGTATGTGTGTGTTTCTAGTGATGAAAAGGTGTGCTACAGTTTGGCACCATTGCTTTCAGTGCTCTTCTAGTCAAGTGTATTCGTTTGTAAATGCTAATATATATTTTAAACATTTCTCAATATTCTAACTTGAAAATTGGAGGAGGAGAAGATAGGAGAGCAGGAGGAAGTGAGATATCTTTTCAGAAAAATAGAGTAATAACATGGTAATAATTTTTGGCTGCTGAAAGGGGAAGAAAAAATGCAATCTAATACATAACTGTCATTCATTATGAGTCACATCTTTCATTTTAGATCCAGATCATCTCCATCCCACATAAATGTGGCTTTCCTTAACTTTCTACTGCTACGAATTATTGACTCAAAAAACGTGTAGCACTTGTAGGAGACTATTTTACTAGAGGAATGAGTCGTTGCAGATTTCATCATCCAGACTTCACTATTATTTGTCCTATGTCTGAATGTAAGTTTTGTCCTAAATCAGGCCCGAAGAAGGATCAAATCTACTATACCTTGAAGTTGTTTATCTTGGGTTTTTATAAAATGTGGACTTCAGGATCATTACCATTTGCAGTACAACTCAGAAATACAGTATTTCAGCTTTCAAAACATATTCAGCTATTTGAGGGACTGTGAGTAGGGAGACTGACAGTTTTAGTGAAGAAAAGGAAGATGATAAAATAGAAACAAGTCTAAAAACAGGCAAAGAAATATGGGACTGGCTCCATCTCAAGAGTGGTATGGGGTATCTTAGGATTCTCTTACACAATGGTTTGCTCAAAGCTTCACAAGTTCTAGGGTACCAGAATCTCCTGGGTAGTGACTGGGGGAGATTTACATTGGAATCTGTGTACTAACATTTCCTAAGGTTAAAAATTCAAACTGGATCTTGACAAAAAAAGAGTATAAAGGAAGTGGAAAGTCTCCCCAATGACTCTGTAGGTTGCTTAGTGTCTGGAAATAACTTGGAGATCTGGACTAAGAACAACAGTGTGAACCTTTTTGGTCATGCTTGTGGACTCATCTGGAAGATAAACATCAAATAATATAGAAAAGAGGCTGTCTTCTGGTTGCTGATGTTACCTTTCTATCTTTTTCTGGGCTACTACATTAACTCAAGAAAATGAAGAAGAAAAGCTTGGGGCTTCTTTTTTTTGTGCAGTCTAGAATATGTATCATATTACAGTGTTCACCACAGAAAAACTAGGGGAAAGCAGAGCCTTAGCAAGGTACAAAAACATTTCCCTTTAAATGTTAGGTTTTTAGAACCAGTGGCACTTTGGGGTTCAATCCATGACAGTTACAGCAGAGTACAGAAGAACATAAACAAAGAATCCCATAATCCAGTGAGGATTAACAGGTCAGAATAAAATTCATCTCAAGTAATAGACACATTTCACCTTCTTTTATGCGACTTTCTCACTAACAGTGAATAGACTACTAAGAACTTTGCTGAAATTAGTAACATTAGGAAGAAAGAGAACAAAATATTTTTCAGTCTCTTTCTATAGTCTGCTATCTTTCCTTGTGAACTGGCAAATAGTAAGCTTCTTATCTCTAAATTGTGACTCAAATCTAAAATTGCTCAAGCTTGGTTTACCATACCTTATTTTCTGATAAAAACTAATGCCACCAGGGAGGCACTACTTGCAAATATGCCCTCCCACAAACACGAGTAAACATTTTTATATGCATCCTTTCCTTGTAACTTACAGGCATTGATTGAATAATTTCTGTTGTCTATTTAATTTTAAAAAGACTTAAGTGTATTTTGCCTCTGCAATCTGTCCTTTCATTCTGTTCTGTTGTATAGCATTTGTATCATCTGTGTCTTACATTTTTTTCCTGCTCTGGATTTTGTTATTACTGTTTTTCATTACATTGAGACAGCTTTCTGGTTAATTCACAGTCATAGCTCATACATGAGCATTCAGCTAATTCTTGAGCACATATTTAATGAATTAGAAACATTACTTTCCCTTTAGGTTCATTAAGTGCTTCTGGTTCAAAGATGAAAGAGTTGCTTTATATTTGCTCCCCAATAGCATTTGTGTATTAAGATCTCTTCCCTGGCTGCTTTTCCTGGGTTCCCTTACTTCAGGACTCCCTTCAGGAGGGCTGAGTTCTCTTTTCATGACTTGGGTGGCACAAAACTAGAAGTGGAAGTTGGCTGAAGAGAAAAAGAGGGGTTTGGACTTTTTCAGGATCCAATACAAAGCTCAGTGTAATCCATGGGGAGCCTTCAAGCAGTTCCCTATTAAGTTCTGCCATGACTGTGTGGCACAATCTGGTACAGATAGATGGTGAAATTCACTTTTACAATTTACATGTGTTTTAGGACTCCATGGAGGAAGAACTAGTCCAGGAAAAATAAGACTTCAAAAAAAAATCTTCAAATGAAAAGCTATCTAACGTTCAGATAATTCAGTTAACTGCACTCTCAAGTTGCAGAAGAAGAGTAGAAGTGCTAAAAGTACAGTTTTGCTGTACTTCTGTGCTAGTCCAAAGAGTGGAAGGAGAGTACAGAGCCCGTCCTTGCAAAATTCCCCAAACTGAGAGATTCAGGAGCCTGAGCACTTCATTGGCTTTGGACAGTCTCCAGTATAAATCCCAGTGCCGTGGTTATTGGTAGACGCAGAAAGGAGTCACTGAGTGCTTGTCATTTCAAAACAATATAGCTTAAAGATATGAATTAAAAGTCTGACAGAGGTAAGTAAACTCCTGAAATGTTTATTTACATAACAGTCTAGTGAGCAGGTCCTGAGAAGCAATTAAAATGGTGGATTTTATTACATTCAGGAAAAAACTTTCATGTTGTAGAAATGACATCTCAGTTTTTCAAATAGCTAGAAATTGCTGAGCTTAATGGGCACTGGAGTGATGATATAATCACAGTTTTCTCCAGTGTATAGCTCCTATAATTTTTTATTTCAACTACTGTACATTGGAATCCGCTTACTCTGATAGTCCTGCCTCACCACAGGTCAGCTTGATAGCATCAGCTGGGAATGGGTAATAACCAAACTGCACTGACAGCAGGTTTGGCAGAGCTAACTTTAAAGGTAGAAATGTGCTTAAAAATACATAAAGGTGTGACAAGAATGAGAATTGAAGCAGTCCTCACTTGAGTGTTACACTTCTCTGTGGATTTTTGATTTCCAGATATTTTACCTATCAGATGATCCCTGATGGGCTACATTAAAATTCCAAAATATGTCAGTCGCTCTCAGGTGCTCAGGGACATGGTATTGATGATATGATGTGTAGTCATGTAGCTGTGGATACAGAGTAATCTTCCTTCTTTTATTTTTTTTTCCTAAGATGGAGAAGCACTGTTTGCAATCCCCAACAGCAGACCTGCTGAGAGAATTTAGCAGTTCTGACCCTTAGATGTCAAGCATCATTTTAAGGGGTATGTCTTTGTCTTTACTAGCAGGGCTAAGTACAAACCACTTGTTTGAGACTCTGGAGGTAAGCAAAACCTGCATGACAAGGGAGTTTTGGAAAATTCTGGTGTACATTGAAAATGTGGCGTTGGTGTTTTTTTGTGGGTTTGGTATGAAGCTGAAGTTTCCTGAAGCTGTCTCTTTTACTGTGTTCATCAGACGATACAGTCAGCCACAGTCCCGTTTTTCAGTTACCTTCTCTCAAATACCCTACTTCCACCTCTTGTAGAGCCTGCAGGAGCTGGTTCAGTGGACCAGCTGATGGTACCATGGCAGCAGGCATGACTGTCCTGAAACTCTCTCAGTGCCTCTTCCCACACCGTACTGCAAGCTACAGTGGAGCCATATTCAGCCCAAGGGAGTCAGAGAAAGACAACCTGCAGCAAGTCCTTATGCAAAGCTGAATCCCAGGAAAATTATGCTGAACTGAAATACCTCCAGTTCATCACATTCCAGAGTATTCTCGCTGCTTTGCAGGGCTTCACTTGAGTGAACCTGTGGGCTTTGGGCTAGCAGCTGAGGCATGCAGATGGCACAGCATGAATACTGATGGGGAGCTGGTTCTGTGCATCCTCATTCAAGCTCTCAGAGATATGTCTGCGTAAAGCTGAGCAGTTTGAAAAGAGGTGGGTGGGACCACCCCCTGTGGGACACTGCTTGAGGGGGCTCAGCAAATATCTTACTGACTCAGTGTTCATGAATATAAATACTGAACTGTTTATATCTATTTGTGTCTATGGTCTTCCTCCACCATAAACCTCCTCCATTCCTTGGAAAAGTGTATTGTTGGGTTGTTTTTAAATATCTCCAAATTACTGAGGGTGGGGAAGAACTGCTTGCCAAGAGAGATCATGGAGAGTTTAGTGCTTTTAGTATAGCTGAAATAAGAACCAGATTGAGGGCTTTGAACAGAAAATTTGTGTTGCTGGCTGTACAATAACATAGGAGTCAGGTAATTTTCTGAAAGGACATTTAGATACCTGGAATCTTCTCCAGTGGTTTTATAAGGACTGTACTTTCTACTTTTAGTGTTTATACCAGTTTGTACCTGGATACTTTAGTTCCCCCAACCGTGTCTAAACCATACTGTATTTGTTTAATATTTCCTCATAAGTCTGTTCCACTTAGTCCCATAAACCAACCCAAATTAACTCAGTAATGTGTTTTATATTTTTGCTTTTCTCCATTTCTCCATTCAGGGCATGTGTATATTTTTGGTCATAAGGTATCCTTAATTAATGAATTACTCCAGATACAGCTGTAGCAGAGCCACATAGATAGGGATCTGTTTTCTCTCTACTTTGTGATTAGCTGCCTGTGTTTTTTTACTTAGATTTTATGTCCCTCCTCTGTCATCTTACATTGCAAATTCATGGCTAGTGAGTTGTCCACAATTTCTCCAAAGTACATACTGCTATTACTGCTTCCCTGCTTTTCATCTCATCATTGTATCCCTGTATTTCTCATTAATTTTCTTGAGATGTTCTGGCTTGCAGTTTTTAAAGATGAATCTGATTTTTGGTGGGCCCCTCAGTCTGCATATTTCTGTTTTCTCTTTAACCCGCTCATATGTATTTTATTTCTTCTCTTCTAGAGCCTTATCTCCTTTATCAGAAGCATACAGACTCTGGGTATCGGGGTTTCCAGGTTCAACTATTTTTACAACATCTACTGTCACGTTCCTTTGTCTTCTTTCATTCTCCATCTACCTCTTATCTTGTTTCTCAACTTGTTTTCTTTCAGTTGAAAAATCAATTTTGCCATTGTAATTTTCTTTGTCTCCCATTGTAAGTTTTGCTCTACCACATTTTTTCTCAGAAAAACAAGCTAACCTGTCTACCTATATGTCATGAATATGTAATATTCAAGATTCCTTTTGTAATAAATAGGAACAGCCTGATTGATATTAGTTCACCAGAATGTGGTTCTAAAAGCATCCTGAAAGGAAAAAAATATTATAAAAGTGCTGCCACAATAAGCACAAACATTTCAACAAATAAAATTTTCTTTGAAGGGGTTTGTATTCTGGCTTGGAAGGGTGTAAGTGAAATATTGCCCTGATAATTACTTTCCTTTATAAAAAGTTGTATTTTGTTTTACTGAAGTTCATATTTAAAATAGTTCATTCCATCCTTTAACCACTGATATAAAGTTTAATCATAAAAAACTTGAGGCAATAAGGACTTTAGCAAAAGAAATCCTACAGGCAAGCCATTAAATATAGAAAGGAATAGAGTTGTTACCATTAACTTACAGAAAAAGAAAAAAATACCTTTTAGTAACATGCTCCAGAGTGTCTTGACCTTTTTAAAAGAAAATTCTGGTCAAACTTCGAGGTTTAATACCAGAATCTGCCCCAGCCTGCAATAACTATGAAATAGCAGTTTGTAAACTCTGAGAGCTGACACAGGTTTTATATCTTTGTTCACCCACTACTTTATATATCTAACAATTGTTACAATGACTCCTTTTTTCATGGGAGTTGAACATAGAGTGGAATGTACTGAAGGATGTTTCTCCAGTATTTCATGTCTCATACTTGATTATTTCATCTCCTCAATCAAAGTGTTTGAAGATTTAAGTAACAACTCAGAATTGTCTACATAATGGGGAAGTGAGCAGGTCATAATTTGTAAAACTCACTTGAGAATTTAAGTGAGAATACAATTTTGTAGAAATGTCACGACTGGTTTGCGGAAGTAAAACAAGGACATGGATAATGAAAAAAGGACAAAAGAACAAATCCTACAGTAAAGGAAAGTTATTTTTACATTAAAGCTACATTTATATTAATATAGATAAAATAATACCATACTGCTTGAAGCTCTTGGATCCATATATGGGAATGACTGCTGAACATGGAGTAGGCATTGATAGAGGTTTTCTACTAAAAAGCAGCATCACTCTGTAAACAAGGTGGGGGGGGAAGGGAAAAACAAAAAAAAGTCAAAACAAAACAAGTAAATGGAATAGGCTACAAGTGATTGTACCAGGTTTTTAATTAATGAGAACACAGGAGATTGCTAAAATAAGTACATTACCTAATTGTGAATTAATATTATATGCTGAAACATCCCACAAGGGAAGAATTGGATATGCTAATATTGTATGAAAGAGATTGCCACTGGCAAATATTTCACTTTAGAGAATTCTGTATTAGGCACAAATTCAGAAAAAAACCAACCCTCTTAATATTTGTCATGAAATATTAATTACCTAGAAGCTACTAAAGCAAGATAAAAGCTTGATTATACACCTTTGCATCCTTGTGATAATCTTTATTGACCATTGATCCAGAATTGTCTTTAGAAATGCAATGGATTGCTGTCTGAGTAATAGAACAGACATTTTGTAGCATAAATTTATAATTCCTCAGCAATAATATCTGAAACTGTTATTGGCCTAGGCCTAATGGGACTTTGTTTAGAACATCCAAAGGGGGAGATATTTGACTTTAGATTTTGCTTTCCTGTCTTAGGTTCAAAAATACTGCCTGCCCTGTGGTACCATTCAGGCAGGCTACTCTGTAAAATGCAGCTCTTATTTTTCTTAATGTGCAGAGTGATGGAAATGGGAGACAGTACTGCAGTTTGTTGTGTCATAGTATAGCACATCTTTCTCTTTGGTAAAATATATGTTGTTTATTTGGGGTTGGACTATTTTCAACTGAGCATCATCCCAAGAGTAACTGAAAAAATAAAAAAAAAAAAAGAGGAAGGAGTTTCTTAACTTTTGCATTTAAGATTTAGAGAAACTGTTACCCAAAGGAAACAGTCTTTATGTTTTGGCCTATGACTGTTTAAGTTACATGAAACTGAAGAAAATAGCCAACCTTTATATTGTTCCATTAAAAACAATAAATCTACCTGTATTAACTAAAACATTCACTGATTTCATTAAACTCTGGGGAATGTGATTCAACTTTCATACTTGTGAGGAAAACTTAAAATAATTAGTGTTTTCTTGAACTGGAAAAAAACCCCAAACAAACCAAAAAAACAACAAAAGCAGAACAACACTTCCCCCTAGCTATATAGAAGGTAACTCCAACAGAGAGACAAAATTTTCAGGCTAAGTTAGGTTGTATACCTTGGAGTGGATTCTATGAATCAGACGCAGATGGCACACTCTGAATGTTGCTAGTAAATTAACTAAACATGTTTGTTTCAATTTTTCAGTTCCATTGGAGCCAATTAAAACATTTTTTGGTGATTGTTACCATTTCTACTCAATGGCTTGGTCATGTTTTTCTCTGGCTGACCAGTTGCCAAATGAAAGGTTGATTTCACAGCCTTACTTTCCTTTGAATATGAATTTAATTCATTAAATTATTTGTCAATGCTTTTGTCTTTACATATGATGAAATCTGGCTTGCTCTTAATGTTCAAGATGTATAAAATGGCAGAGACAGGCCTTCAGCTGCTGCAAATTGGCACAGATCCACTTATTTCGACAAAGAGTTTGTAGAGGTTTCAGCAGAATGCAGCTGGGCTTATAGCTATAGTTGACCTATTCCATCTGTGGTCCGCTTCCCAGTTGCCTTATACTCAAAATCAAGAGCACTCCTGAACAGTTGCTCACTCTGGAAATATCAAGTGTGTGAGTGCGAGGTTTATCTCATATTATGATTGGGAATTTCTGAATAGTGATTTCAGCATTGTGTTTGGTCACTTAATTTCTTTATTGCTGGCTCAGTGCTATTTAGAATATTCTCTTCCATGATAATATTTCTTTTGTGATGCTGCTGCTGATCTCATTCTCCTGGCTTCTTATCATTCTCTCGAAGATGGTATATGACAGTTTACTGCCTGTTACTGATCTGTTCCAGCCATTCTATCTCCCATGTGATTGCCTGAGTATTAACAACCATTATAATCTTCACAGAGGCTTATTAAATAATAAGTTAACCTGTTTGACAGTGCCTTCAAAGATCTGACTCTTAGCACTTCTTTATCTTTTAAATTTCTGATTAAATACACTTAAAATACCTTTCTCAATAAGTACAGTGTTCTGCATAACACATAACATAAATACAGTGTTCTGCATTTCTGGTTGCACGCTCAGTAAAGCCTGATGACTCAATGTAAGTGTGGTCAGTGCAGGAAGTTTGGCACTACTAAATGGTTTCCTAGAACTGGGTATAGAATAAGACTGAATGAAAAACAAAGCAAGGACATATAGATGGCTGTGACTTTTTTTGGTTTGTATTCAAGACAGAATACAGTCCTAATGTCGCTATTTGTGAAAGAAATGCATATAAAGTAACCCTGAATATAACTGTCACTGTCAGATCCAGCCATAGCATTACCTGAGAAAGTACAGGGTAATTTCAGTTCTCTAACAGAGTTGCCTGTGCCAGCTGGGATTTTGTTTTTCTTAGTGATGCGCCATGGCAGGAAAATGTGCACCCAATCTGTAACATCTAAAACCATCTCCAGGGACTACTGTGCCAGACTGTCTGAAACACTTCAGATGTATCTTTTTTTTCTTTTTCTGGAATGTTCATTGTCATTAACATAATTGGGACAAATGAAAGAGGGAAAAATGCTGAAATAACTGGATTAATTGTAAGAACTAACGTGGAAAAAACCAGAGCTAAGGTAAGGGATTTCAACAGTACAAAGAAAAGTGAAGGTTGCTGCAGTTCAGGCAAGATTAATGCCTTGAATATGGTTTGGGAGACACAAAAAGGCAAGACAAAGGGAAGAAAGAAAGTAGGCTTGATTCTCCTCTCATACTGCTCGGTCATGCTTTGACTTAGTTTTCTGGTGCATTGTTCTTAGTAAGCCTTGTGTAACCTGCCAGAACGACCACAATTTGCTGGGGTTACACTGACCTGCAGCTGCCCTTAAAGACAGGAAAGATGACTGAGTCACTATGGTTTTTTCCTTAGTCTGGGTCTGTGCCAGCAAAGGTTTTATTGAACCCAAGGACCTGGTCCCCACTGAACCTGAATTAAATGTGCTTGTGTCATTCTGACATACAATCATTACCTACGTGATAAACTATGTCATAGGCTAAACCAGAAGTTACCTTCTACCACCACTTTATGCAAGAAGGAATTTTTTTAGCCTTGTGATTTTTTCTTTAAATCAAGATGTTGGACACTTTTGCTGAATGACATGATACAGAGTACCTTCCAGGAGCTGGATTCTCAGATGCAATCCAGCAGAAGCCCAAGCTGATTCTAGAAATCTTCATGGCAGGTTATCATCACATGAATCTGCAGGCAAGCTGGAATCCGAATTTGAAGTTTGCTTCCTTCTAGCTAAGTGACTGTGCATGATTCATTTAAACTGATCATGGAAACAAATTCAAACGTAAAAGATCTGTGTCTTCTTTCAGGTACTATACTTGTGCTTCTTACAGTCTGACCCAAGTGCAACTGCTCTGCCATAGTGAGCTATAAGCATCACTAAACATGGAAAGGGAATTGTCTCGTTTTGGGCCTATTGTTTTGAAGGATGAAGATTATGGCTATGTCAGGGGCAATGGGAGAACCCAAATTAAAAACATGCCACAGAATATCAGGAGCTTTACTCAGTGCATTGGTACAATTATCTCCCTTAACTGGGAAAATCTGTGCAAAGGTGGGATTTGCATTGAATCATATCACAAGTGCCGGTATTTTTCTGAGTTGATGTTGCTGGTACAAATATCCTTAGATTTGGCAAATAAATGGCTCAAAAAATTAGTATTTGTAAAGTGCCTGTAATGATATTGATTGCGGGGGGATTATTCTGGTTGTAGATTGGCATGGGTAGTCAATTGAGACCATGTGTTCACTTACAGTTCCCCTACAGCAATGCCCCTCACCTTTTATTCCTGTGTAGATACATAATGTCACTGGCATAACTAGTGTTCCTGCAGGTGCAGGAGCTGGCAGCTAAAATTTGTCTCTGTTTTCTGCCTGCGCAGCAGCCACTCGATCGGGTGTGCAGCTCATCACATTTGTTATCCTGGTATGTGTTGTAAGCACAAAAATAAGTCTGAGTAAATTGTTCAGGTGTCGCCTGTGCCCGTAAAACAATGGTCAGCCTTTGAAAACAAACTCATGGCAAGCAGGCTATGTATAGAAAGTCATTTCTTTGATGGATGTTAGCTGCAGGGGGGAGGATAAAACAGGCCCTTGCCTATAGCTGCATAGGGTAATCATTCCTGTAAGTGAAACTTACGACTGTAATCGCACACTGACCTGAGAACTGTAAAGGCAAAATCAAAATGCTGGTAGACGTGTTGTCCCCCGGTTTATTAGGGTTCCTCCCAGGAGGGCTGCATTCAATTATGTTTTTCAGTGGTTTGCCAAAAGAGCTTCACAGTTAAGCCAGCTGAGTTTGCATTCAGATTTTCTACTTTAAGTTACAAATGTCTTGCTTTTCAAAGCTTTTCAGCTGACCTGAAGTGACATGCCAACAGTACTACAGCTAATTGAATATATATCTCATTTTTCATTTTTGCAGCTTTACGGACCATTTCCTCATTAAAAAAGGTGAGTGTTTGCACAGGAGCAGACAGGAGAATTAAGCAGCAGGAAAATCTCTATGAGAAGATGTTGCCTCTTGTTTTTGAGCTTGGCAGCTGGATCCTTCTGTTAACTCATATTTATCTTGCACTAACGTAATAATTGGGAAATGACTACTTTGCTTCAGCAGAAGTATCCCACAGTTTAATGCAAGAGACTATATTTGCCTCAAGGCTGTGTTCTCTTCTGTATTTATAGTGTCATTTCTATATATATATTCTATATATATTCTATATATATTCAGATTTCTATAAAATCTGAAGAGAGATATGTAATGGTTATCAGCAAAGCACAGTTCTACAAGGGTTGGGGAGGGTAAAAATCTCAGATAATTCATTGATAATCAGTGCACATGCCTTAGATTCTGGAGTTCAGTGCTGTTTGAGTTCTCAATGAGGGGTGCCGTTTTCCATTACACTGTTTCTTTCCACTAAAGAAAATAATCACTTAAAAAGGAGACCAAATATTAGCATTATGCTCCATGTTTCTTTGCAATTTATAATCCCTTGAGCCACCCTGTTCATACACAGGCTGTAGAAAAGTGTATGTAAGGTGAGGTACACACTGGATCTGGGCAGAGGCAGTGTGTGGGCCTGAACATTAAATAAGCTTATTGAGACAAAGCAATATTGCTGTTCAATAAAGTTTACTGAAGTGGAAAATAAGATTCAACATTTTTTTTCAAAACTGAAATGCAAGTTAATTTCTGTACAACACACAAAGTATTGACTCCCAGCTATCATTTTCCAGTTTTCATAGATCTCATGTGCTCCAAGTTACTTTTTAATATTTTTTTTTCTGAAAAGTAAAAATTCTTTAACAAAAAGGGGTGAGAAAATTAAGTATTATTACTGTAATACTAAGTGCTATGTCTTAGGAATCTAACTTTCTGTTGCACTGGGTTATAAAAATGCCCCAAAAGAGTCAATGTCCTCTGTATTGAATTGTCTAGTTGTATTTGTCAGGAGAAATGCTTTGATACATGAGGAACTTTTCTGACTGTACCCCTTTGACTCAGTATTGACATGGTATGCAGATATTTGGAGATACTGAATGAACAGAAGCATGGAATGAACAGAAGCAAGGAGGAGGGAATGGTCTGAGATTGTCCAAAGTAGGAGATAGGTCTTTAAAGAGACTGAGAGAGCTAAAAGCTGTGTGTGGTGTGTCCAGAGGAGCAGATGTACCCGGTACCTTTGAGAGGAGAGCGAAGAGACAGTGAAAACACCAGTTTTGGTTCTGCCACTACCTTGCATTTCTGGTCAGTGAAGCAATTGAGCAAAATAGCCTGACAGAGTTCCTTGCCTCCATACCCAAGAGATAACTCTGGTCTTGACAAAAAAAAACCAACCCTTGATCAGAGGCTCTGAGCTCCTCCAGATCTGCGGCTTTGAGTCTTCCTGGCCTCAAAGCAGCTTTGACAGAGGAGTTGTTTAGGGCTGCCCAAAGGCCCCAAAGAGTCATTCTTCTGCCTCATCTTGGAAATCCCTGTCAATATTACATTTTTTACGCAGGTCATATGTTGAATCTTTGTGACTAAACAACATCATTTGAAAAATATGCTAATTGTTTCATTCATTCTTTATTTTCTTGAGGTTGCAGTCATGCTGCTTTCAGTGATGCCCTTGGTCAACCTCTGCTATCCAAGGGGCAGATCTGTAGACTGAAATATTCGCATTTGATGAGGCATATTGAGTGAAATCTGTATATGCTGATCTGGATATATCACAGAGTATGTACTGAAGCCTATCTGTTAGCTTTAGAAGAAAAGATCTTTATAATTATTGCAGTACTATTGCTAAAGGAGATAAAAGGATAATGTCAAATTCCAGGTCTCTTCTGGACAGACTCAGATGACTTTTTGGCATCTAATTCAGAATTAACCCTGTTTGAAGCAATGAACATATGGCAGGCTTTCTGGAAATCAGCTGCACTTTGGAAATATCTGTGTTATCACTTAAATAATTGCAAGCAAGCTCTGTGTCCACAGCTGGGAGGTGTTCCTGTCAGCTCACAGACATGACTTGTAGATTCTATTTTTCTTCCCCGTCTTCATTCCCTGTAACATGAAAAACTCTCCAAGGTAGGGGTTTCGCTGTAGGGCTTTTCGCATTCACCTTCTTTACATGTTTTTTCTAAAAGCAAAGAGGTGCTTTACTGGAAATGTTGAGGTGTTTTGCTTTCTTATCCAGTGTTCAGGAGGTATTTGCACCTGTAGTGGCAGTAAAAATGCTTCTACTTAAAGAAAAACGCTCAAGTTGTCTAGCAAGGCTTTTTGGATCCTGAAGTGTGTTTTGATTTTGAAGCAACCAGTAATCTTCCTGTGGATTGCCATTTTGGAGCTAGCATTGGAAATATTTGCCTCAGTATTTCTACAGTAATGTAAACATCAGATAAGACTGACATGTTGGTGTAGGTAAGATTGGATTGGGAAACAGAAACCTGAAAGGTTGTGACAGCTGAACTGATCTTCTTGGCCATTCTCATTTCCCTGTGTTCTGCTGAGGGCTGACCCCACAATATTGAGGAAGTTCAGCAAAACAGCACTGGTAATCTGGAGAGAGAATATTCTAGTGGCAGGGTTAGTACACAAGTTCCAGGAGAAGTGATTTATGTGTCCCAGTGAGCATTGCAACAAGGAAAGACATTTCACCGGGTACTGACAGTGGGACACAGAGGAGAGTGGAATTTTGTTGGAGATTGTTTTTAATAAGCATTTCTAGCAGTACTTTATTGCTAATAGTAAGTTTTAGTAATAGATTACCAATAGTTTTTTATTTGTTTTATTAATTTTATTAATTTATTAATTCATTAATTTATTAATAATAGCACATTAACCCCCCCTAAAATAGAGAACTTTTCCCATGTTCACATACACAATTTCTGATGTCTACATGTAAGATAACACTCTTTAAAATGAATGCTGGGCTTTATTTCTATGTCCAAATATAACATTCCCATGTGTTCTGGCACACTGTGACAGCTACTATACTGCTTTGGAGAAACCAAGTCTGTTGCAATGGAATGGGATAGGAGATGACATTGATTTACACATATGCATAGTGTATCACATACATACTATATTTGATTACTTGTGAACAACTCGCTTGTGACTAGGACACTATGAGTTTTGTTCAGTTAAATTACCTGTCTGATTCACATCCAAGATCTTTCTGTAATATCAAACTCAATCAAAAAGAAAAAAAAAGGTGGGGTTTTTTTCTGCTCACTTTTCATCAGTCTCAATATATTTCAAATCTGGTTACCATGTTCTCTTTCTATGGTCCAGGAACTGAATAAGAAATGTAATTCAGATTAGAGACTCTAGATACAGAACAGAAAAAAAAAATCACTGTAGTCTTCTTCTGTCAAAATATTTTGGTTGTGGTTAACTAGAGTGTGATAGAACATAATCTTCGTATAATCAATAGTGTACTCAAGAGGTACCCTCTGCCTTACTTCTGGTATATTGCACTGGGAATTTTGTTTCCTTACCCTTCAAGGCAACATATTATTTCATGCAATATGTTCTAAGACTTTCTTGTGTTTGAAGCATTCTGCATTCCATATAGATAAGTCTGGCTGTGCTGAATGGTAAAATGGATCACAGTGCTGGAACCCTGGGCCTGAGGAGTCCGTGGTGTGGACATGTCTGATGTCAGCCAGAGGCCAATCTTGGTGGGCCAGAAAAGAACAGATGAGAATTTCCTCTGCAGGTGAAAGACCAGTTTTTACCTTGGCAAGCCATGCAGGTCATCAGGGCACAGTGTATGTTCTCATGTAGCTGGAGACAAAAGCTGTAGAGAGAAGCAATATCATGTACTAAAGGAACTGGTATTTCTGGAAAAAAATGGACAAGCTTTTGGGATCAGTGTCTGTTTATCAGATATGAAAAGAAGTATCAAAATCCAAGCTAGGAACACCTGAAAAATCTTGTTCTCAAGGACTGCCTGAAGAGTTGCTCTAAAACTTATGAAATCACTTGAATGTCTTGAAATGGATTATGCCTTGATGATACAGAGCACAAAGATTCACCTCTGAGGAATTTTCGCTAAACATATTTCACCATCACCTTATCCACCCCTCTTATTCCCTCAGAAACTAAGGACAGTGAACATGGCTTAAAGCAAAAATATTGAATTTCTTAATATGCAAAATTTGGAAGATGCCTAGACTAGAAGGTCTTCAAAGCGCTCAGCTATTTCATGCTCTCCCAGATGGCATGTGCCACTTACAGGCCTTTTTAAAAAACAGGAATTATACCTGAAAACCTAGGTTGTGGATTAGCCACAGGCTTGAATTTCAGGCATAGGAAGAGAACTACATGAAAAAGGGAGGGGCTACATATTCAGAGGATAGTGGAAGAGGAAAGGAGGAAGGCAAATCAGTCTTTTCTTTAACATGGTGTAAATTGCAATAATAACTGTAATACTGTCATGTATTAGATAAGATGAGAGTAGAAGAGATGAGACATAATTTCTTTCATCCTGCTGGTACTGTCAAACTGCAACATTTCAATATGTGACCTTGATCCTACTGTGCTTTAGCAAGGTGTGTGAGTGCTGGGAGGACCATTTGTCATCCTTTAATGTCACCTAGATTGAGTAAATTTCCTATGCACATTGGGAATAGGCCATCAAGGAAAAACCACACATAGAGCTGTAACTTTTCTGGGAGTTATACCAATGGTTTCCTAACTCAGGCATGCTCACCCTCTGCATATAAGTTACCTATAGGCAAACTTTCTACTGAATGAACATTGCTTTCAGAAAGTATAAATCCCTTACTTGTACAAATATGGTGTCATCTAACACTATACTTTTACCAGACACTCCTGAACATATTCTTCTTAAGTCAGAGATCACTGAAGCAGATCTGTGTGTCCTGCTTCTAATAGAAGAAACACAGTTTTGCCCCAGTAAGAGGTGCTCTAGAGGTTTTGGGGTAATGTGCACCTGATTTCTCTGAGTTTGGATGCATACGGTTCTAGGTGGAATATCCTTTCTTTCCATCCAGTACTTCCCAGAGGAATGCAAATCACCCAAAGATTCTTGTGTAACAACAGTGGCTCTCAACATCTGTACAGCAAAGCAAACCAGTGGTCACAATACCAGTTCCCAACTGAATGGAGCCGAAGTGCACCAAAAGATTCCGCAGCGCTTAGCCCTGTGGGATAGAGTTGCAATGTCTCTTACAGTTACCTTACCACTACGTTACCCGTCTTTTAGTTGGAGTGTTCTTCATCTTCGCTCCATGTTTCCTGGTTTGGAGAAGTGAAGATTGTGTTGAACAGATATACTGAAGTAGCACAAGCTGCCAGTGACTCCTCTTTTCTCTTTGAACCACTTGAGTATTCAGAAAACAGGAGTAACTGGACTTCCCTACATGTGTTCACTTACACATGCAATGCAGAAAGTCTGCTAATTCCTTTGGTTCATTTCAGTATCTTTCTGAATTTATGGATTCAGATATGGATATTCTGTCCTGTGAGGCTACTAAGGCTGGAAATGTGACTGATGCTAACACTTTCTTTCATATTCTTTATTTTTCACAGAGGAGAATAAACATACTGAAATCCTGTAGCTGTGGAAATAACAAAGGTTTTTGCCTACATTTAGTCTCTTCCAGTTGTCCCGTTACCAAGG
This sequence comes from Chiroxiphia lanceolata, assembly GCF_009829145.1. Taxonomy (NCBI): domain Eukaryota; kingdom Metazoa; phylum Chordata; class Aves; order Passeriformes; family Pipridae; genus Chiroxiphia; species Chiroxiphia lanceolata. The sequence continues at coordinate 118,042,605 of NC_045637.1, read as the reverse complement.
AAGATGAAGTTATTCATTTCATATCCACACCTCCAGCCTCCCACTATTTTTTTCAATCTGTTAAAGGGATAAATCTTCATCACTCGGCCTGCAGTAAAGTTAGGGACAATTGCAATCTGTCTATTCATGTGAGTGCAACCCTTTGAAAATATGAAGTGCTGGAAGTGCTGAGTGATTTCACAGTCCTTTTTATGAACACAGTCTTTTCTGCTGATTTATAAACGTCATGATTCTGTTGGTCATAGCGAATGGAATACAACATTTTGCAGTAGCAGTATGTGAAAAAGATATGTGTGCTATCACAAAAATATTAATGTTTAAAAATAAGTAGTAAATTCATAAGACAGGGTAAAAATATGTGCTTTTGTGTTTGTTTGGGTTTTTTGTTTGTTTTTGGTTTTGGTTTTTTTTTTATGTTTACTCTGGATTTGTGACCTTGGTCATCATGTCTTTACAGAATCATATTCTGATAGTCTTATTTATGGACAGTAGGGACTACAAGTCCACTCTGATTATCTGTCCTGTCCAATTTAACCTCAGCCTATTGTCTTGGGCTCCCTCAGCTTTCTATTTCCCCTGGATCCTCAGCTCTGTTCTAATTGTTTGAAATGCTGTAAGGCTGCAGTGTCATTTTCAACCAGGAGAGTTAAGGTATAATCTGAAAAACTCACTTCCCCTCGTTTCCTACCTGTAGCGGATTCAATTGAAATTGCATCTGAATCTAAATCAAGTATGTTTTTATTTTTACCCAACTCCAAGGCTCTTCAAATACATGAACACTCATCTTTAGTTCCCAATAAATAAACTTAGCATAGCAGGTCTGCTTAATGTATGTCAGAACACAGCTAAGAAATAGGAACGCTTTGAGTATTAAATCAATAATGATTTTTTCCTAGCTGGTAATCATAAGACAGGATGAAATATTAAGTATCTCTTTCAGGACCAGATAGGATTAATTCCACACATCATCCATTTTTCACCTCACATAAAAAAAAATCATTGCACAAGACAGACACAGGGTGCTTACGGGCACTCCAGCCTACAAAAATTAAATCACAATAATATATCTCATAATTTTGAAGTTATTTGAACAGTTAGGATAAAAATGAGGCATGCATAGAGGTAAATTTGTGTGTGTGGTAGTGGACATAGAGCGGTGGAATCACATTATTGATGAATATATATCAGCCCTGGTAAGCTGTGAGTATGCTTTTGGAGAGAACTGCTTTATAGAAGTAGACTCCCATTCCCAAGTTCAAATTTTTCATCTTTGAAAAGGTTTTACTTTGCTTTAAAAAGTGTTAACAGACTGGCAACTAGAAAGGTCTGGTGTCATTTTAAATCTCTGAAGCCTTTTTTTGCGTGTTTCTCCCTGAATCACTGGAGATCCAAAATGAAAGCAACTTGAGAACTAGTATTGGGTAAATACAAGGTAAATGTTAGGTAAAGGTTTCTTTACTAACATTAATAAATCTCATTTGTCAATTTGAGTTTTGGTTATTACAGACTCTGACAGAGTTTATTTTATGAAGCTGACTTGATATTTTGTTTTGCTGAGGTTAAGCACATGTCGTTTGATGACAATCTTGTCAGCACTTATTTATTACAGAGAGAGCCACTTGAAAATCCCAATGGCTATTTGTAGGCCTAGGTATCCACCTCGTCATACCATCCATGCTTACACTGAAACCTGAAAAGTCTGAGAAATCTGAGCTAGTGTTGCACAGATAAGGTTGGCTACATGAATCTGTACCTGAACATCAAGGGGGTCAGTGTGGGTTAATTTTTCTGTTCAGACTCAGGATAAATGAAACTAGTGTGAAGTTTTGCTGCTTCCAAAACCCATGTGAGATGTTATTGAGATGTTTGAGGCATCTCTGCACACTCACCAGATGTAGTGCAAAAGCAATCACACTAATTACGCTCCTAAAATTGCAGCTTAGAAGACTTAAAATTATCTGCAGAGCTGAAAAGGGTCTTTGTATCTCAGTTTTTCCACCTGTACACCATCGGTAATGCATAACTAAAAGTAAACCAGTAAAGTAGTGCTAGACACGCACATACATATGAGATGCCTTCTGAAGACCCTCGTGGAGCCTCATGAAGTTAAAGATGTAGATGGTGCTGTTCTGCAGTTAAGAAATCTCATTCTCTTTTGTGAGATTTTTGTATCACTTTTAGTTACTGTGTAATGGCAACAATGTACTAAGAACAATAATAGGTGAACGTGTTGGTAAAGATGTTTTTATGTATATTCTAAATACTGCAGTGAGCCATAATTTATTCCCAGCATATGCTAAAGCCATTTAAATTATCATGAAGAAGTTTGGAGCTGGAGAATGTAAGGACAGAATCAAGCAAACATCCAGATGCAAAACGAAACAAAATCTCTTTGGGCAGGAAACCCAAATTAGATATGGTGAATCTACACTACAAAGCATTTAGTGTCCCAAAAAAGCCTGACAAAGTGACATTTGTATTTCCATTGGCCACAATAAGGAGGGAATAGAATAAAAGAAGGAGATTTAACGTGTGCTACAATTGCCCTTAATTGCTATTCCAAGTCAGGAGAGTAAAAAACATCTAAAGCAAGGGCTCAGTTCTGCCAGGGGAATGTGTACTTGAGTCTGCCTCCATCCAATTGCTTGGAAAACATCTTAGGAGAAAGTCCCAAACTGGCATCCAGAGACTGAGCTCAGATGGCTGTTTTCAGAACTCTGATTTCCATTTCTATTACTAAATGTTTAATCCTTTATCTTATAGGTTGTTACCCAAAGTGTACTGCAGGGCTTTGAAGTCCTTGGGTACAACCTGGGAGCAGAAATTTCTGACAATTGCTAGCCTGCCTCTTGAAAAATGGAGCTTATAACTCTGAAAACAGTGATACCTGGATCAGCAATCTTTTCTCATTCAACAGCCACATGAAATAAAGAGAACTGCTTTCAGACAGGGTGGAGAAGATCAGAAAGGCACACTACCTGCTCATCTCTGAACTACTACCAGTCTTGCCTTTCTGTCCCTACGGCAATTCATGAACCAAGCTGGAGTCTGGTGCAAAAGATGGGTCAGACACTGGCCCCAGACGTGCTGTGGGTCATGCTCCCCAACATCAATACTACTGTCACTTGATCATAAGACTATTATTTATTCCAGTGGTTTCTCTTATAATTTTCCCCCAAAGTAATAGTATACTGTAATTATAACTTGGTATCTAAACAAAAAAGAGTCAGTTATCATGGAACGTGTATAAATGCATTAAACTTTGGACAATTCATGTTTACAAACCATAGAGGAATTAAGGTCTGGAATGCAATGGGCTTTTTACTCCTGTCCCAACTACTGAATATTAAAGATACAGAAAAACTAAACTAAAATACATCTACAGAAAACACTGCTTTGTCCTAAATCGGTATGTCACTTTTTTGACTTGTTCTTTTATTCACCAAAGTACATGGAAGTTTTGCTATTGATTTCAGCAGCAGCCAGATCAAGCCCTTTGAGATGAAATTTGTCATTACATGCAAATGCTACCACAAAGGTTAAGTGCACTTTTATCCTTTGATTGTTAAAAATCCATACTGTATTTGATGATTGTCTTTTAACAAAATCACTCTTCTAAGGCCTTGCTGTGATGCATGTATATTTCTAATATTATTAAGAACCTCAAAGAGGAGGTAAGTTGACTGTGTTTTTTTCTAAACTCACTTCCATTTCAATCTGAGAGCTGACTGCATTTTGTAATACAGCAGGCAGCATAAGCTGACATGAAAAAGATAAGCTTTGTAACAGAACAAATTTTAACTGTACATAGAATAAAGTAAGAGGGGAAAGAAGAAAAAAGAAACATAAAATAAATGTGTATGAATCTTTCTGAAAAGACAGCAACTTTTCCTTTCTGTCTCTTTCAGCATTTTAAAGGAATGTACTAGCGGTGTTATTCTGTTTTAGTAATTTGTCTCAAATAGCTTTTTGAATTTTGAAAAAAAAGAGAGAAGTGACCTTTTTTAAACCATGTTAATACAGTCACAAACTTGGCTTGTACTAGAACACATAAAATGTTTTCACCTTTGGAGTTGTGCTTGCAAAACGCAATTGGTGAATAGCAGAAGTTGGGAGTGCTTTGTAAAAACTCACCATAGGAAAAATGTATTTATTTACACAGATGTTGCTCATTTTATCATTGTGTTTGTTCTTTATTTGTTGTCTGGGAACATCTATGATATGATCTCAATCTGAAATAGAAAATGTAAACATAACCATGAAGCCAATGTCTAAAGGGTACTAGAAAGAAATCTTTTCATAATGACCTTCCCTCGTGTGCCCTTTGTCTTCAAACAGAAGTTCTAGCAATTATATAACTGCATCATCTGTTAATAATATTCCTCTCACTGACTTATGTTTAATATGAAACTACCTTTTACAAGTACAATTTTTTATAACCCATTCCTCCCTCTATTTTAATAACATCTTTCAGGAACCCCAAATGATAACCCACAATCAGCAATTTATTCATGCACTTTTCTCTTATTCCCTTTGTGTAAATATTCACAAACACACAAGGGAATAAATGCACTTCTCCTTTAAAATACCTTGTAAAAGTCTGAAAAACTTCATCTGGTAATCATTCATGAACTTCTCACCATTCTATGTTTATGAACAAAACAACAAAACCCAGAACTGCCCACTGCTTGTCTTTTCTATTACAGGATGGGACAGCTGGAGAGGGAAGGTGCAGTTATATTTTAAAGATATTATTTCAGTACCAAAATAACTCTGAGATTACTATATGTGAAGAATGAAATAACGTGTGGCGTGGACATACCAGAGCATTTTATGACTATCCTTGCCCCTAGGCAGTGCTCCTCTGTGCCTCCCTGGGGACGTTGGTGGACCATCTATGTCTAGTGATGCTGGGCTGAGACCTCACACCCACTGTCCATTGTTGTCCTCCAGATGGAGGTACAACCCTCTCAGTCCTGCTGCTGGACAGCACTTCCAAATCGGTCTTGAATGATATCATCTGCTCTAGCTCATACTCAGTTTAACTAAGTCAACCCAGACTGATTTTGCCTGGAATAGGTTAGAGATCCCTCATATGATCCTTTCCTTGCTGGCAGTGCTAGGAGGATAACCCCTGGTAGAGGTCAAAGACAAACAGCAAAGGAGCTGTTTGTTTTCAACTGGCAAAAGGTTTGGAAAAAGAACGTTCTGTTGGCTTTATGAACACTCTGGGAGCATTTAGATCAACAATGGGAGGACTTTGGAGAGTCATTGTTGACAAACAGTGCAAAATTAGGCCCAGTACAGAAGTATGTGAAGAATTCTGACTTTCTGCAAAGCATTATGTGTCCTTGAAATAGAATATCCTGTAGAGGCCATTAAGCAAGATGTGAGCCATAAATCTCTTTGTACTCATTCAACAAAATAATAGTGCATTCATAAAGGCAGGGATAGGGGATTTTGAGTGCTCTGAAATGTCTTAAAGTGGTGGTATTCTTTTCACACGTCTTGGATTTGGTGCTGACAGGGAAATAATTTGATTGCTGCTAATAACCCACCATAGTCCATCTTTCATTCCAACAGAGGAAAAATATTTATTTTGCTGCTCAGACTACAAAAATGACTGAGTTGTTCCTACATGTTTCCCCTTTAGAGAACTCTATACTAAGTAATACCACTAGAAGGCAAAATGCATCTCAGAACTTCTCTCACTGTGCCACAAGAAATAGCCAAATTTGTATCATGTGCATTATTGAATTATGAATTGAATTATGGATGCAATCTGCCACGTACACATTGTAACAATACTAACCTCCCGCCCCATATTGGTTTAACTGTAAAACGAATGTGAAAAAGATTATAAATTTGCTCAATTTTCAGAGAAATATGTAACAATTTATAAACCTGTTTTGAGATTATGTTGAGTTGAACTTTCATCCTACCAAGACACTCTGGGTAGTTTCAGCTGTGTTTCTCTTTCAATATTTCTCCTGTCACAAGTCTGTAAATTCAAAATAATAGAGTTAGAAAAACACAGTTGGCAAATGCACTGGCAAATATACAAACAAGCCTATACAAGCCTTTTGCAGACCGGGTCACCTTCTCTGGATCAAAATACACCAGGAAAATTAAACAGCTTTCAGATTTGTTTTAGGCTGAATAATTAGTGTTGAGGTGCTTGCCTGTGCTTTCAGAACCTTTGTAAGCACATCACCAGCTCATTTTGACTTGCTGTTAGTGAAATATTTCAACAATCTATCAAACCTCAAGTGTTTCACAAATAAAAAATAACTCTGCCTTTGGAAAAAAAATTAATCCATACTCCTTGAAGTATGTGCACTATGATACTTTTGCAAACTAGACAAATATTTACTTGCTTTATGATTTAAACTTTGTCATCTGTTTAAAAAATGGGCCTGTAGTATTGTTTTTGCACTACTTTGGACCTTTTCTGAAATTATTTAACTAACTATTAAAATAACTCAGACACTCTGACCAACACCTAGCTGAATGTATTTCTAATATCAAATCAGGTGGCATTAACAGCTGTGCAGTATTTCCCTACAGTTTTGCACACATTTTAATCAGATAACTCACCATTTCTTTCTGCCTGAAGGGATCAATAAAGGAAGAAAACAACAGAAGAGCCAGACCCAAAACAACTAATTTCAGGGGAAGTTGCATGTTAAATCTTCATTTTGTGAAGTAATCTCATGGCCACAGACTGCTTTACAGATGCTAATTGTTTTTCAGGTTGCTGCAACCATATCTTGTATACATTATAGCTTACAGGAACCAATAAAAACACATTTGTGCCAATACATCCTGAAATTGCATTCTGTACCTTAAAGGCAGGGGGAAGGGTATAGAAAAACAGTGCAGTTTCTTTCGTTGCTTCTAAACCTTTTCCATGAATCCACAAGTAAGACTGATGAACCTGAATCATAGAACTGGATATGTTCCTTGGTTCCCCCTAAATCTTTCCACAGTTGCAATATGGGTAATAAAAAGAGCATTCTGAAATCTATTACATGACCATGTTTAGCTCATTAAAGACCCCTCTGCTACAAGGATATTTTTAGACTAATATTCTGGGCTAGAATCTGGAAACAAGTAATGTTATGCCTGTTCCACTTCTGATAGACTGCTGCACTTCAGCAGTACAGTCTGAAGCGAAACTGCATCTTGAGAAGCTAAGGTAAGAAAAAACTCAATGTACAGGAACAAAATATAGTGTAGTAGTTTGACAGCCTTGAAAGTGACTTTTCCCAACACATTGAATATCAGGTTCATGCCCTGAAATGAAGTTCAGTGAGATTCATTACAGTTCCTTCTGTCACTAGAGTATTAAACCCCCAAATGCATCATTAACTCACAAGCTGGCTTTGCCATTTGGCAATAAGGGTTTGACATGACTCCAGTGACAAAACCATCTGCAAGAATACCATGGACTTCTGCTGCATGAAGAAGTAATTGCTTTTATATTAGAGATAAAAGAACTCATTTTGGTACATTTAGTAGCTGTTGTACATTTTGTAATGAAAAAAGAGCTTCCCGTATAAAGCACCTTGTCTGGATTTCCTTCAGGAATAGAGGACACACTATAGAGGAAGCACAAAGCTTCTCCTTAGGTGGCTTAAAATACAGGAACACATAAGCATACCCACTCTTGCTAACAGAAGTGCAGCTATTGAATATGTAGTATCTCAAAGAGTATAGGTGTTGATCAACATTCACCTTAGCTTTCAGTCATATATAAAGAAAAAAGGTGAAAAACACAACTACCATGGGGCAATTATTCTTCCAGAGCATGCCTTGGCCACAGTGATCCTTACTGTAGGTTACCAAAACCCCAAAGTAATACTAGAATAACATTAGATGTCTCCAGACTATTAATTTCATGAAGAAGGAACATGAGGATTTTGGAGGGTGTGGATAATTGGTGAGTTCTTTCTTTCTCTCCCAGCTAAATCCCCTTTTCAGCCTCCTCAGGTTACCTGACCTCATCACTTGATGACTGACAGAGTAGCTATTTGATGTTACTTTTGAAGTGAATCACAATAAGCCACAAGAGCCAAAGGCTTCTTTGGCCTCACGAAGGTGTTGGTTTTGCCAGTGCAAAGTTACCAATAAACTTCTGACAACCTCACAAGAGGGGCTGAGAACTCACAGGCATTTCAGCTAAAACAATGGTACCCACACTTCGTCTACCCCATGCACTGCCTTAGCAGTGAGGAGAGGCCAAGGCAGATCCCCACAGGACTGTATCAAACATCAAAGGCTCAGTTTGAGATGCTGCAAAGGGTGCTTCTTCTCCCTTTTACTTTTCTGGGAAAGTCCACTACCTTCTCCACCCAACATTAGGGGCTAAATTCTGTTAAATTCTGTCCATAGCTGGTCCCTTCAGAACCTCCTGCTGCCACTTTGTAGGTGTGGATACTGGGGATGATGGGAGCTTGGTTAGATCTGAGTCAGATTGAAGAAACCAGCTGACATGTGGGCATTAGTAATTTAGATACTGTAGGACCTTAGGAACATTTCTAAAGACCTTGTTACAGAGTGTAGATGAATATGTATTCCATTAATCCAACTTGATAAAATTTTGGTTCATAATATGTGTGCACATATACTCATCTTAAATGCCTCCCACCAAGAACAAATCATAAAAAAATTTACACAGTTGCCTAATCAATAGATTTCATAAAGTAGAGTGATTACTTGCATAAATAGAAGGATTTTGGTGATATCTTCCTTTGGGGGAAGCAAAAGGAATTATGGCACAGTCCTTTGTGTTATAACTGCCCTTTTACACTCTGGCTTTGGGATGGCGAAAAATTGCAATGGGTATAGGTGGCTATTTTGGTGCTTTATTGAAAATTCAGGTTAATCAGGGAGTTTCTTTATCATCGTATAATTACCAGAAAGCTTTCTGACAGCCTCGGTAGGAACTCCACAGGCTCAGTTAAGCTTGAGCTAGGGACAGGATCTCTCCAACAGTTATGGCTGTGGCAGCGAGAATACCTTCTGCAGATGTCTGGGATGCATTGCATCATAAAAGGGAAAACTTACAACTTTACTGCCATTCATTTATCACCTGTATGGTCATGGATACAATAACAACTGCAGCATCAGTAGTAATTGTGACACATTTATTACACCATTTGGGAACACTAGTTACAGACCAGGACTGAATTGCTCTAGGCACTTTACAAAGAACAAAGCAATGATCGTGATTCAAGGACTTTACAATCCAAGTGGAAAACTAAGAGCAAAAGATGAAACTAGAAGATGGGAGTACAAAGAGAGAACAGCGAGATGGTATTGATCAGAGGACTCAGCAGAGCAGCAGCCTAAATTGTTGTCAAACTGAATAATTTAAATCAGAATACTGATATGGAGGAGCTGATTCTCCTGTCCATTTCAGTGTCTTTGAGCTGTAAGCCTACCAAATTTAATAGCATTCTTCTTCAAAGACTCCAATATAACAATACAATCAATTCTGTTTTGTAACAGGATGTGAACTTAAATCTTGTGAATGACAGGAGGACTTAATAAACTAGACTAGGTTATTCTGTCCCATAAAAATGCCAATCACACAAACAGAGAGAAGTAAGATTAGCAGAGATACCAGAGGTCATCTGTTCCTCTTCTTTTTAGGAATTCATTTCCCCTGTAAGGGGTAGGCTGTGGTTTGCCTGGGAACCTGTTGTTTCAAAAAGAAATTTGCTCCAAATCAGTAGGAACCAGGCAATTACTGGAGTTTTCTCCACAGCGCAAGCCTGGGGAAGAAGGATTAAATCAAACCAACAAACAAATGTACAAAACCAGATTAAAAAAAAAACAATGAAAAACTGGGGGAGTGTTACTTTGCCCAAGCCTGCAACACTGGGAATCGTCACAATGTGTGGGTCCCCTGATCCTTTTCAGACCTCTTGCTGATATCTTTCGATTGCTTCATTTGCACAGAGCTTGAAGTAACTGCAGGGAGAGCATTTCCCAAGGGCAAGTGGGCAGCTTTTGGATCAAGGGCACTGTGACATTATTCTTCAGAGAGCTGAAAATTCCAGCTTCTCGTTCAGGTTGTGGATGCACTGCTTGAGCTGTAAATTCAGAGACGTGCACCTGGAACATAATGTTGCATTTATTTTGACAGCTTTGCTTTCATACTTGGCTTGCAGAAATGTTCTTCTATAGCAGAGGGCACCTGGAATATATTTTCCTTTTGCAAAAATGATGCACATTTATTGGTAACTACCTTAATTGTCCCTGTGGAATTCTACTCTAATCTAGCCATGCTTTTTCAAAAGGTCACTGATGATATTTCTTTTAAAGTCCTCTTCAGAGACAATTTGTTGTTGTTGTTTTTGAGAAAATTTTTGGCTTACAGAAAGATAATTAGTTCCTACCTTCCTACATTCAGCTATTTTTTTTTTCTAAAACAGTGAAACAATATTTTTTAAGAAAAAAAAGAACAAACTAATAGCTTTACTGCCTTAAAGACAGCATGCGAGAGGCAACTTTTGGAGAAAAGCAGCCTGTTTTTATTATTAATTATTTATCCACTTTGCTTCTCACTCACAATCTCCTTTGTTTGTTCTAGTCTTTCTGAGTCTCCTTGTCCTGTAATAAGGTATTTTAATTTTCTTTTAATATAAGAAATGGAAATAAAAGGCCCTGTTTACAGAGTCTTTCACCTCCTCCTGTATACTTGGCAGAAACTGTTTTGTCTTTTTTCTCCCCCAGCACTTCTCCCTTTCTTAATTTGGAAAAATAATAAAGCTGTAGCATCCACTGACTTCAGGGTACTCAAAATAAGTCTTTGTAAAGTCAGGGATGGTGAGAATTTGAGTCAGAAAGGTAGAATTCACCAGGAAGAGTGTTTTTTAGTGTGCTTTTTAGATTTTGACACATATCTAAGCAATCTAAATTGAGATGACTGTTGATGTGTCCATTTCCTACGTGTTATCAAAATTCTGCTTGTCTTAAGCCAATATTTTTGAGAGTGCAACCTTCCTCACAGTCTGCTTTAGATGTGTTTAAATATCTGGTCAGACAGATTCATTGAACACTGGGCAGTTCGCAATGAAACAGCTATAAATATGCTGAAAAAACCAGTGTGCTCAAAACTATCATTTAGATAGACACCAACGTATGAATTTAGACCAAGCATTAGTGGTTTTTTTTAAAAGGCAATAGAAACAAATCTTGGCTTAATTTTTTCTGCTGTTCTGGGAAGCATAAACCGAAGCAGACTTGGGTGCACAAAAATATGCTGGAAATATTTATTCAGAACTAATAAGACCTTTAAGATGGTCTTTTTTTATTTATAAAATTTTACTAATTCTTAAGAAGTGAGTGTGAGGAAGACTTGCAATCAGTCTGTATAAGCCTGCTGCAGGAATACTCGGGTGCAGCTCAAGGACACAGACTCCACCCTTGTTGGCATCCTACTGCATCTGAAGAAACTGAAATTATTGGATATGTTGCTGCCACTGATCACAAATATTTGAGTATTAAATAATAATGAAATACTGCAATATCTTAAATTCTGAACATACACTTGACAGATATATAAGAAGGATTTTTTTAACCTTGTGTCAGAAGAATAAGCACTCTGACAAGGCCTAATAATGACCACACATACAGGTGGATGTCAGGCTTTCCCAAGGGGAGGATATACAAGAACACAACTCAGCCAGAACTTGTAAAAAACCAACTTCAACAAACATAGCTTTGGGAAGAAAATGGTATTTTAAAAAATACCAAGATTGAATCTAATTTCTTCATAGCCTAATCCTCCTCACAAGGATGAGGACTGCCTGCAGGAGCACCAACAGTGAGGATCTGGGCACAGGTACACTCCATCACCAAACTGAACACAAAAGACTTCAGCTGCTTGTCCCAGCTTAGACCAGGGTTCAAGGGGCAAGAGCTGCCTCACACAGGGTACTGCACAGCCTCAGGTGCTGAGATTTTGTGGACAAACTTTGTGGTCATTAGTGTAAATTGAGCCGACCTTAAAGCTTATGTAAAAGAATATATCTGCCATTTTTAAGTATACAGGGTAAGGATGGGGCTCTGTGGGGAAAGACTGGTGAACAGCAGCACCAGCACTTTCATGAACTGAGTCTGTATTTGCGTTACCAAGGTGAGCTCCATTTCTCAAAAGCAACAGTGAAGACAATTAAGGGTTTTTTTTAGTGTGGATTATACGAGGTTAGACTCTGAGCATTACTCCTAATTCCCAAATTAACTTTGTTATAAAAAAGAAACCTGCCAGAGGTGACCTGGAATTTTATGTGAACTATCTTTAGCTGTTCTGAAACTCAGGGATCTTGAATCTACCTTATGAAGCAAAGCAGAATTGGGAGAAATATTCCAATTTTCATCATTAAAAATATGTCCATATCTTTATCCACAGATTTTGAATTGAATTAGAGCCTGCAGATATTATTGTGCTCCCCTGCCTGTGTAGTCTTTTGGTAATGAACAAGAATATTTCACTTTCTTGCATCTTATTAAAATCAGAGTTTAACAAGTTGCAAAGACAATGACCCATTCTTCACTCAATGAAAACAAATGCAATAAACAGTATTCAGAGTAGCAATATGTTGTGGTTTCTGCTGTTTACATTTTGGAAGTAGTGTGTGTCAAGCTCAGGATGCCATTTCCATCACAACATACCTCACAAACTGCACCAATGGAAAACCTGATATGCCTGACAATAAATAGTACTTCAAAGAGTATCAGAAACCATTGTTTTATTCTGTGAATATTTTGCTTCTCATTCTGTAGCCTTGGTACATGTAGGCCTGTCCTGAAATAAGGGTAATATTCAGGAGCAAATTTCATAAAATTGGATTCTTGTCTGAACATGAAAAATGACAGAATAATTAAAAATCACTTAACTGAAGATGCTGCACAGGTGGGTGACTGGAATTACTGTGGAGTATGGTCTTGCTCTGATCATTTTCTGGGCATATGTTTGAAGAGATCTGATCCTCCCTCACTTACAAGGGAGCAAAAACAAAAGATAGACACCCTAGTGGAATTGTTGCCAGTGAAAGAAAAATTAATTATTAAATTTTAATAGACCTCAAATTTTAATTAAATATAAAGGGGATTCCATCCCTAAAAAGTTCACTCTAGATTTTATACTGGAGACAGGTGTTAGTTGGATAAGACCAGTTAAAAAGGTGAACCTGTGTGTACAGACTTGATTCTTTACATCAGAATAAATTTTGCCCTCAGATATGGATTTGCCAAGATGTGCTGGTGTAGCTGAAGTGAAATGGCTTGTACCATTAACTGTTCTTTGCAAATGTTTCAAGCAATTTGACATATGAAATAAGAAAGGGTGCTATTATGCGGCTTCTACTTCAGCTGCGCTATGTTGGATCATCATACTAGGTTGCATCTGAGCATGTGTAGTATTGTAGTCAATGCGGTGGAATATTAAACAAGACAGATCAGGGAAAATCATAAAAATGTTGATAAATTTTATAGAAACGTAAGACAGACTGAAAGATTCTACTCTACACCTTAGAAAGATAATGTGACCCATTACTGTCTGTGTTCTTCTTATTGTGCATTTGCCTACTTAGAAGTGGAGCTGAAGTGAACCGTGTCTTTGTGATGGGCAAAAGTTGTAAAATACGAGAATATGGAGGGATTCTTTAAAAAAAGGAAGAAAAGGAACAAAAAAATTTCCACACTAGCTCTTGATATTGTCTGTGACTGCCTGTTTTAGCTACAGATATTAGCAATTTTCAAGATGGACTAACCCAGGATCTACCTTTATGCTTCCAGACCTAATAGTTCCTACTTTGTTTGGAGGTCTATAAACATAAAGCATGTTATCAGCAAGATCTGAAGAGTACTTAGCAGTGAAAAACACGGTTCAAGATACTCAGTCAAATGAAATAGATGGTGGTTCAGGGGTTTAGTGTCTGTAGGGATAGATTTACTTTTCTGAGTGTTGCTTTATTTATTCTTTTCTTGACTCAGAGAAGCTATTTGAAATCATTTTTTCATTTTTTTAGTGCAAAAACTATTTTCGTTGCTACAAAATTATACAGAAAGACATGGCAAGCTGCCTTGAAATCATCATACCCACAAAGAACTGGCAAAAGGCCCAAATCCTCCACTTCACTTTGCAAGTGAGAATTTTCTCACAGCTCCCATTCCAGCTTTCTTCTAAGACAAGGCCTTGACCCCCAGGGACCTCTGGAACTGCTCACTGAAAAATAAAACAATGGGAAAACAGGATATCTTAGAGGACCACATTTTTGAAAGGAATTAAAAATATTTGTGAGGATCCTCTCTCTTTTTGTCTTTGCTTTATTTGCTTTATAATTTCAGTAAAACAGGTAAGACAATGCACAGCATGTGGACACACTGATCCAGGACAGCACTGACACTGGTTTGGCAGACAAGAGAGCCTTAATGAGGGTAAAAGATGGCTGCCTCCTCTCAAACAAGGGGACAACACTAATAACAACCTTGACACAACCTTGATTTTAGCAAGGTATTTGGCATGGTCTTCCATAGTGTCCTTGTTGACAAAATGGTAAGGTACGACCTGGAGAAGTAGACCTCTCCAGTGAGTGGAATGCTGATAAACTGCAGAACTTCAAAAGTGTGATTACTGGCCCGAAGTGAATTGAGAACTGGTCACAAGCAAAGTTCCTCAAGGGATATTGTGTCTTGTACTATGCAGCATCTTTCGTAAAAGACCCAGATGATGGAATTGAATGTACCCTCACTAAGTTGGTGGATGAAAACTAAACCTAGAGGAAAGATAGATACTCTTGAAAGAGTAGACAGCATTCAGACAAAAATCAGCAGCTGGAATATTGAGTCAAAAAGAACTGCATGAGGTGTAGCAAAGATGTATGTGGAACACATTCATTCCAAACAGCTGAATATGGTGAGGTCTGGGTGCCTGTGGTGGCTCTGCTGGAATGGCCCTGAAAGTCCTGGAGGGCACAAGCCCTGAAGTCCTGAGCACAAGTCAGCCCTTGCAGCCACGAAGGCAAAATATGTCCTGGGTTGCATTAGCGAGAAAGTAGACAGTGGATCTGCCCAGGGCGTGGGCTTATTCCAACCTCCTCAACACTTATTATGCTACACCAGGACTATGGTTTCCGGTTTTAGTCCCTCCAGTTCAGTATTAACTGATGAGCATTATGCCATTTTTGCACTGGATACAGTAGAGCTTAAATTTCTTTAATAACTTTGTTGTATAGATGGGTTGAACACAGGTGCAAACAAATGCAACTAGATACAAAATAATTTTCACCTGGTCATAGGGGATGTCACCTGAACATACCCATTGTGGGCCACTTATTGTGAATCCTTCCTCAATTCTGGTCAAATAGCTTGAGAAAAACATACAACTGAAGCGTTTCTGCTGAATATCTAGTTATCATGAGAAAATGTATTAATTTTTCACATGATTTTCTCCCCTTGCTTTCAAGCATAAGAAAAACACTGAGTCACCACTTGACCAAGTAATTTGTTATTTTTTTTCCAAGCAGTTGCCTATGTTACGCTTATAAATTAAACAGTAATAAGAATGGTCTCCAGCCTGATTAATTTGCCAGTGTGGCTGTCTAAGCAGTTCTTCAACAGACAGTTCTACAGGGTACATGATTCATAGCCAGATAAAAATAATATTTGCTTTTTATATATTTTCTTTGACATAATAAAATTTAAAGAAGTTCAGTGATCAATCCAGTTTGACTCATCATTAAGTTTCATTCCCCTCCTCATACAAACCATGGCTATCAATTAAGGAACTGATTTAGTTACAAGGTGGTAAAACGAGTTGGCCCAAAAAACTGGAGGCAGAATGTAGAGCTGAGGGAACAATTTGGGAAGGTTGAATCAGACCCATGCTCAGTCCACAAGAGTGATCTATTGCTCTGTGGCTGTTTTCCTTCCAGCTGTAGCCAGCAAGCTCTGCTATACTGAGGTATGTTCCTGAATTGCAGCTGTATTATGCCTTGGATAGAAGTCAGACACTTTTCTGAAGGGGTTCCAGAAAGGTCTTAGATGCTGATCATGCCAGGAAATTTTGCCTAAAGAAAACTAAATTTAAATCCCATCACTGTTAATACCAGCTTTGCAGCAGAGAGACCGAAGAGAAGACCTCAGGGACACTCTTCAGAGAGTTTCTGGAATTTTAATCCCCTTGGTAATCAGTCCTGCTCCACAACAGTGCTGGGGAACAATTATCAATCACATGCTAAGGAAGTTTTACTGATGCAGAGGTTTAAATAAAGCAAGCTGTTGAAGCTGTTTCTCACTGTTATCGCTGCCAACTCAGCAACATCAGTAATAGGAAGGGTGGGAAGTTTTTTTTTTGGAAGACTTTTCTTAGAAGAGGGCTTATATACAGCTGTAACTTCTTTTGATCCCTGTAGAAACATAATCAGAGAAGCATAGATAAAATCTTAAATTTAGGCATTTGTTTCCATTTTTCCTCATGAAATTCTTGCTCAGTTTCAGAGCAGGAAGCCCAGTCACCAGTTTGGTCTGAGGAACGAGGATAAGTATTTAAGGAAAATAAAAACTTTTAAAGGTTCAATGGATAAATTTTGTAACATTAGGAGTACTAACTCCACAATGTTCTGTCAGTATATGTTTGGAAAACAAAATAGTTTCAAAGAAAGGCTCAACCCATCTGCTTAAAATGTTTTGGGAAATATGATATTTGGGATATGTTCTTGAGGAAAGTTAATATTATAACTAAAATTAACACAATCTCATATGATTGTGTGTGTTTTGATGTAGTTTAAGTGAGATAGCAGCCTTGTTTTTAGTATGCTTAGATACATGAAAATTTAAAGACAATGTGAGAATTTAAATTATGTTGTGGAAGAAAGCAGTGAGTCACCCTCAGAATTGTATGTATACCCTCTTGTTCTCTAAAGACAGTATTTGCTCCTTGAATCGGTTAGTGTTGGTGAACAAAGAGAAAAACTCTATAAATTACTAAAATTAAATGGCAAGCAAAAAAATATGCATTTAACAGTGTGAAGAAATGTGGAGTCATGCAGAAGGGAGATACACAAAGTCCATAAATGGTTTCAAAAGAAAATGCTAAGCATTTACTAGGGCAAAAAGCCCTTTAAGGCACTTTTGAAAGGCACATGACTTGTGTCACAGCCAAAGAGGTAGAGAAGGAGAAAAAAGCTAGTGAATCTGGCAAATGTTTTTTAACTGAAATTGTTAAGCTCTCAAAAATTATTTCATGTAAACACCGCAGGGATTTGAAATAAAGTGACAGAACTTAGATGACTAACAATATCAGATTTAACTGTTTGGCTTGGTTTTGCTGTACCTTTTGAATATTCTCTTTGATATTTATGTCCTTACCTCTCTACCTTAGACTTCTCTCACTGCCTTCAATTTCACCAATTTCATTTTCATTGGTCTCACTGTCGTGTTATGTCTTGATTTTCTGTAATGTGCTAAATCTAAAAGAGAAGCACACTTGAACAGATGATTTTCAGACAGATGAGCCTACAGGTGATGGAAGTACTAGCTATGCCAAGCATGCCATTCCAGAAGCTACAGCACCATCTGAAAAACTGCCAAAATCTGAGAGGTTTGGTTGTTGTTATTTGGGGTTTGTTTGTTTGTTTATTTGTTTGGGGCTTTTTGATTCTGTTTTTTTCTTTTCTATTTTAGGATTACAGCATAAGTCTAGTTTGGTTTCTCTGAACTCCTCTTGTTTGTGAACAGGTGGATGCATCTATACTGTTGCTCTGAACCTCTGAGGGCAGAAAGGCTTATGTTTCCAAATAGCTACCTATCACCCTATCCCCTATGGGTTATCCCCAGCTCCAGGAGATCACCATCTCCCTTACTCAGACTTAGGGACAAGAGGTAGATAAAGGCAGCAACAGAATCAATGCAGTTTTTCTTCCTCTTTTTTCCCTCCTCTGCTCTTAGACTCTGGAGGAAAATCGAGGGAGTGGGCACAAATGAGTGGCTCTTGTTCCTCTGCCTTCTTTTGAGGACCAACTGGAGTCCTTAGGGAAAATCTGCTGTCAACTTAAATACTTTTCGGTGGGATAGGGGAGAAGGCTGGCAGACAATTACCAGGAAAACTTCAGAGAAGGCTGCTGTCACTAGGAGGCTGGCTGAAGACTGCTATAATCTGCAACTCCCTGTCATATCTGGGCATGTCAGGATTTATGCATGGTATTGTTTTGGTGACTAGAAAAGGCAGGGAGCCCCACTGAAGAAATTCTAAATACTAAGAGAGTATTAGGAAGGGGTTTGGAACATACTGAATCTGAAACCACGACACCATTGGAAGCTCAACAAAACTGATATTTATTACCAAGAGGTGGCCCACAAAACAAACAAACCCAAAAGAGAGGAAGGAAGAGAGAAATAAGCCCCCAGGATGACCTCCCCAGTCACCCAGCTGTTACCCATAAAGTTATCTTACCGACCTAGAATGCCTATAATTACCCACAGTAGAAGCTGCATCCTTGGAAAGTCAGTAAGCTCACAAATTGACAGGCGTCCCTGCCAAAAGGCAATGTTGTCCTTGATGTGAAGCTTACTACCCTTCAAAGAAGAGCTATCTGCTTTTTATACAATTAACTGAGTGACCTCAGCCCAGGTAGATGTGGTCAGCACTGCCCAGCCAGAGGCCCTCAGTCCCTCCCTCCATTATGCAAGTCAATTAATTCGAGTTTACACCAGATGCTTGCTTCAAGGACAAAGTTCTCCTCTATCAATACTTGTTTTCACATTACTTGGCAGAGAAAGAACAAAACTTTTACAGGTGGCTGGGCCAAACACAGACCAAAGTATCAACATATAATTAAGCCCTGATAGATAAAAGTGATATTCAAATCCTAGGCACTACTTGCTTCTCCCTATTTAACATAAAAGAACAAACAGAACGTAAAGGCTTTACAGCAAAATCTGTGATAACTTATGTACAAAATACTACTTATTAAAGGTGAGACATGCTAATGACATCCTTTTTACTGAGGTGGCTTTTAGTCAACAAAACAATATTTGAAACAAGGTATAAGCTTTCCAGGGTAATTTTGTTAGCAACATTTTCTACCCTGTAACTTTAGGACACTTGTAGCAGAAATGGTGTGTTTTCACAAATCATTTGTTCAAGCTGAATGTCAGACTCTTAATTGCCTTCAATATGTGTGCTTGTTCTAGTGCATCAAGTTGAATACATACACAGAAGCTGTTTTAAATATCTTTTTTCTGAATGGCTATTTCTGGCTAACATTATCTAAATGTAGTTATTTCAGGTTACAATGAATTGTGCGAATTGTCTCTATAGCTCCTTGATTCCATTGTAGTTGTGTATTTGTGAATATCCTTTTCACAACTTCTTTCCTTTTTATGAACATGCAACATCCCCAGTATGTCTTATGGCAACACGCACTGCCATTGTACAGACCAATAAAAAATTCGCAATCTAGTGTTGTGAGATGTCTTTTGCTGGAGTCATAGCACAGGACGCTTGATTGAAAGGCTGAATAAATCTTTCTACTAATCCCCTTTTGAAGAGTAGAAAGGAGAGGATGTGACAGGTTTGACGTTTTCTTCCTTTTGGCAAATGGCTGATATGTAAGTTGGATGGAGTTTCCTCCATTGCACAATTTGTCCAGAGTTTCCCATCCTTAAAACAAGCCGCATCAAATTCACCATTTGAGCAGAAAAAACCCCCAGAATTAGTAGAGTCCTTCAGATGAGCATCCACCACAATCATGAACCACATCAGACTTATTATATTCCACACAGGTTGTTATTGGGCTGTTGAATGATTAAAAGTGATCAAACAGACCATACTAGGAACACATTGTGTTGACTGATGTGGCTTTCATGTTTTCTGTTGGTGTAACAATATTTTTGCCACACAAAAAAATTTGATGTTCTGGGATAGAACTTAAATTTTACCCTTCCCAACTAGCATTTGTGTGTTTTTCAGACTATGTGTATCCTGAATGACATAAGAAGAACCATTCCAGTGCCACACGTGATGATGCCTGTTGCTGTTATTTCTATGCAAAGATCAAAATAGATACTGGTACACCCCTATCTATCCATTTCTGTTTTCTCTTTAGCTTTGTTGAATTTTATTGGCTTTTAAGATGTAATTAGTTGCCACCTACTTGCTTCTATATTCATTCCTAATGCTCCTAGTGGCAATTCTGATAGGAAATGCATGTTTTTGTCTTGGCTGTTATTTTTAAATTTGAAGAGTAAGAGAAAGCACCAAAATCTGGAAACCGTGTTTTTGGGCTGACATTCTAAATTCTCAGACTATCATTTGTGTAATGAAGAAGTGCTGGAACAAGTTGCCCAGAGAGCTTGTGGATGCTCCATCCCTGAAAATGTTCAAGGCCAGATGGAATAGGGCCCTGAGCAACCTGATCTAATGAGTGACATACCTGCCCATGGCAGGGGGGTTGGAACTAGATGATCTTTAAGGTCCCTTGCAAAATTAACTGTTCTATGATACTATAATTCTCTAAATTTTGTCCATATTTATTAATTATCAGAATGCATCTTTATATCTTTAGACAAAAATTTGTGTTTTTCTGATGAATTTTATGATGACTCTGAGAACTGTGCAAATACTCCGGGGAGGTGCTCAAGTCATTATACATCATAGGCTTTAATAGTAAACACATTATATATATATGTATTTATATAGCCATCTATATATAGCCATATATATATAAATATATATATATGGTTTTAAAGTTACCCAAAATAATTTGCATAACCCAGCCCATGTAGTTTGCCAAACAGCATCTGTAAATCATATTCAAAACATCTTATTTCATATAAATCCTTTTCTGTGTATTCTATGTTACATTCTTCAGACTATGTTTTTGGGCCGACTGTGGTAAAATCCATGTTCAACAAGTGCTAGTAAAGTGCGTATATATGTTGTACTAGCAAAAGAAATGGTGACCAGAATCCAAGCCTGGGGTAATTTTAAAATCATCAGAAATGTGGAGGACATCATTAAATTGCTGGCAGGAAAAATATCTCATTCATTCCACATAACCATGGTTAAAATTCCTTAGTCCTCAACATGCTGAATTCTCTCTCTGTTTCTGACAGCCACAGAACACATCAACAAGGTTTATAAAAAGTGTGGCCTTGTCCCCTTTTCTGGCAAATTCTTATTTTAATGTAGTAAGATGGTAATATCATCCCTTTGCAAAATTGCTGGGGGCAGGGGCAGTGTGGAGTTCAAAATTAGACATATTCTTGGACAGATAAACCAAATCTGTCTCAGCTTTCTTTATGAGAAAACACAAGTAACTTCATGACATAAAGTTTTAGCATATATTATTTAGTTCTGTGCTCTTTTATAATGCATTAGTACACACGGGAAGAAAACTTCTTCCATGTATTCTTTTGGAAACACTAATAGTTTCTATAGCTCTACATTTTTTGTAGTCTGGGATGACGCTGTTATGAAATCAAAGAAAAAGGAATTTCCAGTTTCGTGCTACCTTTAAACTATTTCTCCAACCATCTTTTAAAGGATCCTCAAACTCCTTTGCTTATTATCCTCTAAATTAAACAGTTGTAAAAATTCTAAATCATTCTCAGAGTATTCCATACCGTCTTATATGGTTTATGAATTTAATACTCTCTTCTTGGTCTCATTTTACTTATTGCTAAGTTTTCATGAATCTGTTGCAGTTTCCCAACATGTTCAATAACAGTTTCTGTTAAAAAAGCTATTCATGGGTATTACTTTGGATGAGCTGTGGCTTAGACAATAACCATTCACAAATCATTCATTTTATATATGGCACGTGGACCAGATCCTTAATGCAACACCTAAAGCCCTTTTAAAACTGGAAGGTCCCCTTTAATTTCGTTGACCTAGCTGCATATTGAGGGGTGCGTCCATTTGGTTTTCAGTTCTACCTATACAATTAAAATGATCTGCAATCACCCAAGGGTGTTGATATGGATGACTTCATAGAAATTGTGTAATCTGAGAAAACATCTTGCATTTTAGTTTGCAGGAAGATGATAGGCTCCATATCTGAATATGGTTTTAGTTCACCTCACATCTTGAAAAACTAGCACCTCTTAATCATTACTGAAATGATCTCTTTTTATATATTTTTCAGTTTCTCAGTATAAGCAAGACTGTCTTCTACAGAACACTGAACACTTTTTTCTGACTATTTCCTGTTTTTGAACAGATAACATTCTCACAGCAGAACTGCCTAGAAATTACCCCCCCACCACCCCTTGTTTTGTCAGAAATATCAGTTCAATAAACCAAATGCATGACACTGTAACTGAGAAAAGTTTCTTGGGACTGGAAAGGAATTTCTGTTCAGGAAAAGAGGTAATGACTGTTGTCCCAGAAACACCAAATATTTGTGTGTATAATGTATTTGTATGGAAAATGCAAGCTTACTTCTTCACTCTGCGTAATTCAGACCAGCACCTTCAACCAGCAGCTCCACATTCCAGCCTCATGCTTGGCAACTAAGTTATTGATTGTTCTGTGAGGAAGGATGTCATTCCTTTTTTCATTTGTAATGAGAGAAAAAAAAATGAAGACAAGAAGAGATCACGACATCATCTTCATGTGAAATTGGAATATTTTAAAATCCTACTTTTTTTTCTGACCGGGATTCAAATCTACTGGTCTGCCATTCAGTGTTGCATGTTTCAGTTTTTAGACCAAGAGCATATGAATGGATTTGGTTGAGTTATGTTAATGAAATACCATTCAGGAACCAAACTGCTACAGCTGATTATGTGCACATTTTAGTGTAATTTCATTAAAGTCTCTTTGTATTTGTTCACCTGTAGCAGTGGCTTCACAGTTTCTGGGTGTCTACAGCTTGCTTCCCTACTGCATAGCATTCCGAGAGGACTCTTGATCCTTCTCAATTTTAGGGTCACTTCTGCTTAAAATTACAATTGTTGACAAATCAGATGAGGTTACAAATCCTCTGGGATTAAAAAGTCCCTATAACAGGATTTAAAGCATTTCTTGGTCCTTGGTCCTCTTGGATTTGGAGAAGTCTCAACTCTAAAAGTGTACAATCTAGCTCTTTCACTCTGCAGTCTGCTATACATTGTTCTTCCATCTGAATACAATTTTCAATATGATGACTCAGATCTTCAGATTGTTCTTGGAACTGCAGATGTCACATGGGAGTCAGGGGCAACTTTGACACACCACTCCTTTTTGCACTTTTAGAACAGACCTTTGTAAGCAAAGTATGGAGGTGGTGTGAGTTTTTTTGCAAACTGCATTTCATGTTACCTGAATTGGAAATATCTCCAGTGCACGTCTTTCCAAAAATGATGTTCCATCAGGTTTTGACTGATTTGACATCCTCCTTTAACAGAGTGTAATAAGTTTGTCAACTTTTCATTTTTTTTCCCTGAGGATGAAATCACAGGAAGTAACTTCAATAACTATGTAAACAATTCATCCAAGAGATTGGCACTAACTTTTTTTCTTTTTTGTAAGAACAGAACATTATTTTCTTTCTATTCTATTCAGTGAGATTTATTTTACAAATTAATATTAATATTAACCATGCAGCATTGTATCTACCTAACAATTAGAATGGCCCCAATAAGGTAGTTAAGGGGTTCAGCCAGAAGTATCCCTTGAAGTTTTATTTGTTCTCTTTTCTACACAGCAATCATTGGCCTTACAGACATTCTCTGCCCACATGTAGTAATATGATAATGATCACAGTAACAGCTTTGTTCACAACCCATCTTTGATTTCTTGCCCTTGACATTCCTCCTCCTCTGGCAAGTCTGCTTCTGTTTCAGAGCTAAATGATTTATCATCCTGTCAGTGGATTTCTTCTACACCTTGTATTTATTTGTCCCACTCTATGCCTCCCAGTAATTTTTATCTGTTTTTTGCATTGTTTGTCAGTGTCTTGACAGTTCTCAGAATCTGGCACACAGTACAGTGTGTGGCCAGGAGGAGAACTTTCCACAGAAAAACAGGAATTTAAACCATGGTTTAAAAATTAATCAGAGATAATCCACAGATAAATGGAATAACTTGTCTTCCACAAGAACGTTTGTAAAACACAAGATGGTATGTCAGATCTTCCTATGTTATCTGGAAGGTCTGAACTAAATTCCTAATGACTCATACAGTTTCCTCTAGAACTATTTTACTTTTAATTAAAACCTGGCTATGGTGGGGTCAGGGCTTTAAATGGTGTGACAAACAGAACCAAAATTAGAATGAAGAGATTGATGTGTGACAGACAGTTCTTGTAGTAGAAGGATTAGAATTAATTAGAGAAATTAAATTTAAGTTCAAAGCTACAGATGGTTTATGTTATTATAAAAAAAAAATCAATTAACATTTTAAAAGCTCTCCCCATGTTACCAATCAAGTGACAAGTTAAAACACTCTTGGACTTCTGCAATAAGCTCCAGTTCTTCCAGTTACCTGGTGCTCAGCCAATTTCCCAACTGTGCCTATAATAGTGCATTAACAGCCATGCAGTCTGTTCCCCAAGCACAATATTGGATCTGTCACTGCAACAAATTGCAGATCAGTGACCTCAGCGGTAAATGTTTAGTATTGTGTTTGGCCTGGGTGTTGTATTTTTGATCCAAAACAAAGGCAGAGATTCAAGTCAAACACCAATGTTCTCTATAACCTTACACCTCATGTTTTAGAATTAAAGTGACGCAGAGGAAATGGTATTTTAAACAGTAAAAAGATGAGCTGTTTCCTTCCCCTTTATGTTTGTCTTTTTGGTGGTATATTCATGGAAAAATATGACAGGAAAATAAGGAAAATAATGAGTAACAGCTTGCCTCTCTTTGGTATCAAATGTAGAGAAGCAGTGTCCTTCCTGAGGCAAAAAAGTTTCAAAGCAATGAGTTGGGATCAGTGAGCTTGGTCAGCTGTGTGAGCTACATATGAATGAGCCAGTGATGTAATGTGCTAGAAGGGGTCTACATAGCTATGCTTAGTGGACCAAAGATTACTCAAGACCTAGCACAAAGATTTTGTTCACGTGTTGGGGAGTTGCTTTGGTATACTAAATACAAGGACTGAATGTCTCTCTTCTATGAGAGCAGACTAAATGTGTTCCTGGAACACCAGTTCTTGGTTTAGTGACATCTCAGTGCAATCCAACTTGGATGCTCCAGAGCTGCTCTGTGATGTGAACAATAACAGAGTAAAAAAGGATGATCAGAAGTCTTATTTCAACACTCACTAGCAGCCTAAATGACATGGGAAGGTAGACAGGTTTGTGTCTAGGAAGTGAAATAATAATTCAGCAAGTTTCATTTGGTGTTGAGAGACATGAATAACTAATATTCAAAAGCATCTTGATATTCATGGGTATAAAGTGCTATATCATTTTAAAACATTGTCATCATTCTATTGCCATGCACTCACCATCGTTTCTACCTTCAATAAATAATATTGTGACCTACAGAGACTGTCTGCTTGATGAAGATGACTTTTCAATGATGTTTAAATCAAGATAGGTTTAGACATCCTGGAATTTAACTTTGAACAAACGTGGACATTACTTTTTCCATTATAATGTAGATTTTGTCCCCTCACTATCTGCCTGTCTAACTGTCACTGTGCTCTGCTCTTGGGATAGATGCAACAGCACTGCAAAAGGAATATTTATTGTTACTGTAAGTCCATGTGGATATTGCATCACTTCACAAACAGCCTTTTGGACTCCAGCGGTCAAATGAGTGCTCTTCCCTTTACTGTGCAAACTAAGTATATTATTTAAGCTGATAGGTATTCCAGATTTTAAAAAAGACAGTAAGACTGTAGATGTGCAGTTAATGTGGACTGAGTCCTGAGCAAATAGAACAGCTGAGAGTGAATTTTGTCCAGATGTTACGCTGTTCATGATACATCTGTTTCAGCGTCTATGAAATGAGACAGGGTGGTCCTTCAGAGGCCTCCAAAGAGGACTTTGGTAACAAAGCTAGGCCTGATTCCTAGGACCACGTTATTAGATGTGAAGTTCAGCTTCATTTTTGAATAAAATAAAATAAAACTTTATTATTATTATTATTATTATTATTACTCAGTTCCATAAAATCATAGAATTATAGAAATGTTTAGGTTGGAAAAAACCTCTAAGATCATCAAGTCCCACCCTTAACCTTGCACTACCAAGCCCACCACTAAACCATGTCCCCGAGTGCCACATCCACACATCTTTTAAGTACCTCCAGGAACTCAACCACTTTCCTGGGCAGCCTGTTCTGACGCTGGATCAGCTTTTCAGTGGAGAAAGTTTTCCAAATAACGAATCTAAACCTCCCCTGGCACACTTTGAAGATATTTCTCTTGTCACTTGTTATCTGGGAAAAGAGACCAACTCCCTCCTATCTACAACCTCCTTGGTGGTTGTAGAGAGTGATAAACTCTCCCTTGATCCTCCTTTTCTCCAGGCTAAACAACCCCAGCCGTTCCTCATAACACTTGTGCTCCATGTCCTTCACCAGCTTCATTTGCTTCTCTGGACATGCTCCAGCACCTCAATGTCCTGTTTGTAGTGAGGGCCAAAAACTGAACACAGGATTTGAGGTGTGCCCTCACCAGTGCTGAGTAGAGGGGACAAGCACTTACATCTGTAAGCCTATGTTCTTATATAAGCCAATGGTGTCTGTAGGTGGAAATAAAATAAAACTGTTTCAATGTACATCTCTTGCCGCATCATCTCACCAGAAGGCTGAGTGACAACAGACAAATGCACAGGGTCTCTTCCTCAACAGCACAAGTTTGGATAAACATCCAAGGAAGCATAGATAACACTCCCAGTGTTGTCTTAGGAGAAAAAGAGAATTGTTCCAAAAGCAACAACTGAAGATGTGCAGAGAGCTGTGCTTTCTCATGGGCAGGCCCTGGCTGCTTTCTGTTTGTTAGTGCATCATGTGTATTAAGCATATTTCCATAGTTCCTTCCTTAAGGTTTAGGGAAAGAAACTTTTACACTCCTACCATTTACCCATTACAGTGGTAATCTAACATTAAACTTTTTTTTTTTACTTACACCATTCACAGACAATCAACCATAATAATATCAGCAAATTCTCAATGTATTTTTATCTTCACCTTTCATTTGTAGTCAAATGGCCTTTTGTAGCAAAAATGGAAGTCACTAAGTTTAAACACATGATATAAATTTTTGGTTTAGTATTTTGCTTCAGTCTAGAAAATGCCTAATCTGAAACAAGTGTCTAAAAGCAGATCTATCAATTTGTCTTTGGAGCTACTTGAATAACATTAAATCAAACAGAATTTGTCTCACAACTTTGAATCTTGTCTTTTAACATTTAGCAAAGCTGAGGCTATACATGTTGTCAGGCACACTTGGAAAATTTTGCTTCAGTCAAGCTGAACAGAGTAAAATCAGCAGAAATCTACCTCCCTGTTTTTCTCTGTAACTCCTGTATTTGTTTCCCCTTCCTATACCTTTAGAAATGTGTTGTTAACCAGTATAAAACCTTTATTCAGTTGAGAATATTACATACCTTTCTGCACTGATAAAAGCTGCCTCAAAAGTGGAATTACAAAACAATACTCATAAATGGAATCCATTATTTTCTATTATTTCTGTGTCATGGTTTTTTAAAAAAAAGTGTGTTTTAAAGACCTGTGCATTATTGATGGGTTTCTGCTAACATCCTTTGTGATTTCTCTATTATTTTTCTACTCATTTTCTCTTTACCAGTGTCATATCTATATTAAGCATTCATGAAAACCTCTTCTCAGGGTTCTCCTGCTACCTTTCCGAACCATCATTCCAGCATCTAAATTGATGAGAAAGACGTTTTGATGCATAAACTTTTTCTACATACCCTTCTCTCCTTTTCACATAATTTTATATCAAAGTTCATTTCACACACAAATGCGTTACAAAAATATCAGTCTCAAGGAATCAACAGGACTCACATTCTTTCTAGTGACTCCGTAAAAGCAAAAAAATTTCAAAGCAAAAATTTATCAAATAATCACAAAAGATGAGACCTTTTGATTTTTTGTTTAATTACTCTGGATTTAGATTAAAGCTGCTTAGGTGATGTTACAGTCCATTGTATTATATGGTATTTTTTCCGGTGGAACTCTAAAAGAGTAATTTTCTTTCAAATTGATTTGGTTTCTCAGTTGTATATCCCCTCTTTCTGATGACTCATTTATAAGGAGAATTGGAGAAACATTCCATCAGTCTTCTCAAAAATGTCTATTTCACTACTATCCCATTCGTACCCTATGTTAGAGGTAAATATCTTGGGGTTTGATACTTTTTGTTGAAAACTTGCTGTTCAGATTTTTTGTGTTTTTATTTCTGTAGTGTCTTAAAGACAGATAATAGAGAAGTGCCATTATGCTGCACAGTGTACAAGTACAAAGCAAATGAGTCCTTTCTCTGAAAAGCCTCTCATTTTAAGTATGCCACCAGTCTGCAAAATAAGATGTCATTGTGGTTAACAAAGATGCTGTTAGATTTGTGCAGAGAATGTAGTGTACCCACTGTGTTGCGAATTACAGGTAAACTTGATCTTGTTCCAGGTGTGATTCAACCTTATCCAGAAAAGGTGGATTATCCACAATTATAAGATACTGAACTGAGTTGTTATGCTCTGGGCCTCTTCAGAGCAGCTGTACCATTTTCACTTCAGTACTGGCCTACAGTAGCCTTGCTGTAATGTCAGGTGACCAAGTTTTAGAAGCAGTCAGTCTAATACATAAAAATAACCCAGTTACAAACACTCTACAGTCCAGCCTCCTCTCTAGATTTTTCTCATTGTATGGACAGTTGCCTCTCAAGGTTTGCACAGCCTCTGAGTAAGAATCAAGGGGCAAACAAATAATGCAGATGACATCATGGGAGTCTACTACAGACCACCCAGCTAGGACGATGATGCCGATGAATTATTCTTCGAGGAACTGAGAGACACTTCCAAATTAACTTCCTTGTCCTTATGGGGGACTTTTAACTTGCCAGAAATTAACTGGGAGCATCACACAGCTGGTACAACCCAGGCCAGAGCATTCCTAAGAAACCTGGATGACAGCTTTATGGAACAGGTCCTAAGGGAACTGAAAGATGCCCTCCTTGATCTGCTATCTGTCAGCAGGGTGGATCTCATGAGCAAAGTGCAGATTGGTGGCCATCTTGGCCACAGCAACCATGAGGTGATCAAGTTTAAAATCTCTGTTGACAGGAGGAAAAGTGCCAGCCAAACCTCAACTCCAGACATGAGGAGAGCAGACTTCAGGTTGCTCAGGGAATTAGTAAGGTTTCCTGGTAAAATCTTTTTGCAGGTGCTGGGGTCCATCAGTGCTGGTCACTTTTCAAGCATCACCTCCTAAGGGCACAGGAGCAGCAATTCCCAAATGTCAGAAGTCAAGCAGGTGAGGGAGAAGGGCTTGGCTGAACAGGGATCTTCTCTTAGAAATAAGGCGAAAAAGGATGGTGCATACCCAGTGGAAGCAAGGTCAGGTGACATGGGAAGAATTCAGAGATGTTCCTTGCTGCTGTAGGGAGAAAATTCATGTGGCCATAGCTTAGCTGAAGTTGACGCTGGATAGAAATGTGGGGGACAATAGAAAGAGTTTTTTCAAATACATTAATGGCAATAGGCAGTATAGAAACATCATCAGCCTGTTGTAGGATGAGGATAGTCACCTCATAAACAGAGACAGAGACAAGGCCTTGTTTAATCTTTGCCTCTGTCTTCAATAGGAATGACAGACCAAGGGGGTCCCAGTGCCCTAAGCTGGAGGACCATGACTGACAGAATGATCAACTCCTGGTTAATTGGCTCATGGCTCGAGCACAGCGGCTAACAGCGAATGGGGTAATGTCATAGTTCTGCTCTGTGAAAAAGTTCAAGTTGGTTTTGTGGCTCAGGAGAAGCTAGGAAAAAAGTCATATACTTAAGGTGAAATCTTCAGCTGCACATCACAGGGAAAATGAAATGTGAAGCATTATTTGGTTATTAAGTAGATCTGTCTCTGTTAATTATCTTGAACACATGAAGAGGAAAAGACCTGACATGTTGTATCTAGAACACATCCTGAGTTTTGGGATTTTCCACCAGACTTGGTTATTCAAAATACAAGTAGGGCAGATTCAGTTACTATATTAACTGTTCTGATCAAAGATTTTGGATTTGGTCACTCTCTAAGCAGAGCTTCTTTGTAGATATTAAACTAGGAAATTTTACTGAGAAAAACTTGCAATATTTCAGTCTGCAGTGGAAGTTTTAACTGCTTCCTCAAAAAATTTTAGTCCTTTTGTTCATCTAATGGGAAAAGTGTTTCAGAATTCTTATATGTGTCCCAGACATCATGTACTTTATTTTTTCAGAGTTCCAACTACAAAAAGATAAAGCTATATTCCAAATATAAATTGTATGGCAATGCAACAGTTTAAAATCATCCTTTAACCAGTATATCTACAGAGAAACACTTGGTACTAATTAATGACATGTGAATTACAGAGTGTAAGTGATGAGCAGTTTTAAGTTCGCCACCTTGTTTGGGAGGCCTCACCAATCTGAGTTACTATGACTCACTGACTTGAAAGCAGGAATCTGTAGAATGCACTCAGAAATCCTTTTTAACTTCTGTTCTGGAGGGGAAAAAACCAAACCAAATCAAATAAAAACCACCCACTAGCAGCTAACTTTTTAAAGGCTATCAGGTGTTAATAGCTAGCTGTCTAATAGGGATTTTCTGCTATTTCAGTTCTGGCTGTGGCTTATAGCCTTTAGCAACTGGGTGTTTCTGTCTCATGTTTGGCATTTTTCCAAGAGAAAGTCTGTAACAGGTATAGTCTTCCTATTGCCACCCTCACTAAGATCTGCTTGAGTTGACTGCCCCATCTCTTGCAGTGGGTTGTGTACAGCAGCTATTCTGTGCCCGTGATGCCAATGTCCTTTAGGTAACTCTGAAAAGTCTTTTGGCTCAATGCATCACTCTACCAACACTGCAGAGCAGGTGAAAGTGAATTGGCAGTCTGTAGGAATTCATTGTGGAGGAAATGATAAATTATAATTGTTGTAAGTCAAATAAGGTTGAAGGATGTTTGTTCAAAAAAATATATGCTTTTTTGGAACTGACTGAAATAGTTCAAATTGCTGACAATATTCTTTTTCCTATTAAACAGGGAAAAAGGGAACAAAACAGAAGGGGAATCAGGAGAATTTTTTCTCAAGAAAGTACCCACAAAACCCTAACAAAAATAATGTATTTGCAAAAAGGAACTGAAATATCTATATTTTTAATAATGCTCTTTAATTATCCTGAGAGGCTACTGAGCCCATCTTTCAAGTTTAAATATCTATGTAATACATAGTATGGGACACAAAAATACCAGTTCTTTTGAATATTCTAACCAGTGGGTTAAAAACTGTGAATTTTATGTTAATCTCATTCTGCTGTTTTAATATTCTTCTAATAAATAACATCTTTGAATTTCTATATGAATTGCTATTACTTTTCAATTCTCCATACAATATCTTCCTCTGCATATAAAACACATACAAATTAATTTAAAAGTCCAGAATACCTGCTCGTGAGTTTCATTAACTTGCACAATTATGCAGATGTGATACCACATTAGATGATAGAACTAAGGTCGATAGTGTACATCAATAATTTAAGATAAAATGCGTTACAAGGAGTCTCTAATCCCAGACTCCAAGTGTTATAAAAGAGGAAACTCAGAGTTAAAATTATCTTGTAAGGGTATATTAACTTGTTAAACTGTAACAATATTTGAAGATGGACACCTAAAGAAATATAATTGGACACAAAGTTACCTTTCCCCATGATCATTTTAACACGATAACCTTATCCTGTGAATTACGCTGCTCTTGAATTTCTGCATTATAAATAGCCATACTGATAGCCATACTGACATCAGTGAGAGTACTCTTACTGCTTAATAATTAAGCAGCTGCATGATCCTTGGATGAATCTTGAGAGCAAGTCATGTACTTTTAAATACATCTTCCTCATTACATAACTGCACGGATTTATGCCGAAGAGGTGTTTCCAATGTCTAAGGTTTGCACTGACCTTCTCTTTCTCCTGCCAATAGGACAATTTGTCATTGGCTGTGCACAATGCTACAGCATTATGTGGGTGTAGGAGCAGAAGCAGGTCGGTGACCCACCATAAGGTTCAGAAATAGAAGTTAGAGAAAGAACACATAAGGTTTACCCTTTGCAGTGGACATACAAGTCTCTGCATTTTATATCTTATTTAAGTCAGAGATTGAACGAAAAATTTGGAATTGGTCTCTTTTTCTAGACAGACCTCTGTAAAGTTATTTTTTAAATATATAAATATGAATCATTGGAACATTTAATTATTTCTGAGGTAATTACTGATCAACACATATGGATAGCTGTGATGTTTGATAAAACTGCAGCTGAGCTGATAAATTCATTTTTGTAACTATATCAGTTGATAATAACTTTGAAGAACATTAAAAAAAAGCTAGAAAATCTTGTGATGTCAGCAAAGCTGACTGCATGTTATTTCTCGTTCGTGTTAATAGTGTTATCTTGACAAAGAACACAATTTGCCTCATTTTCCCATTTATTTTACATTTGTTGTCCTAAAAATATGCTTATGGTATCATCAACTTTTCTGTATATTCAAGGCATTCTAAATAACAAGGTAATGTGCTGGCACAGCAACACAGGGAGGATCTTATTTCCAGGGTATAATAACAAAGGTTGCAATGAAAGCAAAGACATTTGAAAGAATAAATGTATCCTTTAAGACAGGCTGGAAATGAGGATAGTAGGTACAAAAACAAAGTGTATCTATTCTCTGGACAGATTTACTACTGTGAGGATTTACTAGCATAGCAAAAGAGGGTACTGCAATTGTCAGTAATTGGCGTTCCCCCGTATTCCCAGTAAAAAGACTACAATCTGGAGAGAAGAAAACTGTATAAAAGAAAATGTACCCTCTCATATATGAAGGTTACTTCATCAGGACCTGAAGTCTGCTGGAAGTGTAATAAGTGAAACTTGAATTGGATTTGACTGTTCTGGCAATAAAGATAGGCCTTCTTTCTCTTAGGTTAGAAATAGTTTGTGAGCACACAGTTCACTTGAAATGAAGATGGAAACTCTGTATTGTCACGTGTATCTTGTATGGAAAAGCAAGAACAGAAAGTGGCTTGTGGTGAAATACTGTTTCTTTTTCATGCTGTGGATATGCATATAAGATTGTGGATTTATAGGCTTATTTTTGCTTAAGATGGTGTCTATCCTGAGAAGTGTTTCAAGACAGAGCTTGAGCACAAGTTACTGGTGATGGATGAACAAGCTGATTTTTGGAGTCAAATGGCAGTTGAACTGGGCACTCCTTTCCCTAAAAATATTCATATTCTCTAATATATACTGATCTGTGACAGACATGACCCGGATATACTTTTTTGCTGGTCAGTTGTGGTCTGCAAGGCATGAATTATGTGAACTGTGGAAACAATTTATAGCTGACAACAACAGTAAAATATTTGTTGAATGGCAGCAACTCATATGTACTTAGGAAGATTGCATAACATCATTAATAACTGTTGATATGTTCAGTAGATAACAGAAGAGGTAGTCCTTGAGTAATGTCAATCATGTGGGAGAATGAGGGGATATGACTATACAGGAACATACTGCAGGACTGTTGCTCTGTCAGGTAATGCTGGAAGGTTATCAAAAAGATGTGGGGTCACCAGCTTTCACTCAGGAGAAGCTCTTTTCTAATGCTAACATTTTAAAAATTACTCATCCTGTTTTGTTATTCTTTTCATGAGATTCATGAAAACAGCCATCATCAGGACAACCAGAGAGCGTGATGAGGCACAAGATGTGTCCCAATTGCCTCTACAGTGCAGCCTGGTGGCTGAGGTTGTCTGTCCCGGAGCACTGTCAGGGATCAGCATGTGACAGCCCTCACACAGTAACCAAAGGATGACTCTCTGACTGGCACTTAGTTGGGAAATGAAGAACACCCAGGGTAAACAAAAAAATACTTTATCCAGAGCCCATGTAGATGAAGTGACATCAAGGTCAGGAATTTTACTCATGGAGTAAAAGGTGTTGTTTAAATAGTTTCTTAAAGTAAGAACATTTCATGCTAAAAAAAAAAAAAAAGTCCTAATTTTCTCCAAGTTTTACAGGGATGATCACAGTATGAATTATAGATTAAACAAAAGACGTGGGTTTTTTCTCTTTCATGTCCAGGCAATGAAAAAAACCAATAAACATGTGTCAGTAGCAATTGCACATCTTCAGTAAATATTATGCACTAGTGTTACGTACAACATTACCTGAGGAAGAAGAAAATGAAAGCTGACTTTTTTTGTCCCATTATCTCTTTTCATCTCATTATCTTCATTTCATTATCTATTCCTTCAACAGAAACAATAAATAAATAAATAAAAGTGACAGCCATTCCTGCTCAATAGATAAGAAACACATTTATTATTTAGTATTTCAGTCAGTTCATTTCTTTCATTGTAAATAGAGCATTAAAAGTGATGTTTTTCCAGTCAAAATGGCTTGTTTCATATTTCTCCACAATCCCCAAGAAATCTACAAAGTTTCTTTGGCTGACCTCAGTGTAAACCTCACTGAAACGGTGGGAATCTACTCTAATACTTCTGGAATATTAAGGATATACAGAATACATATGTTTATTTTAAATAAGTTTTAACTTTTTAACATGGAATGAATTTTTACATTATCTGATAAAGCTGAGGAACCTACAGCACATTTAGAAAATCATGGGTCATGAGAGATGAAGGTTGTGAGATTCAGTATCAAGGGCAAGGAAACTGGAAGTTTCTAACCGACTACTGACCTCTTTTGCTTTGTATATACCATTTTCTCTTCTTGTGGAAACATTATCTCTACCCCAGTCCACCAAAGACAGAATGCCCTCAGGCTACCAGAGTTGCACACTAATTCCCCCATCACTGTTTACACCTTGCTTGGCATTGGATAGACTAATATAGTCATATGAGTGGCTAACCCTAATATCTCCAAAGTACAGCTGTCTGAAACAGTCACGTCAGCCCTCAGGCACGAGGGCAGAGAGCACCTGATCTGAACTGAAACATCAGCCAAAGAGTTTCCAAAGTGAGTCTTTCTGGGATTTGAGGGAAGAGCTGTGAAGCTGCACAACAGTGACATTAGCTTATGCTTTTCCATGAAAGCCTACTTTTTGCAGCTCTTTGAAGTGTGCGACAAAGAAGATACGTAGAACACATTGAGTTGGTCAGCCACAAGTTGCCCTCTGTGAAAGTGTACTGGCCATTCCAATTAACCTTCATTTCCTTATGTGCCTGTGAATATATTCTCAAAGAAAGGACTTTGTAATCTTTCTAGGGACTGAGAGGAGGCTGAACCAAACTATGGTTGGTTTACCTGTGTCCACCTTCTTTTCTTTCTTAAAGAGAGGTGAAAATGTAGCCTGTTTCCAAGCCACCGGTGACCTTCCCTAGTCACCCTATGGTTTTTGCACAGCCACTTTAAGTTTTACCTTGCTATCACTCCAACACTTAGAGCAACCTCTGCTGACTCCTTTTGTCTCTATGAATTAGACTATATCCAGCTTCTCCAAATATTCCCAAACCTGGTGCCTTCCAGTTTTTGGTTGCCTTTCCTCCCAGTGTGTTGGTGACTGACAGATATGAGACCAAACTTTGTTTCTGCAGATGAAAGCAAGAAACGTCAAGCGCTTCAACCTTTTCTGTGTCACCCTAGTTCTCTCAGCAACTTGATTCAGAAGCAAAAAAAAAATTAAGAAAATAAAAAGAAATAAAAGAAAATCTGGCAGTCACAAATTTTGACTTTGGATGATAGGCTCTGAGCTTCACACCTAGTGAGGGATACATGTAGTTTGTCATGGTAACTAGCATTGTCTTATGTACTTTCATATAGCAATTCTGTGTGAGGGTGTTCAGTTCAAGGAGAATGCCTCTGGGTGTAGTCAAGTTGTCCTAACCCCTCCCTTAACATCTAAACTCTTGTTTCCCCTCACATAGACTGACATAGCCACTGATGTGGTTAAACTAAATATCTGCAAATGGCAGCAGTCTGAAATACACTCAACTCAGAATCTGGGGTACATGTGAATTGAATCTCAGTCACAGCTAGTGAAGGACTTCTAAGCCCTCAGGGGAAAAAGGCACACAGGAGTGAAATTATGAATCAGATTTTCCTTATTTCTGCCTCTTTCCTGTCCACTTCCTGGTCTTTTTGTCAATCTGTGGGACTTCCATTATGAGTTTGGTTAGTGGCTAAAAACATCATTTTTTGAGTCTGTGTTTCTCACAGTCTAACTGGTTTTCAGCATCTCCTTATACAAGAGACTGCAGAGCTTCTGGAGAACAAAACTTCTTGTCATCTACCTTCATTTTCTAACTATGACTCAGTAACAAGACTGTGAATTTAAAATGTTGCTGAATAATAAGAAAATACTTGTGATGATGCTGCGGGATTAGTGGATTTGTACGAATTGTTTGGAGGTATTCATGTCTTGGCAGATCCACTTTTTTGAACTGTGTAACCTATGGGAACAGTGTTCCCATGCAACTGAGAATTATGTTACTCTCTCATCTCTCAGCCTTCCTCTTCCAAGGAGCTGAGTGAGCCACTTGTTCTACCTAAACAAGACTTTTCTGTCCTCACCCCAAACAACTCAACAATACATAGTATGTATACTTAGGAATTATTTTTATGGGTGACATTTTATCAGAACCTAAAGTAAAAAAAAAAACAACAAACAAACAGCTGGCACTGAAGATCTCATTCAACCCTTTCTGTTGTCTGAGTTACCTCGGAAATGACACAAGCCATAAGAAAAGCACATTCTTTCCAATGCTTATGTGGAAGTAATTTTTTTTAATATATGAAAAAAATAACATTTTACTAACTAATCTGTGGTTGGATCATTGTCATGTCAAGCCAGAGATGTGCCGAAATGCACCCACAATGCCTCTAATTGCAACAGCTGTTATTGCCCCATTCTGTTTAACATCTGCTTCAAAGTAATAATTCCATTGATGCTGCTGATGTATCTGCCAGCTGTTTCTAATAAACCAGGAAAGTTACAACGCTTTTAAGTGGCAATCATTCAAGATGCTCCATAATTGCATACCATAGAAGAATGAGGCTCTTTCTGAACATGATCAGCTGAATATTTTGATTATTTCTGAAGAAAACTTTTGTTTTTGGATGACTGCTCAAGTGAAGAAAAAACTCAACAAAACAAAAAAAAAAATCACACCCCAAAGTTTATCATACTATCTGAAAGAAATCATGAGGGAGACTTAAAAAAATCTCTGTACTATAAAACCAACTGGAAATTTCAAAGACTCATAAAGTTTGTAGCTCAACTGGGCATTCATCTGGAAATTTATATCAAACTCCTGAAGGCATTTTTTCTCTTCTTCAGCAGTA
This sequence comes from Chiroxiphia lanceolata, assembly GCF_009829145.1. Taxonomy (NCBI): domain Eukaryota; kingdom Metazoa; phylum Chordata; class Aves; order Passeriformes; family Pipridae; genus Chiroxiphia; species Chiroxiphia lanceolata. The sequence continues at coordinate 118,005,091 of NC_045637.1, read as the reverse complement.
AAAGATGGGTTAAATATATTATAAAGTATAAAAAACCCAGAAGAGTAGCAAAAGGGAGGTATTGTCATTGCTTTTCAGAAAAGAATTTTATAGGAACTTTCACTTTGAAAAATATTCAGTGAAATATTCCCTCATAGCAAATAATCTGAGTTGTAGTCATCTATTATAGCCAATATTTCATTATAAAAATTAAACAACTCCAATTGTTATAGAAAAAAAATATACTCTTTTCAGGCAAAGACCAACTCTTGTTATTATATTTGTTTTGTCTGGCTCTAGTGAGATATCTTGTTTTTCATTTCCTTGTGAATATGTTAGGGAAGAGTATAGATTCTGAATATAGAATAATGTTTTGAAATGTTATTTTTTGTTTACTTTAATATGTAAATATGCTAACTACCGGGGTTTGGCCCCATCAGCCAATATTTCAGGGATTTTGTCCTATACTTTGGTCAGATTGTATCCCAAAACCTTAAGAAGGCTTTTAAGCAGCTCTGTGAGTCCCAGCCAATGGTAGACATTGGGTACATGTCTCTACAAAATCAAGGACACCTTAAAGCTACATGCCATCTGCATGTAGAGTATCTTTTCTTCAGGCAAGTCAAGGCTTAAAGGGGGCAGGTTCATACAGGTGTATGCCAAAAGGACATCTGGGGTGTAACTGGAATACACCTGTGCCTGGGAGTTTGAAAACACTCCTTTGTCCTCAAGATTATATGTAATCATACAGCCCTGCTCTCAGCAGCTATATTGCAACAGGCCTGCAGATAGATTGACCTACTCCACTATCAGATTATATGAGTCATTCTGTCTACATGGGTGTTTGTGCTGTGGACTAGCAACTGGACATTTCTGGAGTGCAGAGAGAAGGCTCTTCTATACAGTATTTTATGGAAGTAACATTTACAAGAATGTTATGGTATGGATGTCTTCCCATGGGGCCAAAAGATCTGGACAATCAGCTCATGAGCGAAAAAAGCTTCCTTCTTTGACAGTCATGCTATGTTCTGTAGAATACAGGCAGTATGCTGGGGACAGTAGAGAAAAAGAAGATTATTGTCAGCAGGTTACTATTTTTTTACAGTAATTTAGATATCACTTGATCTAAAGGTGTGCAAGTCCAAAAGGGTCCAAAGTCATTGATATGTCATTATCTTCTTAAAATCAGTTGTGTACTTTTTGGAAGATGTATCCAACTTGGCCCAAATACTTGTTTGAAGTTTGTGTATGTCAAACTTTTCATAAGAGCCGCTGTTGTCTTGTGTCTGATATTGACCTCTGTTTTAACCTTCACGTGTTTAGTCTTATTCTTGTTTCCCAACAAAGCAAAAGTAGAACAAGGTAGAAAACATAACATGATATTGGCTCTATCCACTGTCTATGTGAAGCAAGGAATGGTTGTTTTTTCTGACATATGAGTACATGAAGTACTGGAAAATGAGGCCAATGTAAAGCAACCAAGCAAGAGAACAATTTTTCTAACACATGGAAGGCTGCAACACAACCCCATTTTATCTTTGCAATACTGCTGAAAACTGATAGTGGAAGCAACACTTTCACAGCTATACAAGAGTCTTAGGAGAGGATAAAAAAGAAGTGCTCAAAAATAGCTATTTATGCACTGTGGGAGAGGAGACCCTGGAATATTTATAATGTAGCCAACTGAAAACAGATTTAGTCTTAACAATGCTAAGGAAATAATGTAATGCTAAAAAACTAGCACTGTATTTGAATGCTGTATTTTGCTGTCATTTATATATAGTGAGAAAATATGTATATTACAGATCTGAGGCAAAAAATTATGTCCAGCATTTCTTGCAATACTGAGAAATATTAGAGGCAAACTATGTTTAATGTTGATGATACAGAACTAAATGAAAGGCTGCTGTGGGATATTGATTTGGGCTTTCAGGAAAGTAAAAGACATTTGCTTCCCAAATAGAGATAATATGCATGCCATAGACTAAAAGTTTTCAGAAGATCTGAGAAAAATAGTCTGACAACAGTTTAGCCAGAAAGACTGTACCTGTTCTGTGATAGTACATCTTCACTTAGGATCTGGTAGAGCTGAGGGTAGTGCCAAAGGTCCAGAAAATTAAAACACTGTTATTCTATGCACAAAGTGACCAAGCCTATCCAACAACAACAAGAAAAATCACGAATTCCTTGCTGAAATAGCATGAGTGATTTGGGCAGTATTGAAGGATAACAGAAATCATCTACCACACTCGTCAGAGTCATCACAGTCTGTGTTCTTTCAAAAGCTCAATCTGAAAGCTAGTATTGAAGAAAATGTTTCACAATATCAATTATGAAACAAGAGAAGTAAAAGAGTCACAGTACATGCTAAGGCACATTGTGCTAAAACAGCGCTAAAGGCACAAAACTTGCAAGCACCTCCAGAGACACAAAAATCCCAAGTAGAGCACTTTACATCAGTCATCTAACACACTGTCAGAACTGGAGCTAAGCTTGAACATGCTTGAAGTTTTCTACTGCTTGGGTGATTGATCAAATCTGAAGAGATAAGTGACAGAATTAGCCTCATCTATATTTAGTGGATATATTTACATGACTAAGGAATATTTAAAAGTGACTAGCTGATGAAAACATGTTGACTGGTTTAGACGAGAAGAAAATCCCAGCGAATCAGAGGAAGGGAAGAAATATTCATAGAGTGTATAATTCACTGTGGGGAGAAAAACAAACAACACAACAAAACAAAAAACAAATGCAAACCCTAACTTTCCCATTTTGCAATTATGCCAGCTAGTAAAATACTTCAACAAGAGAACACTGGAAACTTAGGAAGGATGGTTGAAATAGCAACTTCTAATACGATAAAAACAACATTAACTTGGAAAGGAACCTGATGACAAGAACTCATGTAAATTATCAGGTTCAAGCAAAGTAAAATTCCATTTGTGATTAGAAACACTAAAATACGCAGAATCCATATTCCTATCAAGAATCCAGCAAATGATAAAATGAAGCCAAGTGACAAAATCTGAAGTCACAACCAACAAAAGACCGAAAGGCTCTTACCAGTCCATAAAAGGACTGTAAGAGGATTCTGAGATGCATGTTATGGCAAAGGAGTGTGCTTTTGTCTGCTCCTCGAGGAAAATTGTGCTGAAGGAAAACAACTTTCTGCATGGCCTGAGAGAACACAAGGGGTAATGTGAACATATAACTTGAAAGAGGGCAAGCCTGACAAAGAATAGCAAGAAATAAACACACTCTAGCACTGGGATCCCACTTACTCATGGGTCAGTAATCTTTCTGCAGCAGTGCCAGGCTCTGTAAGGTTTTTTCTGGTACAAGAAATGGCCATGTCTGATTAGTGCTGTAAGATCTGACAGAAGATGACATGTGGGAGAGAGATCTGCTCCAGCTTTCTCTACCAGGTCACACTGCAGGTTTCAGCTATACATAAGCTGCAAAATAAGAAAAAAATCCATCGGTTTCTACTCATAAAGCAAGACCAAATGGAAGAATCAGATGTTTAAGTTGGAAGTGCACACCTAGCTAGATTTGACTTATTTCACAATAATCAACTGCAGTAGATAACACAATACAATTATATGAGGCTCTTGCATTTCCTGCAGTTCCAGGCAGGCATTTTATCTCCTCTCAGAAGCTGGACATATCACACCTGCTTCTGAGCAGTTCCTGCACACTCTGAATATGAATGTCCCCGCACACTCACCACTAGACCAAAAGAGATACTTTGCTGATACTTTCTAAATTTGTTGGAAGTTTGAGACAGTGTCAATGTGTTTATGAGATATATTTACTGATGGAGAATATTAGAACAAAAAGTCATGAGGAAGGAAGGAAGGAAAGAAGGAAAATATTGAATGATGAATGTTCTTTTGGTATTTTCCTCTAATGTAATATTTTTTTTCTGTCTCAGCAAGATGTTATAACTCTAACCCCAACCCTTTTTCTTGGGTTTCAACACTGAAAATATAGAACAAATTTTCAAACAGTACATCTACCTCAGTTTGAATTCAGTTCACTGTGTGCATACCTTTCTTGATTATATGCAATTCCTTCAGCAAGCAGACTTCTAGGCTCAGTTTTCCCTGTTCACACCCTTAGCATACTTTACACATTTCTTTCCTCTTACTTGGAGAATCCTGTACTCCCCAGCTCACCCTCTACCTCTTTAGTAGTTTGTAACTAAGAGAAGTACAAAGTAGCATAGTGGATCTGCATTTCCCCATGATTTAACAGCTATCTTTTTGTTCCCATGCTCACTGTTAACATTAGTCAATAAGAACCTCTTAATCAAGAGTAGTTCTACTACAGGCTGCCAATCTGAGAAAATAAGTTATGGTATTGAACATTTTAAATATACAGTATTTCTTTTCTTTCAGATTGTCCCTAAACAAAAATGTAATTTCATTTCATAAGGATGAAGAATTATATATATATTATACCTGTATTCCATGTTTATATCCAAAACAATGTCCTTATCTGGCAGCATCTCTAAGTCTTGAAATACACTTCCAGAGCCCCCATCACTATATGAGTGTGACTATAAAATTAATATGAATATATACACTGTCGTCAGTCTTTCCTTAACTGCTAACAGTAGTTAAGGAAACCTCAAGGTTCAGAAGAAGAGTATCTGTTCATGACTCACAGATTACCTCAAGTTGGAAGGGACCCATAATTGAAATGTATTCTCCTGAACTACTTAGAAAGATGGTGAAGAAGAGAGAATAATATTGATTTATTGGGTGTAAGTGATAGTCTAACCGACAAGCAGCAAGATTTTAAGACTAGAAGCCTCTGTCGGGTGCAGATTCCAATTCCAAATCATTGTATGCCTCATTCTTAATGTAAGCAGGTTGAAATCAAAATACAGATCACCTCTGTCAGATTTGTCTCAGCACTCACTTTATAATATTGGCAGTCTTCTTCCTTATTATTGAGTTTCCATTGCAACACACTACTAAAACAAAATGATATTTTTACTTGTGAAACAAAAAATTAAATTATTAATATAAAATAACGACAAAAAAGTGAAATTATTAATATAAAATAACTCTTGTGGTAGTGAACAAAAACAAAAAATTAAGATTTAGGAAAATGGAAAATTACCAGCGGTGAAAGAGTTCATGTGCTTCTGTAAAGACATATATTAAATTCCATCCTTTTTTTCCCCAATAAACATAGGCAAATGCTCCTATCATAAAAAAAGTAAACTACCTTAGGACAGACAAGGCATCGAATTTTTTGTCAGCATGATTCTTGAACAATAACATTGAAAGTCAGAATATTTCCAGTCTGTTAAGCAAGGACAGGTATATTCATACTTGGGGATATGTTTTTGTACAGGAGCTTGTCTGTTTTGGGTTCGGTTTACACCTATACTTGAGCTGCAGTACAAATCCAAGCTAACAATTCTAAATACTTGATTGCAAGAAATAAGCTGGTAGTTAAGGATTTGAATAATCAGCTGTTCATCTAAATCATACTTCAAATGCCAAAAGGATTGCAAGACCCAGCCTCTTCAAACATTTACCCTTGCATGTGTTTTTTTTCATAAAAGCAAATGCCAAGCAAGGGTCATTCTCCTTCATAAGTAATGTTGAGTTTGAACTCCCACTAGCATGAGATCCCTTGATCTCCCAGGAGTTATATGCATGTACTCCAGCTGAGAATTTTACCCTGTGACTGGTTGTGCAAAGATTTACATTATATGGTAATAATAGCGCTCTTTGTTCAGCATTGCATATCACCACTGCACCATTCCACAGGTCCATTAAAGCCTGTTTTATTACTGTAATGTTCCACTGATATGGCAAAAATACTGACTAAAACAGAGAAAGAGCGTAGGGTATCATTTTTTGGTGCAATCAGTGCTGCAGCAAGTCCTTGTCTGAACAGTTTTCAGTGGATGCACCTGCAACAAGTGCATATCAAATGCTTTTACTGTACTTTAAAGGTTTGTTCAGACTGCAAATTTTCTTTAGAAGTGCATTCAGTGTTTCGCGGCCAAAATGATTACCTGGCTGGAGATGAGTCTTGCTCATCAGCATTCTCTACCATTGCTACAAGCTGAAGGAGGGAAAAGAGGAGGAGGGAGAAAAAAACCAAATTCAAAAACTAGATACACAAATGGGAGGAGTGATTAAAGGAGATCACTGAAGTGGAAAATAAGGATACTGCCAAGTTGTTTAGAAACAAAATTTCGCATACTCTAAAACTAGTGCATTCCAGTAAAGCATTTGTCCTCCTGGTTCTTTGTAGTTTTCCCTTAGAACTGAACTACAATGCAGAAATTAATAATTTGGTGGGGCTGAAAAGAGGGGATGTGGCAAAATTTAATGGAAGTTTCATATATAAACTTCATACTGATGGGAAAGAAGATAATTAGGTATCTGTACAGCTGAGGGAAGGAACAGGATAAACAAGTACACTATAAAAAAACCCACAAAACCCACAAACAAATAACAAGCCAATCAACCAACCAAACTTGGCTTTATAACTCTTGTTCTATTTAAAATCATAAGGTCCATGATAATTTGATGCTCCCATTTACTTTTTTTCAACATTTATGATTTCTCAGTGTCAGTTTTGAGTTTTGGCCTTTGACCTGTTGGCAGCAATGTTAGCAGCCAGAAGCTTGTCTATATTTGGAAAAGAGGGTTAAAAATTAATTCTCTACTTTTACATTATTACTACAACTTAGAGTTCATGTACTAACATTCATAAAAAAAATACAAAGATTACTCATGAGGCATCCAATTTAAGTCACTTGAGTTTCTCTTGAAGACTACTACATGTTCACATTGACTGAAATTGTCCTAAATTTTATATAATCTGACTTGCAGTCATCAAATACCCACAGTAATTGAAACTACTCATGATGGAAAACTGAGAAATTAAATAATTTGATTTTTTTACATGTGAAAACTTTAGAGCAGCCTAGTTAAACTGTGATCAATTCTACTGAATGGGGCATCAACAGAAATAGTGGAAACAGGTCATAACTTTTTTTCTGCTCTCCAAATGCCCTGTCCAGTGTGACAGAGAAGCCAGTAGTTTGATTTGGGGATGACAAGAAAGTAGTTCTGGTTGCTATAAGATATGTCATGCCTCCAATACTGAATACGAGTTGTGTGCTTCAAATCTGAGGATGTATCTGCATCAGTGTTAGCTCAGATTAGGAATTAATTTTTGAAGCTGATCTCTCATGTGCCGCCACTTACCATATTTTGGTTTACATTGCGGAGCATGCAAATTATATTCTCAGAATAAAATAAACTAAAGATACACTCCAGGAGCCCACCTAATATCACCCAATGGGCAGTCATTACACATGGCCAGAATAGTCAAGGGAACACCTCCTCATGCCCCATCTCACCCCACTGCTGTGTAATCACAGGCATCCAGTCCAATCTTTTTTTACTGTCTAGATCTTCTACTGCCTTACTCTTCTCATAAAAGTCAATATGACCTGAAAATCTGCATTTCGTTCAAGGTTGACCGATTTCTTGAAAGGATGCTGACATCATAATCCTGGAGCTTCATGTATTCAGGGGTGACAGATCAAATTACCAAACTTAGTGTTGTCTGAAATCAGCCTTACGGACAGAAAAAGTCATAAGCTAAAGCAAACTACTCAGTGCCTTTAAAATATGGAGCAAATCCAGGCTGTAAACTTTATCAGACAAAATTCAAAATAGAAAAACAAATAAACTTGTTTATACCGGTGGAGACTTTAGCTTGATATATTCCGGATTTTTCAAGAGCTTTTTCCAAAATCTCTCCAGAAAGTTGCACTGATTGTAGGCTTCAGAGGCGTCCTCAGTGTTCCAGAGATACCACATTTATGTTTTGCAGTAACCCGAATCAGAGTGTGTCACCTATGGCAACAGTCCAAATCCCGCATAATCCCATTCTCTTCAGCAGTTGTTTTCTTAGAACAGATGCTTTGAGCCCACATTAGATTCCCTTGAGTGAAACCATCAGCATACCCTTTTCTAGGTTTTCTTCTTTTTCTTGAGTGTAAATATATCTTCTCAAGAAAATGGTTCTTGTATCAATAAAAATAGGTATCCTTACACCAGCATGTGTCAGCAAAAATTATGATCCCTCCTCTAGCATGGAGGAAGGGTGAGTAAGTTTTCATACCTCTTTGTTGCTATACATACATAAACAACTTCAGTGGAATCATATTTTTGTCACTTTCTATTTTAAACTTTTCAGGCCCATTATCTCATTTACTTTCATAGTATAAAAGAATGAATGCTACCTATTTGCCAAGATGACCTTCCTCTAGTTGCTTTGTAGTCTACAATACACAAAATCTGACAGACCAACAAACAGTTTTACAGTTAGTCACTCAGGATCACATTTCATTACCGGTTTCAGACACTACCAGCTTTGTCACAACTTCATTTTGGTCAGAGAGAATATGAGCAACTATTTATATGTCTTCTCAGAAAACTGAGGAGGACCAGTTACAAACCAGACTCAAAACATGTTGATTAGTTCTAGTAAGTTCTGTTATTGTTTGTTTCAGTATTTAATTAATTTTAGAGGGGGAGATGTGTGTTTCTAACCCTGTATAACAATGTTGTGAGTTTGGGTATTTGACACAATTTGATTGGTGCTCTTCACTTCTATTGCAGATAATTTCTACATAAACACATAGATAAGTATTTATAATTTCACTGGTGATTTTGAGGGGATTATTTGACTGAGATGGTTTTTTTTGTTGGTTTGTTTGTTCATTTTTTCTTTGATACAGTTAGTGATATACACTAGTATAGTATTTAGCTCTTTGATACTTAGTGTTTCTGGCACTTATTTTTTTATCATCTACCATAATGCTGGACAGATAATTCTACCTTATTATTTCAGATGAAAGAAAGCACATTAGGATCATAAATAAGTCCCATACAGTGAAGCTTTGACTATTCTGTCAGCTCCAAGCATGAAAGCAAGTGGAACTGTGTATATTTAGAATTGCAAATATTTATGAGCATGTGAAGGACCTAGATTCTAGCTAATATAACAGCTGTATGGAAGATCCATTGACCAATTGTGGTAATCCTTTCCAAAGAGACAGATGGCTACAGTTAGGATAGAAATGAAGTTCTTTCTAAGGAATAGTTTTAAAGGCATTTATCAACATAAAGTACGGATAGTAAAAAGATATTTGTCTAACAATATACTGAGATGTCTTCAATTTACTCTGAAAAATATTTAATCAAGAAACATAGCAAAGCCTTGGTTTCATATATCACTCATGGAATTGAAGATATCACACTGTCCTCAGAGTGTAATTATCTGTTATGATTTGAGAATGGTGCTTCCTAAATCATCCTCGATGTCACTTTTTGCAGTACACACCAGATTTTGGGAAAATGCAACCCAGATTTTAAACTGGCTCATGAGAGCTAGCACACATCTGAAGATAGTTTGACTAGAGGCTGTGCCTGAAAAATAACCATCAATTTCAAAAATAAAACCAATTTATTACACAATAAATATATTTTCAATTATCTTTCTACTTATAAGGGCCCTTATATATTATAGAAATATTATAGAATTTCTAGATTTTTAAAAATCACCATTATCAAAAATTGCCATTTATTCAACAAATACATATCAAACTCTGCAATGGCCACCCAGAAACTTCTTATGACAGAGCCTTTTAAATGAATACATTTCTATATATTTCCTTTTTGTTCCACTCTCACATGTATCTATATTTATCTCTCTCTCTCTCTATATATATATATATACACAAACCACATACATGAGTTGTTTAAAATAAAACTTTTAAATTTCATAAATGATAAACCACAATCTAGAAAGTCATTAATCAGTAGGATAAGATGCTATGGCCCAAGTCCTCAATATATCTTAAACTATTGAGTGCTTTTTCCCCTGCCTTCTTTCTGACTTCAAGTTAGAATAATACCACTGAATTATTTTTGACATTGGTCCAAGAAGTTTCATGTTTTAATGGGCTATGATGTCATGTGCAACAAAAAGCTTATGTTCAAAGAAAAGGCTATCAACAATAAAACGCTGTAATCTTATGTAACTGAATATAGATTTCACTTGTACTCAACAATGCATATTAATATGGCAGTGAATCACTGCAGCCTGCTACTGTAAGCAATACTGTTTTAACAGGAGGTACTGAAAATAAATCTTGACAGTATAGGAAAATTTTTTCCATTTTGTTTTGCTTTAAATTGCTAATCAACTGCTTTCTCTTGATTGCTGTTTCCCAGTTATTTCAAGAAATAACTATATGTTCAAATATACAAGTATCATTCAAATGAAAATAAACAAAATCAATGTGCTTTTAAAGCTGTTTATTATTGTATATGAATGACGCATCAGCTACACTTCACAATAGAGGCATTGTAGGGGGTTTTCTTTATAACAGAAATGTACTTTTCACAGAATAGATTACCTGCTGGGAACTGAGCAGGCTGCATATATATGCAAACCTCTGTGCAGGTGGCTTCCAATTGAAGGCATTTCATGTAATTAAAGGCAGAATTGTGACCTGGCTGACATAACATTTTCTGGGTATTAAAAATGCAACTTTTCTTATCTTTTCAGTGCCTCTAACTGAGGCAAGGAGAGAAGGTGCCTCCACTCATTATCATTCTACTTGTTTTATCGTTATGTCTGTTCTTCATAAGCATAATGATATCCTACCTTAGAATAAGATTTTAACTACCCAAAGAAACTAATTTCTATACTTTGCCCCTTGCCTTTCCATGGGTCAGAAATTGCGACGTTACTCGTGATGGTTGTGGGGACAATTCAGTTTTCTTTACTCTCAGTAACCCTCAAAAAAAAAAGCCAATAACACCATGCTGAGAAAAAACAAACCATGAGGTGTTTAATGCATGCTAAAACATGCTTTTAACCTTTACCTTAGGAACCTTGTGACATATTTTTTAGTTTTGTCACAGAAAGAACATATATTTACGAGGGACATTTATGCAGTATCAGGGATAGACTTATTAAAACTTAATTTCTTTAAAAATGGTTGTGGTACAGAGGCAAGAGGTTTTGATTCAGACTCACAGTGGTTCTCCTGATCTAGCCTTGCAACAGCACCAGAGTTAATGAGTCCTTTACTCTGGAAGGTTCTGGCTAACACCTTGAGGATGGAACTTGCCTGCCTTTTAAATTCCAGGTCCTTCACTAACAGAAACTCTCTTGCAAAGCTATTCAAGGAGTTTGGTGGGAGAGTACATAGCCTGGACTGCATTATGTGGTGACTGGTCTGCATGTTTTCCTTGCAAACATCCATACAGTCCCTAAATTGGTCAATGTGCCCTTTTAAATAACTTTGTTGAATGTACTGTGTGTGAAAACTACTCATCAGTCTGATTTCCCCATAATGGAAAAAATTATACTGCTATGAGTCCTTAAAAAGCAGTAAAAAACAAAGAACATTTTCCTTATTTGTAAAAAACTGCTTCTAAACTTGTTAGAGAATTTATATGCTAAAGGACATAGGTGAAGATATTCTCCAAAATTACATGAATTGTTTCCCAATGCCTTTTTATTTAACCCATCTTCAAACTCAATAAAGATTCCATTCTTACATACTGTTCCACAGAAAGCCTCTATCATTTATTGTTTGTACACAGTAGTAGATGTTTTACACAGAGACAGCTGTAGATTAACTAAATTAATTCCCCTGGTGGTATTCAGATGATTCAGTTGCTTATAAATCCACAATTCTTTATTCCTAAGAAAATATCCAAAAATAGTGCATTTTAGAATTAATGAATGCAATGAATTCATGTGTATCAAGGATTATAGCTGAAGAATATACTACTTATAATGTTTAACCTGATATCATTTCTTGCTGTTTATCCTGGGGATGATTCAAAGTAATAAAAGTTAATGAAAGGGTGAGGGTACTAGTTAAAACAACAACAAAAAAATCACTTTGCCTGTAAGACAGTGTTCCTTGGAGCCTTGCAATATTTTTTAAATAATAAATTTTACTAAATGCTTTCTTATTCAAGCTAAACCTTCTCTAAATTATGATAATTGACATTAGTACCAGAGAACAGTGTGAAAGGCACCTGCATGCGGTGCAATGAGGTGAATGGTTTGCTCTGTTTAGTGGCAGAGCCTAAGGAAGAAGTAGAGAGGCTAAGGAGTATTAAGGTAAGTGAAAAAGAAATAGACTGGTGGAATCGCACCCTTTCAACCCCAAAAGAAGTCCAGGAGGAGTCAGAGAAGCCCTGCCTCTCCTGCCATCAGGCAGATGGAACAGATCAAGTAGATGGGGGGGAATGGAAACAGGTAACTGGTCAGAGAGATAAAAGAATCCTTCCCAACCCCTATCACCTCCCCAGGTGCCCTTAAAGACCAGGTATGAGGCCCTGGACCCAGAGAGACAGGCAGATGACACTCAAGAAAAAGATCTGTCTGGAGGGTCTCCCAGTTGCACCCCATCTAATAGATGGATCACAACCGCAGCTATTAAAAAAAAAGAAGTTGTAGTTGGTGATTCCCTTCTGAGGGGATCTGAGGGCCCTGTATGCTGACCGGACCCATCCCACAGGGATGTCTGCTACCTTCCTGGGGCCGGGGTGAGGGATATTAGCAGGAAACTCCCTGAGCTAATTCAGCCCTCTGATTATTACCCACTGTTGGTAGTACAGGTTGGCAGTGATGAGATCGATAAAACAGGTAAGGGCAATCAAAAAGGACTTTAAGCCTTTGGGTCGATTAGTTGATGAGACAGGAGCACAGGTGGTGTTTGCCTCAATTCCTGCAGTAGCAGGGATGAAGAGCAGGAGAGGAGTAGGAAAACCCATCTTATCAATAGATGGCTAAAGGATTAGTGCCACCAGTGGAATTCTGTTATTTTTGATCATGGGGTTAAATTTATGGTACCAAATCTACTAGAGTTGTATGGGCTTCGTCTATCTAGCAAGGACAAAAGAACCCTAGCATATAAGTTGGCAGGGCTGATCAAGAGGGCTTTAAACTAGGTTTAAAGGGGGAAGGGGTTGAAAACAGGCTCTCCAGAGAAGAACCTAAGGGTGGAAAACCAGGGTTAGGAATGATATCAGCAGCCCAGCAGAAGTATATGTACACTAATGCACACAATATGGGAAACAAACAAGAGGACCTGGCAGCCATCGTGGAGAAGGAAAACTATGACATAGTCACCATCATGGAAACGTGGTGGGATGACTCGCATGACTGGAGTGCTACCATGGGTGGCTACACGCTCTTCAGAAGAGATGGGTGAGGTAGGAGAGGTGGAGGGGTGACTTTATATGTTAGAGAGTCTCTTGCCTCTCTAGAACTTGAGGTCAGTGACGATAAGGTTGAGTGCTTATGGGTCAGAATCAGGAGGAAGGCCAACAAGGCCAGCATCTTGGTGGGAGTCTGTTATAGACCACCCAACCAGGATGAAGAGGGTGATGAATTATTCTACTAGCACCTGGCTGGTGATCTCAAAATCACCAACCCTTGTCCTTGTGGGTGACTTTAACCTTCCGGATGTCTGCTGGAAACTCAACACAGTGGAGAAGAGGCAGTCTAGGAGATTCCTAGAGTGTATAGAGGATAATTTCCTGTTGCAGCTGACAAATGAACCTACCAGGGCTGGGGCCCCATTAGACCTGCTGTTTACAAACAGAGAAGGGCTGGTGGGAGATGTGGTGGTTGCAGGCCATCTGGGGTACAGTGACCCCGAAATGACAGAGTTTTCAATTCTTGGTGAAGTAAAGAAGAGCGTCAATAAAACCTTTACCCTGGACTTCTGGAGGGTAGACTTTGGCCTATTCAGGAGGCTGGTTTGGAGAGTATCTTGGGAAATAGCCCTTAAAAACCAAGGAGTCCAGGAAGGATGGACACACTACAAGAAAGAAACCTTGAAGAAGCAGGATGTCCCTATGTGCTGGAGGGCAAGCGGATGGGGAAGACAACTGGCCTGTCTGAACAGGGATATTTTGCAGGAAATTAGAGAAAAAAGAACATCTATCACTTTGGAAAAAAAGAGCAAGCAACTCATGAAGTGTTTAGGAATGTAGTTAGGTCACATAGAAAGAAAATGAGAGAGGAAGAAGAACAATTTTAACTTAATCTGGCCACTTCTGTTAAGAACAACAAAAAGTGTTTCTATAAATACATTGATAGCAAAGGGAGGGGCAAGGAAAACATCTATTCTTTGTTGGATGTGGAGGGGAACAGAGTTACCAAAGATGAGGATAAGGCTGAAGTACTTAACACCTTCTTTGCCTCAGTTTTCAACAAGAAGACAGGTTGTCCTTAGGACAACTGGCTTCCTGGACTGGTAGACAGCAACAGGGAGATGAATAGACCCCCTGTTATCCAGGAGGAAGAAGTTAGTGACCTACTGAGCCACTTGTATCCCCACAAGCCTATGGGACCAGATGGGATCCACCCAAGGGTGATGAGGGAACTGGTGGAAGAGCTTGCCAAGCTACTCTCCATCATTTATCACCAGTCCTGGCTCACCAGGGAGGTCCCAGATGATTGGAAGCTGGATAATGTGATGCCCTTCCACAAGAAGGGCCAGAAGGAAGACCCGGGAAACTACAGGCCTGTCAACCTGACCTCAGCGCCCAGAAAAGTTATGGAGCAGATCATCCGAAGTGCGACCACACGGCACCTACAGGATGGGCAGGGGATCAGACCCAGCCAAGAAGGGTTTAGGGAGGGCAGGTCCTGCCTGATCAACCTGATCTCCTTTTATAACCAGGTGAACCACATGGTGGATGAGAGGAAGGCTGTGGATGTGGTCTACCTGGACTTCAGCAAAGCCTTTGACACCGTCTCCCACAGCATAGTCCTGGAAAAGCTTGGACAGGGGCACTTTGTGTTGAGTTAGGAACTGGCTGGAAGACCAGGCCCAGAGAGTGGTGGTGAACGGTGCTGCATCCAGTTGATGACCGGTCACTAGTGATGTCCCCCAGGGATCAGTGTTGGGTCCAGTCCCTTTAAAATCTTTATTGATGTTCTAGATGAAAGGATTGAGTCTACCATCAGCAAATTTGCAGATGGCACCAAGCTGTGGGAAAGGGTCAATCTGCTGAAGGGACATGGACAGGTCAGATAAATGGGCTGAATCCAAAGGTATGATGTTTAACAAGACCAAACGCCAGCTCCTGCACTTTGGCTACAACAACTCCCTGCAGTGCTGCAGACTGGGGAAAGAGTGGCTGGAGAGCGACCAGAAGGAGGGGGACCTGGGAGTTCTAATCAACAGGAAGCTGAACATGAGCCAGCAGTGTGCCCAGGTGGCCAAGAAGGCCAATGGCATCCTGGCCTATATCAGGGATAGTGTGTCCAGCAGGACCAGGGAAGTGATTCTTCCCCTGTACTCAATGCTGGTAAGGCCACACCTGGAGTACTGTGTCCAGTTCTGGACCCCTCAGTTCAGGAAGGATATTGAGGTGCTGGAGCAGGTCCAAAGAAGGGCAGTGAGGCTGGTGAAGGTACTCGAGCACAGGCCCTATGAGGAAAGGCTGAGGAAGCTGGGGCTGTTCAACCTGGAGAAGAGGAGGCTCATCACTCTCTACAACTCCCTGAAAGAAGGTTGTAGCCAAGTGGGAGTCAGTCTCTTCTCCCAGGCCACCAGCAGCAGGACAAGAGACCACAGTCATAAGCTGTTCCAGGGGAGGTTTAGGTTAGACATTAGAAAGAAATTCTTTACAGAGAGAGTGATCGGACTTTGGGAATGGGCTGCTGAGGGAAATGGTGGAATCATCGTCCCTGGAGGTATTTAAGAAGAGACTGGATGTGCCACTTTGTGCCATGGTCTGATGTACAGGGTGGTGTTGGATCATGGGTTGGACTCAATGATCTCAGAGGTCTTTCCCAGCCTAGTTGATTCTGTGATTCTGTGTGATTCTGTGATAATTAAAAGCATCAAATACAGTATAAATACAAATTAGTGGGCCTTTCTCTTTTGACAATAGATTTTGGAACATTCAGTAATATCTTATGTTTTACTGTGGATTTTTAGGGAGCTGCTGCAGCTGTGGAATAATTTTTAGAAATCCTGAAACTTCTCTAAAGTATGCTCAAGGCTAAACCATCCTCTGACCTCTCTCTGGAATGGAAATTAATGCATTAGATATATTAACAGTGACCATCATGAGACAGGGAGTGAAGGAGAGAGTACACAGATGAGCTGTACAGGTGCAGCGTCAAAATTACCCCAGATGTCTCCCATTTTGAGATCTTTAGGTCTTGGACAACCACTAACATTGCTGAAAGAACTGAAGCCCTTAAAACAGAAAAGTCAACTGATAAACAGTGAGGATTGTTATCCGTTGTTCTCATATAAATAAAAGTTAACAAAAACCCTCAAAAATTGACAATGGTTCAAATTCTTTAACGCTATACTTGCAAACCAAAATATACTAAGCTTTTCTACTTTCCAAGGAGATATTAATCTGCTCATTTTAGGAAGCAATTGAAAACAGATAGCAACCATTGAAACAAGCAATCTCTTTCTAATAAAAAAAATATCCAATAGATCAGCTGATTTTGTACCAAAGTTTATCCCAGATGTTGCTATTCCAAATTGACTTTACTTTTTGACAAGTATGTAGGACTTGGCTGTGAGCAAAGTCTTGACCTCTCATCTACAGAACAGTTCCTTAACTTTTAAGAGATTTTACATAGATTTGAAATATTGACAGTCATGGAGTTTAATTATTTTTTATATTTCAGGTATTTTTGGTTTTTACAGATTTCCTTTCAAATCCCCAAAGCAACCAACATTATCATAAACAAGTTTATGATTTGCTCAGCCCCATGAAAGATTTCTAACCGTGGTGTGGTCTATCCTATTCCACGGGTGATAAGCATTCCCCCCTCCTCCCCCCAAAAAAACAAACCTGTGTTTAGTTTAATTATTATGAATCTTTTCCAGCTTTACTTCCAACAGTAAATTTGTAATTGTGCCTGAGCACTAGCTTTAGTATTCAACATACTGGGGGAAGAAGACTGTCATTCAGAAAAGAATAATTATTTATATGAACCCTTTACTACATTTTGCAAACATGTGCTTAGAGCTTTCATCTGGTAATTAACTGTGCTTTCACAGGTGACAAAAACTGATTTCACTCAGAAGTAGGGTGATGGTTCAGAAGATTTAGCTTTTCGATTTTACTTTTTGCTTATGCAATATGTGCACCTAGGCATATATTTGAAAAGCACAGAAACTCCATTTGAAAATGGTTTTTGAACTATTAGTTTAAGTGGATCTATATTTCTCACAGCTGTAATAACCAGTGCTAGTGACGCTACTGAGCCAAAAAATCAACTAATTTGGAAAGGTTCTACTAGAAGGGTTGTCCACACTACATAGCGGAGAAAACTCTTTTAATTTTTCTTTCCATCATGTTTATTTACACCTTTCTCTTCTGATACAGCAGACAACTAAATACTCTATTTTTTATTCTCACTAATTTTTCATATTTCCTATGTAAATCTATACGTATCTGCTAAAACAGTAAAATATCTTTTGTTAATATGTTAGTTTCTTTTACTAAAAGCATGGTCAATAAAGATAAAAATTTCCATTGCTTCAGTGCAGCACAATTCCATTATAATTGCTGAGTGTAGCCTAAAAGTAATATCTGTATATATATGGATATTAAAGTAATTCTACAAACAGAATGCCATGTTAAAATAGAAGAGTGATGAGTCCATGTTTGTTTGCAACACCATTTTACACATGGATCATTGTAAAGTAACAGGAAAGTGAGGAATAGAAGTATAATACAAATATTGAGCCATTAAGAAATAAGTAGAGACAAGAAAGAGATGTTACACAGAGCAATACAAATGGTTCTTGCTGCAGTAAACTTCAAAAGAAATAAGAAATCTAATTTTACTTAAATTTAGACACAAATATGAAATCATATATTGAGAAACTACATTATTAGAAAATAGACTACAGACATCCCCTTCATCACTAGAATAAACTGTATACAACCTAGATTATCAGAAGACATTGTTGTCTGAAGGATTGTTGCAGATCTGAGAGAAATGGATGGCCTTCTTATGCGAATACATATACTTTTATGATTCTCAGAGGTGCAAGGGGCTGAACTGCTGCTGCGAATTTATGATCTCCATTAAAAGAGATGTCTTAAGGCACATTGGGAAAACAGATTATGTGCTTATAGAGTTTTCTTTTGTGGCTATTACTGAAAAAAAGGCTAAATGTTTAAGCTCTTTTTAACAATTTGTGAAAGCCTGTAGCATGGGAGGCTCCAAAGCAGTCACATTGTAACCTTAGTTGAGCTATAGTCTTTTGTTCACTAATCCAGGTGGCTTTGTATACACATATAGATAATGCCACAGCTTAACTTTCTCACTGAGCAGTAATTCAACAGGGTCTTTAACGTTTTGGAACGTTTAGGAACCTGGGAGCAGTTACTGTGCTTCAGCATGGAGGGGCTAAATTGCTCAATGATACTAATTGTGGTTATGTGTCTGAGTCTCCAGTCGTGATCTACATCAGTCCCCTTTTTCATTTGGAAGTTATGTAGATTTGCCAAGTGCACACCATCCTTCCACTCACAGCAGCAATCACAAAGATGTCAAAGACCGTTTTCAATGAACTTGTTCAAGTAGTCATGAATACTTCACTGCACAACTCTGAATCTTGGGACAGAAATGAGGGGTTTTCCCAGGGTTAAAATGCTAGCTAACAATTTTTTTTTTTTTTATTTGTCTCTATTTATCCTATTTTTCACCTCAAGTAATCGAGGCCAGTATTGAAGTCAGTGAAATATATCAAGTGCATTATAATCACTGTATCTCATTGGGAAAATAGATTTGGTTAGAATTTCCATTTCCAGTGTAAGTATTTAAGTCTGGAGACAAGAGATTAATGACACTATAACATTTTGGTAAAATCTAGTAAGGTAGAGGGGAAAAGAACTTCATGATACTTGTTGCATAAATACTTAATATTCTTTCTCACTCTCAGCACAATCTGTGACAGCCAGATATATGCTACCATAGTAAGCAAGTTTGATATTAAGAGCTCTCTTAGCTCTGATGCTTCAAGCAACATTTTCTGGATGATAAGAAGGAAAAACAACAAGGAAATATTTACGTTATTTTCCTTTCTGAAAAGTTCTACCTCAAATTTGCTAGGTTAAAATGACATGTACCATATCTGCTTATAAAACAGCAACATTGACATGCACCTGAACAGAAAATGGGAAAAGATATATTCTGGAAAAAATTTCTTTTAAAAAATTGTACTGTATTTAAACTTATTGAGATTCTAAAGCTATGAAATTCCAGTTTACCCCTCAGGTCAGGAGCTGTGTTCTCACAGTGGCAACCAAATCTCTGTTGAATTGGCTCCCCTGTTTTTCTGAGAAAAGCAATATAAACAGAAGATCAAATGCTTGTTGCTTGCTTTAATATGTCAGCACCTTCTGTCTAGTGGGGATGTTGTGCCAGACAACATGCTGCATAAATAGTGCAGCAGACAAATCATATTAAGTCTTGGGGAATATATACTAACATAGAAATACCTTGAAACAACTAAATTGTATCTTTTGCCTAAATCTCAACCACCACATTGGAAATCAGGTGAAATGGATGGTATTTTTCTGTCCCTTTTCCTCCAATGAGAAAAAACTCCTATCTCATGTGTTACAAAGCAACTGCTTTCTTTTAATTAACTTTACCTAAATATTTATGTCAATATATTCATAAGCTCTGAAAGGCTATAAATAAGATGATATGACTTCCACTATGATTGGCCTTTTAAAAACCATTGCATTTTTATGGACTTTCAGAAAGAACTGATTATGTCAGAGCACTGATAACCAGAATACAATAACACAGTCTTTTTGGTATTTTCCAGATGAATGCTAAAAATGTATTCTGAACAACATTATAATGCAAATTTGGAGAAAAAGCCACTAAGGAATTTCTTTCCAAGAATACGGATATTGGCATCAAATCAAAGATTAGGGAAAATTCTTTCAATATACAAAGGACTGTCAGTGGGAGACAGGTGAGAGAGGGAATTTTGCACATTTACTTTTACATATAAATTACTACACCTTAAGCAGGTCAGTAAAAATCTAACTCAAGTTTCTTGCTACTGCAAGAACAAAGTCCTTGTTAGGACTAACTATTTCTTGCATAATTCCATATGATCTTTCCAGAGTTATGGAAAATCTTGATATTGAGTTTACCAGAGCTATCTTCCTGGGCTGGAATTAACCTTTTTGCTTACATTATAAAAAGAAGCAAGTAGTTCATATTCACAGTTTAACCAGTATAAGGACAAGATTCTGTTACCTCTGTCTGTATTTCTGGTGTCAGCATGGAGCACCTGGAGAGGTGTTAAAGTGACTACTTTTTCATCAAGTTTTTTCTTGTAATTCTATTTTATGATATCTTTATCTATTGAATGAGAATACTGTAGAGGAAAATTTGGTCAACAAAACTTATTAATTTGTCAGTGCTTCTGATCATTACCATGTTTTAAATGCAATTTACCAGGAAAAAAAAAAGATTTATATAATACATTGGGAATCAAGGATTAAATTCATCTTCTTAATTGCACAATTCTTAATCTTTCTGAATAGACAATGAAACTCACAGTTGCATGACTAAGTGCAAGATTTGACAACTTTTTCAATTTAGCACACTAAATTACAATTTCATTGAAGCACTCATTCTAGGTTAATTAAAATGCAAGTTGCCAGTAAATGAATTATGTAAATAAGATATTGCACAAGTTATGCAGTAATTACCAATTCTACATTTATAGCCTTATTTATTTTCAATAACTTGCCCTAAATTTTAAATGTGTAATATACAATTAAAGAAAAGATTAAGCATGAAGTGATATGTGAGAGGTTTTGAAAATAAACTAATATTATTTTTTTCATATTTTCATACTTTTCCCAAATAAACCCTTTCAGAGATGCAAATTTTGACATGGTATATTTTGATTATAGACTGGCCAATCCCAGTTTTCAAAAGAGTTAGGCAGTTTGCCTAAAAAACATAGAATCCCTCATTTGCTACTTACCCAGTTTTAGAAGAGGTCAAAATGTCAGTTCTTCTTATTAATCACATTATTTTCATAACTGTATAAGGAATAAGTCTTATTACCTTGAGAGACTCTGGAATGAATAGAAGATTAAGTTCATCTTCTTCTTTCCCTCTTGTTTTCCTCTTCTGAAGTTGTGTCCTAAAGGAGTCTCACGGGAGAAATTCCAGCTTAAAAAGAATCTCTCATTCCCATCTTTTGCAAGTTCAAAGGACTTGTACACTTCACTGGAGTTTCCTTATGATGCAAATAATCAAGTCTAGAAATGGGGCAGTTCTACTTTAATCCGACACTGTAATCTGGAAGTTTCACTCCCAGTACCAGATGCAGGAGCTCATACAGGACTGTCTAGCCCTCTCACCACCCAGATACCCAGTTGTATCATAGTTGCAAAATATGGCCATGATTTAATGGGTAAATATTTTGAATTTATTACACTATTAAATTATCTCTGTACGGTTTCTAACCTGTTTCCATGTCTTTGTTTCAGAGACTAATTGCTGTTTTCCCCCAAGAAACCCCTAAATTTTTGCTAGTAATAAGATTTTCTAAATATGGAATGATGTGGAAGTGGCATTACTAAAGCTTTTATAACTGAAGTAGGAGTGGCAGCATAAGTTATACATCTGCATATAAAAGTAAGTAATAACTATTTCTTTGGTTAATTAGAATTTAATTACTATATTACTTCATTAGAGACTTTTAGAATGGTTTCACTTTCTTTTTATTGTAACTTGAGGGCAGATTTAGTGGTTTGCATTCCTCAGCCTTCCCAAAGAAACTGCTGCAGAATACGCTCATTGGTACAAAAGGTCAAAAGTCTGCTGGACTTCATACACTTTACACATGAAGAGGCAATTGCCAGATAGTAGTGCGATTTCAGCTGCTGCTGGCTAATAGCTGAGGTTCAGGCAACTGTCTGTACCTGAAAAGTACAACCTAGTCCTGGAAATATTTTGGATAGAAGCAGGAAACGGCACTAGATGGTCCAGTCCACCCAGTCAGGGCTACCCTTGACCCAGCACGGAGCAGTGCTTCCTCCCTAGCCCCAGCAAATCCCCAGAGGCTGTGGTGACAGCAGGAATCAGGGTTTGCTTCTTCTGCACTCGTTTTAGCACGGGCAAAGCTGCCAAAGGAGTAATTTATCAACAGTCTTTATGCTCTGCTGTGTAATACTGTAATAATCAAGAAAGGAAGAGAATTGCTCTACTTTGTTCTCATGCACAGGTACAGATATAACACTGAAAGGGGATATACAGATGAGATTCAAATATCAATTATTTCACTTCTTGTTGATAATAGCTTTTCATCTGAACTGTGCATTTCTAAACCTGCTTTAAAATAAACACATTTGCATCCACTTTTAGAAGTACTTTGATGAAAGTAACATCAGCTTCGTTCAGTCACATTTAATGTTTTCTTGGAGTGTCCACAGAGGTCACCAAAATACCATTAAACTCATGCCCGGTTTACGACACAACCACGTAACAATCTAGGTAGTTTGTATGTGACAGCAAGTCTGAGAGGAAAGATCCTGTCTGGGCAATTTTTGCAGCCTGTCTTCACAATGATAGAGATTCCTTTGGCTAGAAAATAGCCAAATGTAAGTTTGGGTGTCCAGACATTCTAAAATCTTTTCTCCCCACATCCAAGTGGCCAGGTTAAGGGATATCTATAGACTGCTGGAAGAAATAATTCTTTGCTCATCTGTTTCCAGACCTTGATGTTCACTTTTAAAATGGTCTGTAGGTGCTGCAGTCTCATGTGGTATGTCATCTACCATGGTATGTCAGACAGCAAACGTCAAGGTCATATGAAGAATTCAGCCATATACAGTCTTTTCAGAGCCAAGATATGAAAATTGTTCTGTTTTAGAATAAAAGGAGTATAAATTGCTTAGAAGGGTCTAATAAAGAAACTGTAAGACAAGGAGGAAAAAGAAATGTGAATTGCAGCCCCAAATGGCACCAAGTAACTGAAGATGGTCTCTGAAAACTGCTTACTGTGAAGTAGTTGGCTATGTGGAAGCTCTAGAAGATGCTGAGCATATGTACTACTCTGGCAGATCTGGTGGAAATACTACCTGATTTCAGTACACAAAGTTAATACTTAGAACAACCTAAACAGTCATTGTGATGAAGATCCAGACTTAATGAAAATATACAAATGAATAAGCACTCCACATCCAGAAGATGGCTAAACTAGCTTGCTTGTTCGCATTGAGAGAAAGTGATTTCAGGCAAAATCTAGAGCCAGTGTTTCAGAAAAGAAAACATTTAAACAATACTTGAGAAAGCAAAACTAAAGCCTGACTCTCTAACTAAAGCTCTAACTAAAAGTAAAACATTAACTAAAGATTATAACATGCCCTTCTTCCATACCTGAATTTGGGCCTAACATTCAAGTGACTATTCAAAACAATTTGCACATGAATGTCCAATTAGAAATGAATGTCCATTTTACTTTCTTTCTTTGTCTTAAAAAAAAAAACCAAAACAAACCCAAACCCACAATAAAATAAACCCCAAACCCTACAGGTTATTAAATCACAGATTAAAAGTCCCCTAAGGGACCTGAATTTTTCTGACTTTAAAAGTTACTCAGCTCAGTGAGTGGTCTGGGATGATCCAGTATAAGGACATTTGGACTGCACATCAGGCAACAACTTGCTATCAATGAAATGTAATAGACTGTGGAATGATCTCCCCAGGGAAATAGCAATGCTTGATGTCTAAAACTAGACTAGATAAAGCAACAGTAAATACACTGTTGTGCAAAACACCACAATATGGTGTGGCCAAGAAGTGACTCACTATTTCTTTTCTCTCTGCAAAATCTATATTTCTATGATATTGTTGTGGTAATAACTAGCTTTACAGCTCTGTTGATAACATCCATCAGGTAATGGAACAAAAATGACTATGTAGAAAATGAATAAGGAAGTTTTGTCCTATTTTATATCAGGATGGAAAACATGTGGCAGAAGGGAGCAGATTTTAATCCAAAATCATTTAATGAGCTGAGGAAGTTCTGAATAAACCACAGTCCATCGCCATGTGCTAAAAGCCCCATTTGAAAAGGAAAAAGAGCTTCGATGCACATCAAAGCTCAGAAGAACACTCAGCACAAATAAGAACCATGCACTATCATTAGAGGTATCAGAAGTCATTATCATTGACTATTTTGGTCTGAGTGTAGCAAAGTTCTCTACTACTTCTCATGTATTTCTGCGCCTGGAAATTCCTGCTCACCTTCTCTTCTGCTGAGAATAGAATATTTCTATCTTCTTTTAGTGTTCTATAGAACTGAAACAATAGCATCAGCAAAACTGTACGTAATATAAAAGAAAAAAAAAAATTTCTTGCTTTGGAAACTCAATGAGAAAAACATGTTAAAAGACCATGAAAGGAAAGAAACTTACAACACAGAATGTCTGGAAGTGTCAATTTACTTTTAACTGAACAGTAAAAGGTGTTTCTTTGCAGGAACACGAAAATTGCACTGGGACTAAAATAGTACCAGTTGGTTTAAGCCTGTTGTTAACAGCTGGAAGGAAAAGCTACAAAGAAACACTGGTGACAAAGGCTTATTTGTTCTGTTGAGTGTTGCAGTTGTCTGTATGACAATGTGCTTTTCATATTAGTCCAGATAAATAGAAATCTACTTTCTAAGCAAATAGAAATTGGAAGTGAGAATAAGAGAGGCAGTATCTGATCTTAATGCCATTGAGCTTTAGGAAAAATTAATTTATCCTTTGTTGTAAGTTCTTTTATCATGAGAATCTTTATCAAATGCAACACTATGTTTGCAGCAATGTCCTTAGGCAATAGCAGAAGAAATTTGTTCAGTGCCACAGCAAACGCTCAGATTGTACAGGGACAATCAATTCAAAGCACAAACAATAACATTTAAACAAATAATAAAAAATGATCCAAAACAAAGTAACTCTTTAATTAAAAGGCAGCCTCCAGAGAGAAGAAGGACTTAGAGAGGGAGAGAGAGCAAATCTTCAGCAGGAAGGCTACAGAGGAAAAGCAGTTTGAGAGAAAAAAGTGCTTTCTGAGGAAAATGGACTTTTTTTTAACAGGTTGTGTTGAATCAGATTTTCAAACCTAAGGATCAAATCAAATAAAATTGATTTTAAAGACTGACTTGGTTGATAGCTGCAAAGGATCATTCAGCTCCAATTAATGTTTTTGAAAGAGTGATGCAGAACTGTTTAACAGTGCAATAAAACCTGTCTTGTCCCTACTGCAGATGTCCTTTTAAGGAAAGCATATTAATTTTTATGAATAGGGTTTGTTTTGGTTTTGGTGTTCCTTTTTTTTTTTTACTTTTTTTTTTGCCATTGCCTTGAATAGATACAAAATAAAGCCCTAAATTTGCTTTCTTACTGGGGACATCAAGAGAAGGGTTACATACTGAATTAAATTCTTATTCTTTGGGAGTCATTCCAGCAGATCAGCTATGCTTAATGGAAGTAAATGGATACACCTTTGATTTTTGCCCTCTTCAATCACAAAGACGTTGTTGCTGTGACTGCTTAGTCAGTGCTTCTACAGCTCATTGCTCGTGTAGCAATCTTTGGGCACCAGAGCTCAATGTTTTTCACATGCACAAAATTTATTCTAACCATCTATAACTAAATAATGAAGGATCATAAGCCATGGACTTTTCAGGAGAGGTGACTCAACCAGGGCAGTGTGCCCATTCTGGCTGAAGATCCTGTTGCAGTCAATTAGATACCACTCCTGCATATATTAACATTTCATTTCATTAAGGTCTGGGAGAAGGGTCAGACCAAATATCCCTGAAGATGGTATCCAACATTAAAAAACAAACAAACTGCCCAGAATGAAACACTCCACCCAAAAAAACTAAACAACCAAAACCAAATACTGGTAATCTAGGAAAAAAATCTGGAGGAGTATTTCCTTTGAATTATCTTCAAATATCTTTTTGAAAATACGTTTGGATTTCAGTAGGTCTTTTCTTCATCTTTTTAGAGTCTTAATAAGACAGTTGCCCAGTTGTTGAGGTCTGACATACTGTAAAGCTGAGTCCATTTTAACTAGCTTAGCAAGTAATGGAGTATTCGAAAGATTGACATGTGCTGGGGAAAACCCCAGTGTTAGAAATGGTTACTGGAAGTCATATACTCTTAAAAGTAGAAAAAGAAGAAAATGAATGCAAAGTTTATGGGGAAAGGTAATAAGTTTTATGAAAGCAGATGATCTGTTAGGAAAACAATATCCCGCAGTCAGATTCTTGGGTTGACAAGCACTTTTTTGAGTCTGGAGCACCAGACAATGCACATGGTCTCTCTTTATTGCTTTTTCCAAGAAAATGGAGAGTGGTCCCACAGTTGGTCTTTCCTGATATATCTGCACATCTGTGTTTCAGCAGAACTTTTCTGGCAAAAAAGACATTGCTTGTTTTTCTCAAGAGGCCAAATTCAGTGAAATACACATTAGTTGTATTGATTCCTCTTAAATTTTCCAACCACTTAATGGATCAAACCAAGACAAAACAAACAAAAACTGTATTAAAATTACAAGAAATCCCATACAAAAGGCTACATACAGGTATCTTCCTTGTACTACCTGCAAGCAATACGAGATGGGAACAGCAATCTTCAGCCCATTAGATATTGACAAAACTGGGATGAAGTTTCACAGGACAAAGAAATGGAACCTTGTTAATTAATTAGGAAACTTGAAAGTGAGTTTCACTACAGATGTTCTTGTGCACCCCTGAAACACACACTTCAAGGTCAAAGGGAACTCTTGGTTTCTTAGACTTTTTGCAAACGATGGCATTTATTCACTTCTGGTTTGTTGTTTTGGTTTGGGTTTGTTTTTTTTTTTCTGAAAGAAAGCATTCAGTCACATATATGTATAACTTCACTTTCACATCTCAAGGCCAACCCTGAAATCCTTTTCCATTTTCATTCTGGCAGGAAATTTTATTTTTGAAAGAAATAAAGGTAGAGTAAGGATTTCAGGAATTTCCACTATTGCCTATGTTCATTTCACTGAACTTCTTTTGTTTTATGGGTATTATTTCTGTTCTTTCACTGGCATCTTTCTTCAGTCCAAACTTATATTGATCACTAGTTTAGTGTTCCAGTCTTCCAAAGAATTCCATTCTTAGGACAGTTTAAGAAAAACATCGTTACAGTCTTTCATAGCCTGGGGCATACAGCATTTTCCAGAAGAGAAAAAAAAAAAAAGTATGTTTTTTGCTGACAGAACTAGAGAAGTTGAATTTTCAGCAGATTGTGCCCACAGGCAAAATATACACTTGTTTTAAGTCCAGTCTTTCAAGCTACAAGAAATCAATTATTTTTCCTGTGCTACTATTGAGCTTAGATCTCTCCACAGAACTGGAGCCAAACTTGAGCAGTTTTACTTCCCGTGAAATAGATCAATAATATTTGTGAGACCAGGTAATCTGAAAGTATGTTCCTTTCCTGGCCCACAATTCATTAATCTTATTTTGGACTGTAGATTTGCCATAATTTCCTGGTTCATGGCAAGTGAATGGATTTCAAGTTTTTGGAAGTTCACAGTCTTGTTTAGAATCATCAGTCAGTACTTCTGCTGAAGGGAAGAATTATCATGTTGCTTTTTAGCAATAAAAAGCCTTACACATCTTAATGTGGAATGATCTTACTACTACTTTTCATATTAATGTCTATTAACAACAGAATAAAACACTCCACTTTTTTTGTTGGATGTATGTTTCATTGAACCAAGGAAAATATTGTCAGTTCCATTTTTCTCAAGAGAAAACAGGTAAAGACAGATAATGAGCTGCGAGACAGAATGCACTGGGTAAAAAACAAGTCTAGGAGGCTTTCCAAAGAGTCTTTCTACATCTCCTGCTTAATTTATTAAAATGCATCTCTAGAACACCTTTTTTTTTTTTTTAACCTCTAGTGTAACATTTCTGGTAAATTCTAATTACAGAATAAGAGATTAATTTTAAACGTCATCTATATTAAAAAAAAAAGTCATTCTGTTGTTTCTTACAGTATCTATTTTAGCACTGCAAGTTTTACTTACTGGCAAAAAGAAAAGAACTTCAGTGAAGCATATCATTGTATTCGAACCACATTTGGGGAAAAATATAAATTACTTGAATATCACAAATCTAGTGCAAAAAGCTTTTGAAAACCAGATGTTATTGCACTAGCTATTTTTGATCTTGCCTGAGAACACAGCACATCTGTCAGTAGACAACAGGAAAATACTGTGCTGAGATACATTCCAATAAGTGAACACACCATTTTGTTACATTTTACTCTACTCTTACTACCCTCCAGATTTATGTCCCAATTATCAGATCTGCAAGTGAGAACACAGAAGATTTTTGTGAGGAATTGAAGGAGTGATTGACAAAAGCGTAGGAGTGGTACAGACATAGTTACAAGTGACCTCCGTATAAACTTTGGTTCTTTATATATTATTAAAAGCTGTTCCACCAATATATCTTGTTTTCATATGAGGTCAGGGACTTTTGGTACTTTCTAATTACAATGAATCCAGCTTGATGAGTAATCCATTTAACTTAAAGACATCTCATTCAAAACACAGTCTGAACATAATCTCCATTTAGTCCAGGAGTTCTGGCCTAACTTTCCTATCCTTAATGTTTTCAGCTGTTGATATTCACCTTGGAGTCATTTGTACTAAGGGATGTGTAATCAATTCATCGATCTAGCCTTCTGAATTTAGGACCTACATCACAGCTAATCTATTGTGATGCACAATATTCAGCACAACTATGAGCAAAGGATGAAATGAAATATGAGTAACTTGAACATGGAGAAATGTGCTCCTGCAGCAAATGTGACCCTTTAGATTAGGACATGTGACATGTAATAGCCTGTTCAACTGTCTCGAAATCTTCATATTCCTGTACTTTTCTATTTCATTTTACATTGGGTTAATGTAGTGACACTGCCCAGTAGCATATCTGCCTAAGGACTGAACAGAATTTATAGACATGCTTCTAGAATGAGATATCTGAGAGTGAAAGATCCAAAGCAAAAATGTTCATTGATGAGTAGAACAGCTAGACATGCGCTGACATGTCTTGCTGCTTTTTAAATCTTACCTGCTTCAAACCCTAATTGTAAGAACCATTATTAACTTCTCTTATTCTAAGATTATCCTTATCTGAATTTCAGTGTCTACATATATATATGTACACACAAGACCAAAGGAGGAACTAGTAATATTCATTATTAAGTGACCCTGCAAACAAGGTTTATTCATTTTTATTAAACATTTTCTACCAACTGGTATGTCTGAAGTCTTCTAATTATGATGTTGAATTAGCAGTCAAATGGCATGGTTTGTTCTTTAAATTTATGGAGTCCACTTTTGTTTAAATGATTAATGATGCATATTAATCAAGAACTGAGTTTCTGCAGAAAACTACCTGCTTGGGAGATAAAACTAGAACTTAAATTAGGTCTTTTGAGGTGTGATTGATTTTTTTTTTCCCCTGAAATCATGCCTTGTAGTGTTTCAGATAAATGAAAAAAAACTTAATGTCTTTGGGTTTAGTTTGCAATGTGAAAACCTTCAAAATAAATTCAGGCTAGAAGTCTTATGGTAACTTGTTCCACAGGTTATATATATGTTTTGTGTTAATACATGCTTGAATTAGATCAGAACATGACTAAATGCATAGTTCTCTATTTGCCTTTACAGGAAAGATTGGGGCAATGAACTTTTGCTATTTGCAAGAACAGCAGTGTTCCCCTCTGCTGGAATAAGACTCTCCCCATCCCTTTGGGCAAAAGATTCACTCTCTTGAAAGGCAATGTGAATCCCAAGTTTTTGCGTTCTCTCTTTTACACTCCTTTGCTCAGTGTGAGATTCCCCACTGCAGCAGAGTCCAGGAGTGTACTTAGATTGTTTGTAGGTATCAAAAGACTCTGATGATACCCAGATTTCTAGTTTCTGTGTTATAAGCATTTAAATCCTCATTGCACACACACTTATTTTGTCTCCATGGTTGATTGCTTGTCCCTGTTTTTAGCTGGTGTTGACTGCCTGTAAGTTAGAGTTACTCATAGCAGTAGACTCATAGAAACAGAAAAATGACTTTGTTTGACTGTGTCAAAAACTTCTGTAGTCTCACTGACTAGTGCTCCAATGCTAGCACTGATGGAGGAACTGAATTTACCATCATTACCATAGGGGGCCAGGGTTAGGGTTAGGGTAGCTGATGTGCAACCCTCCTGTTCCTCTGGTAGCAGCAGCCTGAGTGGTAAATTTGGGTTTCTGGTGTTTTACATGAGTTCTCTTTTCACTTTTTTTCCTTAACAACCTATGTGTTTGTGTAACAAAGTTCAATGTTGTCTGTGCCTAGCTGGATCTGAAACTCGTATGATACGATTTAGTTGATGGTACAAGGTCTCAGGTCTTGAAATCAGCTGAAAAGGAAAGTGACTTTCATGTTCTCAATGATGGGTTCAGCAGACCCAAAGTCCAGCTGGAGCTGAGTGTGACGAGGAACATGAAGAGCAACTAGAAGCACTTTTACATCAACAGCAGAAGACAAGGGGAAAAGTGTGCCTGCTACTGAATGGGTTTGGGACCCTGGTCATATATACAGGGGAAAGGCTGAGGTAATGTCCTGTTTACCTGAATCTTTGCCACTAAGACTGACCCTCGGGAATCCCTGCTAGGGGAAAGTTTGGAGCAAGGAAGACTTACTCTTCGTGGAAGAGGTCTTGGACTAGAAAAAATACAGTGGTCCCTGCAAACCTTTACTGTGTTGTGGTTCTGTGATTCTGTAAAAGGTGAGAAAATGTCAGTTTCCAGTGTTTGGAGAAGAGCTTAAAAACAAACAATACTGAAGCCACAAATGTCTCATGGATGAAAACATGTCAGTATTTTTTGATGTATTTTTACTAGATCTCATGCTCACCATGTCTCACACCATTCTAACCTAGTTCCTTCAATTTGCCTGACAGTTATCACAGGATGTGAAGACATTTGCCTTGCTTGATCTTGAAAAAATTTTAACGATAATTTGGTCACTCTTGACTTATATCAAGATTTTGTTGCTAATAATCTCTTCCTGTCTATGCAGGATAATAGCTTGTAAAACAGCACAACATAACCCTTTTATAAAAGGAGGTCTCACAACAGAGAGTGTTGTGGAATGCACTCAGTACTCAGTGTGTGGTTGCAGTGTGACCTGCAGGCTGAACTCTGCTGGGCAGGACCCCGAGCCCCAGGCAGAAGGTCACAAACTGCTGACCCTTTTGTATAACAAAGGGCAGGGGGCTGGGCACTCAGAGACACAGCGGGAGCCCACAACCTGTAAAGCGATAAAAGCCCAGGGTTTCCTTTGTCCTGGGTCCCAATTTCGAGGTACCCAGATGGAGCTGTTATTTTTTTATGTAGTTATTTCACCATGATTAAATTATTTTATGGATCTGGACATCTGAGGCAGGATGTTCTGACTATGGGAAACCTGGGGTCGAGACAGTAAGGAAACCTGGTCTGACTGTGTGAGCATGGTGAATGTAAATGCGAAAGGGCTTTGGTCGCAGTTCAGGTGGTCTGAGTGTGACTGTGAGTGTGGCTCCTGGATGGTCAGATAGGGAAGTTTCCTCGACAAGAGGATTAATTTTATATTCTCTGTACTGAAATTTTTTAAAAGTTGGAAAGGTACACTCTTAAAAAGGTGGAGCAATTTCCCTTCATGATTAAAGTTAAGAATGCAGTCTTCTGGCTCACAACTTCCTTGCTTACATGAAGTAACTGAATGACTCCATATGCAGAAACAAAATAAAGGATCCAAAAATAAAATAAGAGGGAGGAGTAAGTCCTGTTGTGAAATGAAACCTTTCCACTAGATTCAAAGGCAAACTGCCTTGAGGCAGATTCAGCCTGGTGACAGAGCTATCTTTCAGGATTTACTTTCAGGATTACTTAACTGATTCAGTATATGGTGCTTGTCTGTCTGGTAAAATAAGAAATAAATTTTCTATCAAGCTTTTGGGACCTTGGCTTTTCTAGAAATAGAAGCCCTTAAATGAGAAGTGCATTTTAACTATTTCACTGAAAACCTATGGGTTTGTTTCTTCTGCAAAACTTCACTTGTAAAATTGTCATTTGAAACTTCAGTTCTACGTAGAAGCAGATGTAAATGTTGCCCAAAGAATGCCCACTCAAAAGAGTGGCCTAGGTAACAGAGGTAATTGCTTTGCATATCACAGCACAAATCACTAAAACTGAAGAATGTCAGCACACCTCAGATAGTCTTTTTATTTGTAAAATTCCTGGGTCAGCTTTACTTCCTGTGCTGATCATCTATCTGTGCATGAAAACACTGATAATTGTAAAGTAGGTTATCAGCTATGGTGTAGCAGGCATAATAGGGTGTTTTGCAACTAAACCTGAGGAGTTCCATCAGCAGCGCACTTAGAAAAAATACAGGAGTCATCATCTTTTTTTTCCCTTCAAAATCACTGAACAATTGCTTGAAATAATTTTTTTCCAAAAATATAATTCAATTATTGTGAAATTAAAATTTCCCACCAAAATCTTGTTAATAAATTTATGAATGCAAATTTTCTAGAGAAATGTAGACTCCAACGACGTTTTAATACTTCAAAATTTTATTTGGCAAAATACATTTAATTTTGATTTAGTCCGAATTTAATGTTTATCTACATAAACTGCTGTGTTGCATCAAGCCCTCTTTCCTTGTACAACGAGGTTTTCCTGGACTACATCTTCCTTGCAACAATGTCGTTTTCCCTCTGGCTTAAGAGTTTGTTTATGGTGATTTGAGTGTATGGCTGAATTTATAGCACTGAATTACATTTCCTAGGAAACACAACAACATGAATGATCATTAGCAGTTTGAAATGAAACTTTCAAACATTTCTAAAGATTTCTTCTTCTGATCTTTGTGTTTGAGAAAACTTTCAGTAATGTGGAAAATAAATGTTGTAGAGTCATTCTTTCTTTTGGCAGAAACTGTGAATTGCAACTTTTGATTTGATTTTGGGTGTGTTTACACATAAACCACACAGGCACAATGGAGAATTCTCCTAAGCTACACAGAAGGAATGTACATTCCTTCTTGTTCCCCAGGCTAATCATTATTTCCTTGTTGCTTTAAAACACTTAATTAACATAACAGTGGCCTAGTCTAATACATTTGACTGCCAGAAATGATGATTTTTTTGGACAATGCAGTTGTATAACAAAATAGCGGAGTTAAATTGTCTTTGTACACGTTAAGTTTGAATTCCTCAATGACTTGTAGGTCAATGAGTCAACTATCATGAATGTATATGACCAGAAAATGAAGCTCATAAAATTTTAAGTCATTGGAAATTTGAGATGAAGTCATGTACGTACTGATTACAAAGAGAGATGCACTAGTCTCACTAAATATGATTGGTTCTGTGTATTGAACATGAAAAAAAGGCATTATACTTGCTATGACAGCAATTAATCTACTAAAGTGTGTGCTAAGTGATAAAAAATAATTTTAATGGAAAAATAGACTTCATCTGAAGAAGTAGAAGAACTATTGACATTAGCAATTGTGACAGATTTCAGAGCCAATTTATCTTTGAATTTTCCTGTGATTAATTCACTTGTGGTATAGGCACCTGTGATTTCCTGTTGAATTTGCTTACTACAGAGGAAAGACCTACCACATCTGTCTGAAAAACATTAATGAATGCTGAATAGCTTTATTCTACTATTAATAAAAAATATTCATATGATATTTTTTATTATAAACTGTTCATTTCCTAATGTATGTTCATGTTTTCTCTACTTGTAGATAATTTTACTGAAAAATTTGCAGTTGCCAAAGTTAAAAGTGATGTTCTTTATGTACCCTTTGTAATCACTGGAGATAATTTAGTTGCTTTGAATTTTGTTTTGGACAATGCTGACTGTACATATATGTATCTCTGCCTTGGTATATATACTATATATATATATGACATAACCATATACACAGAAGGTATTATTGTAGATATAGGCTGTGTATGCACATGCACATATGTGTATGTATGTGTGTATATGTATATAATATATGTATATACACACATATGGGCTTAGACAGTACCTACTGTAGGTAGAGTGGAAGGAAATTTAATGACTTGGTGACCTGATGTTAGAAGTCCTAGGTGATTTCATTGCTCTCACTGACACAAACTTTAATTAGGACGGACATTTTTAGGTGAACATCTAGGAACAAATCTTTGATTTACTTTTAGCACTGCTTTGAGTCCAGACAAAAAGCTTTGGAAGCTTCAGTTTTCCTCATACCTTGTACTAGCAGAGGTCAATATGAAATCATTTGACTATGGTGAAATCACAGAGAAATGCCAATCAAGCTCAAGGCAACAACCAGTCCATCTTCTGGCAGGATAGTGAGTATCTGGGTCATTCCTTACTGGTAGCTGTCTAACCAGTAAGGTTCAACAATGAAACTCCTCAAGACCTCCATCAACCCATTCCAGTTCCTCACTACTCTTATTGCAGCTACGTTTTCTGCTGTCTGGCTTTGTGTTTTATGTTACACTTTAAATCCATTATTTCTTCTTCTGTTCGTAAGAGATGTTGAAAACAGATGTTGCCTTCTTCTTTGTAGTAACCCTTTAAACACTTGAAAAACATAAAATTATTTTTCTATTCTTCATTCTTGGTGTACCAGAGTATTTTTTCTAGGGTTTTTTTGTTGGGTTTTTTTTTTTTTTTAATATCATAACATTCTTATTGGTCTCTTGAGGGCTTGTCCTAACAAGTGAACATCTTCTTTGGGAGTGAATTACACCAAATTGCATGACCCTCTAATAGACTTACAGTCCAGGTCTGATGTTGTTTTGAAATTTAAAAATTTAACAATACTATTTTCTGTTACAACATGCACTTCATTAGTCAAAGAATGGGGTAGGAGTGGATGCAGCTTGATTCTGCAGAGCCCCATATAATAACTTTCATTTATTTCCATAGAGAAATGGTAAATAACTACTTCTTGCATATGATTGTCTAACCTGCATTGCACAAATTTCACAGGCTTTTTTAAAGCTGTTTGCTTAGCTTGTCAAGGTGGTATCAAAGCCTTACTGATGGCAACAAACCCCAAGAACTTCTCTACTCTTTTCCCATCAGCAAGATCTCATAGAGAAGCAAATTATATTATTTGATATGATTACTCATGACAAATCCATCCTATATCTTATTTATCTATGTGTTATTTTTCAAGTTTACAGATAGTCATCTCTTTGCTTCATGTTTTTTCTGGGAAAAGAATTACAATGTGACTAATCTGTAATTCCCATGCTACTCTGCTTTCCAAGTTAAAGGAAAATATTTCCTTTTTTTTCTTGAAACTGGGTTGGGTTTTTTTTTTTGTTTGTTTGTTTGAAGTTCGTTCTTCCTCCAGCAATTCTCATATTCTAGTTGTTCCACAGTGGGGAGCAGGGCAGGCTGAGGGGCAGCCAGGAGCAGTCCCAAGTCCTTTTCCCTAGTGGGAAAGGGTTGCACTCAGCGATCTGGCAAATCTCTAACTATCCCAATAATCTCTAAATTTGTCTTCCCTGTTCTTATTGAAGATCTTGCTGATTTTCCTCTCTACGAACTGTACTTATCCTCTAAAAACTGACCTTTTTAGGGAAGATTGTCTCAAAAAAGACTGTGACATTTTATTATTTTAACTATCACCTGCAATTAGCTTCCTTATTTCATGGAAGGAGTAGGCCAGCACTTTCTTCAGACTTCTCACTTTACACTAATAATAAACTCTTAGAGCAGTCCTTGCTATTCCTGACATGGCTTGCTAAATGCCTCTGGTTTTGAATTTACCCTTTTGATTTTTTGTCTACCAGCTTGAAATGTTCCTTTACAGTCCTCGCAACGATGTGGCCTAATTTCTACTGTTTGCTCCCATCTTATGAGGAGGTCATTGAAGAATTTACAACTGAAACAAGATGAACATCTATTGTGTTTTTCAAGCTTTCCCTGTGCTGCGACATGTTGTGTTTATGCAATTAGCATGCCTTTTTAAGCACCAGCCTTCCTTAAAATTTTTTTTCTTTTAGAATTGAATTTCTTTTCAGACCAACAGCTCTGCACTGCAATTGCTTAATAAATAATTATAAAGATTATTGCTTACCCAAAAGGACCAATTCCTACACATAGCTTTCATGGTATTTTTTACTCATTAATTTTGACAGTTATAATTGCTAAGGGTAGATATTTTGAGAACGTGCAAAAATTAGGACTTGAAGACAAGTTCCAGAGAGATAGACAGGCTGTCTTATGAATCATTGTATACACCGTCATTTGCCTGTGACCACTTACTTTAAGCATCAGCCTTAATGAAATTAAATGAGCTTGTACAAATGTTACCCATCAGCACAAGAAGGATAGATTCTAGCTTACACTGAATATAAATATATATATATTAGCCCACAGTATCTCTAAAATAAGGATTTTACCCTTTCTCTCAAACCGAATAGGATGTGTACTTCTATCCTTTGGTATTGCCACTTGTAAAGAATAATTCTTGAACAAGTGGAGGACAACGTACTCAGTAATTAATAATTTGCTTATTTTCTTTTTAGAGCCAAGTAGACCAGAGAAAGTTTTTTTTAAAATTAATTTCATTTTAAGAGCATGTTCCAAAACCAGCACAGTTTGGATCAAAAGGGGAAGATCTGAAGACTGTTTACAAAGCAATTGCATTTTTCCTTCTTAAATCAGATGGGATTTTGATTGGTGAGGAGGCCATATTTTCTTATTATTATTTTCTTTCTTTCCTTTCTGAAAAAAAATGCTGAAAATCTGTTCAGCATAAATGTAAGTACTTGTTGCAGTTTGAAATCCTCTGACCACATGATAGTCTCCAGAAAAATAATTAAATAAAGATGTCTATTTTAATTTATGGACTTGAAAAAATAACAAGAAACAAAAGAATGAGAAACATGACATGTACCATGAGGCAAACATAAAAGGATGATTAAAGAGAGGTAGTAAAGTTAAATTTCATATCACTTACAAATGTTACCTCCTCTTAATTAAGGAAGAGACAATGAAATGTCCTTTATATCATCACTTTAAAAGTTATGCTCAAAGAGGGTATAGACACCTATTATTCTCTAGTATTCACATGTCCATTCTTTCCCTATAATTAGAACCAAATTTCTTAGACCTACCTAATGAAAACTAAATGCATATTTAAAATTCTTTTGTTGGAAGCATATTTAGTTCTAAATAGGAACAGCTATGAGCACATTTGAAAGATATGTTTACAGATTGTTTGTACTTTAACGGAATCATAGATAACTTTTGGACTTGGAACATACCTATGTGTCTATGGGATAAATTTATTTAATTGTTATATCTTACAGGAATTGCAACAAAACACACAAATCCTTCTCAGGGTACACATTAAGACTGCAATGTGTTAATTGTGCTCACCTATGGTAAAAAGTCAAAGATAACTGTCAACACATTGGTAAATGAAATGGAGCCAGAGGAAATTATATTTTGCTGATCTGAACAAATATCTAAGCCATCTTTTGGCTCATCAAGTACATAGGGTACATTCAATATCCTGACTTGATTCCCTATGCAGCCTTCATATGTTCTCCCATACTTTGTGCCCCTTCTACTCCAGGTCTTTCTCTGCTTGATATGTGTGACCTTCCTTTTCAGATGGAAAACATGTTGAAGCAGAGAATTCTTTGTAAATAAAGTTGATCATGTGAAGTAAACTGTGCTTTTGGGACCTAATTAAGATTGTCTTGGACTAAGATTTTCTATATTTTGGTATGCTTCTTTCTCCACTTTTCATTTACTGAATCATCTTCTTTATGCCTTTTATTTACCACTGTGGAAGGAAAATATGGACACTCATGCTAGTTTTGCATGACTCATGAGTGTGTTCTACATACTGAGGAATGCCTCTTTTCAGTTCCCTGATTCTGAAAAGCAGAATGAGAAATCCTTAGAGTTGACAGTCTTTGTGTAGGAGAAAAGCTCCATCTGTTTCTACCAAAATAATATCCCTAGAGTCATCAATATGATCAGCACGTCACCACTGTATTGAACTGACACACCATGGTGTTTGGAACATAGGGAGGATCCAGTCATCAGTTACGGCTGTCATACAGATTTTCCTCCATGGCTTATATTAAAATTTAGTTGGTTTAGGGCTAAACCTAGTTTTTAAAAGGTCAAGCCTTTCTCCTAGTGAAATTAGTACCTGCACTTGTATGTCATGCATGACTGCAAGCATGAATATTAACTGCAACATAGACTCATGTGACCTGTCTTCACAGAACTATGGCAATGACAGAGTCAATCAACACCCATTTATTTCTGTGTGGAAATCAGTTCTGCAGAGGAATTTAGGTCCTGTGTCTCCATATAATCCCATAAATTTTTAGAAATCAACCATTTCATTTTGCAGTATGTCTCAATCAGGTTTTCCAGATAAACTACAAGAATTATGTATAGCAGTATTACTATGCAGTAATACTGCAGATTTGTAGTTTATGAGCTTACTTTTATCTTGTTCCTCACAACTTATAGTTACTTATATAAATGCACACATAACTGCAATAATTTTCTGTGCACTTTAATTTTGCTGGCCCTTAAAAAAAATTTGAGATTAATGTTATTCTTTAGGTGTATATAAGTTTTTCCTGGGAGATACAGAAATACTTTGGATTTATATTGCAAACAGAAATAACCATCATGAGGAATTTCAGAAAACATATACTTTCTAATGAAAAATTCATTCAGCTTTAGATGATTATTTTTATTAAATACTTACTTTGGGACCACTCATAATAGCATCCTTCATTAAAATAGAAAAAGCTCAAGATGTTTATTTATTGAAAACCTAAAACTAAGTATGCAAAAGCAAAAGTATGGAAAAATTTTCCCACTCATTCATTGATTTTTTGTTCGTATACATAGTCATATATTAACACTTGCTGGGAATACATTTGTAAGTGTAAATTTTAGCGGTGTAATTGGGGGCAAAATCATCATAGGAAATAGAGATCCGAAAAATTAGGAGTGAACGATCCATGATATAAATTGGCATAGCTACACTGAAATCAAAGAACTTATGTATGCCAGAGGATGAGGTTCATTTATTAAAAAAATAATAAATTATCCCCTTATTCGGCTTCATTAACACATAAAGATAAGTTCTTCTAGGTTTATCTTCTCATTGATTGCATATAGTTAATGACCATAGAATATAAGTTCTAGGCCATACTTTTATTTGTAGTAATGTTCTGGATGTCCCTGAAATGGCTAATCACACAAATGTGAGAAATCCTGATACCTAAAAGAAAATTCAGAGAGAAAAAAAGCTCCGAGACAATTTAGTTTCAAAGGTGATATAAGGAAAGGGTTTTAATTTGTGCCTAGGCATAAGATTACAAGACGCACGCACCCCTGTGTCTCAGATGTTACAATTTATAATACTGCTTGTTCAATCTGAGATTTTTCCACCCTGTGGCTTTTACCCTGATCCACCCCCATCCCTCCTCCGGGGAATTGGGGCTGGGGGCTTTTCAAGACCCTTTTTTCAACAATCTTCATCTTCTTTAGAACACAAAGGGTGCTCGGTCACCTAGAGTTTGACTGCACTCTGTGGTTTAGGCCAAGATACAAGC
This sequence comes from Chiroxiphia lanceolata, assembly GCF_009829145.1. Taxonomy (NCBI): domain Eukaryota; kingdom Metazoa; phylum Chordata; class Aves; order Passeriformes; family Pipridae; genus Chiroxiphia; species Chiroxiphia lanceolata. Next base: position 117,965,288 of record NC_045637.1, on the reverse strand, counting down.
ATTCTCTAAGCAGAACAGGCCTATCTTAAAGAGAGACTAAACATTTCTGCTGGAATTCAGGAGCTAGAATGGATATGGGGAGCATGGAATGGGATAATAGGGTTGAAAATCTATGTTGCTTCTGTGCTAAGGGTAAGGAAATAAGGGCTACTGCTTCTAAATCTACTTCTGCTATATAGCTACTTATAAAACTTACAAAAATAAGAAAAAACAAAAAACTAGGTGGACCTTAAGGCATCAGGTCCCCCCTTTTTAAGGCATCAGTACCTATACTGTGAGGTACCTCTCTCTAATGTACGAACAATTCTACTGTTGGAATTCCAATGAAGGGTAAAATTTTGATTTATGAGGTCTACCATTTCTAATCTTGGAGCTACATAAACCCTGTCAAATTTTAGTGAGACAGCGGAACAACCAATGTAATCAGTCTCACAGTGGGAGAAGGAGGAAGTAACAATCTCCTTATTACACAACTCTTCACCTTATTACACAGCTCTTGCTCATTTAACTTAGCTCCTTAAGATGATTACTTTAGGAAGGTCACACATACGATACTTAACTATTTCAGAATCATATATCTCATATGAAGACCCCAGATATTCACATAAGAACATGTTTCATGTCTTAAAAAGCATTCCAGCTGTCTGACAAGTACAGTACAATTATGCGCGCTGGTTTGTACAAAGTCTATGGAAAAAGATTTCCAGGAACAAGACACATTATTACTGCTCATGCTTGGAGTACAAGCCTCTCCTTAATAATGAGAGATTCACTCCACCTGTATCTTCAGACCTGATTGTCACAAAATGTGGAGCTAGAAGAGAAAATTTCTTTGTTTTCCCTCCAAGATAAGAAAGCTAACCAAATGTCCTTTCTTCCTCAGCTATTTGCCTCCTTCTCTAAGAACATCTGAGAGGTATTTAAGTCTTTATGTGTCATGACAGTAAAATATGAAATTAACATTAAGTCTAAAAGTACTTAATAATGAATTTGTAATTAAATCAGATTTTGTATGTCAGCAATCAAATGATTTGCTAAAGGACAGCTCTTTGAATTATGTTTAATGCTCATTTAAGGACAAAATAAGTTTTGCAATATAATTAAATGAGCAGAAATGCATAATCACAGCCTTATTAATATGTTAACCTTGTAAAAATATTTTAGTATTACAGGCACTTAACAAGATAGCTAAGGCAAGTTAATTAGATTTCAAGTGATTTGTTAACCATGTTAATTCTTATTTTATAAGATTATTAATTAAAAACCAACATGCCATAGCTTCACTGCACTATCTTGCTATATTTTATACCAGCTCTGACTTACAAGTAAATTAAACAAAGCAGCTACTAAGGACTAGAAAAGTACAACTAACCATTTATTGCTAATATAGTAAAATTATTCTGCAAATGGTTTATTTTTTATATACTTATTACACCTCATGAAAAGCTCTCTTTAGGAGTCAGTGCAATGTATGAATTTTCTACACAAACTTAAACACAGGGTGGACAACAGCAATATGAATATTATGGCACTTTTTAGGTTCTCATTTCATTCATAGGAGAGAATTACATGATCAAAAGCCAGACCTATAGAAAATCAAGAAATAATGAACTGATGAATATTTTTCCATTAGGTCCATAACACAAGTCACCAAATAAAACATTAATTTTAATCTATTGATTAATCTATCCTTTTAATCAATCAATCAATCACTCCTGCTGCTGGGCTTAGCTCAAAAGCAGTAAATGTTGTGCAGGTATTTCCATTCACCACTGTAGCGTGGAAAAGCCCCATTTGTGGCTAGATACTATACTTACTATTATTTTATTACATTATTAGGTGGTAAAGATTTAAGAAAGCAAGGAAGTCATCACTGAAAGAAAGAACATTTTCTTTAGGAAAACTACAGTGCTTAGCTACATCCTTCAGGATGTCCATTTTGCTCCATGGAAATAAAAACCCTTTGATCTATGTCAAGTAGGATCCTCGTTTTGGAGAACAGCATGAACCTACAGAAAAGCATAGGGCTGAGTGTCTTTATAAAATTGACCAAAGACTCCAGGTCTTTGGGTAGAGCAACTGTTCTACCCAGTTGTTCATTTACTTTCCAGCTCAGCATTCAGGGTGTGTAAATCCAAGAGATAAGTGCTTCTCTGACTGTCCTAGATTCTGTCAGGACCATCTTGCTTCCTTAGAAGATGCCAAACCTTTTTACAATTGCTTTTACTTGGGACTTCCCTAACAGAGGTTCCTTCTTTACAAGACTTTCTGCGTGGTACTGAGAACTTCCAAGGTGAGGTAGCACAGCTTGTTTTTCAAATGTTGACATTGCTTTGACTTGTGTTGCAAACCACATCCCACACAGCTCATTGCTGGTTTGTGGACTCCAATTTAACATGCCTTGCTATAGGAACCTTGATTTCTTGTGGGATTTTTGTCCCCTGCTGTGACCTGGATGTCAGGATGCTGTTTACTGTCTATAAGCTTAAGACTGAAATAATAAGTTATCAAGCTGCTCCATTTTTCCGCTCAGGGTCTCGTTTTGCTCCTGTTCAGCAATCAGGATGATCCACAGAAACTGATTTGTTTCATTTCATGTTTGAGATCTGGCTCAGCTTTTGCTTAATTTAGCACTGTAAGTAGTTCCTATTATCTCATGCTTCTTCATGGTTTAGTTGCCACAAATAGATAGGACAGAAACAAAATACACCAACTTCACCATCCCAGCTCTCCCAAGGAGCTCAGAGCACTTTATGTACCATCAGGTCCTCTTCCTTTCTCTGTTTCAACTTTTTTTGTTATAGGGTTTTTGTACATGTTAGTGAATACAGGCAGCTATTGACTTCACCTCTTTCTTTGATAAATTTCTCATACATTTTGTTTTTTCATGGCTTCTGTGTTTGCTACCTGTAAGGCTTCACAATCCCTCCCTTTGTTCTCTTTGCTCCAGATGAAAAGCTGCCATTAAATGGAGCTCCTTCCTCAGCAATGCTGCCCTTCTCATTTGGTAAAGAGGTCAATATCAAGTTTCACCCATTCCTAAGGCTTGTGAAATATTCTAGATACCTGGCAGTGTTACAGGCTGTCACACAGACAGTAATGCGGGGAAGAGCTGGGGCACAAGAAAAGGCAGGGTTCTCCTTTGTTGATGCAGAAGAATTTCATTTCTGTTTACCCCACTGCTGCTGCAGTGTGTGTAGGGCTTTGATTCATTCAGTTAATTGTTTGTCTTGCTCTAAAAAAATATCTGTATTCAAAGCCTTAAATATTTATTTTTTCATTTGCTTATTAGAAAGTAATATACTTATAACATAGTCATGAAATGTGTGTCTGAGTGTCTTTGAGTCCCTTTATCCAAGCTATATAGTTTCATGCACACGACACGGAAACTGTGAGTATAACGTGGGCAATTAATGACTCAGTTTGAAATGTCCCAGCATTTATTCTGTTACCACTTTGCAAAATTATTCAGTGGTAAATCCAATATGGGTTGCAAGTAGCAGATGCAATTATTTTATTAGTTTTTGTTGCTCTTCTCAGAAAAGGTATCCCAAAAGTTTGTTCATGAAAATGATAGTGAATCATGCCATGGCCATTCATTTTATTTCTTGCAGACAAACCATCCACATACATTAAAAGCTCAGCAATTTGTTGCATGTAACAAAAAAATTTCAATGGAAGACATTTTACCAACAACTAGAAATATGTCTTCTGTTTTCCCCTTAAGGAGCCTCAGACCATTTGTGGCTCTTAAAAGGCTGTCATGTCTGTAGACAGAGCAAATTGAAGAGCCAGAAAACTTTTACTGAGAGTTACTTGCTCACAGAACTTTGGTTTTGTACATAGCAGCAGTCTCCTTCAAACACCTCTATCAAATGCTACCGTATTAGTAAGAAAATCCCCCTTTTATACAAGGAATTATTGCCTTTATTGACAGGCAAAACTGAGCTCTCCAGTACCATTCTACATCAATACCTTTTCTGTTTTCCCAGGTGCTCTGCTCGAGAAGCATAGGACAACAAACAGTGCCCTACTGAGCCCCATGTGGGTTTTGAAATCTGTTGATAGAGTGTATCACAGCGAGTACCAAAGTTCACAGCTGTAAGAAGCAAGTGGTACCTCTTGAAAATGCCTGGCTAGGAAAAAAAATTCTGCTTTTCTTCAATCGTCTAATAGCAAGTGATTGTTCATAGCAGAAGCTAGGATGTGAGCTTTTTGTTATTAATCATAGGGAATTTCTCAAATAAAAGGCCCTAGGAAATCCATCGTCTTCATCAGTCTTTATTTCCTCCACTTCACCATCATTCTACTGGGTTTATGTCCACTATAAGCTTCAGCCAAAACATAGCCACTAAGCTCCAACTATAAGTGGAACAACAGGATGAACTACCTATTCTCTTATTTTCTTACCTACAAAACCCTGAAAGCACAAATGGTATTTGACCTTGTATATTACTTCTCTTTAAAAAAATACATTTCTTCTTACAGTAACATATAGAAACACAGAGTACCAAATAGATGTCCAGCAAGAACTGTTGAAAAGACCAGTCAATATCACTCTCTTACCTCTAAATTTTTTTTGTCAATAGAAAATAACTGGCCTGAGGTCACAAAGTTCTACTCATGAAATCTGAAGTTTCTTCTAAAATTAGGTGGTTTTGGTTTTTTTCTTTAGAACTTGCTTTTAAATCATGAAGATTGTTGGTTACTGTGGTATAAATTCCTGAACAAAAATATTTTATGTTGTGCATTAGTGCAGGGACTTTCCTCCCAAGCCAGATAAGCAAGCACATGGAAGGATATTGGTAAAATATGCACTGAAATACAGTGTTCTGAAAACCAAAGGGTTTATAAGCCAAGAGGGTTTATAAATATTAAATACATTAAATTTTAAAGGTCTTACTGAACAGTATTCTTCTAATACTGTAGTGTTTTAAATTTTATTTGAACAGTTCCAAATGCTGATGTCCCAATGCTCATGTATTTTGAGAGCTACATTTGGGTTCGCTTAGCCTGGAACTTTTTATCAGATCATTATTTTGGGCTCAAAAATAGTATTGTGATAGCTTACAGACAGCATTTCTAGAGACGAAATTGAGGAGAAATAGGAATGAAAGGGAAACATTCGCATGGAGACCAGCATAACTCTGGCATCCCGAACCACCAAGAAAGTATTAAGTCTGGCTTTCAGCAGTTCTTTTTTTGGAGTCGGGGGGGGGGGGGGGGGTTTAGTACCAGTTTGGGGAAAAAATTACCTGAAATTTTATGTCTGAAACACTGAAAAAAATGAACATCAACAACAAAACTGAGAATTGTTTGACCTAATTTATAACTTCTAAGTATTGGTTTCACTGAAGTTTCTTTATTAGTATGCAAGTCATGTTCTTTTATCATTTTTAACCTGATGCTTTTGCTTTCATAAATCATATATCAAGTTGATAAAGAGAAAGTCAGCACTGCCCTAGGAAAATTCAACAGGTTGTCAGCTATTTCTTATTCAATAATTTATGAGAACAAGATGTCTCCATTACATAAATAATTCCTTTGCATTTCATTCAATTATGCTGTTATTTTGGATGTTTATTATTGAGAGAAAGTGTGGCTTTTGAAGGGCAAAGTGGATGTTCTCGGTTGAAGTAATTGTTGAGCTCCAGAGATTAGTGATTTGTTATTAATAATCATCCATAATATAGAATGTCAACATGTAGAAAAATATACTGCTTGAAGAACAAGAAATATATGATGTGAATCCAAAAGCATTGACTAAACTGAATAGGTCAGAAATTTTTCAAATACTTATCCTCCTCCCTAGAAAAGTAGGATTTACTGAAAACCAAACTTACCATTTACATTATTTGCTGCAATTAGTGGCAGCATGGCAACTGCGACTTTTAATATATGACTAAAAATAGCCAATTAATAAAAAAATGCCTTTTTCTCATCAGCCACATATGTAATCAGAGGACACTGGGACCTCTGAAGCTCATGAAACCTTTGCCCCTTTTTAAAGCTCTCTTTACTTCAGTTTCTCCTGAAAGGAACAGATCACACTTTGGCAATTGTGCATCCCACCAAAAATTCTGTAAACCTTACTAATTTTTTTTTTTGTGTGATTCTGTATTGATGACAACATGCAGGCACCAAAGATTGCATGATGTATGCAACAGCAGCTCTCATATAAACTTATTACAACATGCAAAAATTTGTTACAACAAGTAACACGCTTGGTAGATATTTTATTTGAACTAGCAACCTAAATACTGTTAAGGGTACATGTGGTTTTGTGCAGTCTGCGGTGGGAATTTCACTGGTGAGCCTGAAGCTTTCAGAGGTAGGCATACAGCGACATGCTCTACACAAAAAAAGGATGAATTGGGGAAAGTTGAAAAAACTTCACAAGATAATGGCCATTTTTTTCTGTAATCAGACATACAATCACAAAATTCCCTCACTTTGTATTGTCTTAATAGTGACTAATCTATAATGTTGTTGTTCATATTATACCAGTCCTTTAACCTTCTGTTGAGTTAGCATGCAAACACAGGAAAACACCCACAAAAGCTGCTGGGATTGTTTTCCTTTGAGATCCTTACCAGATGAAAAACAAGTTTCACCACTCTTCCTTGATTTTAATTTTCAATATGAGCTCCTTCAAATTTGTCTTATCTGTGTTGGTGGGGTCTACATGCTGCCATTTCCCAGGTTCTGATTCCCATTTTATATTACTTTTGTTAAGGTTTGTGTTTTAAAGCAGAAGTCTTGATACGTTCCCTTTAATTCTGTGTTCTATTTCTCAGTGGGTCATGCAGCAATAGTGCATTTTGGTACTCTGTGTATATGACTGTCCCACCACGGCTGTTCTACTGTAAGCGTGAATTCAGTTTTCCTGTATAACTGTTATCTCTAAGTTATGCTACCATCTAATATGTAATAGGGAATACAAAAAAACTACAGGTCAAATTTGTCTGGTATACATATATATTATTAATATCAAACCTATTGTATGCACCCCAACAACAAGAGTTTTTAAAGTGTTTAATCTGGTCTGAAGCTTGATTCTGATTTGCTTCTAAATCCGAAAGATAAGCAAGCTCTGCTAAAGCCATCTGCCAGCTACTGGATGAATAAGCATCTTTCAAAAGTTTGCTGTCAATACACAAAATGAGTTGATAGCTTGAAATAGTATGTTGCCACATTTACTTCTTGATTCGTCTTGCAGTTTAGAATATGCAGCCTCGGTTTGCTCTTCTGTCATCATGGTTTTGTGAATATCTGTTCCCCAGCTTAACTACTTTAATCAATGGCATGTTTCCCCTTGCATGATCTTTTAAAAGTACTGCTCTGTACATTGCAGATTCATACCTAATGGTTTTCTGATGCAACTGCTAAGTCCATCAGGTTTCCAGATAACTACAAGTGTATCTGCATTCCAGGACTGACATCTCATGTTGGGATCCCATTAACAGGGCATAGCTGTTGAACTGTCTCACAATTCTGTTTCTTATCACAGATAAAAGGAGAAGCATGCAAAAATATGTGTATGATGACCAAAGATACACATCATGAAAGCACATTATGTTCCTTTCATAGTAAAATTTTATCTAATAAAGGTAGTCAGGAAAGCTGAAATATTCAACATATCTTTAAGCAGGTTAGGTAGACATCACTCTACCCTGCAATGACTATATTCATAGAATCATAGAATGTTAAGGGTTGAAAGGGACGTTAAAGGTCATCTAGTCCCAACCCCCCTTGCCATGGGCAAGGACACCTCCCGCTAGGCCAGTTTGCTTGAAGCCCCATCCAACAGTGCCAGGGTTGCAGCACCCACAACCTCCCTGGGCAACCTGTTCCAGTATCTCACAACACTTAAAGAATTTCACCCTAATTTTTCTAAATTTCCCCTCTTTCAATTTTTATCCATTACTCCTTGTCCTATCACTACAGTTCCTGATGAAGAGTCCCTCCCTGGCTTCTCTGTAGGTCCCGTTAAGATACTGGAAGGTTGCTATGAGGTCTCCAGGCAGACTTCTCTACTCCAGCCTGAACAGCCACAACTTTCACAGCCTATCTTCATAAGGGAGGTGGTCTAGACCTCTTATCAAACTCATGGATGTCCAACTCTTGCTCCAACAGTTCCATGTTGATTCTACACCATAGAGTTTTGCATTTGGTCAAGTGAATGTCATTTATGATTGTATTAAATTAGGGATTGATTTAGAATTATAGATTCAATGACAATATCCAGATTCCAATTCTCCTGACAACGTCTAATGTTTTCACCCATGTATTGAGGACAGTATTAGGAATCCAGTGTTGTTTGCCCTGCAACTGCTAACTACAGATATGCCATGCACTGTACTTTATTTGTGCCTCACATCACACAGTCACTTAGATAGTTTACAGCTGATAAAGTTGTGCAGCCAGTGATGAAATCTTATGTTTGCTTAGGCTGCCAGACACCATGCACGCTGATGTGAGAGGTAGCTGCCAAATCTGAATTGTTGCCTTTACTGATGTAGATAGTAATGAACTATAATTACCATTCAGCTTTCCATATGTTGCTAAAGAATTTGTATAATTAACTCCATATTTAAATATGATTCATGTATCCAAAATTAAATGTGTCTACTGGATCCAGAAGCCTTAGGATTCTTCAGGACTTCAATTGCTTTGCTAATTTCTTCAAGGTAGGGGGCTATGTTAATTTTGCAATGCTTTGGACGACTTATTTCTTTGTAATATATTTATCCATAGTTTTTCTGTTTATCATCTGCGATTGTACTCACAGGATATCTAAAATCAAACACACTAAAAAAAATAAAATTGAAGTTAAAAAAATGTTAATTTTTTTGTCCAGTTTTGATATTTATAGTTTTAAAAAGCCTTATAGTTTCATATCAATGAATTTGGGTAGCTGTTCCAAAATGTATATATATTCTTCTAAAATACAAAAAAAAATTAAAAAATTTAAAAAATTATGACAAAATAAAAAAATTGTATTGTTTATTTGTCCCAGCTTGAAATTTCAGGTCTTGACTTTTTGAAAGATGTTTAGATCTCAGAAATTCTCACCAGACAGACAACCACTAATTTGACTACCAATGTCATTCAGTCCCTAAAGTCTTTCCCAATCCAAAAGGGGGTGAAAGAACCATGAGGTGTTCAAAAAGAGAACAAACTCTCCCAAAAAAATGCTTAGGAACTTTTAGCTCGTGTTCTTTAACCATACAGTTACGGTATGTGCCATCTTCCTAGATCATAGTATTTCCACTTTTCCTGATTCTGTGGTTCAGAGCTGACAAAGCACAGCTGTTGAATTTTACCTTGATTTAGTTCCCCTTCCACTCACACCCATACATCATATCCATGATTCAATCATAAGATTAATGCAGCTTCTCCAAAAGCATACATACACCACATTTTGCTTGACAGTGGCGGGTTTTTTTATCTCTGTGATCATGCACCCCGGGAGGTTGCAGAGCTTAGCCATATACTTCCTCTGTTACATGTAATCTATTGACTTAACAAAAAATTAGCAAAAGGTCATCATTGTCACAGCTTAAAAGAATTTTGTTAGTAAGACTAGTGCACTCTTCGAACTTCATAATTACATGCACAGTTGCAGAAAATAGATTTCATGGATGTGGAGGGCTTTATAAATATTGCAGCAGTGTTTTGTGGACTGGATGTACTTAGAGGACTGATGAAGATGACAGGACAGTTGAAGCAAATCCACTTCCAAGATCCACACATGCTGCTTTAGTGACAGGCTGAGATATATCAAATCCTTGAAAAACTAAGCATAAAGATTAGATCAATGGTTACACTGGGTCTTATTCTATCTATTTTTTTATCCAAAATTATGGGTATTCCTATGATTTATGAGTACTAATTAACAACTCAATTTTTACAAATAAGGTAACAGATCAAAGATAAACACATAAACAATTCTAGTGGCTGCCCAAATGATTCTTCACAGCTTTTGTAAAAAAAGAATAACAGCTTCACCATAACAAAGATGTGATCCTAAAATAAATCTTAAACTTCCAAATACCTTAGGAATTGAGAATTATAGGCAAAGAACACTATGCACAAATCCAGTTTGAATTACAGAAAAAAAGTGCATTTTATAATTTTTTTAAGCATTCCTAAAGGTGCAATCACTCAAGTCTTATTGAAAAGGCAACCTCAGTAAATCGTGACACATTATGTGAATAGATTAGCAGGGATTCTGACAAACATGGAAATACTGTCAGTGTTACACTGACAAGCACTGTAACTGAATAAGGGTCAGATTGCATTACTGTAGTGTGGAGTAAATTAAAATGTGGAACTCAAAGGAGACCTACCCATGTGTATATAAAGTACATTTAACAGAAGGATCTATTACTGTGGTGTTATATAGAAACTTAGCAAGGTCTTACTGTAAACAAGATGACAGCAGATGACTTGGTTTTATTTAAATTAAAAATCATAAGGAGTGAAGTTCATATGGCTGAAGTTAGGGCCAACAATGTTCCTCTACTAGCAGAAGCTGCTAGTAGTAATTTTTTTGATGGAGAATCTTTTTCCTTATTGCATCTCATTCTGTGGGATGGGCTACTTATAAGGATTAACACTGTTAGTCTCACACAGTATTGCAAATATTTGTGATTAATGTGTTAACTCTGCCTAAAGGTGTTCAGTTAGACTCTGAGGAAAGTGTTGTTATCAGATATACCTTATATATCCTGAAATACAGGCACCTTTGTCATCATAAAACAGTCAATGTGTTATCCCACTTGGGAAGAGTGACCATCCCACTCTGCCTGTTGAAGCTCTTGTCATCTCAGCCATTCCTGGGCAAATGACACACATAGTGATATTTTATATTTATATTCCTGCTGTCTAAGGTTTGCAAATGAATCCATAACTTGTTTCTGCTAGGAGAGTCAACCTAAAAAAAGCATGAGTAACATCTTGCCACATATTTGCTGTCCTATATAGGCTTTGCATCATTTTCTGGAGGCGATGGTAGACACCCTGAGATGAGACATCAAATCACATTGACTTTCTTCTTATTTTGTTACTTTGTCTGTCAGAAAGACATGATGATTCTGACATCAGTGTCCAGCAGTGCAGTAGCTCTTTTAACTGAAACTAAGTGTCAAGGGTGTGTGCCATCTGGGCAGCAGTAGAGTAATTTTATATTTTAACTGAATGGCGTATTAGAATCCGATTCAAAAAATTTTATCAGTTGTCATTTTATGAAGTTGCAACATTTTACATGTGTACTTCCTTGCAAACTGCTTAAAACCACTGAAAAATTTTTATTCTTATGTAAAGTCTGTCACTTTTGGAAAAGTTAATGTGTTATACACAAGCTTGCATTAAGATGTTAATTTTTAGTAACATCACAGAAAAAAATTAATATCATTGTCCAGGACAATTTTTCACAGGCAAAATAAATTAATCTTTTCCAAATTCACTACCAAAATGTGCTTTTTCTGTTGACATGTAGTTTTGTATATGAATTAAAATTTTTCCTCATGTTCTTCTGAGGACACTCTAAAATATCTCTGAATCTTCTCTTACATTTCCTTTACTTAAAGTTATGGACATGTGACTTGCTTTAGGTTGAGACATCAGTCATCACTCACTGCAACACTGCTTGCTTTCACTATTGGTAAATTCTCTGAGGTAGTAATGCCAGTGCCAATGTCTTTGTCTTGACTCAACTGCTCACTTGTTTCAGCACAGTGATGTAATTTTGCATTGTTTCCTAAATATTTGGTTTGTTCATGGAACTCTTTGGATAGATGTTCTGGATGCCATCTCTGACCTTCTCAGATCTTTCTGCCTCTGTCCTGTTGTGGTGTTTTGAATTTGCCGTTGTGTGCAGTATATCAGAGCACTATCAACCTACTTTAAAGAGAGTCTGTGCTGACACACATATTAGCAAATGTTAATTGTTTTATCAAGGTCTAGCTTTTACTCTCCAAAGAGTCTTTACCCAAGTTTTGGTTTCAGATTCTGCTTAGGGCTCTTATCAGAGTCTCAGTTTCTCAAACTGTAAGATGGTTTTTCCTTTTACCAGTAACTCTTCTATAGATTTATATCTTCTTGAAGTCTGTTTTTAAAACATGCTACTTATTTTTCATTTTTGTGTGGTCTTTGGTACTTTTCTGGGGACTGCAATAGCTGCATTGTGTCTTTTACCTAAACTTCACTGAAAAAAATGAAAAACTTCTATTACTTAAAAAACTGCTATTATGAGAAATAAAGTTCTGATTGGTTTTGTTTTTGATGGAAAACTTTCTTCATCATTATAACTAGTACTGTTTTTACTTCTGTTTGTGTTTCTGGAGAGTTTAATTCACAGTGGATCTCTTAACTGTTACACGTGAACTAAAAATATGATTGACTTGATCTTCATTTAGTACAGCTATCACTCAGAGCCAAGCCATCTATTGCAATTCTACTTCACTGCAGCTTTGCACGGTGTGAGCTCTGTGCAAGGTGAGCAATCTGGCTCAGACTAAGGCCTGATGCTGGCTAGGAACTTTGGCTGCATTGCTTGAGATGAAGAAGGCAGGGAAAGTATCACCACATTACTTATTACTCAAGAATTTTTCATCCATATGTACCTCTCTTCTCAGCTCTTAATGCTTAAACTTCAAGTCTGGTATCATCTCATTACCATCAAAGACTGTTTTGTCACTCGTACCAGCAGATGCTGGGTAGATCCAAGAGTACAAACCTTGGAAGGCAATTCCCTGTGAGGATTATACACACACTTGATCTGCACTGAGGGCATATTATATTAACAGGCATGAGGGGAAGAGCACAGTCAAGGGACAGCATGCTTGGAAAAAGCACGGTTTAGTCATAATTACTACTCCATAATTTCTATTCAGACTCTGATAATCTGAAAGAAAGAACTGGATAATTTCTCAGATGCTGTATGTGGCAGCTTTTGGCAAATGCCAGCTTTGCAGAGGGCAATACTGTGTATATACTCTGAAGAAGAGTGGGATGGAAGTGGCTAGTAAGTCATTATTTACTGCTAAATAAGTCTCACTTCTGTAGGGTTAATGAATAGTGATGAAGTTCTGGAAATTAATAGATCCAGTTTAGTGGTGGGGATGCAGGAACAACACATGTCTAGATAAAATTCTCAATCTTCCTCCTTCATACTTTCAGGTGACTTGTAATTTTTCCATTGGTCTCATTTTTAGAAACATGTAACCTGATATAAGCTTCAGAGCACCAAAGCGACAAATAACTGGTCTGATTTTGATGACCACTGAGTACATCAGGTCTTATTTTTGAAAATTATCTCGCTTAGTAATAAAATAAAGATATAAAGAGCATCTATCTTTAGGAACACAACAGTTCATGTGCAGGCTCCAGCTTGTTACCTGTATGTTACCTTATTAGTCATAGGTTTTTTATGGCATCAATGTCACTTCTTTAAAAGACAATAGCTGTGAATTTCAATACTTTAAAATCACCTAATCAGAGCAACCAAGTAATATGTTTCTCCCTTCTTCTGAAATGAAAACAGAAAATACAGAATGCCTCCTTAAAAAATCATTTAAATTCCTGTGTTCATTGCTTGACATTAAACCTAACGCCATATATATTTGACAAGGGGTTGCAGGCAAGGCATTTCCTAGAAAAGTCATTATGTTTGCAAATTCTTAGCTACAACAACATATGTGAGGGCTCATTTGTTTTTATATCTATGAGATAGCAGTTAAATATTTTATGTACATTTTTTTCTACAAGGTTTCTCCACCTTGTAGCATATTTGCTAATTAGTAACAAGTGGAAGAGGCAACTTAAAAGCATGATATGTTTCATGAGACTGTGTCATCAAGAAACACTGAGAAAGAGAGGAAGGAACTCCAATACAACAGATAAATCTGAATGTATTTATTCCATGGCTTCCCACCTCTTTTGTCACTAAGTAAGACTCAAAATCTGTTTCTGCATATGTTTCCCATCAAATTCAGGACCTGGTAATGCATAAACCATGCAGTAATTTTTTTAAGTCACTACTGCTACCACAAATTAATGAGAACAACTGTGTGTACTCTCCACATTTTAGCTGATGTATAAACAGAGCAGAGGGGTTAATTGTGAAAATTGTTTACTTTTGAGGAGGGGAATAAAATCCACTCATATGCTTACTCTTTTCGAGCTGTGAATTTTTTTCCTCCATAGCACATATGCCTTGCTGCAATTTGGCAAACATACCCACCAGAAAAAGAAAAAATCGAATACAACCCAAAATATTTTTTTTAACACCTTAAAGTAGAAACCATGAACTCATGCAAATTACATTTAGTTTCCTCTCTCAATGAAAGTATCAAAATGACACATTAAATACTGGTCCCCATGACTATACTGGTATATGTACCTAAAGGTAGTCAGTCACAAGTAAGGAAAGGAAGCATGCTCAGTCTGAATGAAATTTACAGTCCAATATAGCAAAGTGTGATTTAATAATATATCACTTACGTTAGCTGTAGTGTGCAGGGCCAAAAGGCTAAAACTTACATTTCTCTACTGAAAGCATTGTTATTAAATATAATACCTGCCTAGAACTGTCCCAGTTAGATGCACAGTGTTTCTCACCACTGCTTTCTCTGCACTAATGGCCTCTCACATTGATTTATGTACATTTACCTAGCTCCCTCCATACTTTTGGACATGAAATAGTCTGATATTTTGGCAAGCTACAAATGTTTAAATGAGTCAGGATTTTTTGGTATGTTTCTTGGCCTGAGTGGTAAATAGCCTAAATATTAAAATACATATTTTATAATACATTACTTACATAAATTTTGAGCAAATCCTGGAAGTATTTCTCCAGCACAGTTTAATTTCTGCCTATTTGGGACCTAAATGACACTGCAGAGCATAAAGAAGAGTTAGGTCACACTTCTAAGAATGATATGGTTTTCTAGGACCTTTCTAGGTTACACTACCGAGCAGGAGGAGAGGACAAAGCTCTTCTCAGAAGACAACTGTGCAAAATGTAATGACAAAGAAGAATTAGACCTAGACAAAGCTTCATCCTGACCCAGTGAAGTATTTTTCCAGTGTGACTGAGAGGCAACCCAGGAACAATCTGAACAATCGGTCTACCTCCAGCCTCCCAACACTCATTATAAATGAATTGATCATTCTCCTGGAATAGCAGAGGTACAGGATACCCCATGCACCCATAAGTCCGTGTAGTCATGGTAAGTACATTTATAAATCATTTTCTAAAACAAAGTTATAGAATTCAGTGGAAATCATAAAATCATAGAGTCATAGATTGGTTGGTGTCAGCAGGCATCTTAAAGATCATCTAGTCCCAACCTCCCTCCACAGGCAGGGATATTTTTCACTAAATTGTGTTACTCAAAGTCCCACCTAACGTGGCCTTGAACACTTCCAGGGACAGGGCATCCAAAAACTTCTGGCCAAGATGTCCCAATGCCTCACCACCCACACAGTAAAGAATTTCTTCCTAATGTCTAATCTAAACCTACCCTCTTCCAGTTTAATGCCATTATCCCCTGTTTTTTCACTACGTGCCCTTGTAAAAAGACCCTCTCCGATGGTTACATAAAGGTTTTTCTTTATCAAGTGTTTCCCAATATACAGTCATAAATGAGCAAACACTATTAAGACTAATGGAACAATGTTAAGGACAGAAAAGGACAAATGCAGAAGTATTTGAACAAAATACTCTATACAAACCTGAGAGGTGTTCAATTCTTTATGTGACTGCAAAATATTTCTTCTCCTGCTACTTCTCTTCTGTACCTAGGGGTTCCCTACACAGAAGAAGGTCAATGACATTACTTGTTATGTGAGTGATATTTCAACGCTTCTTACTTTGCAGTGTAAGTTTGGGTTCCCAGGTCACTAGCTACATCAGTATATAAAGAACAGTCTGTTTTTCATGTCTTCCAAATCCTGAGTTGCTCTGAGTTTGCCATTCCTAACAAAACCCTTCATCACACACAGAGCTCAGTATCTTAGCCCCTCAAGCAGCTCTAGAATTTTCTGAGGACTTATGCCTTCTTTTTGCAGTGGCCTCAAAATGTTTATGACCCAAGGGCTGTTTTTTCTTCTTGTCAGCCACATTTCTCAGTCAGTGGCTACCTATATTCAGATTTAGACTCACCAAGTTACCCAGCAGGGAGAAGGCACATGCCTGACTTCTTCAGCAATATTTAATGAAAGTGAAACTGAAGCTTCTTCAGTTGTTGTTGCTTTTACAGCAATAGTGCCATTTTCTGACTTAGTAGTGCAGTGGATAAGGTAATGAATTGGAAGTCACAGTGAAAACCTACATGTCTGAATCCTATTATTTCAAATTACCTTATATTTTTTCTGGAGCAATAGACACATGGTATGGAATTCATTAGCTGTAATTAAGTCATCTAGAATTATGTATCTAACTCTGGATAAGAATCCATAGGTTTCTTTAGCAACCAACAGAGGCACATAAGCACCTGGAGGACAATTCATTTCCTAGTAAAATATGTCCACAATGGATCCAATAAACTGTTCTGTTCATCAGCAAAGGGAACTCACTGTGGTCAGCCCAGACTTAGACATAGGATTTCTAGAAATCTAAATTTCCTCATGATGACTCTGATACATGGTAATTCAGGAAAAGTTTGGAATTTGTGAAAATGTCAGACTTTCTGTTTCTAGTTCTTCACTGCCTGCTTTCGAAAAAAAAATTAATTGAAAATGTTAAGATTCCACATTAATTCTATTACCATATTCCCTGGTTAAATAAAAAAAAAATCACACGGTGTTGGTTGATATGAAATATTTTATATTTGCAAAACCCACCATTTTTAATATTCAAATTACTCACATAGAGAAGTCAAAATCTGGTGGCAAAATAAAACTGATCCATGAAAACTCAGGAGGAGGTGTTACATTAGAAGGGCTCTGAAAATATGGAATAAATAATCAAAAAGAAGACTGAGGCTGAGAAGTGCAAATGAGTTCAAAAGAGCCTCATATTTCCTTCTTCAGCACAAAAGCAGTCAAATCATAGAGCGAAAAGACAGGAAAGTGGGATTAAGGAAAACCAAAAAAAGCAGACATGGTGGGCCAGATAACTTTTTTCCTGTTTGTAAATTCCATGTTTTCAACAGAAAAAGGAGTGACTACACAGATGGTCTGTGTTATTCCCACATCCTTTAAGGCTCAGTTTCCAAAAATGTGACCTTGTTCTGTATCCTCTCATGTAGCATAAAAAGCATACGCTGTTTTCCAGCATGTTCACATGCATTCTTGCTGTCAGGAATGGTCTATTTCATTAGCCATGACCACGGAAAAATTTGTGTAAGAAGGGCAATATAAACATTAATAGCATCAAATTCTTCTGCTAAGATCTGCATGTGAGAAGACTGCTGCTGTATTTTTGGTCAGCATAGTTCTGGAAAACTGCACTGTCTAGAAAAAAGATCCCTCTACCTGCATCATCAAAGCTGTCAGAATGCCCTTTAGCTTGGATACTAAGTAAACTAAGTCACCTGTTATGAGTTGGAAAGCATTTTGTACAGAGTGGAATGTCCAGTTTGGATTGATTTAGAAGAAATCTACCTATTACACACCAAAATAGGTTTGCAAAGGAATTTGACATGGAGTATCTCTATCCTGCTGCTCCAGATCAAAACGTGCCTGGAGATGTAGTCTTCATTTCCAAGTTCATACCTGACTACCTTTCTTGTGTTTTCTGTTTTGCTCCATCTTACCAGACACAGCTTCACTATGGAAAGTACTTTTTGGATACTGTCTGATTTTCATAAAACCATTAAATGAAAGGAAGAGAAAGCTTTTAGAAAGTCCAACTTATCCTACAAAACAGTCCCACATTTGGATTGGGCTGTGCTTCTCTATGCTGGACTTCCAGAGGGCAGATTTTGGCCTATTCAGAAGACTAGTTCTGAGTGTACCCTGAGAAACAATCCTCGAAAACAAAGGAATCCAGGAGGGATGGACATGCTTCAAGAAGGAAGTCTGGAAAGCACAGGAGCAGGCTGTTCCAGTCTACCAAAAGGCAAGCCGATGGGGAAGTCGACCGGTCTGGTTGAACAGGGAGATTTTGAAGGAAATTAGGGTAAAAGAGAGAGCCTACCAATTATGGAAAAAAGGACTGGCTGCTCAGGAAGAGTTTGGGAATATAGTTAGGTCATGTAGAAAGAAAATTAGAGAGACGAAGGCACAACTTGAACTTAATCTTGCCACTTCCGTGAAGGATAACAAAAAGTCCTTCTACAGATACATCAGTAGCAAAAGGAGGGACAAGGAAAACCTCCATTCTTTGTTGGACATGGGCAGGAATATAGTTATCAAAGATGAGAAAAAGGCTGAGGTATTTAATACTTTCTTTACCTCAGTTTTCAACAGTTAGACAGGTTGTCCTGAGGACAGCTGGCTTCTGCATTTGGGCCCACTGTCTCGCAGTAACAGAGTGGGACATACCTCTTTCACCCTACAGTACTCCCTTTTCCAGTGGCACCCTCATTCCTTCAGAGGGGAAGGCTTGGGAATAGGAACAAGATTTCCTGCTGTGTTTGCAGCAGCAAAGAGTTGTAGTGAGATGTGGTCCCCAGTTCCAGACAGTCATGGGCAAAGGATCAAAGCTTGCCCATACCTGGAGTTAGCAATGCCCAGTGGAGAAAGAGGACATTGCTCTACTTTTGTTGCTCTCACACCTAATGTGGGTGGCTCATGTTCAGAGAGAAAAGAACCTGAAGAAGTCCATTGTCTGATTTCCTCCACAACCCTCTTTCTCTGTCTTTTTGTAAAGAAGGGACACCAAAACATATGTTTTTTGTGTTGAAACATGTTCACATTCAAAGGTGGCGAATGAACTGAATGCCAGGGAAACTCTGAGTCTTTTGAAGAATCTCATTTCCTTAACAGAGTGACTTTGAATTCTGGGAGATTGTTCCTTAACAAATGTTTGTATAACATGAAAGAAGAGTCAGAATCTGATTATACACCCTTTTCCCACAAAAAGTCCTAACAGTAATAAAGTAATTGAGAGTAAAGACAGTTCTACCACTCTGTAAACCCTAACCTAGTAAAGTTTATAAAAGAGGACAAAAAATGCTTTAAAAAATAATAGAAAACTTACACACACCCCAACCACTGAATTCCATAAAATAGGATTTCACCTCTATTGTAATTCAGCCTTACTTTATACAATCTCCAGAAATTTAAGGACACAATTTGTGGTTTTAACAGTCCTGAGATGTACATCAGAACTCAGCTCTATGAATAAGTATGGACACACTTTTCTGATCACAATTCTTGAAGATTTCTAGGTGAATGTTTTAAAGTTCAAAGCAACGCATACATCTTATGTTGCTACTATATACACACTATGTTTTTACATTTTTTTGGAAAGGAAAATTCCTAACAAAACCTCTCTACAATAAAGAAAATCAAATACCCTGCATGCTGTCCTGCTCCCTCACAAAATACAAAATACATTTTAGTCTGAGAGGAACATTTGGCTATGTTAGCTTGCTCTAAGTTGACTAAAAAAACAAAGTTGTTCTTTCTTTTACATTATCGTTTTCTTTTCTTAATGCATTGTCTCTGCCAGGATGACTGCTCAGTGTTTGCTGGTGCACCACATGGTGCTCTGCAGGATGCTGGTCTGTCAGAAAGTGAGGCACACTGTGGCATCATGAATAATTGTACATAAAGCTAGAGTTTTCTTGCATGCAGACATCAGTACTTCCAAGAAGCTGTTTCCACTGTTCCTGTGGCTTTCTGTTGCCTACGTTTCAGTGCAGCTGGGAACACAAGGGGTTAAAGTGACACTACTCATACCAAGTCTGTCTCGGTGGTAGGGTAGGAGGTTATGCAGCAGGGATTTCATAGGAAGGTGAATGCTTCTCCTAATGAGGTGAAGCTGATGGCTCTAATGCAGTGGAACAGCTGCAGCAGGCTCTTTCCCAGCTCAGAGGCACACTGAGATCAGATTCAGCATATAGCAGCTCCATTTTCTTCACACATAGTAATTATGATTGATTTGCAAAAGTTGTAAAAAGCTTTACCTTTTTATAACAAGAACTTTAAGTTTGTGAGGCACTGGGAAAAGGGGTTTTGGTGCTGTTCCAGCGAGGTCCAGCTCCCTTCCATCTCCTCAATCTTCTTCTTGACTGACAAGGTTAGTTTCTCCTTTTGTTGCAGTGTTTTAAAAGTGATGGGAGATCTGGGGACCAGGAATCCTACTTTCAAGTTTTACGACAATGCACACATAGTCTGCCTGTTCAAAATGCAGATGATATATAAAACACTTGTGACTTCTGCTTCATTATTAACAATTCTACCATTTTAATTAATGGCCCTATATCATAGTTAGACATTATGGAAGATATACACACATGATTTGCTGGCTGTAAAATTCTCAAACTGCTTCCCTCAAAGCCTAAAATTCAACACGAATTTCCTGATTCCCCAAATTTACCATCTGGCTCTGTCACAGCTGTGTTTCCCATTGCCTGGACATTTAGACCATCTCTCTCTCCCAGGTTCCCAGGGGTCAGGAGGTGTCCTCGAGGCACATATTGCACCCTTGTGTCATGGGAGCTTCTGGACTGGTCTGAACAGCTGAAGAAATGAGTTTAGCAGTATTCCCGCACAGGTGTTGAGTTTCTGGAGGGAAAGTGAGGTGGCTTTCAGTCAGCCTCCGGGCTCAATGGAATTGCTCAGCATGCTGTACCTGTCCACAGAGACATGCTTGTAGAAAAGAGTCAGTTCCTACTACTGTTAAGTCCTTAGTTTGAGTCATTATTACAGCTGTTAAGGGTGTAAGAATCTTACTGTAGACGGCTTCTTCCCAAAAGAAAAAAAAAAAGGAATCAGTCCTGGCAAGTAGCACAAACAAAATGATTACTATATCCATTATGAACAAAATTCTTTTCCCAAATTTCAAATTATTATTCAGCCTTTAACTATGTGATCATGAAAAGTGTCCAGGGTATAGAGCAAGCAGAGCAGAAAGCTTCAAGAAAAGAAGTGATAATTTGCTTTCTGGTGTGTAAGCATCAGATTAGACCAGGACATGGGAACCTTCCCTGCCAAATCATTTCTTCATTTGGACAGCTTAATTTTGGCAGCTCCTAACATTTTCTGATTAGCCACTGCAATTTGGACACTTTTTTATCATAATTTCTATATGTACTTTTGCATAAAATGTATTGTCTGCATAACAACGTGTACTTTGTTATTTAGCAAAGAAGCTAATTTTCCCTTAAAGTTATAAGACAAAATAATGACATTGTTGCTATATTAAAACCACAGGCAGCATGCATCCAATTTATTATCACACAGTTTTGTCCATTGTTAGGCTCAGTAGTGTTTCTAGATGTAATGGCAGAGTTCAAAAAATATTGTTAGGAATTTTTGAGGGAGATAATAAATAAATTATAACTAATAATAATATTTTCAGCAAATTGCTGACACTTAAAGGAATAAAAGCTGTCAAGTCAAATTGAACCATATGCCTTTTGAAAAAGCAATTTCACAAGTGGAAACTCTATTAGTATCTCTGTATGCTATCAGGACAGCAGGATTTCTTCTGCAACTAGACACATTTGCTGTATTAGATTACATTCAGTTGGCCATTTTTTATGGAAACATGCACAGCTATACAATATGCACCGTCAACTCTATAGAAGCTAAAACAGTATATTCATCTATTTTTAGTTATATGTAGGGTTCCTTAGTATATGGGGTTTTTTTCCTTACAGTTTTCTGTTGCTAAAAAAATTGTGGAAGAGAGGAGAAAATCATATCGGTATCAACTCCTTTGCAACTTCACAAAGAATCAGAAATGTGAAGTAGCAGCAGAGGAATACAAAACTCCAAATGCAATCAGAGAACTAATTCTGTGAGATTGTCACCATCTTTTAACTTTCCTTACATGTTGGCAACTAAGTTGTAAATTGTCATACAGCTAAAACCTTGTTCAACTTGAAATGACATGTAAAGGTGACACTAGCTGTCAAGAGAGAAGAAGCAAAAGAAGGTACCGTACCCCAGCTTCCAACCTGGGACTAAAAGAGATCTCAGAAAACATGTATGATGTATTGCTGCTTAGTGCATCTGCAGGTTGCAATTTCAGATAGCCCTGGCAACCAGATCTTATGATATTTCCTCTGTTCCTTTGTGCCAACTGACAAGGACATAACACACAAGATACGAACCAGGACTCAACCCTTCATCTGAAAATACCAATTTTGTTTTTTCCTACCTTATACATTCTCTCTCCCTCCTATGTGTATGCTGATATCATATGACAACAGAGTAATTTTATCAGAATTTTGCTAGCATTTCAAATTGGAAGCCACAAGAGAAGTATGACTCTCAACAACTGCACAAACAGCTCTCAAAATTCTCTCTGGAAGAGTAGAACAAGGTAGGTTTTGAGTAAAACAGAAGGTGTGTTACATCCCAAACACTATATAGCTTCCTCTTGTGTTTGTGCTCTAAACAAGTCTTTCAATGATGCTTACCTTACCATATATATAAAAAAAACCCCAAACCCGCCAACCAACAAAAACAGATAGAAGACAAAAAATCAGCATTTTATTACAGGCAACTGAGCAAAGCTACTGCATGCTAACAGAAGAGCAAAAATAGTTCCTCTAGCTTGTGGGATGAATAGAAAGAATAAAAAGATATTTTTTATTGTTTTGCTGAAATTCTGATCTTGCAGAGCTCCTTAAGGGTAGACATGTTGATGTCAGTCCATGTTGTTTCACAAAGCTTTTGTAAATTAGTTGGATGGAATTTATGCTTTCAGAGGAAAACAGCCAAGTCTGAGCCTGGATTATCCGTAGCTAAGTACAAAATGGTGATATTTTGCCTACATAACTCAGGTTTTGTTGAAAATATCCTGGTTGCACACAGAAAGGTCTCTCTCCTGGATGTTGTGTGATTCAGTCAAGCCTGATGCCTTACTGAACACTGGAGCCTGCAGAGTACAGTAGGTCTCAAGCAGGGCAGGATAAGAGCTGCTGGGGCAGCTCTGAGGAATAGGCTGGGGTCAGACAGACAACTCCCTGCTGCTCAGGTCACATCTGGAGCACCAAACTCTATTGGTGAATCTATCACTGCAGTGAGGCCAGGAGCCTTCATGACTCTTATTTTTTCAGTATATTAAGATAATGTATTGCTGTTAAACTATAAACAGCTTCTCCATTAGCCTAACATTAAAAGAAAACACACCCTAAGAAAATACATAAGAAATGTAAAATGTCTTGAAGTGGAGAAAGACTTCATTGTTGTTTTTAATACATCACGAGTTATCTTTTCTCTCCTTCTCTTCCATGCTTAAATTTAATAACTTTGCCTGAGAATGCCATAGTTCTGCTAATGCAGAAGTCCTTGCCATCCCTTCCTTTTGTCCTGGTTAAGCTACTGCAGAGATTCATTCCTCACTAATGCTTCTGCATGCACAATTAACAGCTGATGCAGAATTCCCTTGCCTGGTCTCTGCTGGCATTGGATAGCTACAGCTCATAACTCCGGACCTGGCTCTGCTACGCTGCTGGTTGTTAATCTGAGCTCATTTTAGTTTCAAGGTGTTCTTGCTACATTAGGAAGACCTTTCATCTAATTCTGACAATTCCTGGATCCTACTTTTCCATAAACCTCTACTTTCTCCCAGTTGCAGACTCTTGGCTTCCACTTCCGAGATAAATGATAACTGACAACTGGTATCTTGCCCTTTGGCAACATTTTCTGCAATGGGTAACACCTGGGTGTTCACAAACCCCTTGGCGCCTTCAGTGAAGGTCCCTGCAGGAAATTTAACTGTGTGAAACAGATGCAGGATATAGCTGCCTATATCTTTGATACTGATTTGCTGTTGTTAATTTAGCAGACTGTCAAGAAAACATTGCCAAATAAGTCAAGGCCTCTTCAATTCTTCCAGTGAATGATTTATTTTCCATCTTTGTCATTGCATATTACAGCCTTCAAGAGCACTTAATGATGTGTGGGTGTAACAGGGAAGTCAACATGATTTAGTTGCTGTTAAAAGGGCCTCATTTCCATTTCCTTTACAAACTACCTACTTCCACCTTCTGTTGCAAAGAGAGGTATGAATATTATCAGCAATCAAACAATTCAAAGCATCTCACGAGAATTCATGATTTCTCATAGATTTCCTGCCAGTCTCCTGGGTGAAATTGCCCAAGTAGAGATGAAAACTTGCTGGAGACACTAACAAGGGAAAGTAGAGGGGAGCGGACAGTACTCCTCTTAAACCTTTCCGAGACTGTACCCCTCATTAGGATTCCTATGGGTTTGGATTTTTTTCCCAAGGGCAGGAAAAGACCAACACATTGAAACTTTTTAGTCTTCTGGTCTAATCTAAGGGACTCATAGCAACACACAAATCTCTCCTAATTGTCTCCAATAAGTAAAGTAACATGAGAACTAAACTCTGTTGGAGACATTCCAGGAATTTTCATTTCTTCATTTCTGCCTACTCTTTTGTAATGGTAATTTCTTTTTATCTGCTCTTAATTTGTACTGATTACTTCCTTTACAAATTAGAGCTGTACGTTTACTGGCTGCATGTCAGTTTCTTTATTGTTTGGGCTCTGAAAACGTTTCAAACCCAAATCCTTCTAGGCTGTGTTTTGCGGTTTTGTTTGTTGGTTTGCAAGAGCAGAGGCAGCAGAAGGCTCTTTCTCAGAAGGTCAGGGAGTCCTACAAAGCCCTTCTGCCGTTGTTAGAAATCCTGGTGACCACAGCTCCTGGACTCGTGTGCAAACTGCACTCATGTGCAAACTGCTGAGGAAAGCTCTGCTTTTGCTAAGCATTCAGAAATTCTTATGTAATAATTGCTCTCTGTGTGCATGTATATCAAATAAATTCCTGATATGATCCATGCCCATTGAACCCATATGTTTCAACTCTGTGCTGTCCTTCAGCTTCCTAGGCAGGTCCAGCTGGTTGGAACCCATGTTTCTGTCTGGCTTATTGGAAGTTTTTACCTTTCTGCCCCACATAGTTACAATAATCTTGAATTTAGTATGTACAGACCAGTGAACTCCAGACCATATTTGCCAAAACATCGCTGTTGTTATTTTCAAACAGAAATTCAGAAGGGATTGAAACCCTTTAGGCCTTTAATGAGTTTCCAGCATTATCTGGGCCTACATTAATTCTCTAGGGTTAAAGACTTGAAATAACTATTGACCTCAGTCCATTTTATTTGAAAAAAAAATTCAGATATAATTATTTCCTCAGCTGTCTCCACACAGCTATTCCTGTAGAGATTTAGATTTCCTGACCTTGGTCCAGACATTATCTCTTACTATGAATAAATTTACTCAGCAAGCTGCTCACTAAGGGAGTACCATCACCCCAATTTGTCTTGACTGGCATATGCCTATTGAAAACTTCCAGAAATTTAGCCTGAAATTAATGCAAAGTTACAGAGATTTAAGGAATTACATCAGAGCCAGTAGAACTCAAGTAGCAGAGTATAAGTGCTAGTATCTGTATTTGCAAGAAACTACCCTTTTTATTTTAAGACATTTCAGTGGAGAATATGTCAGGGTAGTATGTTATGAAAACATGCAGAAATGTCCAAACATCTACTGTTTGAGCCAAGTCTTTTTTAACATATCAGTACACAGCTCTGGTAGGAAATGTGCCAGGAAAGTACAGCAAGTGCATTAGGTTCGTGAGCTGGTAGGGACAAGCATTTCAGTTAGGTCATCTTATGTCTTTGAGGTCCAGTTTAGACAATATTCAACATTACATATATTTGTTTGTGAGTATCTTGAGTTGATGATGTAGACAAAATAAGAACAGGAAAGGATCTGACACTGGAAAAAATTTACAACTCATTACTGAAAGAAGTGCAAGGGCCTCTCCTATTCAACTGTTGTTCGATTGTCTCTGACTTCAGAAAAAGAACTGAGAATAAGAACTTTTATCCATATCCTTATCTATTTTAAACTAATTTATTTTAATCATACTGGCTAGGTTCAATCCATCCACTATGCTGATTATATATCTTTCTACTTCTTAAATAAAAACATTGTCTGGTATTATGCCCATGCATAGCTTCAACTATATTGCAACATTACTGTTACTTTTATCAGCCAAACTTACAACTTCAGTTAAGATACTCAAAGATTTAGCATTCATTCCTTAAACCTTGCCAGCAAAACTGAGGAAAATCAGATTTATGTTTATATTTCTTCAGAGAAAAATTAAGATGGGTGGAAAAATACCCAATAATGCACAATAAACTGCCCTTTCAAGCCAGAAAGTACATTAACTCTTGGTTTTTTGAAGATGGTTTTGGTAGATG
Organism: Chiroxiphia lanceolata; assembly: GCF_009829145.1. Classification (NCBI taxonomy): domain Eukaryota; kingdom Metazoa; phylum Chordata; class Aves; order Passeriformes; family Pipridae; genus Chiroxiphia; species Chiroxiphia lanceolata. The sequence continues at coordinate 117,938,917 of NC_045637.1, read as the reverse complement.
TTTATTTTTGTTCTTGTCATTGGTTGAAGACGACAAATCTTCTCCATCCTCTTCCATCTGATGGGTCCATTCATTTCTGGCTTAACTGATTGGAAGTGTTCCTTTTCTGAGAGAGATATTCCTTTTTCATATACCATAAAACTTGGTTTATGATGAGCCCAAATTATGACCATTTTTTTGCTATATATGATGTAATCTATAGACATTAAAAATTTAAGATGAGGTTTAATTCTTCCTCTTAAAAAATATAATTGCATAACTATTCAATCTCATTACTATGAGACTCACGATTTGATTTTAGATTGTACCAGAAAATAACCACTTTACCCATGTGTGGGGAAAAAAGATAAAAGCTCTTTTGATAAAAAAATCTCAAATAGTTCAGTGTAAGACTTGCAGCTGATTTAAGAAGGTTTGCTGGCTAATACCTGTTAGATACAGGAGACCCACAAATCCAAATCTGGGTTGTTTTCATAGCAATCCAAACATGTGTAACAAAACCCAATTTCTGTAATTTTCTCCAACTGAAAATTCTGACTGGAGGGATATCCTTGTACTTTATTTGCTGATTGCAGTCAACTGGCAATGTGGAATATAAGAATGCTTCACGACTCCATTTATTTCCTGCATTTGAGGTACAAATGCAGGAAACATATGAAGCCAAGGTATGAAGATGTGTTTGTGTCTGAGTGTTTATCTACATGTTTGGGTGTTGTAACCTCATGATCCAAATAACAACATTACCATCACTTGTGATAGGTCACAGGCTTTATAGTAATGCTGCAAAGCCTCAGAAGTATGACTTGCCAGGCTTGCTTTGTCATGGCCTGCCCGGATCTCTGGTTCAGCTTGTTTAGTTAACAGCAATTTTCTAGCTACTAGGCAACTGCTACCTATATTTTTAGCTTTAGTTTAGCTTTTTATGATTGTGTGCTGCAACATTCATTGCTGTAATAGTTCTGATATATTTTTGTAAGTAATCAGTGGTAACCAGCAGCAGTTATTCAGTACATAAAAATATTATTCTGAGGCCATGGAATAATGATTTGTTGTAGGCAGAGAGTAGGCATAGGATGAGAGCAGAGTCCTTGTAAGTGTGGGAACAGTACAAATTCAGAGGCCCTGGCATGGTAAATAATTAATCAGTTCTCAATTATTAATCATCAAAAGACTGAAACCTTGGAAAATTGTTAATGTTCAAATGGTTTTAAATAGAACAAAGAGAACAAAGAACAAGTGTCTAACTCGTACAAAACATACCATAGATAGTAAATTCACCCATAACACCATCTGAGGACTAACGGAGAGAAGACCTGAGCGCAGTGTGTGTCAGTGTCTAAAAATAGCAGACCTGGAGTGGGGAGGAAGCAATCCTCATTGTCTGTGTAATACTCTTCCCAGAGAACACAGAACATTACATCTCCCCAGAAATCCTCTCCCTTTCACCCTCCTCTTCCTCCTTCTCAAGGCAGATCACACTGGCACAATTAACCTCACCACCAAGGGGAACAGTGGTGAATATACCAAGAGTAAAAGGATAGCTATTACATGCTTGAAGGGATCAGGAATGTGTGCGTCTAACAATTTTAGCTGTGTTGTTAACAACTCCTATTCTATAAAAATTAGGTAGTTCAGACTGTAAATGTTACTACTGTTGTGACTGGATTAAATAGAATTTGCAATTAGTCAGAAATCAAGGACAAAATCAAGTGTGTTTTTAAGACATTAACTTTTATTAATCACAATCTTAAAAAAAAAGAAAGGTATGTTTTATTGGAAGACATTCGATTAATTCTAGCCTTAGCCTTGTTTGTAAGCCATATCAAAGGGTTGAACTTTACACAGCAATATCTTAATTTACTGATTCATTTATCCTTTAGAAAAATAAATCTCTGATAATTTCTCCGTATTTCCCTATTATACCCACATCCCATAATCTTGAAATTTACACCATGACACCTCCTGATGCTCCTTCACATAATTCTGAAAAATGCTGAGATCTGTTTTGCTCCATCTCAAGGTTGTCACAGTCACCTGCATAATGTGTGTAGTGAGTTGACCCTGGCTGGATGCCACGTACTCAGCTCCTCTATTACTCCCCTCCTCAACTGGACAAGGGAGAGAAAATATAACTAAAGGTTTGTGAGTTGAGCTAAGGACAGGGAAAGATAACTCACCGATTACTGTCCCAGGCAAAACAGACTCAATTTAGGGATATTAATTGAATTTTATTACTATTAGAGTAGGATAATGAGAAGTAAAATAAATCTCAAAAACATTAGCCCCACCCCTTCCTCCTTCATGGTCCTACCTCCTCCCACCAGTGGCCGAGAGAGAGGGCTAATGAGGGCTAAAGGCAGTTCATCACACGTTTCTCCTGTTGCTGCTCAGGGAGAGAAGTCCTTCCCCTGTTTCAGCGTGGTATTCTTCCCATGGGAGACAGTCCTCCACAAACTTCTCCAACACGAGTTCATCCCATGGGCAACTGTTCTTCATGAACTACTGCAATGTAGGTCAGTTTTCCACAGTGTGCAGTAGTTCAGGCACAGTTTTTCCAACATGGGTCTCCCACAGGGTCACAAGTCTTACTAGCAAACCTGCTCCAGCCTGGGCTCCTTCCTCTATGGGTCTGCAGATCCCTTCCGGGAGCCTGCTCCAGCATGGGTTTCCCATGGGTTCACATCTTCTTTCAGCCATCCACCTACTCCAGTGTGGGTCTCCTCCACAGGCTACAGATGGATCTCTACATTCCCGTTGACCTCCATGGGCTTCAGGGGCACATCTGCTTCACCATGGTCTGCACCATGGGCTGCAGGGGAATCTCAGCTCTGAAACCTGGAGCATCTCCTCCCTCTCCTTTTCCACTGGCCTTAGTGTCTGTGGAGTTGTTTGTCTCACTCCGCTCTTCTCTGGCCACAATTACATCTGCACAATAACATTTTTCCTTCTTAAATATTTTATCACAGAGGTATTACCATCATTCTTGATTGGTTTGACTTTGGGCAGCAGCAGGTCTGTGCTGGAGCTGGAGGACATTGGCTCTGCTGGACATGGAGGAAGCTTCTGGCAGCTTCTCATGGAAGCCACGCCCATAACCTCCCTGCTACCAAAACCTGGCCACGCAAATCCAGTGCATAGTGTTTTGAAAACCTTTATATCATGAATTGTTAACTTTGATCCCTTACAAACCTAAGACTGTTTAAAGAACGGTGTTGGGATTAGTTTAGCAGCCATATCCTTTACTGCCAAACTAGGTTGTTTAATCTGTGTGGTAAAACCAAGATCTCTGTTGTTTCCAGTAATGTATTTTCTTCTGAGACTTTGTATGAGCTTGGGCCAATAATTTAATCAGGAATATGCCAATCCTGGCATTTCTACTCTTTTTTACATTAGGAAGGCAAATTGAAATTAGCATAAGTTAAAGGTAGGTAAGGCCAAATAATCACCTAAATAACTACTGACTTTACTTCTTAGTACAGATCTCTATAAACGTTGTCTTTCCTGTGATTAATGTCTCCGTTTATCAGTGATCCTGTCACATTTGCAGCACCAGAGAGGCCACTCAGATCAATAAGAATTATTGTGAGGATTCATTCACCACTTGGATTTCCATGTTCTGCAGCTAGTGCTTTTTTACCTCCCTTTCCCCTCCATTCCAGTTCTGATTTTATCGAGTTTGTGCTGAACCTGCAAATTCCCTCTGAGCTCAAGGAGTCCTAATGAAGGCACTTCACTGCCTGTCCATCTTGCTGCATCACCATGACTGTTCTGGAGAGACAGTGACTGTGTGTTGCTCCTTCAGTCCCAATATCAGGCTGGCCTAGGAGGGGCACAAAGCCTCAGTTTTTATAAGGCTGTTAGCTAATATGGTAGCTGACTTTAAAAAAGAAAATCAGGGAAGCGCTCTAGTCGTGTCTGCAAAGTCGTGTGGGTGATAGCTCAGATTGAACCAGGTAAAAAAGAACACGGGCCTGGACATGTGGCTGCCTGGAAGTCCAGACAGCCTGTCTACTGCCAAAACAGCAAACATACATCTCCATGTATTAACTTGGCACCATCTATCCAAAATGCCAACAAATAACTAAGCATGAACTGACAAAAAAATCCATACCTCCTGGTCACCAGAAGCACACAAATCAGAATTACTGTTCGTGAAAACTCATGATAAGGAAAAGAAGAAGATGAGAGGAAAAACACATAAACCATAAATAAAACCTTCTCACTAAAATTAAAAAAAAAAAAAAAGAAAACATAGTTCTGTTTGTTTGATATTTTTCTTCATGGATTCACAGCTACAATGATTTCCTCAGTCTACCTGTGGCTATCAGTTATAGAATAAAGGTAGAATAAAAACACAACTCCATGATCTACATTGCTGATTTCTGTCAGAGGGTATTTGAAATAAAGATATATTTCAATGCCATTGGTACAAAAATTATCACAAGGACATGCATTAAGAGAACTAAAAGTTGTCTATGAATAGTTTGAGAGCAGAAAAAAAAAAGTCTCTACATGCTGAGGAAATAATTTCTTGAGAGTTACACACTGAACTCAAGTAATTTACTTTTCTAAATCTTTGAAGTGCTACAGTAATGTTAAGCTGTATTAATTCAACTGCTACCTCTCCTTTGACTTGTTTAATTATTTGACACCGTCACAAAACCTCTAATAATTAAAAATAATTTCTTAATCTGTCTTTCCTGCTCTAAGAAACATTTTATAATCCCATAACTCCCTATTTCATTGTCCAAAATAATGTTTCTCTTAAAGTTCATTTTATTATCCCACTATTTTTTTTCCATCTGATGTCCAATACTACACATAACACTCTTAAAGTTTAAAGGTGTGAGAAACCTTTATTGTAGCACTCAGATCAATGTACCATAAATGAAGGAGGGACATTTTTGAGGGCAAAAGTGTTCTTTAAAATTGACAAAAAATTGAGACAGCATGTACTGGTTTAGGTGTCAGGAAGAGAGCCAATGATATCTAGACTAATAAAAACATATATGTGCATAAAAAAGAACAAAAAAAATCCAAATCAAAATCTTGAGCAAGTATATTTCCTAATCACTAGGCTGCATAAGCACCATTGGACATGACTGAAAGTCTACATTATAAAGTATTCACAGCAGAAGAGCAAACTATATTAAAAAGGTAATAATTAATTTGGATTTGGCCTTGAGAAATACTGAGACCTTCCATAATCATAATTGTTTGCCTGACCCCATAGCCCCTCTGCAGGGGACCTCTCTTAGGCCCATGTAACAAGTTTTTAAGATATCCCATTGTCATGGTTTGAGATAGCCCAAATTCCAATTCCCTAGCTCCATCCCCCCTCCCACATCTCAACCCAATGTGAGATGGGTTTTTTCCAGACAAAACACAACCAGACTCAGAATGGGGAAAGGGAATATATTACAATGACTATACAAATAAATACTACAATACATTATACACACGACTACAACTATCTCTACCATGACATAAGTATTTACAATGGATCAGATCTCTTCTCCCCTCCAAATAAAAGTCCAGGAGGGAAAGAAGGACAGATCCCTTCCAGTCTCTCAGGGCAGCAGCTTCTTCAGAGTAGCAGTCACTAAGCAGCAGCATCTTCTAAGGCAGCAGGCTCTCTCTCTCTCTTCTGTCTCTTGTAGCAGCTGATAGCTGGATCTCTGCCAGCACACACGAGGGGGAGTATCCCCCTCGGCCACTCGTCTCTCTAAACGAGTGGTCTTTCGTGGGCTTCGTCACCCCAGACAAGGTCGTATCACCACGTCATATCACGAAGCACAGGGGGTCTTCGTGACGGTCTGGTATCTTCAGGAGATTCAAGCTCCTTGCAGGGCCTCTGTGCCCTGTCTCAGGCTGCGAGCTTCTTTGTAGCTTGCAGCAAGGGAGGGCCCTCAAGGCCAACCTCCCACACTCCGTCCTGGCTGAGCTCTCAGGACGTCCGAGCTTCTCAGCTCCTCTCTGCAGTGCATGTTGCACTTCAAGGCTCTTTCAAGTAAGAGTCTATCAACTTCCTCCTTCCAGGAGGTCTCAAAGGAGTTTTGGGGGGTCTGGTATCAGTTCTTACCCCCAAGAACTCTGTAGAACTCAGCTGCTGACTCTCCTTCCCTCAGGTCTCCTTCCAGGAGTCCCTTCTCTGGTGCTGCATGTCTCTGTTGCTCTGTCTTATCTCTTCTGGCTCTCTGCCACCGTTTCTCTGGTCAGTGCCAGCTGCTGCTTTCTCCGGCCACTGCCCATGGCCACTGCCCACGATGGAGAAAACATCTCCCAGCATAACTATAGGCACCTAGCCCAGCATTATGCTGTTCCAGGTCCCCACAGGCTCCAGCTGGGGCTGGGGGGCCAAAGCCCCCCCTGTGGGGCTCAGAGCCCCTTCCTCGTGGCTCACAACATGGCCAACTTCTTCCCCCCTAAAACTACAACTCTTCTCTTCCGGTCTGGTTGTGATATGTTTACATTTTTGCAGGAGCGCTCATTGGACAGAATTTCAAAACTTCCAGGGGTTTCCACCCCTTGGGGTCTACCACTTTTCTTATCCTCTGGGGAAAACAAGGTCCAAACCACTACACCCATGAAAAAGATTAGAGGAAATAGAAGAAATTCAAACTGTGGTACATTAATTAAATTTGTTAATTAAAGTTGGAGCATCTTATGAGTCTTGAAATATCCAGAGAAAATTCTGTCAGTTGCTACTCAGGCAATAAATGCCGCTAACAAGGTCATGCAACAGTGAAAGTTATTGCCCAATTCAATCCAAAATGAGTCTAAAGATGGTCATCATGAAAAGCCTAACGGTCTTTGGAGAGAGTTTGGAGGGTCATTGGGTCAAATATAGATGCATTGATTCAAAATTTTGTGCTGTTTCAGTAACTGAAAAATGAAATCTTAATTTTTAGGTTGTAAAAGTAATGAAAGTTTATAATAATTTGATACTTAGCTGACACTGTACATAACTGAAATTTTCTCATAGGAAACATTAGAAACAAGAAAAACTTGTTTCCTTGACAAGTGTCAACATTAGCAAAGATTTTTTTTTTATTATTATATTTAAATTCTCGCATGGTTTTATTTATTTATTTATGAACTGCAGTTTTTTGTGTTTGGGTCTCACAAATAAGACTGAGGAAGAAGTAAAGAAAAGAATAAAGGAGTTATAAGGGTAACAGAAAAATAAGATATATTTCTAAATCACTGTCACAGGCCTCCTAATAGTTGCAGGATATGAGGTCATAGGATAAAACTTGGTGTCTTACGTGGGGAAAATTATTGTAACAGTTCACTTTACATTCACATGTTACTTTTAACGCAACCTTTCTATTTTTGATTAAAAACATAAATGAGTGCCCTCCAGGACCATCCCAGAAAGGTGCTAATCATAGTCATCTCCAGACCCTAAATACTACCTTAAAATAGTTATACATACTGAGTCATACCAACCAAGTTCAAAGAGCTGAAAGGCTTCAAAAATCAAGCCTTTCCATAATGGCATCATACTCTTCTTAATCAAAATAAAAGAAATATCTTATTCAGACCACTGAACCAGAAATACAACAAATAAAGCACAAAGACTATTTAAAAATCAATTGTAGTCTGACATACAGAGATGTAAGCTAAAACATGCTGTACTGAAAGCACATTCTTTTCCACACCAGTGACATTATTCTTGTTTCTTAGATGATGTGAAAAGCACATTCAAATTCGAGAGCTGTATTTGTTTTGGAATAGACAGATTAATAAGGCAGCAATGCATTTAGTGGCCTACCCAGAGCAATGCATGTGTCAGTGGGTAGTTAAAGGAACTCTTGGTCTGATTTACCTCTATAACTCTCAAAATCAGTCCAGAAAGACAATTTTTATTGGTACAACTTCGACTGAAGTAAATAAGATACATGTAAATATGACAGGTTAGTGAAAGATATACTGTGATTTAAATCTCTGCAGAAGTCAGGTTATGGAAGCCTGAATTTATTCCAGTTATATCTAACTTTACTTAGGGAGAAGGAAAATCAGAATTCCAAAGGAGACATTTAACACTCAATGAAAGCATGAAGAGGTGTCTTTGTATTCCAGTGCCTACTTTCTATGACAGTGCTATGAAAGATAATGACATGAGAGAAACACTATTGAACTACAAAATTAGAATAGAGGGGATCAAGACGTTTGGATGAGCCTGCTCACATCAAGATCGAATTCAAAGGCAAGAATGGTTTTTCTGTACCAGACAAGTGAGGTTCAACTCAGGGCTTGGGTTCAGGCAAGAATCAGGCATACAGAGTTTGGGCACATACAAGTTATTCGTGTGAGATTTCTGACCCTGCTTAAGACTGACATTCAGGAATTTATGTCCTCATTTCTGTTTTTGAATCTGAATCAGAAAGGAAAGCAATTTCTAAATTCATTTTTTATTGTAGAAAAGAATGACTCAACCAACTTCCATCAGTGCACTTAGTCAGACTATGTTATATCCTGTGAGGATATGGCTCAGTGAGGAATCAGCCCTTTAACATGCAAATATCAAGCCTGAAATCACAAATAAGATGTTTGCAAAAAGCAACACATAATGAATTATTTGAGTATTTCATAAGTCTATACACTTTTCCATTGGCTCTAGTCCAAAATGGAAAACTGATGTAGCAATAATTGTTATGAAATAAGGAATATGAAGTCTTCATTGGCAGTGGACTAGTGAAAAGACAAGAATTCATTATTGAAGCAGCCTGGAAAAGTTTGTCTCTGTTCCACACACATTTTGTTTATATTACAAGTTACAGTTGAGGGAACCTTTAAAAATTTGTCTTGAAAGTGGATGTTTTTTATATGCTTTCAGGAGACAGCTATGTGTGATAAATCTGATTCAATGCTGTTGATCTCTAAAGGTGTTGCGGCTGCTATTCTCACATGAGATGTTTAAGAGGTGCTTTAGAAATGTGAAATTATCAAAATGCTTATTTCCTGGTTAGTTTTGTGCCACTGCACAGCTGTGCTCAATTAGGCAGATATTTGAAAAACAGCAGGGAAAAACTAAAAACCATCCAAAAATAAAAACCCACCAAAAAAACCCAATGCATTTTTCTAGCCATTTAATTCTTAATTTATACAACTAAAAAACCCAGAAATTTTTTTTGTCACTTCCTCTCATGTCATTATTTTCTGAACTTAAAGAACCTTAATGAAAGTGAATAATGAAATTTCTTGTCCTCTAGTAACATTGAAAGGACACAGTCAAATTCCAGGTCTATTATACTGGACAGAAAGTCTAAGTTGTATGATCACCACCTTAAGTTCCTTGCGATCTGCAACAGATTCGTAACAGATGATGAGAGGGATAGAAACACTAACAGATATTTCCATCAGGCAACCCACTCTAAAAGATTTTTGGAGGTGAGTCTTAAGTTGTATTTACTCTGGTCTTAGCAATCATATCTCTCTCCAGCTCCTAATGTTCTCCTCTGTCTTTTGTGTATCTTGATTTATCTATTCTGAATAAAATAAAAAGAGCAGACAAAAAACATAGTTGGACAAAGTAAAAGAAGAAAAAATATTTGGAAAAATGTTCCTGGTAAATACAGAAGAAAAAATCTCAAAATATTTTTAGAGTTTAAGACTGTTTAAACACTTTCAGCAGGTATTAGCAGGCTGGGCTGTTAAGAGTTGGTCTGATTTTCCATGACAGAATACATAATTTCCTATAATTTCATTTATTTTGTGAAGTTGGCAAGCAAATTTCTAGGAACAGTCTTCCAGTTAAAATGGTTCACTACTAAACCATATAATTTGGGTTGTGCTTTTGTAAAAAGTGTTAAAAGATATCTATATCTGTAAAGTGAGAAGATACTTTTTTTTTTTGAGAGCTTGTGAATTCTAAGTAGGACTTGGTCACTGAGACTTTCTTTCCATACGCACTTTTTATTCCTTGCCATTTTATGAGAGGCTACAAGTCAGTAGCATGTGCCCTGGTGACATGTCAGTGTATTTCCTTTCACTCTGAGTCTCAGTACAGTTCTGGTCTCTTCTGCCTTAATTGCTGGGTATACTAGATGTATAAAAATGAATTATAGCAGAGAGGTCATGTAATTACCTTTTCATCCTCATTTCCACTTATTTTTTGTATGGTGTGGTCACAGCTAGAATTACTTGACATCTGCTGAATGGCATCAAAAGAGAAAGATATTACCTTGACTTGGAGTAAGAAGCAAAGCTAAGTGGGATTGATCTACTTCTTTACATTACTGACCTGGCACTTTTATCATACTGTTTGTAAGAAGCAAACAGGAAGCCAACTGTCTCATGAGCTATACATATACAAACCCTTGGTTGCATGAAGTCATATAGTAATTACACGGTCTCTGTATTACCAAATGTCTGTCAGACTTTATAAAACATTGTAGTCATCCTGTCCAAATTCCAATCCAAGTGTTTGCTGATGAGTCATACCCAAAGTTAACAGAGAGAAGAGAAACAGCAGTTCCTGTGCAGGAGATGTCTACCCTCCCTCTTTAACAGAGTGGATGAGCACATTTTCAGTAGAATATTTATAGAGTCGCAGAATCATAGAATATGCTGAGTTGGAAGAGACCCATCAGGATCATCAAGTCCAACTCCTGACTCTGCTCAGGACACCCCACGAGTCACACTCTGTGCCTGAGGGTGTTGTCCAAACGCTTCTTGAACTCAGACAGGTTTGATGTTGTGAACTCTTCCCTGGGGAGCCTGTCACAGTGTCCAGGCACCCTCCAAGGGAAACACTTTTTTTCCTGATATCCAACCTATATCTCCCCCAACTCAGCTTCATGCCCTTTTCTTGGGCCCCATCATTGGTCATGAGAGTAAAGAGATCAGTACTTGCCCCTCATGAGGATACCGGTTTTCTCCCAAACTGAAACCTGTCACAGACACATATTGGTTTCAAGGAGATGGATCCACACACAGAAGGAAGAAGATCCAGGTACAGATCTACCCATTTTGTCTAATTTGGTGATGGCATTCAGTAGTTTCATATGATACACAAGGAGCATAAAGCAGAAAGAAAAAGAAATGTCATTCTGATCAGATATGCTGCAGACTGACAACATGGAGGATAAAAAAATTTTCTTCCACAGAAGTAGTCTTTGCCACGAAATAGTTGCATACTTGGTAAAAGAGGGAGGAAACTTGTATGTTGATCTATTTCTGCATAGCACTTAGCCATGAAACACTTTAGGTTCTTGCAGGGATCTCATTTTGAAAAAAGACCAATGCAGGTGCCGTCACACAGTGATTTGATCAAAGGCAACAACAAAGATGCAAAAAGGAGAATTCTGATTAGATAAAGGGATATATTTTTTATGGTGAGGGTGATAAAATATTGCAACAGTTGCCCTGAGAGGATATGGCTTCTCAGTCCTGAGAAATATTCAGAATGAAACTGATCAGGGCCCTTAGAAACCTCCTCCAAGTTGGCATCTCTTTGAGAGGGGCCTAATGCCCAGCAGTAGCTTCCCATCTAAATTATTATTTTATTCCATGAATTAATGCAGCCATATGCAGGGGGTCAATGAGAAATGAAATAGTTAAATACTTGTCATAGCTGCAGAGCAAGCTGCTTCTTTGGTGTCTTTCTTATCTACTCCTTTGGATCATAATGGGCTGCTTCTGAGGTATTCACCTCTCTCAGCAAGAAAGTTGCAATTTGTTTAATCTTATTCCCAAGTGCCTGATTGCAAGCCTTAATCACTCAGCAGGTCTGACCATAATTAGTATCTGAGGATCTTCCCTTTGAGAGTTCTAAGAAATGGTGGATTCAGGGATCTAAAAAATATCTTTGAAACCAAATATTGTTTAAGCTTAATGATAGGAAGAAGGTAGAGCAAAAGATTGTTTTGTAAAACTATAGCTGTGTATAAGTGAGATTCAGTTAATGAGATGTGAACATACACATTGTTTATGTCTGAGAAAATGTATCCAAGATCTTTTTAATCTTAGGACACAGTTTCAAATAAAAGCAGAGATCCAGGATTAGTTGTATATATTGTACTGAAAAACTACCTCTCTGTTGATTATATGGAAGGAAATGCAGCCAAGGGCGACTATCTTACCTACAGATTTACTGACACTATAAATATCTATGTTACATTAAATATTTCCCAAGTTACAGTTCTTGCTTATCTCTGCAGTCTGGATTCCAGTGTACATCCCCAAACTTGCACTTTAGCCTTTTTTGATGAAGGCTTCTGCTTTTATTTTAATCCAAGTTTTCTGTTCTCTGCTCTGTTTCCTGATCCTGCTTAAACCAGGTGAGTCAGCCTGCAAGAATGTCACAAGTTCATGTATAGACTGATGGACCTGTAATATTCTGAAATGTTTCTAAGAAATGAATATCAGAATTGTAATATACACTATTTACAGAGCCAATTTCCTGACAAACATGCTCGGTAGATGTCTGAAGTAAACACCACAACAATCCTGTTAAGCCACAGCATTCATAAAATATTTACAAGCAGCTTCAAATTTGTCACAATAGTTTAAATATTTAAAGCAGTATCGCTGGCAACTTGGAACCATTGCAGTAGTTCACACCCAGACTTCTCATTTCAGACTTTCTGCAGACACTGCCAGATATTTTCAACAACTTTTGACAAGTTTCTGCACAATTGTTGCGTCTAGTAAGAATGCATTTTTTTCTGTTAAACAGAAGTTAAAACCAAGACTTCTGAAAACTATATCTGCAAGAATCAATCCTCCACAAGTTGCTGTAAAAGAGTGCTGTTTATTCATCTCATTTTACATGAAACTTCTAGTAGTGTTGCAACAGAAGTTTAAACAAATTTTGTACATGCTCCTCACAGAAAATGAGCAAAGTTTAGGTGAACTTGAGAAGGAACAAATGGAGATATCTGTTTATGTCTTTGAAATATGATCATTTTCTGAAACAGTGGACAATGCAGTAAATAGAGACCATGTAGCGGAGGTAGGGGTGGGAATCAGAGCACAACTGAGAAAAAATACTACATTCTAATCCTATTTCAGTCCTAATTCTGATTTTATGAGATCTAGCTTTGATATTCTGATTTCATTTCCTGAAGCTTTCCAACGTTCATTATTTTGGGAGGAGGAGGAGAGGCACAGCAGTGAATAGATTTATTTGTTGCTTAAATACAAAGAGCACTATCTTAGATGTAGATGGGTGCAATTCTGCTGTCTTCAGTAAGTATTCAGAGATATGTATGTGCAGAGGGAAAAGAAATTACATGGAAGTCCCTCAAAAATTATATATTTCTGGTAGCATATGATGTAGAAAATCCCTTGTAAGCCATGACCTCTTCAAGAACTTATTCCAGGTTTCTCTGAAATTTTTCTCAGAGAATGTTCTATTTCTAATAGGAGGTCTGTATAGCACAATGATACATACACACATATGGGGTAAAGCCTTATATCACAACTGTAGAGAACAGCTGTCTTCTCTGTGATTTGTACTCAGAGATCTTTAGAAAAAAACAAAACATGAAAATTCAGTAAGCCTCCTTCTCTTTGTACTTCTTATCTACCATATCTCTGAAAATCCACCAGTTACCATCATTTTCTTGTCTCCTTTCCTTCCCCCCCCCCCCTTGAAATATCTAATGAAAGTTCATTTCCAAAGGTTTGGCAACCTACTCAGAAACCTGTTTATTATCCCTAAAGTCAGACCCAGCAGTTTATATTGCCTCTTTTTGACACAAACACTTGTAGTGATGACAGCTCCAAGTCACAGCCAAGACCCATAAATCATTGAAGGACTTTGTTTAAATATGGTCATTTATTTTTCTTGGCCTCTTACTTGTTGCTTATATAAAACAAGACTCAGAATATAGAGGGTAAGACCTAAAAAAATAATTAATCCTAATGCACGTAAGTCTATCGACATAAAGCCTCTTATTTTCCATAAGACAAAGAAATTGTACAATAAAAATTAACTTATAAAGTCTTCACTCATTATATTAGCATTTTATATTGGGAAAAAGAAATAATAACATGGTACAGCATTTTCAGTGGGGACCTTAGCATAAATTGAACCTGAAAAGGAATGTGTAACCTTTATTCTTTTTGCTCTCTGTTCTTCATTAACAAGTGATACATCTGTTGTTTAGTTGGAAAGTTGATTAATGCACTTACAAAATGTGTCTTGTACACTTCGGAAAATGGAGTTTCATTGGAAAAAAAGAACTCTTTAAAGGCAAATCATGTCATTTGTGACAAAATTTCTGAGAAAGAAAAAAAAAGCAGTTGATGGCTGCAGTCTGCTCTTCCACTTGGTATTATTACTACTGTTGTAATGTCAACTGCAGAACTGCACTCTACAACTCGAAATACAGAGACATCTACAGAGGCTTGGGCTTTACACTAGCTTTTTTAATCAATGGGAAGAGAGGAAGAAAGAAACCTTCACTTCTCCATTGAAAGACTTCTTTTTATTCGCTCACTTTCAATGGAGTATACCAGCAGTCAACTTACTTTTCACACTGGCTAGAGGGAAGAAGGGCCTTTACAGGAAGAATAGAAATCCCTGTTTATGATACTTTTGAAGCCTTCCACTTAAAACTAACAGCAAGTACATGTAGTAAAAAAAGACTCCTAAATGGAATTTTAGCTGCTGTATTGTTCTCATCAAATTCATTGCAATGACTTTGAGTAGTACAGTTAATACAGCACTCATAGACAAACATTCAAGGACAAATACACAGCTCTTAAAAATATGTGGACACCTACATAGACAGTAGCCTAAGTATTGCAGAGACAAATTCCATCATGCTAAATGTGAACTGTCCTATTTCCCTTTGATCGTTTTTTCATCACGCTCTCAAGTCAGTTTTCAACTGCAACCTTTCTTTTCTTGGTGTCCCCTTCCCATGAAAAAACAAAACAAAGGTTAAATAGATGTGAAGTGCGAAGTACCCATCCATTCAATATTTAATTTTCATATCATTTAAATGAAGACAGAATTATGCAAAACCTGAGTGATTATAAGTCAGATGTCTTATGTGTCAAAAAATCCCACCCACAACAAGTATTTCAACATGCTAACAAGTCTGCCCTCAGAAAAGGAAAAAACAATTATAAGTGAAAACAACTTATAAAATAGGTTGGTTATGTTCTCATAGAGATTTGCACAAGGAAACTGGTAAAATGGTGCTCAGTCTTAGTGCAGACCTCAAGCTGCAGTAGAGTAGCAGCAGCAACAAGCAATAGCACATCTGCTGGTCCTTGAAGGAAAAAAAGTCCTTGTGGACTCATGTCTAGCATGCTGCAGAATTGACAGGGTTGCTTGTTTAGTTTTCCAGTCCAACACAGGTCATTGCTGGAGGCATGGTATAGCACCAGACCAGCTGCTTTATAGTCGTGATTTGGAATGACAAAGTTTTTGCTCTTGCTAAAGAGTCATATTTTAGAGCAGACAGTCTACCTTGTATAGTACCTCATAAAAAATCATGGCCCTCTTTTTCTGTCATGGCTTTTCTCTTGCTCATTTTCCCTGTGACTTTGATAGAAGATCATTGTTTTGTTGTGCTACTATTTTTACATACTCTTCAGTTTACAATGCAGATGGCAATTGATTTAATGCCAAGATTTTTTTATGTATGTATCTCTATGTATGTCTATATACACACACAGTAATTGACATCACAAATGAATCAGAAAAAGGAGTGATATGTTATATCTTTTAAAATGCAAAGTAGATTTTTCTATCTTGAAGTGAAAGTTTAGGGAAATCTAAATCATAAGTTCATCATGATATAGAGATTAATTCTAATTAGGTTTCAGAGTAAAGCGAAAAAAAGTATTGATAAATGATTCCCGCTCCCCTTCTTGTAGTGGTTTCTTTCCAACAGAAAGGAAAGAAAACAGACATAAGCAAAACAATAAAATAATTGTCACTACTAAAAGATGACTCAAAAATCTTGTCCTTTCAAGCAGGATGGCTTCAACAGAGAACCAGAATTTTCCTTCTTACAAATTATGTGTGAATATGGCTGATTGTGAAATGGTCTATTCACCTTCAATCACTGAAGCAGGATACCTTGTTCTTAACACCTCTCTCTTGCACTATGGACAGTGAGCAAATCTAAATAACTTCTGTGTTATTTTTTAAATCTCCTCATTGTAATACTATTTAACCAAAAACTGACAGTGTGTTTGATATAGATAATTCTTGAATTATGATGTCTCAGCTGTCCTTGAGTGGCATGCAAATATGAGTACTATTACCAACAGACTTAGCACACATCCACAAGTTAACATGCTGCAAGCAAAATTCACATGCTGATGAAAGCAGCAAGTTGTGGCTGTATGCCATACTCTTTAGCTACTTCTTTTAATGGGCATTTATCACAATCCTGGTAATTTTTTTTTTTAAATTTTTAGAAACATCTTCTATAATATCCAATTCAATCCTCAGGTAAACTAATTAAGCACTTAAACTTTCTGTATTTCCTCTTGCTAAAGGACTCCTAGACTTCTCAACAGTTTGAAATATTTTCAGCAAACACACAATGCTGTACTTCTTCTTGCTACAAAATGAAAATTAAGATATTAAGTGACTCCAAACAACGTGTTTCACTGCTAGTTTTTGTAACTATTTTAATGCTGTGAGGTATAGTGCAACCCCGATCTTGCCACAGCTTTGGCAAAACAGAAACTGCCTATCTAGTTACACCTCTCTGCTCTAAGTTGGATTTGGAAGCTTATGCAGCATGAAATCAAGGGCATTATTTCTCTCTTGCAGATTTCTTCCCTCTTATCATGTTGACAGAATATTCAAGGAGACACAGTCGGTTCAGAGATTTTCCATGGGCTGAATCAGTGAAGAATTCAATAAATTTCCTGCAAAACCTATGTCTGCAAGGAGATGCACAGGCCATCAATTCTCCTTTGCTTACATGTGGACCAGGGTTGCTGGGCACAAGATCTATGAGCACCAGAACCTTGTCCTGAACACAGCAGAAACTGAAAAACAAAATTAAAAGTTAGGAGGACTGTAAATCCCTGAGTCATTTACACACAAGTGTTTGCTTTTGAACTCCTCTGTCAAAAAAAAACAAACCTACCAAGTTTCTCTTGTGGAGGATGTGTGTGTAACACTAGCTATTCTTTATTGCCAGCGTTACTTAAAAAGGCCTGTCTGAAAATAGAGTAAGACTACAAAAGACAACTAAGAAAACAAGGAAAAAGAAGCAAAGATAATTGCTTTAGGGCAGCCTCATATCAGCAGTGGGAGAAAAGATTTAGTGAGCACAAAAAGCTCACCACTTGCATCTCCCTAATGTCTTTTTATTCCATTGCTATGAGTGATTCATATTCTGGCAGAGACGCTTTAATTTAGTGTTTCAGTCGAACATTTAATGAAATTTCTTGTCAAAGAAGTAACGATATTATGCCATTCACTCTTCAGGGCTGGGTGGCATGTAGTTTCTCACTGAGGCTGTACTTCCTGTTCAATAATGTTCAAACCAGATATGATTTGGAAGAAAAGTTTTAAATTTGAAGAACAAACATTTCTCCATGACAAAGACATTTAATCTGAACAGTCCAGAAAGGCTCTCATTCCAGGAAAAACATCAAAAGAATTTATTTTTAGTAGTTTGTAATCAGTTCTTTTTATGACATGAGGTAGTTTTATAAACAGCTTTTTAGGTTTTCAGTGGATTATTAGTTTTGATGGTTGATTTTAGTACTAATCCACTTCAGTCTCCTTAATTGAGAGTGTTTGGGTTTGAGAAGAGAGGATCTGATGAGCAAAGTACAAATGCTTTAAAAGCTCCTGCAAGAAGCTGATAATAATCTGTTCTTCACAGATAAACAAGAAGTAATGGACTTAAATTGCACTGAGGAAAGTCCAGGTTAGTCATTACCAAAGAGTTTCGGAATGCTAAGGGTAAGTGAAACCCTGAAACACTGACTGGGAGAAGTGTGGTAGCTTCACCATTGTAAGTCACTAAGACTGGGTTCAACAAGCATCAAGAAAAAAACAGGTGTTACTGCTGTCTTGGAGTAGAAGGATGAAATAGGCATTGTTTCTTCTTCTGTGAAACTCTTAACATCCAACAAAAATCCAGCAACTATATAAAAAAAAGATATTTCACCAAAGATTTCCTTAGATTAGAGCTAGAATCACTTTCTACATGTGAAAGGTTTGGGATATTGAATGGGTCAGTGCTGCACTCTGCCCTTTCTAGAAATAAAATTAGGCTTCCTAAGCAGCACTTTGCCACACTTTTGCTACACAAAATATGATTAAATCACATACATGAACCTTGGCAAATCAGTTACACTCTTATTCAATTATTTTCTTTAGTTTTTTGGTTTCATTCTCTTCTGAAGTTTGCATTTCATTTACTTAGTATGTCTTCCGTGTCCCCTGTGTACCACAAACCGCCATTTCAACTCTTGAGGTCATTAAGGTTTAGACATGTATTTAAAGTCAAACAAAAATTCTCTTCAATTTCAGCTTTTCTTAATACAGTATCATAAAGGCTTCTAAACAAAAATTTAAATCCTTGAATTTAAAAAGAATGCCTTGTAATGGACTGCAAGATGGCAGAAGCATGACAAAAAATGATGCCTGGATGAATCTTTATTCTTATTCAGTTAAGAAGAGCCAGAACTTCAATAACATAAGATAAAATTAGCAAGACATATCAAGATGCCATATATTTCAGGTCACTTACACCTGTTTTTGCATTTATGTATGAAATTCCAGTGAATGGCAAAATAATCCTCTTTCATTTGACTGCAGAAAGCTGTTTTATTTTTGTTGCTAGAAGAATGCATTTGAGTTTTTGTCACAAGATCCTTTTATATCATCTGTATTTATATCATTATATATTTTATCAAAACCTGGGATTTTTAACTAATGCTGTAGAAGTTCTGTTCCTCTATAGGATTACTCTACAGAGTTGCCCTTCAACATCTGTTAGTACGGAGGATTACCCTTACACTTCCAAAACTGTAAGGTATTTCCTCTTCCTTCCCCTGTACGTAAGAAGTACTCTGTAGCCTGAATTAAGCCCTTACACTGTGTCTGGAACTTGGAAGGGGAAAGATTCATGCTATTGCATCCATCTGCAGCAACATACAAATTTCTTTTCGCAATGCACAGGAAGAAAAATTAATCAGCTCTCACTTTTCTTGGCTGCATTGTCTCTGCAACTCTAACTGAAACAAACAGCAGTTGACTTATTGCTGTCACTTAAGACTTGAAAGTACACAGGAAAAAAATCTTTCATTTGAAAGTGACATTTAAATAGCCATTTCTTGAAGTAGACCCATATTTAAGGAGGCAGTGTTTTCAGCTCATGAAGTTCAATTTGTCCAAGACGTTTTCAATTACCTTCTTAGGCATAAAGGTATAGTTGGTGTTGAAGTGACACCTTGGTTTTAGTTAGCATCAAAAAAACTAAATCAGAAAACACAGGTCAAAGAGAACAATTTTGCTTTTTATGGGTTTGCTTTCACACACTCTATTTCCTATGGCATAACCTTAGGCCATAGTTTATGAAACTGGTTGTGGACAAGTGGAATGTCAGAACCATGCACAACTGTCATTGAAGTATACGGAACTCAAGGCACAGTTAAAACTAAACATGTAATAGCTGCCATTTCGTATAGGGCCAGTTGAGCAGGCAAGCAGGGCTGGAGTACAAAGTACAGCAGTTTGGATGATCTGCTTAATTTGGAAGACTGTGAAATAGTGTTCCCTATCCTTTTTCCCTTGCCCATCCAAGGACTTTATTCACACACGATTAGAAAAGTTTAATGCGTTTTTAATGAAAGAACACATTATTAACTGACTATATGTACTGATACAGAATATTCTTTCCCAGAATTTTACTTTTATCTCAAAGAAAGATATAGAATCAATTGCATTTAGTAATGAACCAGTATCTGAAAATATTTTGCCAATCCTCTTCAAACCACTGAAGTTAAAAAAAGTAGTACTCATATTTTTGTTTTGTAACACTTCCAGATTTGTCATGTGTCTATTCTTTTTCAAGAGGAAGAAAACAATCTCTTTCGGAGTTATTCACTTAAATCACAAAGAAGAATATTGGAACAGCAAAAGCCTGTCAGACATGGTGCTTAACTGAAAGTCTTGAAGAACCTAATTTAATTCCCTCATGATTAATCTTGAGGATATTAAGAATGTCTTCCACATCCAGGGTGGTGTCCTCTCTGTATTACAATAAGAGTCTTTCTTTGTGTCTTTTCATTTTTGTTGAAATTGAGATTTTCCTGTAAAAATTTACAGCTCTAAAACTTTTACACAGCCTGAATAAAAGGGTTTTTTAGTGAAAAGAATTGTAACTTTACTTATGAAAGCATATTCTTCAAATATTCCTAATGTCTTTTTCCTGAACTTCTTTAATAAAATTTATGAAGTAATATCTCTGCTGACTATAGCATATTATTCCAGTTTATGAATATATAAGGTACGAGGAATAAAAATTAACAGTGTTTGTTTACAGAAATAATTCTTAGACCACATAGAATAATATTTTCCTATTTATTTGAATAATCTGAAGCTACATACACAGCAGTGCCACTTATCCAGTTGTTACAGTTATGAAATGGCATATGAAATCACTGCATTTTCACTTTTGCAAATATCTCCTTAAAAGAGTTTCAGAATGTGGTATGGCTGATTTATCTACAGAATAATGGGTGTA
Source organism: Chiroxiphia lanceolata (assembly GCF_009829145.1). Taxonomy (NCBI): domain Eukaryota; kingdom Metazoa; phylum Chordata; class Aves; order Passeriformes; family Pipridae; genus Chiroxiphia; species Chiroxiphia lanceolata. Next base: position 117,918,224 of record NC_045637.1, on the reverse strand, counting down.
GCAAAGTTATTTCCAGTTATAAGCTATATCTGATAGACTGGAAAATAGTTAACCAGTCTATACACTGCAGAATGCATTTATGATTATGTGATCATGATGTTTGATACAGTGTAGGTGTTCTTGTATTGCTGTATAACAACCACAATTCCATTATGTTTATCTATCTGCTCAAGACCTGTAGTGGCCAATTTTGTTAAATAGGAGTTCTCTGTGGAAATCTGAGCCAGAAAAGCACCAGATAAACCATTCAAAAGAGAAAGGAGTTAAATTCATCAGGAGTTTTACGCTCTTCTTCTGAAACTCATTGGAAAATTTTAGTACTCTATCAATTTTCTTTTGTTGGAGATGAGGACATAAAAGTAGTTACAGGTGAAATTTCCAGTAATTGAATCTGAAGTTTATTCCTCAAAAAACCCACTGTAATATTTAGTCAGCAGTTCAAAATGGGGTGTTTTAATTTGTGTGAGAAACCATTGGAAAATACAATACAGGGACTTATATGACATAACAAGGCTTTTAAAAAGGCAAAGTTTGGCTCACAAATTTAACTAGTTCATATTAAGGAAATGGATGCAAAAAAGACATTTTCAGAATGGAAATTTATGTTGGATATATTCAATGAGTGCAGACATCCTCTCCTGTTTCTACCCATTGGACATAAACAATTATTTACCATTGCTTTAGGTATTAAAGAGAAACACTGAATACACAAAGCAGTCTCTCAGGAATTTTCAGCATTAACAAGCTTCTTATTTATATACAGATAAAAGACACCTGCAGCTGTATTTCATTAGAATAAAAAATGACCTTCAGTGACCAATAAGGCTAATCAAAGAAACATTTTTCCCAAAGGGCATAGCACTACCAACATTTGCCTCCAGAGGCAGTCAGGATAGATTTAGGTAATAAGAATACGTTCAGCCTTCCTCAGTCTTTTCTCTGTTAATTACAGTGCACTGTGTATGCTGCATCTGTGCTTGTGTACAATAAGATGCAAATGAAAAGAAATTACAAGACTATTTTTAAAAGGTAAACAAAACATTTTGATAGTGCAGCACTCAGTAAATTAAATATAGCACTAAGCTCACCTGATAACACAAAGTCTAGGAAAATAATGGTGATGGGAATTAAACAGGAAATCTGCTAGAATTAAAGCAAGACAGGGTGCTTTTTGAAGTCAGTTTTGCTGACCTTTCTGTATTAAACATGGGAAATTGTTCTCAAATCTATCTTGCTTAGATGTAATTGTGTAGACACCCTTTGCCATGGACTGCACACCACAATAAATAGGGACAATCAATAGTACCTTACGACTATAATAATCCACACAGCTCAATAATAAATTTTCCATCCACCTGCCTGATTAAAACAGAAGGTGCTGTCGTTTCTCACATTCAGATCAGAATTGTAGAACACTGATATTTTTCACTGCAGTTGGGCCCATTCAATTTTTGTTGACACTAAAATACTGCATTTTGACCATAAGGCCAGGCCATAACACCTTTTTCTCAAAAATATCTCAAACAAAACAGATATGTAGTGCTTGGGGTTTGTATTTAGTGTGATGGATGTTAAAAGCTGCTTGACATCAGGGTAGTTCTGGTGAGATTGTTTAGCAGATGCAACCAGAGATACCTTTATAATACACCCATCAGAAGTACTTATATAATTCCTCAAAGTACTAAATACCACATGCTCTTGTTTAAACTCAGAAGATCTCTGAAAAGTAGAGATGTATTCTTCATCTCTATTTTCATAAAACTCAGGTAAGCTAAAGGTAAGCTAAATGTGGGTGATCCAGGAAGTTGCCAACAAAGTAGAGACTGGAACACAAGTCTCCATAAACTCACCCCTTTCCTGGACTCTCCCTTTTTTCATTTCTCTATCTGTGAAATTTATCTGTCCAATGTAATTTTATGTCACGTATTTCTCCGTCTGCTGTGAGAGCTGGTAAGAGAGAAGAAAAAGGAGATCCTGGAAACCTGAAGATGAAGCAAAATAGGAAACAATCAACAGAGCTGCCAGGAACAAGAGAGAAGACAGAAGAAACTCAGCTCATAGAGTGAAGCTTCTCATATTTCCTTAGCTGATTTCATACTGTGCATTATAGTCCAAAGGGCTATAATCCAAAGGCAAGCATTCCCAACTGATGTCAAAGAACATAGAGATATCTTATGAAAAGTGGTAGCAGTAAAGAGCCTCTTTTCCACTGAAATGTATTGAAAAAGTGCAGTGTCAGAGTATTCACTCCCCTAGTCTAGATTTTTCAATATCTTGCTTTCTTTTGTCTCATTTCACAAAAGAAATCAAAAAAAGAAGTTGTCTTAGCTTTTCTTATTGCTCCATTTTACGTCCTTTTGTTAAGAATCACTGCCTTCTACTCCCAAAGCACCTCCCTCCCCTCCCCCAAAATGGTTAGTTCAAGAAAAGGTCCTGAAGCAGACTAAACAGAGTTGCTGGAACGATTGACGACACAGAAGCCGGAAAGCTCCAAAAAACTTGCTGTTAGCAAAAATACAGAAAGGCTTTACTGGCTTCATTAATACAGATTATCCTTTTTTTTTCAACCCCTGAAAAGTCTGTGTACAGAAATCCAGCACTCCAGGGCAGGGTGTTGGAAAAAAGACAGCCCTGGGAACTCTCTGAGTCTGTTTCCTCCCATACACTGATCAAACGCACTGTCAGTCATTGTAAATTTGGATCTCACACAGCCAAGTTGTGGATCTTATGGCTATAACAACAGTGCCAAAGATATCTGCCTCCAAGAACGATCCTCTGTCCAAGACTCCAGGCGCAGTGACACGACTTCGTGTCTCCCCCAGCTGGAACTGGATGATATCATTTACCCACATATCATTTACCCACATCTATGTATTTCACATCACTTATCCACATCTTTTCTGAGTCTCATGTAGCACCTAACATCCCTTATTCATCATTATTAGTTTTTAATTTTATTTTTTTTAGTTCAAAGTGACTGCAACAGTCCCATTACTCATTATATCTATTTATCTTTAAATTAGTTTTAGTTATTGCAGGGACTTGATATAAATTACTGTGTCTGAAAAGCTTTGTGTCAAAAATCATGGCTTCAATGGTTTCATGGTAATTTCAGTTTACTGTGGATTATGCCTCTTTCAGCTGCTGTCACTACCTACCTCCTGAGCACCAGGAGAGAAGCACTACGCTGTGAGTTCCTGTTAAAGGGTCCTCATCTGTCCAGCTCTTCCAAAAATCTTTTCTGTGCTGCTGCATAAGAAGCTCTGGTGGACCACAACACTGCAGTAAGAACTCATTACCTCACATCCCAGATGTATGGCACTGGTAGGTAAGAGCTGTCTTGCCAAGGTAAAAGAAAAGGAAGACAAAATTCAGGTTGGGTGCCACCCAACCTCATTTAATTGAGCATTGAGAAAAATGGAACATCACATGCTAACATTTCTAGGACTATTACCCACTTCATCCTCACCCATGCAGCCAACAAGCCAGCACATACAGAGAGTTCATCAACACGGCTTCTTAATGCCCTGTATGCAATAAATTCAACTCTCACCACTTCTTTTAACTAGAGAAGAACTACTGGTCAGTCTGTTAATTCATCAGAATGTCGCTAACTGATTAGGGCAGACATAGTTTTATAAAAAAAAGTCCAGTACAAGTAACTATTTATTTTAATTGAGTTCAGTTTGTTCTGTGAGGAGAACTGGGTGCAGTTCTGCACTGAGCACTGGCAGTGCACTTAACTCTTTAGCTAAAGGCTCTTTGGGTTTTTAATGGTGTCCTACTATGCTTTTCCTGGGTATTTTGATCCTGCATCATGTATTTCATGAAACAACAAAATAAAAGCAAAAACTACATAGGACCTGTGACAGAGATGTATGTACAAGCAGAGGCTACTTTTGCTTTCTCACCAATCTGTATTAATTATCAATTCAAATACATAATCTGGAATCCACATGCCACTAAAAGTGACCAATAATTTGACTGCCTGCCTCTTTGGAAGTAATTTATTTTGGTAAAATATTTATTTGAGTGGTTTTTCGAATTTAAAACAACTTCATTTTCCTTATTTACTGACAGTAAGTGTGCATTTAAATTTTTAGACTTGTGACATCCTTATTCTGTTTCTAATTAAGCCTCAGTAATAAGGCATGACTCTCTGACCATGTTTAAATCCTTCCCAAATGCATAACTTTGGATTTATAGTCACCTTTAGTAATAGGTATTTAGTTTAAGATCAATATTTTAGTTGAAGGAAACACACTGAAAATAATTGAATTTAATATATCCCAAACAGCCAGTGTAACTATTCTGGACTGAACTGGCTATTTGGAATACTCACTGCATTGCACTAGTTAAAGATATCCTTTGACATTCATTTGTTCCAAATACTTCTTTGTGTCTATTCTGGGATTTTCTAACAGACATATTGTCCCTTCCCACTTAGGATAAGGAACAAAAACTGGACTACACTTCCCATGGCATTTGACAGTAGAAATATAGTTTACACTCTGACTATAGACGATCGGGGTGTGGGCACTGCTACAAAGCCTTTACTGTACCATAAAACTCATAATATTTCCCAAAGCAGGTAATACTGACAGATGCACTTTCCACAGTCCTAACTGTACCTGGAAGAGTTTCTCAGGGGAATACATTGCAATCTAAGTAGGCCAGTGTAAAAGAAGGTGATGAGCTATGGAAAAAGTCAGGTTACTCTCTGTAGTTGTTTAGTTGAACTCTCCAGAGAGAAGTGAGACCCATAACTTAGTTGTCTCTGATGGTATTCATTCCATTCTCCTTCTCTTTAATGCAGTCATTATACCTCAGACTGTGAGCAATGAAAGACTGGATATATTTTGGTTTGTTGTTTTGGTTGGTTGGTTGGTTTTTATAGAACACATAGTTATTTGGCTAGGTGTTGCATCATGAGATGCAGGCTTTTGCCCACGCAGGTGACATTACATAATGCCCTGAGCATTACATAAAGTCCAGGCCTAGGACTTCAAAGTAGCCAGTGGACTGATGATCCCGTTGCACTGTGCACACCTTGCACTGCACAAGCATTAGTGCACAGTAGATTTAGAGTCCAAGTAAACGCAATAGTCAGAAGGTAGGAAAAGAAAAAGCAGCTTGATCAGAGCCTTGACCCAGCTAGGAATGGAGTTTGGATGTACAGCTCCCAGGCCTTTAAGGAACAGCTGTCACTCTCATTTTAGCCCAATATTAAAAATTTAACAGTGGTTTAGATTTTTTTTCCCCCTTGAGCTGGTACCCTCCAGCTCCTTGAAAAGAAACCTCACAACATCATGCCTGCTGGGAAAAGGTATTTTTGAAAAATCATCTTTTTGAAGAAGTGACACAAGGAATGAACCACTAAAATTAGATCCTGGGAGCAGTGGGAGGGATGAGCAAAAGTAATATCTGCAAAGTAATGATACAGGTAGGCTCACACCATTACTCTCGATGTTATTGATTCTGATGTATACATTGTATCACTCTCACTAAAAAACAGTGATTTTTTTTTTTATTTTCATCCTCTGCCATAATGACTAAGAATATGAACCTAATTTCAACATGTTTACACCTCCTGAACCAAGTATGTGGTGTTCAGCTTGCCAGCAACTGCAACATGATTTTGCACACCAAATTACACTGTCATTTCAAAAGGCTGCCTTTTCTGTTCTTTCTTGTCATACATGCACAATTCAAAACAATTTGTAAGAAACATTATGTTCATTTGTGGTACTTGCCAGAAAAGGACAGAAAATTTTAGTAGGGATTATAAATTAACACCACTGTGGTTCTCAGAAACCTTTATATTCTACCAGAATTTTAAACATGTGGTTTGCTTCCAGTGAAGTCAAACGGAAAACTAAGAATCAAACTGTCTCGGAGTGAAGTTTCATGTTGTCTTGGCCATTGGTTGAAAATTAGGATAGTTATTACAGTAGTTATGCTGCTGGAAATATTTAAAGAAAACAGCAGGAAACACAAAAGATTATTCAGAAGAGGCAATTGTGGATTAACCCTTTAATGCATTAAAGCTCACTCAACACCCTTTTTCTGACTTGGAAGAATGTCAAAAATAAGAAAAAGAAATATTTTTTTTAAAACCTGTGTTTTTCATTAGTAGGATATGTTTTGTGCAACTGCCATGTCACAGAGAACTATATAGCAAGGTTGAACAATAATAATAGCCACATGAAATTCCATATATCTTTCTTTTACCCTCTGTCTATTTGGAAAATTATATACTGCTTTAAGCCATGTTACTCATGTAAATACTTACTGAGAACATGGTACAATCTACTGCAGACACAAAGTACTGAAACAGTAATAATAAGGAGATTACTTCAACACAGACCCTATGTACCATGGAAGTCCCACTTGAGTACTGAAAATAGGGTTTTAATTGTAACATAAGTGTTTCTGCTCTGTAGAGAGAAATTTCACCCAAAGAGAGCCACAGATCTGCATAAATAACATCCGAATGAGCCAAGCAAAAGGAAGCATTTATATTAGGATATGCTTTACTTTTGCTGTGGTTTTCAGTACACTGAGGAGACACTGCTTGAGAAACACTGGTAGCTGGTTCCTATAACAACTCTCCATGTAAAGAACACTTATTTTTGCAAGGCCTGGCAAACGATTTTTATTTGAGGGAACTTACCTGGACTTTAGAGTGTCTGCTGTTTTATGACATATAACTTTTTTTTTTCCCTAATCATTTTAGTTGTAATGTGGAATAATTACCCAAATTCCTTTAGCACTGCTTTCACGAGTCATACCAAATATAGGACTTTCTTATGGTCTCCCTTCCATACTGTGTTGTTTTTATATTTCTACTAAACCAAAAAGGGAGATTCATGAGTGAACTCCGTCCTGCTACACAGAGATTTATTCCAGTCATTTTAAAGTCAGTGAGACTGAATGGATGCCGAGGTTTTTGCCCCACCCTGGAGTTTATCACAAGGAAAATAGTTTAAACAGCATTTTGCAATAATTTTTTTCCAGCATCTGGACCACAAGACCCAACATCTTTTTCTTTCTTTTTTTTTTTTAAATTGTCATTAAGATTACACATGACAGGAATATTTATTTAATTTTATGGTTTCGAGTTCCCTGCTGGAACAATTTCCTCTGACACAATTTCAACATTTCCTCATTGAATTTTTATGGCTGTAGTGAGCAGTGCCAAAAGCTTTACCCAATGTAACCTCATAAGCATCTTTCCACTCACAATTTCACAGTGCTGAGATTGAGTAGATTTTTCAAAGCACTTAAATGACCTAAAACTTTACACACATTTTCTAAAAAAGAAGTGGGCATATAATAAATTCCATGAAAGCCAGCAGAATGTCTGACTTTCACAATAGTCAGGCAGCTTTTTATCAGCCATCTTAAGCACTAATAGCTATCTAGCTATGGCAAGATGCAATGTAGGTTTGGCAAAGAAGCCTAGAAAGTTTTTGGGCTGCGATTAAATTGTTATTAGTAAATGGGCTGTCCCTTAATTGCTGCTAAAAATTACAAGCAATCTGCTACTTACAAGCATCACACCTTGGAACTGGGGTCACCTCTTCTACTGACAATAGCCTCCAGTGTGCTCTCCCCATTCCTAAATTAAGTTATCGTAAAAACAATGTGAAAATCAGTTTTAACCTTACCACAGTACATGGATAATTTTCTTTTTCATTCTACAGCCTCGGTCCCCTTACTCTACCAAGTCTTTCACACTCGTTCAGACTCTCTTTCCTTGCAGTTTCCTTGCTCTCCAATTTCTACTGCCTTATCCTCTTTCCTTAAGTGGATTTCTTTTGGATATTAGCAGTCTCACTTCTAATTCTCTCCCTAACAGCAACTCCTCTTACCTTCTCAGATTTTCTCTCTTTTCTTATGTTAATGATGATCCCTTTCTCATCTCTCTCTAAGACACTGCTGGTCAACATACAAGTACTAAATATTTTTACCAGGAGTAAAGCCATTAATGAGCAGGGTAGTGAAAAAGGTAGTTCGTTTATAGAATATTCAGTCCATTAGGACATTCTGTAATATTTTATTTTGTTTTCTTCTAAGCAAGAAGGAAAAAACAAATCTGTAAATGAAAAACAACAGCTTGGACACACAACAGCATTATCATGCTGTAAGAGGCTTGAAGCTAAAATATTTTGTCTTGCTGTCTGTCCCTGGTAGGCAAGGACATGTGCGCAGTCAGTCACTATGACACAACAGATCTAGGGAAGTCGCAGTAACTCAGACTGTCAGAGCCATCCATCTTCATCCATCTTCAGTACTCCTCTGCAACTCTCCTGTCCCCAGTATATACTCTTATAAGGGTGTGCTCATGTGCTTCTTTCTATCCTTACAGGGAGGAAAAGAAAAGTCAAATTAATAAAAAATCCCATAGCTTCTTAATCAAAACCCAGCAAAAAAATAATAAAGTAACATATGTTAACTATACCAGATCTTCAAAACCCTAGTTCATGAACATAGTACCAGAGTACCCAGAAAGAGCAGGGGATTACCTGTGCCCTCAGATATTTTCAGAAGAGACTGAGGAAGGGAAAAAGAAGAACAGACAACTGAAACACAAAGCCAAGCTGCATGTTTAGGACGCAGTCAAAAGTACATCCCAGCTTTTCAGTATCCTGCCTCAGGACTTGTTACAGACAGCTTATATGAAGGAGACACCAATATTTAATAGGTCTGACCTCAGTAGAGAGGCCACCATAATTTCCTAGGTAGGAAATCCTGTCAGGTAAAGAGGGGATTCATTTTCCTCCTCAAGCAGACACAGGTTAGCACCTGCACTGGTAATGCACTAGAATATTTATGAACACTATGCTCATATACTTTGTCAGACAGGTAATTAACATTCCTTGGACTCCTCACATTATCTCACCTCTCTCCAGTGGGCTGATCTCCAGCAATGTTACACTGAAACACTGGTGTTTTGTATGAGGCACTGATTATGCAGAATACCTTCTATTTCACCAAACTTCACTTCATCACTCGAGACTGCCTTCTTGTCACCAGCCCCTGTGCTTCTCCACTATTGAAAACTATTTCCTCTGCCTGAGGCCATCCAAACTATCAACCTCTCTTTTTTAAACTGACAAAAGAAAAAAAAAACACAACAAAAAAAAAATGTTCTGTTCCTAACAGTCCTTAGTATCTACCCTTTCTTCAGCTCAAATGCCTGTCTACTCAGGCACATTTTTCCTGTAACAGTGTCTCTTCAGCGCCTTTCATTCGTCTGATTCTAATCATGTACAGCCAGCAACATTCCTTCTTGCAGGAACATCCTTCTGGATGAGAGGATTGAGTGTATCATTAGCAAATTTGCAGATGACACCAAGCGGTGGGGGGAGGGGAGCGTTGATCTGTTGTACGACAGGAGGGCTCTGCAGAGGGACCTGGACAAGCTGGAGAGTTGGGCTGATTCCAATGGGATGAGGTTCAACAAGGCCAAGTGACGGGTCCTGCACTTTGGCCACAACAACCCCCTGCAGCGCTACAGGCTGGGGACAGAGTGGCTGGAGAGCAGCCAGGCAGAAAGGGACCTGGGAGTTTGGGTTGACAGGAAGCTGAACATGAGCCAGCAGTGTGCCCAGGTGGCCAAGAAGGCCAATGGCATCCTGGTCTGGATCAGGAACAGTGTGACCAACAGGACCAGGGAAGTGATTCTTCCCCTGTACTCAGCACTGGTGAGGCCACACCTGGAGTACTGTGTCCAGTTCTGGGCCTCTCAGTTCAGGAAGGATATTGAGGTGCTGGAGCAGGTCCAGAAAAGAGCAACAAGGCTGGTGAAGGGACTCGAGCACAAGTCCTATGAGGAGAGGCTGAGGGAGCTGGGGTTGCTCAGCCTGGAGAAGAGGAGGCCCAGGGGAGACCTCATCACTCTCTACAACTCCCTGAAAGGAGGTTGTAGCCAGGTGGGCATCGGTCTCTTCTCCCAGGCAACCAGCAGTAGCACAAGAGGGCATGGTCTTAAGCTCTGCCAGGGGAAGTTTAGGTTGAATATTAGGAAGAAATTTTTTACAGAGAGACTGATCAGATATTGGAATGGCTGCCCAGGGAGGTGGTGGATTCTCCATCCCTGGAGCTTTTTAAGATGAGACTGGATGTGGTACTTAGTGCCATGGTCTAGTAACCGCAGTGGTGTTGGATCAAGGGTCGGACTTGATGATCTCAGATGTCCCTTCCAACCTGATTGATTCTATGATTCTATGATTCTATGAACAGTCACCCTCTTTGAGATAGGCACACAAAGTAGCAACAGCAGTCTGCTGTGAAGAAACCCAGAGTCAAATGAGATTGTAACAATGGAGCTAAACAGAGACAAAGAGTAAAATCCCCAGTCACGAGGTAGATTAATGCTGGGCAGGAAGTACCTCCAGCCAGAAGAAGAGTATCTGTTTCTTTTTTTTTCCTTTACAGTTTGACACTGCTTTACATAGCTCATAATGTCAACAAAGTATTTGATTTGAATTTTATCAGGCACTGCAGGCTGACAAAATTAAATCTAATTAGCAAACCCCTCTGCTCCTGAGCATCCAATCCAGAAAGATTTTACCTTCTAATCTTAAAGCAACCATCGGAATTTGACTTATTTCAGCTGTTACATCTTTGATAATTCCCTAGAAATATTTACCAAAATTGGATTTTCAGAGTGTCAAGCACATTTTCAAAAAGCATAGAAAAGGGAAATTCTGTTTTCTCCAGGCACTCTGGGCTCCTCAGAGGACTGACTGCTACTGCTAAGGACATGTAGGGCTTCACAGAGCAAACATCAAACCTTAGTCTTCTTTTGGAAGTAATACAGCTGTAAGTGCACCCAGCAGAGCTGGATCATGATGCGACGGACTGGGAAACAGCTCTGTGGATCCCAGCTCTGATGTTTTCTTCCCTACAGTGAGCTTAAATATTGCTGCTTGAAAATGACAAAAGCACAAGTCACAACGGTTGTGGAGCCTACAGCTGGAAGCAAATGAAGTTACAAGAGAGAGAGATTTATATTAAATAATTATACAAGTATATTTGTGTGATATTATAAACAGTCATATGTATTTATTTAAAATGCATCCATTATTCAAATTAATCTCTTCTTTGAAGAAACAGCAGAAAACATAAGATAACAAATCAGGTATCCACTGTTTGTTCTTTTTCACAAAAAATAATCTTGTTGAAGTCAGGTAATTTTCATCAGCCATAGCCAGATCTCAGGTAAGTAACTCAACTTTTCTGCTCAGGTCTGATAAAAGCAGAAGCTGTAATTACTGCAGCTCATTGGCATAATATATTCGATATTGTTACTAGTACAAATACATCTATTTAATAATCAGTTCACTTAGCAGGTTTTTTTAATTAAATATTAAAATTAGTTTTATGGCTCTGGAATATGAGAATGAAAGCCACCATACAAATCAGACCAAGACCACATATTTTTAAGTGGTACTGGACAAAAAAACTGCTATGAATTTAATAAAAATGAAAATTAAAAACATAGAAATACATTTTACAAATTAATAAACTCCTGACTTGCCTGTGTTAAAGAACTGAACTAAATATATTTAAAGTCACAAGTAGATTTTAAAAAAAATTATTTACATAATACTGACAATACAAAACAATTTGGTCCCTGCCTTGAATATATTCCAGCATATAAAGTCTTTACCTCTGTAACTGATTGCACGCAGCACAAGTTTATTTTCAGAACTGAATCAGAACTAGGATACTGAGTATTAACACAGACTCTAATTTGACCAGGAAAATCATGGTAGTCTCTTACTAACATTTGTTTGGTGTATAGAAAGCTCAAAATTATTTTCAAGAAAGCATCAGGAGGAAATAGAAAGATTATTTTGTGGAAACACAACCAACAGGAAATTAATACTTTTTCCTAATATTTTTACATAAACGAAAGATCAGCATAATCCTTTTGCTCGTTCATGTTATAGCTTTTGTTCTAAGACTTCAACACCAGAGAATAATGCAACCATATTATTGTTTTATATGCCAGTAAGTTTTAAACTTGAATTATTATGATATATCACTGTCTAGCAATAAGTTATTGTTCTCTTCCTGCATGACGCTGAGGTTGTAAAGCAAGAAAAAACAAAAGCCAAGAAACTGAACTGGCATTAACTGTTACTCTTCCCCAGAGAAGCAATTTTTTTTTTTTAGTGGACACTTAAAAGATGCTAGGATAGAGCAGAATGTACATAGTGAATATAAAATTACTATAATTCCAAGAACTGTTTTGTTGTTCTTAATTTACCTTTTACAGCACACTCAAAAATAACCTGTGGACATTCAAGGCTATGTGACCTGCAGATTGGAAAATACTTTTGAATAGAAAGCAGAAGGAATTAAAATAATTAAAAGTCACCACTGTAACCAGATTGAGAAAAAATATATGTAAATAGGCCTTCAAATCCACAAGTATCAAGGGAAATAAATGCTTTTTTTCAATTAATGAAATGTTCATTTTTACTTGCAGGTGATATATCAAGACCAGTTGTCCTTTTGACTCAGGAGCTAGATCCAGTTCAGCAATATTTGCATCAGGAAAGACTTCCTAATTCATCAGTAACATTTTTGGTCCAAAAAAAGAGATATTGGGACCTCTTCTAGCTTGTGTAATGTCAAGGGGTCAAGCCTGAGCTCTTCACTTGCCTTGAAACTGATCCTTCACTATTCAAGACCAGGACTGCAATTGCTAAAATATTCTAATTTAAAGAATATTCCCATGAGACACAAATTCTCACATGAGGGTGACCTCTGTGTCCTAAACATGCATTCGAATACGATCTGGTCCCCTGTGAACACCCACATGCCAGATCTTTGGCAGAGCAGATCTAGGGGGCATACTGCAGGGAACTCCCAGTCATGATCTTCACTTTCAGAATCTTTAAAGAGTCATGGTTCCTCTAACAGGGTCTGTTTGAAGTGCTGCAAAGGCCTTAGGCATAGGGAAAACACCGACTACCTCGTTATGCATTTTACAATGGATTTTACCTGCAAAATTTTTTTATTCTGTTTGTTTGTTTGTTTGTTGCTTATGTTGTTTCTTCCTGACACGGCAGAGTTAGTAGATCTTTTCCCTTCTTCATAAACTATCAAAATAAGTCATGCTACTATGACACCAGAAGAGAGAAAACATGGCCATGAACTGAAAAGCATTACCATAAATTATAATATGCTTCCTTCCCTTGAGGTCTCAATTAAAAGTAGTAAAAATGAGACTGAAAAAGTGTTAGAAGAAATATTTAAAGCTCAACTTTAGTTTTAATCTTGATATCCTATGCCCAGGTTTGTTATAGATTTCAAAGAAATTGTACCATCTAATATTACTGAAGAATATTTCATAAACATTTTTATTTATCTAATTCCCTCCCTATTCTTACCTCCTTTAACACAGTTGGAATGGTTTGTCTAATCGTTCATAAATAATTTCTTCTTACTTTACAAAATATACTTAAAACAAATTTGGGAAAGAAATGCAATGGAGCAAATTGATAAAACAGGTACGAATAGTTGCAAACCCAGTCGTAGCCCATTATATAGAGTGGCTTCCACCACTGTAGGCTGAGATTGTTCACTGGCCAACCACACTGAAATTAAAAGGGAAAATTGATAGATATCATAAAGATTTTTTGCCTGGATCTTACTGGGAAATACTTAAGCCCTGGCTGTGTTCTAGAGTAAGTTCACCTTTCACAAAGGTGAAATCTTATCCTGAGGCAATGAGATTGCAAGTTCTCATGAATTGTTTTTATATTCTTTTTTCCCACCTACTCTACCCTTAATTTTTTTCTTTCCCAGCTTTTTTTTTTTTTCCAGTTGGTGTCAACAGCTTCTTCCTAATCATTTCTTCAGGTCTATAACATCAACATCACCATCAAGTCAGATTGTTTTTCAGTTCTCACATCCAGAAGGATATCTTTCTGCCAACCATCACCAAGATAATAGGCCTTTTTGTTTCTCTTTCCATGGTTAAGAACTTATCTCATAGATGAAATATCTGTTTCTCTTCAGCATTAGTCTGTCCATACTTGTTCAAAATAATACCCAACTCATCAATTTCCTGCTCTGATAGGCCTTGAAAGCGGCCCTCTATTGTTCTGTTTGAGTACTCTGACCACAGAGGATATTTTTAATTGAACAATCTCACTAGCTATACCAATTCTGCAGGACTCAGAAGATCTGGAGCCTAAGTGCATACCCTGCATATGTTTTGACTGAACGGCAAGAGGTAACTGTGACCGGATTATACCATTCTCCCTTTGTATTTTTCCACATGCGTCTCTTCTATTCCACCAAAAGTTGTGTGTATCATGGACCACTTATCATGAAGTGTCAACCTCTGTTCCCACTTCTCTGCAGACCCAGCTTTTACATTTATCAGATTTCCACTGTAGCAGCTTCATGCTCCCAGTTTTCCCCTTAGCTGTAGGCAGAAGTACATGTATTTACTTATGAAAAATTCTCCTTTCAGTGTTAAAAAATGACTCCCCCAACATTTGTACAAATATTGATGATTTTTAAATTTAGCAATTAATACCTGAGCCACAACAAACATATGCTGACGTTTTCATTCTTTTTTCTGTCTATATGTTAGGGTTATCTCTAGCTGACCTTTCAACTGTAAATTCACTGTGAACAAAGCAGTGACTTTGTTTTATTCAATATTTCTAAGCAACTTACTATAGACTTCTGTTACTGTGGCTTGGGGCTACACTTGAAATCCGTTAACTTTTAAAAATATCTATTTATTTATGCCAGGCTTTAAAGATGATATTGGGAGAAAGGATATAACCTAAAGAAAAGTATTTTTGGAATCATGGATGATGATTAGAACTAAAGAAGGACAGTAAAATCTATTTTTAAATGGTGTAAAACCTGTTCTACAATATCTGGTCTGAGAGAGGGCCACTACCAAGGATGTGGTCAGTATTCAGCTAGAAGTCAGGTCCAAACCTGATTTGAGGTGGTAATTGTGTTTTTTGTCCTTGCCGATACTGAGTTCTGGTTGTGTGAACTATCTCTTTTCATATCTAAAACGGGCTGAAGACATGAATGTGGGGGTCATTTTAGAGTTAAGACTATGTTATTTCTCATCCATTCAAGGGGAATTTTGCCTGTCTGTCATGTGCAGGAAAACAGGGTGTTTATCTGGTTTTGCTTTTAATTTAGATTTATCAAGGATTTTTTCCCCTCTGGAAAGTGATTTTTTTTCTCTCAGTAGTTGCTACTCAGTGCTATTAGATATCTGTAGTAATCACAGTTTGCTTTTGGTAGCAATTTGACCATTCACAACATATAGTTTTAGCACATTCCCACGAAAATGCTAGAAATCCCAATATGTCATTTTAAATTCTAATTCTTAATAAGTTAAAGTATAAAAAGTGATTCTACTAAAAAAAGAGCATATTGATCACATATCTAAATGGAATCTCTGTACCTCAAATCTACTGTGAATAGACCTTAATCCTAAAGAATGCCAGTGATCTGTACAGACCACCTGATCTTTTGTAGTTTACTCTGTTAATTCTGCTCCAAAAAACCTTTCGGTATTCTTGAGCTTTTAAAAAAATTAACTTTTTAAAAGAACAACAGCAGTGAGAATAATGTTTTCCAATTTCTAAATTTTCAGGTTCCACAAATTCCTTTCCTTGACCCACATATTGGCAAGAACAAGGACCTTCAAAAGGCAGCATAAACTCAGCAAACTTTTTCAAAATAAGGTTTTTTCAAACTTCATGAAAGAATAAAATTTGAAGTAAGGAGAATTTATTAGTTGTGCCTTTAGTAAATAATGTAGTTGAACACAAATATATCCACCTTATAGCAAATTTGAAGAGGTTATTTCTATATCCCTATTTAATAACAACATAAGGGGTCATTGCAGACCTTTTCCCTGTGTTTCAGTTTACCAAACACTGAGAAGTCTACTGTTTTTACTTGCAAGAACACCTCTTTAATTATCCAGCCACTATACTAACACTGCTTTTAATTTGGTTTTATTTTTTTTTGTGCTCTATGAGTAGGTCTAAATATTTACTGACAGCATTATTAGTCCTTCCCTCACTTCTATTTTTTACTTCACCACTGAATGCAATTAATAAACCTCAACAATAGGAAATGTAATTTTTCCAAACAATTATTTAATACTTTTGAGTTTATTTAGGCTTCCCTGCTAATTTACCTTCAGTTTCCAAATTCTAGTGACTACTAAGAATTTGCTTTATTATATAATTCCTTCTTGAGAAAGCTTTTCATGAGTTTGCGCTGAAATAATCTATTGGCTTTTACCATTCATGCAGCTTTGCTTTGCAATGATTTGTGAGAAGAGAAAACAGCAAAGACTGCTTCAGGAATACTACGTCTTTCATCCTTCTGCTGGTGAGCATCTGTGAGAATAAAGCCCAGTGAAAACACCTCACACGCCACAAGCTGTCACATGTCCCTTGTGATCTGTCCCTTCTTCAGAGTGCAGTGCAACTTTCTCTGTTTCTTCCATAAACTGGCAGAGAATGCAATTTTTTTGTATATACACACAACATGATTTCTCCAGCTCTTGATGATCAGCACAAGCTCTCGTCAGCATTGCTGTTTTCTGCCTTTTCAGACTGGACCTAATTTTGGAGGCTTAGTTCCTTTCTTACTTTCCAGATCGCCACACCATGTCTTTCCTCTCCTCCCACTCTTATCACAACATTTGGAGAAGTGAAACTATTGATATCAAAACCTCATAATTTTTCTGCATATTAGTTAGCACTCTGTAGAGTGCTGAGGCTCCTTCTTGCAACACTATTGCTCCAGTCAACTACAGATAGGGAGGAAATAACTGGTCCTTGTAGTGCCCTGATGAGACTTCACAGAATTGAAGTTCCACATAAGACGCATAGTAGTAAAATGTCTGTCTGTCTCCTAACAGAGTTATTAATGACACTGCTTTCATTGTCTCAGCTCAATATGCAAAGATCAGAGGAGGAACTCAGACCAGTTTCCTACCATATAAATTTAAATATATAATTCAGATTAATTGCTATGCATGTGACTTGTTATTCAGTGCATGTATAAAATGCACACATAATATCCATAAATATCAATGGATATTGATATCAATTCCATAAGGATCTACTAGAAAACCCATGGAATAGACTTTGATTATGTTTTGCTTTATAGTGCTTCCCAAGGTCCTTCCCATGACACATTCTGAGAAATGGATCGTTTTCCATTACCCTTCACTTAGCTGACACATTTCACTGTGTGAAATGGATTCAGGGATTCTCAGACATTTGATAAGATGCATAATTTTCCACCAGCTTTTCCTTAATTTTTTTCTCCTGAATAGAACCAATATGAGGAGTGTTTGTCATTTGTTATATGGAGTTTAGTGAAACACAAAAGAACATGATAACTTCCATCACATTATCAATTTAAGGGATCTATGTATCTGACAGGAGACACCAAACGTCTGCAAAAAAAATGAGGTTTTGGAAAAGAATGAATTTCACAATGATTCAGGTGCATATCTGGAGATACAAGTAAACTAGGTAATGCATAATAAAATATCATAAACTTTAGGGTTCTTAAAACCTTTATTTTTCAGTAAGAGATGTTCAGAGCTGTAGGGTGCAGTTAGACAAGTTTTCTTTTCTTGTTTGTGTTGCTGCTTTGCAACCACTGACATTTCTCTTGCATAGGTTTCCTCTAAATTCTGTAAACTTCTTTTCTGCCTTTTTAATACAGTCTTAACAGTTTCAGAGAAAGGCACAGTCTGGTTTCATTTGCAGCTTACATGAAAGAGAAATGAGGGGGAAAAGGCACTGTATCATCATTATAGTTGCTTTAAAGAGCCATAACATTCCCCTCTGGATGCCTGAGACTTGTAAAGTGCAGTTCTTCCCAGTGGGGAAGCAGAAAACTTGGCAAGGCCCTGCACTCAGTTCTCCTCGGTTTCTGGCTTCAGTTTACACTAACTGCTCAACTCCTCATCTTTCCTAAAATTGTCCTTATAGAAAAAAAAATGCTCAAAAAGAAAAGGTTAACATCACAATATCTGCTTATATACAAAAAACCTCGCAAAACAAACAAAACACTATACAGAATTATTATTAATGTTTTTATGCCTACTTTCTTCTTATGAAGCAGCAGGAAACATAAAAGCAACAAAACATTAACACAAAGTCTGTAGGGTCAAGTCTACTATATCTAGGGCCAAGCTTCTATTTTTATTTATAAAAATATTTTATAAATTTATATATTTATATATAATTATTTATTTATTTATAAAAATATTTTATGTATATTTATTTAAAAATCAGCTGCCTTATTTTTATATTCACAAGTTAACCAGTAAGTAAGTAAATAAATGACAAACCATACTTTAGACAAAAATACGAAAATGGCAGCAGCTTCAACTAAGATGTTAAGGAATACCTACAGAGGTATTTATTTATTTATATTCTGGGGATGCAGCCTTGCTATTACTTTTCACACAACTCTCGAACCTGCTCACTTGTGGGCCAAGTGTGTGAAAAGAGAAACTGCAAGGTGAAGCCCAGAACAAAATCCATGGGCAGGACTCAGTGTAACAAGTGACTACAAAAAAGCAGAATGTTAATCTAGAAACACACAAAAGGTAAATGTTTGACATGTGACTAGTTTGGTTTCTGAAGCATGTTTACCACTACTCTCTGTGTTCATATTTGTTTTCTAATTAAGGCACCTTAACATACTCTGGTTTAACACACTTTTGTGTCTTTAATGAGTTTTAGCCATGCTAGGGGTTTTGATGCACATACAACATTTGAAAGACCTTCCTGTTATATAAAACTTATTTAAACCAGACTCGGAAGTAGTTGAAATACACGAGATAAGTAAATCCCTTTCTTGTGTCCTTGCTCTTTTATTTCTGCAGCTTTCTAGGGTAGATCAGTTGTTAAGCTTTTTAGTTTTGGGATGAATCCCAAGAAAAGAACTACTGTGATATATGCATTATTGAGGAAGCAACTTGCAGAAAAAGGAGACATTTACACACTCCTTGGCCAGGTCCTGGGTTATTCAGAATCACCCAGAACATCTGACAGAGGTCTCCTTCAGTGTCTTGGTTTTGTCTGCCTTAGGGTGCTGGATAAAACACAGACTGGTCCTAACTGATGCAAACCAGCACCTCTTAAACATACACTTCTGTAATACTCAGTTAGATGCTGAGTCTAGTTCCTCCAGTGCACAGCATAGCAACACTCAGACATGATAAACAACAGTACTCAGGACCACATTTAGACCCTCTAGGAAATAAGTGATTGTCAAAATCTCTAGTAATCAGGGTTCTTGTCAAATCCCATAAAAATACACTTTCCTGCTCACAAACTGAAGACTTTCAACCTGAGCTGTAGTTTAAAGAGCTTCTTTCCCCTTTTTGAGCTGAGTATTTCCGTGTGACTGATTGAAGTAGGATTTTCCTGTCCTCCCTCTTTAATGAAAGCGCATAAATTGGTAATACAGATTTCTCTCCTCTATTAATTTTTGTCCGTGCTGTGGGAATGCCACCTGCTCTTCTTCCTGCAGCTGTCTCTTTTTCCAAACCTGCTCACCAGGATACAGCACATCAGGGTGCAGTATACATGCCATAGGTATGGTTTGAATTACATATCAAAACTCTAATGAGAGAATCATTTGTCAGGAAAATCCTCGTTAGGATGGTCTCAAAACTAAACCTTGCTGACTGTTGAGAGGACCACAAATATTTACAACTCTAAGAAATCTATTGGTACAAAGATAGATTTAGCTCTTTTGACCAAAGGCAGTCTTCATTCATCTCTGGATTTATATGACTTACCATAAACCAAATGGGGTGAAAGTGTATTTGCAAAGTCTTCTTTATACAATTATGGGAGAGCTCAGCACGTGTATCTAAATGTGGTGGGGGAAAAAAGAGTTTTTCCCCTGAAGTTATAAAACAGTAACCCCACAGGAGGAGGTTACCCTTGGGATTGAGCCAATGAACGCTTCTGCAAAATATAAACATATCATCCAGACCAGAAAAGAAGGTTGTTGTAGTTGTTGGAGGAGAAGTGGTCATGTTGTAGAGCCATGAGGAGAAGGGGCCCGGAGCCCCACTGGAGGCTGGGCCACCCCCCAGCCCCTGGCTGGGGGGCTACAGGGACTTGGAACAGTGTTAGACTGGGTTAAGTATCTGTAGCTGAGAAGCTGGGAGTTTTTCTCCACTGTGAGCAGCAGCAGGAGCAGTGGCAGAACAGCACTGACCAGAGAACAGTGGCGAAGAGCCAGAAGAAGATAAGAACTGAAGGAGCAGTAAAACAAACATGCAGCTGAGCAGGAAGACACAGAGATCTATGATGAGAGAGAGAGCAGAACTAAGTCCTACAGAGACAGAGTTTGAGGTAAGAACTGAAAACCAGAAACCCCCCAAAACTCCTTGGAGACCCCTCCTAGAGAGGAGAGGTAGTGACTCCTGCTTGAGAGGAGTCTTAGGGTGCAGCATGCACTGCAGAGAGAGAGCTGAGAAACTCAAGGCATCCCGGAGCTGGACTAGAACAGCCAAATGGAATGCAGAGGAGGGCTTCACCCCCCCCTTGTTGCTGCTAAGTTGGCAGTTTTGAGACAGAGCACAGGAGCTCTTTAAGGGAGATTGAATTCCCTGAGGACAGGGACCATCACGAAGACTCCTGCACTTCGTGATATGATGTGGTGAAGTGACCTTTGTCCTGGTGAACACAGCCCACGGAAAAAAAAGACCCTCACTTGGAGTCGAAGGGCTGAGAGGGGTTTGGAGATCCCCCTCGTGTGTAATGAAAAGTGATCCAGCTACAGCTGCTGCATGGAAGAGAGAGAGATAGACTGCTACCCTAGAGAGACTGCTGCTCTGAGAATGGAAAGGATCTCTTCCTTCTTCCCTCCTGGACTTTTATTTGGAGGAAGAAGAGATTTGATCCATTGTAAATACTGCTTTATCATGGTACAGATAGTTGAGATTGTGTGTGTAATGTATTATAATATTTATTTGTACAGTCATTGTAATATAATCCCTTCCCCTCATTCTGAGTCTCGTGTGTTGTCTGGAAAACCCATCTCACACTGGACTGAGATGTGGGAGGGGTGCTTGGACTCAAGAATTGGATTTTGGGGCTCTCAAACCATTACACTAAGTCTATTCCAGTCGTGCCTGTCCCATTATAAGCTATCTGAGTCCTTGAATAAAAATGTTGATTTCAGATAAACCTGTTGATATCAGTTTTATTGACACTCAGTGACTTCATCTAACGGTATTAGATTGCATTGTGGTCACTACTTGAATTTATACAAAGTCCAAAAACAGGTACAGAAGTACCTCAACTTAATAGGAATCATTGATGCTTCACACCATATAGCACAAAGACCAACAGGACCCAAAAGATGGTGTTGCAGTGGTGCATCATTGAGCCACCCTCCCTACTTGTGCACCACAGAGGGGTATCTACTATATTGTGCAAGTTATCAAGCACTGGAACAGATTGCCCAGGGAGGCTGGGGAGTTTCCTACACTGGGGATATTCAAAGCAGTCCTGTGTCATGTGCTCTAGGATGAAACTGCTTGAGTAGGGATGTTGGACCAGATGACCCACTGTGGTCTCTTCCAACCTTATCCATTCTGTGATTCTGTGTCTGGCAGAGCTCATGCTGTCCATACAGTGACAGGTGTTTGTACATGCATGCTGTGTGGGTCTGGCCATTTAGCACTTTGAGAGTTCTGAAGTCATGTGTTCCTGGTATAACCTAGGTATTTTTTTCCTATATAATTCTTTAGCCATGTAATGTGTCCTGCAGGTGTACTCAGACCTGCTAACACTGCATTTCCTCATGAAGCACCAACAGGACTCAACAGAATAAAAGAAAACAAAACCCAACAAATTACACTTCTCAAGTTTGCAAAGAACTTTCCTCATGTGACTAGAAATAGAGCGCGTGGGCAGGAGCCTACCATCTGGCTTTGCTACAGTGGGGAGACAAGCAGGACACCAGCCATTCCCCACACCCAAGGCTTCAGCTGCTTGTGCTTGAGGCCAGCATCCAAAATGGACAGCTGATGGACTTAAAAGAAGCTGTAATGAGGAAAGACAGAGTCAGCCACAGCAAAGGATACCCCTATACAACTTTCCTGGAGTCCACTTGTAAGTGAAGGCTTTCTAGCACACAGATCCTACCTGAGCTATAGCGTAGCAGCATCTCAGCTGGGCTGCAATGTGACCATCTAGACCCAGTCCTTTACCCACAGACCAGCCCCCCAGCCTAGCCATAGACCTGCCTTGTCACTGCAACAAGTGCTCTCAGCTGAGCCTGGCAGCCACCCCCAGGCCTGCAGGATTACACTTGGTTCCCCACTTCCCTGCCCGGGAGGGCAGTCTGCCATGCTTCTCCCAAGAATGCAGTCCGCAGAGCAGGGGTGCAAAAGAGCGCAGGAGAAGTGAAGGGAAATTGCCAGAGCTTTATATATTATAACATATTTAAAAAAAAAATAGTTAACAGCAACTGATACATTGAATGTTTTGCTACTGGCCAAAAATGAGTGAGACAACCTCTTTCTATTAGTCTGCTAATAAATCACAGAATCACAGATTATGTTGAGCTGGAAGGGACCCACAGGGATCATCAAGTCCAACTTCTGGCCCTGCACAGGACTATTCCCAAGAGCCACACCATGTGCCCGAGAGTATTGTAAATGCTTCACACTGTTATTTATTGGGCCAGTGAGAACATATTTTATACACGTAGACTTTTGGTGATAAAATCACCAATCAATACGCGTGTATAATTCCCGTGAATGTCATTGTAACCCCATGTGTTCCCAGGTCTTAAAGGCACCATGTGCATAAGCACTGGAAGCCCTTGGCTGGTCATAACCAATTATGACCAAGAAGGTTGTAAATTGACACACAGATCCAGGTCTATTAAAAAGCTATTAAATCATCTACATCAGCTATTCAGCTGTTCTGAAACTGGACTTAGGCGAAAGTCATATGCATGCAGTTCAACACATGGTCTGATGCTCAAACAGTCAGCATTCAGCTGTCCTTTTCCTGTAGAAGCATCTTGACCTGCTTCAGATGCTCTCTAGAGACAGAGTTGTGTTTTTGGCTGTATGCAGCCTCCCTCCAAGCAGCTTGCAACTGCTTAACCCCTACAAGCTTAATCAGAATCTAGAACCTGCCTTTTCTTCTGCTTGGTCCAGGAAAGATTTTCAGATGACATTTAATCCATGCTGTCATAATCAAATATAATCTCAGTATAGACAGTGATAGCAATAATCTTGTACAACACACCTGGGTTATGATTTCTTACTACTTAGCTCTTTTATAACAGCTTATCCTTCCAACATTGCACAGAAGAGAGGAGGCAGACCCTCACGGTAATGAGGTGCAAACCTGCCACTTAAATACTGAAGACAACAGCCCTAAGGCCTTCCTTGCACCCTTGGTGTAAGATTAAGTGAAGCAAAGAAAGGCAGCATTGGTATTGTGGGCAGAGCAACAAATTTGGAAGGATGGCCCAGGATTGTGCTCAGGACTTGTGCTGCTCTGTATTGGAAGTGGCTCATTAAATGCTGATCTGAACTCTGCCATTCTTTCTGCTCCAAGCCCTCTTGTGAGGATTTTGTTCGATTCTCAATCATACTGACAGGGTAAAAGTGCCTTCCATTCTCTATATATTTTCGTATGTACTGGGGGACTTCCTCTGCTTTTCATATTTTAATTGCTTTGTCAAAAAGAGTAATTCGGGGTCTTTTAGGAAATTCCCAGGGTGGTTTGACCGAAGTCACACACATGACCTCTTCTCCTCTCAGAGAATTGCAAGAGTGGCTTTTATCCTTACAGCACTGAAACATTTGTATGCTTCACCTTCTTTTTTTCTTGTCTCTGGATGACTGCATGGGCATTGCTTGTGTTCTGTTTCATCCAAGGAGGAAAAAGAAAGGTCAGTGCCTCAATCTGTATATCTCAACCTTTTACAAGCATTGAAATTCAACCCAAAGTATGTTTTAAAATAATATATTTCTGCAATGAGAACCAGGTAGTGCACTGATCCTTTTCCTTCAGTTTCAGGGATTTAAATTCAAATTATTCATTCTGCCACCTTATCTAGATTAATGAAGCTGAATACAGAAAACTTAGAGAGATTATTAACTTTGTACTGAGCATGGATCAAGTATACGGTCCCAAACCAGACCTTGGTTTCTGTATTAATGATAGTGATTTATCACTAGTCTTTCATTACTTAAAAGTAGTTTGCCACCCAAATACATGTCAATGAATTTGACTGGAAGACTTTACTCTATAAGACAGTATGCACAACTAGCACTGCTTCAGGAAAATAAAGGGTGACTTTATGACAGGATAATATTTCTTTAAGGATTTTGTTCTAGTCATTGTACTGCAGAGCAGCAGTTGGTGCTCTATAGTATCATTGTTTGAATACATGTTTCAATTGTGTAAGCTATTGGGAAATATTTTTAAAAATCTAGTTGTGTCTACCATAGGGCCTATCAAAGATATTTTCAAGTCTCAGTATCTACTCTCTTACAAATCAGAGTAGCAGACCATAGTTATTACCTAGTATTTCTTGAAAGTAGCTGTTGGGTTTCCTTTTTGCTTCCTGTGCCATCCAACAAATTCATTCTTCTGTTGTCTTCTCCTTATTTAGTTCACTTGTAATATAACATGTATTTTTGTTACTAAGGCTGTAAAATTTGCCTTAAGAGTGGTTGGGGAGGTGGGAGGTGAAATCTTAGCCTCTACCTACAACATGATCTTGCCTTCCCAAATTAGACTGCAAAACTGCACTTCAAAGATTGGGTTTCGGTAACCAAACTTGGAGGCTGATAGTATACTCCCTCCCTTAAAAGAAAACACAAAATGGCTGATCAAGACTCCTTCATGATTGCTTATTACATGTTCCAAAACTAGAATATGAAGAGCAAAGTTTATTATTCAAAGGATTAAAGCCACAGAGACGGTTCATGTCTAGGCAGGTTAGTGACTGCTCAACAGCATGACAGGAAAAAGTTCTGTGTCTAACAGATGTGCCACACCTACACCAAATTCCAGTGTAGAACCTGCCTCTGTGCATTTGCCTGATGCAAAATCACAGAGCAGACCATCCTCCCTTACCTTGCCTAAATAAATAACCTTAGCACTTGCATTGTGGTTTAACAAACATTTTCACATGTCTCTTCTCTTGCAAATGTAGAAAAATTATAGTAGGTTTATGCAATCCTGAGCCTAGAGCAGTGGGACCTAGAGCAGACCCTCCTTAGCTTTAGAGGGTCTTTGGCCCTGCCCTTTCACCTCTCAGGCAGGTGAGAAGTGCCATGCAGGAGCCTGTTTCAGAAGCCTGGAATACTTCATGTGAGCCTCTGTTGACTCAAAGGTGGGTCTGCAAGGCCGCCAGGGAATTTTCCAGTTCAGTGTAGCAGCATCTTTTAAAGGTTTAGCCCTAAGTGTCTAAAATAATATTTATTTTTCCTGAATGTTAATGTGTTCTATGAGGGAAAATTACCCTTACTTATGAATAAGAAACACACTGCTTTTCTGTCATTTCTTCTTCTTCATCCTTTAACATCTCTAGTTGTGTCATCTCCCAACACCACCTCAATAATTTCTAAAATCCCCTCAGATCTTCCCCTAGACTTGAAATTTTCAAATTTTAAAATCCCTTTTGATCCTTTGCTACAGTCTGGGACAAGTAACATCCATTGATGAGTAAGCTTAGTCTGCTGCTAGCAGCTAGTCTGTCAGTCCATAGCTTACCTGCTGTTTCCTACAGGTTCCTGCCAGTCTCTGATATCACCTTATCATCGTCTTATTCCCTGTAGCTTTCCCACCTGTGATTTAATTTAAAGTCATCTGGACAGAATAATATCAAACAGAAAATATAGGAACCCTTGATGCTCATTAGGAAAACATGAATATTTAATTTATTCTCCTCAACATGCCCTTAGCACTTTTCTGGAAGTATGGTAGAAACTCATGTGAAAGCTTGCACTAGTTCTGCTCCAAGCACTGCCCAATCCAGCCACTTGAGGCAAGTTATCAATGATTCTCATTCCATTTTCTCATGGTATACTGAAGAGTTTCATGTTTTCAATCACAATTCATTTAGTTGCCCAATATGTTTTGCTGCTTTGTTTTCTTTTTTTTCCCCTCCTGTCTTTAATTGACTGACTTGTATTTTTGACAGCTAGAGAACAATTCAGCTCCACTAGTGGAGACCCCCTCCCCAAACCCAATCCCCTTGACCCTTAAGGAATTTTTATGAAAGCAGCTGCCATGAAAGTAATTTGTTGTTGATATGAGTCCAAGAAATAAACACACTGTGATCCATACATACGTATTCTGAGCTATACTTTAAATGTCACATAATTTTAACTTTGTATATAACCGGAATGTTTCTCCCTACAGCTTATACTTTTGCATTATGCATTTATGTAAAATGCATTTAGCCAGAAGAAATCCTTTGAAATTCTCATCTTTGATCCACAGGGGAAAATTATGGACTGGCTTCTACTTACATAAACCTAGAAACAGTTGTCTGAGTTACTATATAATTTAATTCTTTAATTTGAATCTAAACACTGCTTTCCTCCTTTTTCTGAAGTTTGATCGACCGACTGGTACAAAATCATTCTGTAACTGTTGTCTTTGATTAATACTTTTAGAGAATGCATTTCCATTTTGTCTTTTCATAATTATTTTCTGAATACATCATGTGTGTTAATTTTAATTCTGGTTACTCTCTACAAGATGCTACGGAATGAATTTTTTTGTTCAGTCTCATAAACTTCAACTTAATTTCTAATTCCTTAAACACTCAACAGTTGCATTTGTTGCAACAATTTCTCATTTCTGATGACACATTTTCCTCTGCAGGAAATACTTCCATGAATTTAATACTTATTCCAGCTTTGTAAATCTTGCGGTCTGTGCTTCCACATTACTAGTCTATTTGCATATGTTATTAACTAACATAGCAAACTGATAAGTGTGGCTGTAATCTACGTTCCAAATCTATAGAATATTTGATAAGTGATCTTATAATGTATTTAAATTTTCAGTCTTTTAAATTATGGCAAAACAAAATGAAGGTTTCATGTTTGTATACACCCAGTAAAATAAATATTATTGTATCTAACACTCACTTCACAAAGGGATTTTCTAACTTTTCTGTGTAGCCAAGTTTCAGTAAGTTTGCATCTTTTGGGGGAAATATGTTGAAAAAAATAGGCACGAAGATTTTAAGTTTGCATCTTTTGGGGGAAATATGTTGAAAAAAATAGGTACGAAGATTTCTTTCACTGTTTTCCATGAGGACTTTTGCAAAACCAGCCCCAGGTATTCAAGTCAAACATTTGAGAAATACGGACTATAAACAGGATCAGTAAAAACATTATTTTCATCATATGACTTGCAAGGTAGAACTAGAGTTCAGAGAACCCAGAAAGAATGATATTATTATGGTTTTCTACATATCAATCTTATCTTTTTCTTTCCGCCTATTCATTTGAATCCACTTCTTCCACTCCCTATCCGGAATGCACTTGGACTTTCTTGTGCAACTACTACTGTGCTCCTTGCAGTAGGAGCACCGGGAGTTAATGTCAGCATATCGCCCAAAAGATGGGGGGAACACACCTCCATGGTGTATTTCTATCAACAATCATTACATTGAAAATTCGGTAGCTTCTGATAATAGCTGGGTAACTCATCATTTCCACTTGCAGTTTAGGCAGCTTGTTGATCTAATTTTGCCACAGGGAGTTATTGGATTTCATTTATAGAACTGGTCAATCTCCACTAACCTCACTGCCAAAAAGACTTTTGAAGAAATGCTATCTAAACAGAAGAAGAAGCTAAAAAGGCTTTCGGCTGATCCTCTGACATTTCCCATGATTTCAGGGATTTTAAAGTTATCAGTATCAAGCAGCACTCATGTTTACCTTCTATGGCGAACACAAAGAAAACAGTGTGGGATGGTCTGGTCCTGGTTATAGCACACATGAATCTGTTCTGCATAGGCTGTAAGTGTTATAGTGAAGACAGCCCTACTATCACTGAGAGCAAATCCAAAAGTGAGAAAATAAATTCATCTAACAAATTCATTGCAGTAGCAATGCCCCACAACATTATACCTTCAAAATGCTGAGCTTTTTCCACTTTCCATTCCATCAGCTGTAGGTGTGTCCTGCTCAGCTCCCTATCTCCCCTGGAACTCAGCTGAGCACACTGTCACAGCTACTGGCAGTCAATTTAAGCAGTGCATAGACAGCAGCAGCATTTGCTTTATTTTCCATCTGCCTTGCAAGTATTATGGTGGACTTACTGGGAGTGAAAGCTTATAAACATGGGAAAATTTAGGGGATGTGGTATAGCTCATTAAACCAAACCATTCAGAATATGTGAGGCTGAGGTGAACAAGGAAGAAAAAAAAAGAAGAAACAAAAAACCTCCAAAAATATCCGGCATTACTTTAAAATTTCATAGTCCTCCACCCAAGGGTCAGAACCGTGAAAAAATGTTCTCTAGGCCTACAGACAGTCCCCAATGTTTCCCTCCACAGTAAATAGACACAACAATACCCAAAAACAGATATTATGGCTTCAAAAGGTACAGTCCTCTGAGGATCTTTTTTTCAAAAATATTAAATTATTTGGTTTTCATTCATGCATCTCATAAATGTAACCTGCTCAAGAGTTGGAACAGGTGAACTGTTTTATCTGAGTTGCCAGCCTAAATTGATTTCAACCCCACAGATCTGACGTACTCCAGTACTCCAAGCTTCTCCTTCCACACTACAGTTCAACAGCAGCTCTGAATGAAAGTTTTTTTATCAAACTGTGCAGGCAATTTCAAGTAAGAAAACAAATTCGTATATCCCAGTCTAAAAATTGCTTCAGGTGTTAAGGTTTATGGTCATGTAGTCTTATGGACTTAATGGAAAAGGTTTTCTGCAAAGTCATAAAATAAAGCACTTTGTATATAAAGCACACAAAATCTTCAGCAAATGATATCCCTCTTTATCTTCCATCTGTATAAGCTACAATACAATGATCATTTCCATTTACTAAATGGATGTGGCTATGCAATTTTTTTTTTAAATGGTACATGGTTTGTTTTTATTTTATCAGTGTGAGAAGTAGGTGTAATTTAATTGACATTAAAACAGCAGTGACTTGCTATCTAGCCAAACAAATGGCACAACTCATTTCTTGCATACTGCTTATTAGTTTCCTTGGTAACTTGTAATCATTTGCCTTTCTAAAACAGATGAAATGTCAACAAATATGTACTGTAGTAGTGGTTTGATACATCAAAAATAAAAGTGCTGTAATGACAGTGTAATAAAACATAACACGAAAAGTTAATGGACACATTAGTGACATAATAACTATAGTCACAAATTTATGCTGCTCACTATTGCATACTTTCATTTCATAGCATGGTCTTGACATGCAGGAGTACACGAAGGACCTTCCAGCATTCACTCCAAAATTGACTCCAGACTAAACATTTAAAAGTAGTCATTTTATATACTAATAAAATCTCACAACTAAATGATGTCAGCTCTTCCTAGAATGATGTTACTAATTAGACATATCTTATTCTGATTCATTTTATTTGTATATGTTATGTCAACAAAGACAAAATCTTTTTATGTGGACACAGACGGATTCCCAAAGTGTGACAAGTTCATTAACACCACTACACAATTCTGACGTGGCTTTTTCTTTCTTTTTTTTCAAGGGAGTAATATTAAAATAAAAACCAAAACAAACAAAAACCCACCAGAGTTTCTAAGTGAGGAATAAAGATGACAAAAGGAGTGTCTTCATAGTCTGGGAAGAGATACTGGCAAGTGATACTGATAAGAATTTGAAAACAGGTTTCTACCAGCTGTCTGCAAGTTGTACAGTAACTAATGTTCAGCAGAGAAAAGAAAAAAAAGAGGATAAAAAGAAAAAAGTGCAATGAAGGAATGGAAGCATTTCACACAGCATTCTCCTAAAAAAACTGGCTGCTCATGCCTTGGACAGGCATACTGTTCCCTGGGTAAAATCTGGCTGGCTGAGCCCAGAGAGTGGTGGTGAATGGAGTTACATCGAGTTGCCAGCCAGTCACAAGTGGTGTCCCCCAGGGCTCAGTAGTGTTTAATTCTATCAGTGCAACATCTGATGAGGGGATCTAGTACACTGTTGGTCAGTTTGCAGACAACACCAAGTTAGACAGGAGTGTTGATCTGCTGAAGAGCAGGAAGGTTCTGCAGAGGCATCTGGATGAGCTGGATCAATGGGCCATCCAGCCCATTGAGGTTCAGAAAGGTGAAGTTCAGGATCCTGCCCTTGGGTCTCAACAATCCCATGCAATGCTACAGGCTAGAGGAAGAGACTGGAAAGCTCCTTGGAGAAAAAGGACTTGTAGGGCTAGTGGACAGCCAGCTGAACATGAGTCAGCAGGTGCCCAGGTAGCCAAGAAGGTCAATGGCATCCTGGCTTGTATCAGCAATAGTGTGGCCAGCAGGACCAGGGCAGTGATTCTGCCCCTGTACTCAGCACCGGTGAGACCACACCTCAAATCCTGTGTTCAGTTCTGGATCCCTTATGAGAAAGACATTGAGGTGCTGAAGTGAGTCCAGAGAATGGCAACGAAGCCGGTGAAGAGTCTGGAACATAAGTCTTATGAGGAGTGGCTCTGGAAGCTGAGTGTGTTTAGCCTATAGAAGACTCAGGAAGGGGGCCTTATCACTCTCTACAACTACATGAAAGGAGGTGGTAGTAAAGTGGGAGTCGGTCTCTTTGCCCAGGTAACAAGTGACAGGACAACAGGAAACTGCCTCAAGTTTTACCATGGTAGGTTTAGATTGGATATTAGGAAACATGTCTTCACTGAAAGGGTTGTCAGGCACTGGAACAGGTTGCCCAATGAAGTGGTGGAGTCACTATCCCTGGAAGCATTCAAAAAATGTGTGGAAGTGGCACATAGTGACATATTTTAACATTGGACTTGGCAGTGTTGGGTTAAGAGTTGGACCTGATCATCTTAGATGTCTTTTGCAACCCAAACAATTTTATGATTCTAGATTTCTCTGTATCACAAAATCATTGCCTGAGCATAAGTGGGTGAAATCAGGAGGCCTAAAGCTGGAGCTGAAACTACAGAAAGGTGAAGTGTAAGATGAAATATTTCTCTAGGAAAAAAAAACAAAAAAAAAAACAAACAGGAAAAAATGTTGGTCCATTGCTGAAAGGGACAAGAGACATGAGAAAGTGACAAATGATATGTCAGACTTTGAGGTACTTTATGACTGCTTCCTACCATCTTCCTTCATGCCTTGCAAATCTCCTAGCTCAGTAGTGGAGTTTAGAGATGAACTATAAGGTAGGTGAAAACTTGGCTGGACTGCCATGCTTTAAGTCACTATTTCAAAAATCTAACCAACAGCCTGCTAGAAATGATGTTCCTTAGGTGTCAATACTGCGATCAATAAAGTTTATCACCTTCATCAATGAAATGGATAATTGCACTTAAAGCAATTTCCTGAACCTTGTGGGGTTGGAAAAGGGTCAATGACTAATAAACTGGAGGGCAAGGCCATCCCACCAAAAGACTTTGAGAGACAGAAGAAACGGGCTGACAGGTACCTCACGAATTTCAGCAAAACCAAATGCAAAGTCATGCAGGTATGAAGATATAATACCTTCTGCGTCAGTATGAGTTTGGGGCAAATTGCCTAGAAAATAGTTTTGAGGAATTATTTGACGTCCCAGTGAACATCAAATTAAATGAGTCAGCAGTGCATCATTGCAAGAACAAGGGCCTATCATTGACAAGGCAAAAGCCAGGAGATCTAGGAAAGTGATTTTCCTCCTTCCTTTGTCATTGTGCGACCATACCTGGAACACTTCATCCCATTTGGGTCCCCAGTAAAGACAAATATAGACATACCACAAGGATTTTTGTGTAGGGTATAGAGAACATGACACACAAAAAAGTGAGTTTGCCTGACTTGGAGAAAAGCGTAATGGGGGACACTCAGTGCTGTCTACTTAAAGGCAAGGTAGGCAAGACTCTTTTCAGAAGAGTATAGTAAAATATCAGGAAGCAATATATCCTGACAGTAAAATATTTTAAATAGGCGTAAAGAAAAAAATCCAAATGGTTAAGCTCTGAACAGGCTGCCTAGAGAAGCCAGGGATGTTCCAATGTTGGAGATTTTTAAACCTCAGCTGGACAAGGCCCCGAAAAACCTAATCTAGCTCTGAAGATAGCCCTGCTTTGAGTTGGACATGATGATCACCAGTGGTCCAATATAAATCATTCTATGATTTGATGATTGAATATTGGCAACTGCAGCAGAGATAAGCCTTTGGCATCTTTAGAGTTAAGTGGTAGTTGAAGTAGGGTTTAAGTTTGCAGTGGTTATGTGTATAGGTGAAAAAGCATAACTACGTTATGCCTGTTGTTAGCTATCCTTAAGGGATAACAGCAATTGCGCTGCCTTTTATGTCTGCTGTGAAAACCATTGCAATAGTCTGACACACCTGTAACTAAGATGATGAGGCCCATGGCAGGGTCTAATTTCTCTGACTAATTAGAACATGCTTATTTTCAAAAATACCCTTATACCTTAAAAATCCCACATCACTGTTTCAAAGAAGATCTGATATAAACAGACCTGACTACATATCCAAATATCTTTCTCTTCCCCAGGATTTTACTGAGTAAGGCAGTGCTGACATGTTTTTAGTGATGGACCAAATGTAGTTTCCAGACACACACGGAACACAGACCAGAAGCTTCTGGTAACACAGCTAAACCAGAGAACAAAGAATTAATGTGGAAAATAAATAATGAGGAAAGGAAACTAAGAAAATATATTAATTCCAGGAAGACAACCACCAATGTCTTATGTGGTTAAGATAGGTCAACACTGGGCATAAGCACATACTTTTAAATAAATGGGGAAATAGCAAGAATAATTTTTCCCAGTTACTATATGTACTTTCTTGAGTTTATTTAATCTGTATCAAATAATTTATTATCTTGCTTATCTTCTTATCTTTGTTTTAAATCTCTGTATTGCTAAGAGTTTAGTGATTTGTGAGCCAAGTAGAATGAAAGCAAGAGTTCTCCAATCTTTTCTCTGCCCCTGTGCACACACAGAGACAAATTACATATCCACACATACCACTCCCTCGAGGCTCATTTTTGAACACCCTTGGGAAGAAGATCTGTGGTCATTTGCACTGTGGTCACCCCCTCTGCTCTCTAATAGTATTTACAGAGCACAACCTGTACCACTGTCAAAGCCTCTAGAGATGTTAACAGCTAGGCCATAATAGTGGGATACAAAAAAGGAGCTAAATATTTAACAAGAGATTTGAGCAAAATTTTGGCAACCCTTTAATATATATTTTTGATCTGCAAAATTCCTTCTCTCTAGCTCAACAAATGCTTGAATGATACAACTGCTTGCATTTCCCTCCTGTAAGACATCTTGCCCTATAACAGACCTATTGACAATGCTGATGCCTGGTCTTATGGTAATCTATACCTAATGTTTTTCCAGATTTAAGAATGTTAATTAAAAAAATATAGGTTCAAAGTCAGAGAAGGAAGAAACCGTATCCATACGCTGGTAAACTCAGGGGCTTTTTGCTCAGCAGCCTGTTCAGCTCTCTATCTACTGGACAAGAGGGGTGTTTTGCATAGGGAGTTGACCTCCACTCCAAGCCACATATCTACAATGAAAGTGTTATAGCATCTAAATTTTAGAGCCTAGTGTCTGTCTTGGGAATCAGAAAGGGTATCCCAAATGACTTCTTTCTGGGAGCAGAGATACTACAATTTTAGACACTTTTCTCTAGACAGTCTGTCTCTACAGGCAGGTCTGTCCTACAACGAAATTTTTCCTCCTACTGATTTGAATCTTTCCCCAGACCAAGGACAATGCCAGCAACAAATTTATCCTAAGCAGTGTTGTCACCAGCATGAATTCTTTAGCTCTTCCTCTTTAGAGGAAGACATGTACATAAGACTAGGAAAATATGACTTAGGAAGACAGTGAGGAGTTGTAGAAGCAGTCAGAAACCTGCAATAAATTCTTCAGTGGGCAGGGAGATATATGATTACATAAACATAAACATTTTACTCCCATGTAATTTGTATGGGAAATAGTATTTGGACAGTACTACCATCTGTATTGGGCTGAGCGTGTGTTATTTAAACCCAGTAAATGGTGGTCACTCACCAGTTTCAAGACAGTTTCATCACTACATAGGACCTTAGACCGGATCTTTTTCACCATAGAAGTTACCCAGAGTCCACTTTTGAGTAGCAGAAGGCTCTTGAGCATTTGCTTAACACAGGTCAACATACAAAGCTGGATATGCATGTTGCTTTCACTAGCCTAGGATTTCTCCACCAAAACCTGCTGCTGGTGTTAACCCATAACATATCACTCTAACAGAGACTGTAACAAAGTGGAGGTAAGTGTGCACAGACATAGCACTTCAGATCTTACATAGCTACAAGAGAATGTTTATGCTACCAGAATAGTTTCTTACTCAACAGTCCTGGGACACACAAGTTTGTGCTTTGGCCATGTAAAAATATTTAGGCTGTTAGTGTCCAGGTGGAAGCTTCCAACCAACACACCTCAACTAAGAAAAAGCCCAAGACAATTGGTACATTCTGATTCTATAAAGTAATAATAAGCTGTTTATGATTTCTTTCAGAATGACACACAACTGTCAACAGCTATACAGTTTAGAAAATAAGAGGAGTTTTTGCGTGAGAGAAGTATTTGATCTATAGTAGCTTGATGTTAAGGCAAATTGAAAATAGCAGTTCTAGCGGAAAACTTCCACAGTTCTTGTCTCTCTGTTAAGATAGATATTTACAGTGAAATATGACCCTTTTTAACAGGAGTCATCTCCCTATGATTTGACAATAACACTTTTGTTCTAAAGTATGTGCCAGACCTCAGCCACCAAAAATTGTCATGGGCCTAGAAAAACAAGGCTATGTTGATTTAGACCATCTAAGAGTCTAGCTCTGAACTTTCAAATCAAACAGCATCAGCTTTTATAAAAAACTGCAAAAGTCCCCTGAAAAAAGTGAAAACTTAGTATTTCCATCCAACAAACAGCTCTGTGCGGTGAAAGGAAACACCTGACTTCTGATAAAGTGCTAGACAATTGTGGTTTCTCAACTCGGGAAGTTTTTGAGAGACTAACAGTTAGGGTAAACTCTCTTTCTTAGTTTGGATTGAGTGGTGTTGGAAGTAAGGAAGGCATACCATTCTTCTCAGAAGGCTTTTATAAGCCCAATATAATTTATACTTACTATTTATCCCTATTGTCCTGAAAAAGCTTCTGCATTTGCTGCAAACTTCAGCTTCTTTATTTTAGCATGATGATCCCATGCTGCAAATAGTGGTGTTTCACTGAAATGTTGATTAGGAGGAGAATGACTTAACCACCTTTGCTCCATCATTCTGTGTACTCTTATGTAAAGTTCAGTGTCCCCATTTCCTTTCCTGCTCTTTGATTTGTTTGAAGTCTGTGACTTCAAGAGTCAAAATAATCTCTTTTATTCTCTACAAAGTATGCAGTTACACTGCCAGAGCCCCATGCACATCCCTCTGTTTCACTTCCCGGGGGTACAGTTACCTGCACTAAAGGCCATCTCTGGATATAGCACGGCCATATAACATGGGATCAGACGGCAGAGAACAGCTAAGATGAGAAAAGGAACTGAGGGACACCTTGTCTTTGTTAGGACACCTTAGATTGAGAGCTGCATTTAAACTCAGGCTCCTCCCTTGGAGGATGCCCAAGCTATACCGTAGGTGTGCCTGGCATTGCACCTTGCTCCTCCTGCCTGCTTTGGTGATCCTGACTTAGTACCTGCCTTGTCACTACAGACTGGCCTGGATAGTCCTCGACTCTCAGTATACCTAGTCACTGTTACCAGACCTGCTCTGCTTACCTTGCTATGGGACCAGCCACTTTTGGAGAGGCACCTGCCTGCTTCCTGGTCACCCTTGGCTCCCAGCACCCCTGACCTTGCGAAGCAGTCCACTCTTGCTGCTCTCTGAAAAACATAGTGGTTTCCAGGAGAGCTTCCAACATGTTAATTTTTACTTAAAATTAAAAACAAAACAAAACAACCAACCAAACAAAAAAACAAAACCAAAACCCCCCCCAACCAACTAGACAAACAAACAAACACCTCACCCAAACAAATCAAAAACAGTGCTCCCTCCCCACAAACTTCACAAAAAATACCTTAATTCAAAAATTTTACATTAGTATGCTTGATGTAGCAAAACCTTCACTGCAAAAAAATGTCTCCTTTTAAGACTGAAACCAAAATTGCTAACAAGGATGATTTTTTTTTTTCACACTCATCTTTCATATGGGAAACCAAGCTTCATCAGTTTTACCACATTCTGGGCTTCATGTTGGTTAGTCTTCATCCTGAACTAAAGAGTAACTTGCTTAGTCATGATTAATTTATAATATCTAACCTTTGCCTCAATTTTTTATCAATTTCAGAGTCATATAACACAGATGTACACCTCTCATTTATCATCCAATGTTTCCTTTGCAGGCTGTGGAGAAAATAAGCACTTCCAGTCCACAAGCCATCTCAACCTACAGTGGACAGCTGCATTAAGTCCCTAAATCTATGTTTAGTCAAAGGTAACAGCTGAGGTGTACACATCTACACTACTATGGATAGTAATGAAGGAATCAACTCACCTACCAATAAACCAGAGGCTGAGGAGTTGCTTTAGTATCTAACAGCTTTACTGAGGACCTAACACAAGTTCAGGTCTCCAGACAGAGTCAGGTGAACCTGAATCTCATATCTCAGATGGGCAGTCTCTTTCCTTCTCATGCAAAAATGCAAATGGTTCTCAGTCTGTGCTAGGCTGTAATGAAAACAACTTTTAAGACTTGTCTTTTGCCATAAAATGAAATTCTTATTTTATGAGCAAAATCAGAGAGCCTTTAGGCACTAATACAGAAAAAAATAAATAGAAAATGGCCAAGCTGTAGTAAAAAGACAAAATTATCAACCATACATAGCTCTGAAATATAGATTTCCATTAACAGATGGCATAATCTATGAAGAGTTTGAACTTAACTGTTCTTAGAATGCTCAAATTAAAGATAAAACAGTGGACTAAATAACTGCAAATATACAAATGTTGCAATATTTGTTTGATGAGAAACTCAGTCTAAACTATATTTAACATTAATTAAGAAACCAGAAATTAAAATTGGTTTGGCTTCAGCTGTAAGGAAAACAGAAGGCTTCCTTTTTTAGCCCAAACACTTTGGATTAAGTTTTTGTACTGTAGTCACACAAACCTTTTAATTCTGTAAAATATTTTGGAACACACTTCATTTGGAAGAGTATTCCAAGTCAACTAATAACATACTGAACATATTGCTTAGCTTTGACTCACAGGTTTTGAGTTTTTTGAGATTTTTGGTTGGTATGATTTTGTTTGTTTTTTTTTTCCTTTTGGTTGATAGCAAAATATGGGATTGAGTGGAGAGTAAAAGTGTACCTGCAGTGTGCTAAAACACAAAGTTTATATCCAGTCCATCCTTGAATGGAGTAAATCTGTGACTTCTGGGAGCACAAAAGTTTAAAAGATAAAGACAGGCAGGCGTTAAGTGACAATTTATTTACCTAATTATTAGCACAGATCTGTGCAGTTCCTTCAATAAGGTGCTGAGCTTTGGAACTCCACAGCTTAGCTGAATGGCTTCTTAGCCACTAGCACAGTTGTACAACATATAGGCACTCATACACTGCAGAACACAACTCACAGGATTCAGCAACCTCAGAGTCTAAAATGAAGGAAGAGCTAAGAGGCCTTCCATTTTGACTTCAGCCTCTTATTCAGTTGCAGGGACTCTGTCACAGGTATCTGTCTCTCTGTGGATTGCTCTGCCCTAAAGTCCCAAGTAAATTCTTGACCGAGATAAAAGATAAGCAACTCTTAAGTAGTGGCTGAACTCTGCATATTTTCATGAATTCAGTGAACTAGAGACATAATTTTTGCTTTCAGAACTGTTAAATATTTTCACTCATCTGTCTGATTTTTTAAAAGCATGAACTATGCTTAGCAATCGATCGTGACAGATGTATTTTGACATGAGATTGTCTAAGAAAACTATATTGAATCCTATTTCAGCAAGACTGTGACAGACTGTTCCAGCTGACATGTAGTGTCCAAAATGCCACCACCAAACATATGTACTTACACTCAGATTTGGAACAATTTTCTTACTAACTGTTATGTGAATAGATAGGTGAAATACACCCTGGGCAACATTCAGAAGTCTTTTTCCTATGAAATGCCAACCCCCTTATTTCTTATATTTCTCTCCCTAACTCATCAAGTCATGAGAAAAGTCACTGACATATTTTGGAGCAACATATTAAAATATATACACAGAGAGAAAAGGGAACAGACCTGCTGACTGACTAGCCCATTGTGCCCTGTTAGTTGCTGCCACAGCAAATGCAGCACATAACTCCATTTGTAACGAAGCCCACCCGAGGATCACCTCAGTTTTTGGTTGCTTGACACCTTTTCTGTGTTTTAACACTTACAAGTCTATTATAATTTCCAGAGTTATAGAAGTCTGGATAATACTCTCAGGCACATGGAGCAATTTTTCTTGGCCTTCCATACCTTATTCCAACCATAAAAATTTTATTATATTATTTTCTCATCCTCATATCTTTTCTAAAAAGACTTAATTGCTCTTGATTATGACTCACTGAAGTAATCGAACTGCAAAGTTTTTATTCTGTGGTGGTATAATTTAGAATATACCTCAGTGAACATTTTTTAGGGTTTTCTTTAACAGCTATATCAAATTTGTAACTCACTGCCACAAATGATAATACCTGTGGGTTGTGCTCATCTTGAACTGGTTCCAGCTGCTGAGATCTTAGAGTTAGTTGTTATTAGATTCAAATTACATGATTGCCCGTTTCTTACCTATTGAGTTACAGCTCTGTTCTATAACATCAGTTCTCAAAGTCATTCTAGTCTTTCTGGAAAATATCATGTTCCTCTCGCTATTGATGATAGTTCTTAATATGTGTTATCAAAGAATTTTAAGAGCATATGCTTCTTTATGTGTGCAAAATCACCAGTGAAGCCAAATATAACTTAAAATTGCTCCTAGGAACAGCCTTCTACTTTCTTTCCCTAACCTAACACTATAACCCATGCAGACTGCATTTCAGTTAGTTACTTTCAAAATTATATGAATCCTCATAGTGCCAATTAAATTGTTTTAATGGGTCACAGTCTCAAATACTTAATCTTGTCCGGAGCAATTAATCTACACTTACCTAATGAAGAAATTCGTGGTCGATAACTCCAGCCTTTAAAAAACCCTCAGGCAGGTATCAGAGGTCTTAAATAGTAAGGTATAATTGCCCCAGTCACTTCTCTCCACCCTTTTTTAATTAGAGACATTATATTGCTAAGTTATCAGTCAAAACTACTATTACAAACTATCAGACCATGAAATTTTACTATTGGACTTATAAAAATGTCATCTAAATTTACAGTGGTTTTGAAACGTGAATGAATCAGGGCCAGTGTTTGTGAAACCATCAGTACTCTCAGAACCCACTAATTCTGCTGTGCCTCACATTACTAAAAGAGGGGCTTAAAATGATTATCTATAAACCCTAGGAAGAACATTTCATTATCCTATTGAATAACTTGGTCTCAGGTTTGAAGTCTTTTGCTGCAATGTTGGAGATTGTCCATATCTGGAAATGTATTGCTCAAGGATACCAACAAACTTCTCCAGTTCACAATTGTTACAGTGTACTTGGCAGGGTTAAGCTTGTTCTCACACTTGGGTTCAGAAGGAAGTTCCCCACAATTAATTTCCAAAGCCATTGCCTTC
This sequence comes from Chiroxiphia lanceolata, assembly GCF_009829145.1. Taxonomy (NCBI): domain Eukaryota; kingdom Metazoa; phylum Chordata; class Aves; order Passeriformes; family Pipridae; genus Chiroxiphia; species Chiroxiphia lanceolata. Next base: position 117,878,197 of record NC_045637.1, on the reverse strand, counting down.
TTTTGCCCTTGCTGTTGGACTAATCTGGATGTCCTCCTGACAGTTCATTGTCACATCATTTCACATGTGTGGTCTTTACCTCCAGAGTGCTTTCAGTGGGTCCTGGTAGATTTTGAAGATTTTTTAATCCAACTTTAAGGAGTTTAATGAGTCAGTGGTGTAGAGTAGATAGTTTGCATACTATTGTAGATTACATGTGTTACATGGAATAGTGATCCATTGCATCCTGTCTTATGGAGCAGAACTGAAGAGTTTCTAAAGTATTTACCACCTCTGTGAAGTTCCTAAGAGTTAGGTGGAATGTAGGTATCGATAAAACATGAAATGTTAGTTTCTTTCTTTTTCCTACTGCTTTTTATAACTTTATAAGGAGATTAAAAAAGCTCTAGCTTTTATTTTAAGGATTCACTTTCCATGAAAAATACCCCAGTGGAGAACTGAGAACCTTACAGGCTTAACTGTAGCACAGACAACAAGATTGGCTTCAGCGCTCACCCTTTAAAGAAGTCAATACTGTAATAAAAGGCTTAATGCAGGATTCCAGACACAAGCTTTGTTAGATTATGCCACTGAAGAGAATAAAAGGGTACTATGTTACATATCCATATTACGCAGCCCATAAGTCGTTGTTTTGGTTTCTCTTTTTCTCTTCGCTTCCTTGCAGTGTCCCATGCTGCTGGGGAAGCCACAAAATGTGATTCAGGAGAGGGGTTGAAGGGACATAAGAGTTGTGTGTACAGAGAGGCAATATGCGTGCAGACATTTGATTGACCATGTGGTGGCTTTAGTGCCTGAATCATTGGATAAAGAGGAACAGCTGTTTCCACCTCCTTTCTAATACTATAAAAACAGTAGAAGAAGAAAGAAACAGGCATTTTCTCTTTGATTGACACAGATTTCAGCAAACTGGTAGGACTTCAGCAACTGCAGGAAGGAAAAAAAAAAGGGACCCTACTTGAGGCTCATTACATTTTAAGTTTTTGTTCCTGTTCTCTTACATTCATGGTTTTATTCCAATAGGCAAATCAGGTTCAGGCAGTGTTTTGACTGGCAATAATGTCATGGCAAGACTACATTGCAAGTATGTCTAAACAAAAGATTATACTTTGAAAGGGGGGAGTGGGAGAATGAGAACTGTTCCCATGGTAAATGCTACAAGCAGAGAAAGGGCTGAAGTTGTTTACAAATGCTGTAGGCATTTGTATGTGGGGTTTATCCCTTTTTCTGTTGTCTTTGTGTTCAGAAATACATAGGTGTTGTTACTGAACATAAGAAATAAAGTTTATATTTAATTAAACCTTTGAAGAATCCCAAAAGATGAACATTTCAGAAAACTACGAAAGACTAAAATGCTGGCTGTGTTATAAAACTCTGACTAGGTCAGGTAATGAACACTGTAGTATGCACAGGTTCTCTGTTCACAATATGTTACTATTATTATGGTACTGCTGCTTTAAATTTTTTATTCAATTTATTTACTCTGATCAAATGAGCCAACAGGGGCTTTGATGGTTACCTACTTCTTAAATGTGTATTTAATTTTATGGATTCTGTTCATTTATATGACAGATAAGATTATGAACAAAAAAACAAAGAAGAAAAATTGAATAGGAATGGAAACAAATAAAAAATATGGACATTCTCCCTCGAGACCCAGGTGTTGACAAGATGTAGTGATAGCTTGGCTAGTATGAACAGACATGAATACATGGATTTCCAAGGAAAATTATTGTGTCCTGCAATTGAGTGTCCAATACATATACTATGAGTACCCTTAGCTATGCTTGTTTCTAATCATGGATGTCAAATACTCAACTTGTGTTGTGAACAGTAAAAATGTCAGTGTGGCTGACAGTGTGACTAGTGTGAAGACCATTGCTACAATGTCACTGTGGTATCTAAGCTGAAGAAAATCTTTTAGGTTTTTTCTCATCAAATTATTTTTAAAGTTAAGATCTTATGACCTTCAAGGTCCCTACTATTTTATCCAGGAACTCTTCAGTGTCCCAGCTTGTTAGTGCCTCACAAATTCCATGTAAGAACACTGCACAAGGAAAAAGGATCAAATAAGTCCACCTGATTTTTTGCATTGACCCTTTTGTTTCTTCTTATTTCACCACCCAAGCATTGTCTCGGCATGAAGCTGATCACAGGAACTAGGCAGCCACTAATTATGTTTCAAGTTTAGCCAAATTTCTCTATCAAAGTATCAATATTAAATCAGAGTTGAATGACACCTAATTGCAGTACACAGCGTGACTGCAAAAGGCCTCGGCCACTCAGAGCAAAAAATTACCTCTACCGAAGTCAAAGATTTTTGCAGCTGCTTTCAGGAGTCCCAGGGTTAAGAACATTATGGTTTTCACAGTATTCTTTATTTCAGCCTGGAGCACAGACTCTGTCAGCTGCTGACATTTCAGATCAGGCTATGTAATAACCATCCTCGAGATAGTTACATTTACTCCTAAATGGTCCTGAATTTTAATAAACCTGTAGGAGTGAGAGGGCATAAAGCTCTTGTCCTTGGCTAAACCTTTAACTGCGTGTCTGAGATTTCAGCTAGTTTAAGATAATATTACTATTTCTTTTAGTCACATATTGAATTTCAGCTCAGAATTTTCTGTATGATTGATTGGCACTGAAGGAATGGCACTTACAGATAAACAGCGAGTGTGATGTCAAAAAAAAATGTAATATTTTATAGCATAGGCTCACATTTTCATGTGTATCTTGATAAACAGAAACCCCTCTGTTATTTTCTTGGGAGATTTAGGTGCTTAGATTCCTGAAGCCTAAACTGTACTGAAGTAAATTAAAGACGAAAATTCAGACACCTGTTAATAAAAAAAAACAGATTACTTATTGTTGTGGGTTAATCCTGAAACCAGGACACTTACAAAGTTGTTTAGGTTTCCAATTTCACATGTTCTCAAAAAGATTTGAGCAACCAAACAATTTGGGTATTGGTGCTTCATATTTAGCCATAAGAATATTGTAATTGTGAAGAAATATTTTCAGGTCTTGTTCTTCAGTGTCAGTCTTACATTCCTAAAATCACGTTTATTTTTGAAAAAAAAAAAAGATATCAAATTCCCCGGGATGCTTTGAAGAGACTCTAAAAACTATGTGTTTACTTGTAGTAGAAAACAGAAACAGAACATGACTTCAGTTCAGGGAACATTGGGCCAATACTCTACTGTATTTTTGGGGATTAGAACAGAAATGACTAAAGGAAGGTCCATTCAGTTATGGTATTCCTGATAAAAATGAAAGATAAAGAATGTGAGACATTAAATTTACCAACAGCATCCTTGCATTGATTCAGCATCTAAAAAGTCTTTCCATCCTTTAAAATACAGAGCCAATTGTAATATTTCAGTACTAAAATGACAGATGTAATTCTTCTAATTATATTAACTTTATTTAGCTATTCTTTTTTTAATAATTTTATATAATTTATTCTAAAATAAAGATGTATACTTTTCAAATACAATATTCCTTGACATGGCCAGTTCATTATTTTTTCATTTTAGATCATCATATTTATACCATTTGCTTACTGTCCTCTCACATCAGCTTTTACAGCAGCTTTCAAGAAGGTAACTAATTTCATGGTTCAGAGCAATAATGATCCTTTAGAACAGAAGTTTGAAGCCAGAGATAGTTGGAAAAATTCAGATAGCATAAAAATATAAATATATATATATATATCCCTCCCACAAAAATACCATCTCTTTGGATCAGAACAGAATAGTCATTCTTTAACACTTTGAATAGAATTTAAGAAAACATCCCTGAACCTGTTTGTTTTTCTGAGTTCATACCCAGGCATTTCCCCGCAGGCTGATTTCAAACTGTAATTCCAGTGAGTGACTGTGTCTTTGATGAAATGATCTGTTTCCTTGTTCTTTAGGCTTCCTCTTAGCCCTGGAGTGTTACTGTAATATGAAATATGATGACTTTTTTTGTTCTTTTATAATGCTCTCCATATTGGATGTATTGACAAGTAGGTGTAAAATGTCTTCTGTTTGCTACCTCCACTGTCATCTGCTGTGGACATACCCTTGACCAGAAGCTCTCCTTGCCCCATCAGATTGCTGTGCCGGTATTTTCCTTGACAGATATATTTAATAAAACTGTTGTGCTGATGTCTGGGGACATTGGATTGTTACTGACCAAGACGGGGGTGGAACAGCAAGGCATAGAAAATCCACTATACATTCTAACATTTAGGCTTTATCCTTTATTAGGTAGTGAGTAAGAGACATAAAAAGAATTGAGTTTGTTTACAGCTGAAATTTAAAAGAGATTTGTGTGAACAAAAACTTGTTCCATAGAGCACTGTGACAAAAGAGGTCCAAGAATACTGAAGGTGTCATTGCAAATTAGCTGATGTAAGTAGCTGGAATGACACTCTTTTATCTCTAGCAAAATTTGTATTAACTCTGCCCCTAGTACTGTGCCTCCATACATGCCACAGGCCACATTTTGGCAAGGATCAGCCTGTTGATTTTGATGGCATCACAACAATATCGCAGAATGTACAGCAGCTGTCCATGCACCAGAAGGCTATGCATAGAAGAGCCTACAGGATATCTGTAGATCTCCTGTTTTCCCATCTGCATGCTTCCTCATGGAGAAAAGATAGCCTGACCAGATCTTCTCCTTTCCCAAAATATGAGTCCTCCTCTGCTCCTTTAGCAAGCTCTTACTTACACAGGATCTTACAAAAGTCTCTGGAGATAAATGGTGGTTCATGGAGCGGACTTTGAAAACTGGTTCCCTATTCAAGGAGGAATCTGAACACAGCTGGCATTGGCACTACAGCTTCTGCAAAAAGATGGAAGTTTGAAAGCAGGCTTAAAAGACCTAGTCCCAGATTTTGCAAAATGGAGTCCAACCTTAATATATTATGTACCCAAATAAAATGAAACATTTTTTAAATTGAGTGCTAGGAGCAGGTCTAGAAGGCTGGCTTATTTACTGTGTCTTTACTGGGAGCTGTAGAGTAGAGAGCCCTTTTAAATGTCAGCCCCTAGTTTTTTAGATGTCTAAACTTGGCTTCAGGAACTTACTCATACTGTTGTTTTGGAAGTTGGGCCAAAGCAATCCAGCTGGTAATCAGCCCTGAAAACACCATCACATCTTTTTCATGGCTACATAGTTGTGAATTAAATATAAACAAAAGCCCATTTCATTTCAAGGCACAAACGTTTGCAAACAAACTGGATGAAATACAAATACATAATATAGAACTCATTTTAATACTTCTAGATAAATAAATGCATCTCTTTGGAATTCTTTGGACACAGACATCCATGGAACCTCTTCTTTCTCTCTCTTTATATATTTTTTTATAAAATCTAAATGTGGAGAGGTTTAAAAAATGGCAAATACGAATGTATATGGAAGGCTCACTGATGAACTGCAAGTCAAAAGTGCTGTATATTCCCATCCTCTATACTCCCACCTGTCCATATTAACCACAGGCAGCATTATACAGCAACCACACGGTCAATATTTTGCATTACTGCCTTTTAATAAAGTCTTTCGAATAATTTCCACATTTAAACTTAAATTATGTTTTTAAATTTTATTCTGCCTAAATGTATGGTAGGCATTTGACTTAGCTACACATCAGAGTGGTCGCACGTGACTCAGCAGCACACTCCATAATATTAATAGATACTTTTCAGCTCCCTATGGGAAAAAGCAGGCAGCAAGAATCAGAATCAAGAAGTCTATTTTTTTCTCTGCTGTTTGTTACTTACCACTTAATGACCCACATGTGAAACTCAATGGTTATATAATTATTTTATATAGTAGATTTTCTGTTTATAAGTTATTTTTCTTACTCTAACATATATACAATATATCTATATATACCCCTGATAAATCTTACTTTAAAGGGACACAGTCAACCCCTTTAAGCCTCACAGTAAATATATAAGGCTTTAAGCTGTCCATACATAACGGTCAGCTACAGAATTCAAGGGTCCCTTCAGATCCTAAAGGTTGCATTTGTTCCAAACCCATGATGTGCAGTTATCTCGTAATATGTATCTCGTGTGTCACTGTTTACATTTTATAGGTATATTAAACATTTTATATCACATCAGTAGGAAATAATACAAGAGAATAAATCTGTTTCTAAGACTAAGCCTATTGCAAAAAATATTACCTGTATCTACAGACACTCCCACTGGTGTGATATAAAAAGAATATGTGCCATTCTCGTGATGAAATTCTGGCTACATTGCAGTCAGAAAGAACTTTATACCGACTTAAACGAGGCCAGAGTTTCTCTCCTGTTTTTCATTAGTTAGTTATGACTATGCGTAACCCATTTGTGTCTTCCCTCTGCTCAACACTGAAGTGTCAGGCCTGTTTCATGACAAGAGTGTATTTTTTGCTGTCCACCGGCATGTCTTAAACATTGATCTATTCTGTATGTATTACACTTTTTGAATAAACACACACTGTACACGTATGTTCTCAGTTAAATAAATGTTCGATCCATTCTGTGTACAGTATCCTAATTATTTTCCCCCCACTAGATCTTCTTTATCACTTTCTTTTACCTAACCTAGATTATCTTCTTGCCCATTCTGCTACAGGCAAGGAAAACAATTTTTGCTCACCAGGAACAGCTCCACATCATTGTCATCGTTTTTGACTACTTACCAAAGCGACATAATTTGCTCATTTTATCTTTTGCAACTCAGTTAGAAACCTAGTGGCATAGATAGAGACACAATACTACTGTTTTACAAGACGTCTATTGTATCTACTGTTGTTCAGATAAATACCCAGTACCTGCTGACTTGGCAGGAGGATTGGTAAGGGTACTACTATTCACAGTGTTTCTTTTTTTTCCTTCTTCTTTAATCTACAGAATAAAGTATTTTATATACATTGGAACCAGTTAATGCCCTTTAGACAAATTTGTAAGTTGCTTCATAAAGCAGGAAAGACATTGCAGGGAAATATGTGGCAAAATGCACAGTCAAAAGGCTTTATAAGTTTTATATGTCACTACAAGTCAATGCTGGAGATCAGTTCTAAAACAATCAATGCTCAAGAGGAATGTTCTCATCTGGAGAAAATACTGCCCATTCCCCCTTTCAGAATTTGTTCAGTTCTCTATCAAAAGTTCTGGCTCTTCATATATACTTTAAACTATAAATAAACACTGCATAGTTCAATGTTCTTGATTTTCATTTTTTTGTTTGTTTTGTTTTGAAAAATTATTGCAGTACAATTATTTCCTGTTTGGAGTTCAGTAAGGAGCAAACAGCACAGGAGTATGGGTGGTCCGTATAGGCCCAGGAGCTGGTCGTAGGAGCGCTGGAGGAAGTGCTGAAGTCTGGAAAAGGGTGGCTGCTGGGGCTGTGCGAAGACTGAAGGGGGAATTCACAGCCACAGCAGCAGCTGCTGCTGCAGCTGCTAGCGGATTTGGTAAGATTCGTGGAGCCATCGGCTTTGAAGGTTCCTTTGAAAATACTAATTTTACCTGTGGGGAAGAGAGAAAACAAACAAACGGAGAGACATAATTTGTTCATATTTGCTACACGACAGGGAGGTTGACTTAAGATTACACATGCAAAATCAAGCAAGAGAGGCCTTGTGGTGGCTACTGACTCTATGAGCTGCAGGCGTGTGACAAGAGATACAATCTCTTGCCCACTGGACAAGGATTTGATTGAGGACAAAGAGTTTTAGCATTCACTCTTTATCACTGACACTTATAATCTAATATTAGATTAGAAATCAAGGCAAATCTAAAAAGGGGCTGGGCAATCTGCACCAAAGTAAAGCTGCATGTACTCGGCAAGAATTAAATAAGGAAGAATTAGATATAAATTAAAAGACCTCCACCTGGACAGCTTTATGATAGGGACCAGAGCAGCATGAAAATATATCCTATTCTCTGATCTGACTAAGAAGATACTTTTGTTTCAATCATTAAGATGCAAGTTCTACTTAAAACTAAGTTCTCCAGATAGCTCCTCTTCATTAGCTCCTGCTCCAAATAGTGAGCAATCTTTTCTTGCATGGGTTATGAAAATCTCCCATGTTTCATGTGTTTAAATGGGTGCTGCCCCATGTAATCTCGCTGTGTCTTCAAATGTTTTTCACTAAGGTAATGTTCATTCTTACAAAGGACTGTGAAAACATGGCAGATATTTTAAAGTGTTGTTACGAAAACATTCTTGCCTATAGCAGTTTGTGTACTGCCAAACCATGATAATTTTGTTTCTGTCACTGAGGCTTCTTCTGAAAAAAAACCCAAAAACATTTAAAGCACAAGTCTTGTGCTCTACCAAATCCAATCAAGAAAACCCCTCATTAAGAGTTTTTGAAAAAGGAAAAAACCAAAACCCTCGAGTTTTTCCCAGACTGCTGGAAAATACTCATAGAGATTCATATTATTTAGGAGAATTTATATTTGATATGCATGCTAATGAACATCAGAGTAGTCTCTATAGATTTCTGCAGTTCTCAGTGGGATTTCAAGTTTCTAGTGAGATGCCAGGGGACTGAATATCTTCTTTGTTCTGATTTTATAGCTCTCAGATAGGAATAGAAACCTCATTTACCAACAAAGAAAATTTCCCATTGGCTCTGATGGACTTGTGGTGGGTCTGTGTCCTAGCATGACCTAAGGCCCTTTCCAAAGAACATAAAACTGAATATATAGTATTGAATATACAGAATATGAATATATGTACCATGCCATGATACACCTCACTGTAAGTATAGACACTTCTCACTTACAGGGAAACACAGTTTTTCACCCTTGAATTGAAAGGGGTTTTCAAATAATTAGTTGCACAACATCACTGACATTTTCAACTCAACAGTACCTTGTGAGTGAATAATCAGAAAGTAAGGACAGGAGTACACTGGCATGAGCCACAAGTGAGTTGCATCGTTATACTATCACCATATTCCAAATAGTCTGTTCATTCTTTACTATCGAGATGGATACAGGATTTTTACTTTTCGCAACACCCATTGGCAACTCTGTTGGCTTCCAGGTCCTTTAAGGCTCTGGAAGAAATACTGAGATGAAACTAAATTCTGTAATTATCTTAACAGAGGATATAATAGATGCTAGATATAAAAATCCCCATGGTGCCTCTGAAAAGCAATGATCTGATCTTTTCCTTGATCACTGTTACACCCACTGATCCAAGCTGTCTTCTTCCCTTGCTGAGCATTTGACTTTTTCCTCCTTTCTTACATTTTTTAGTAAATACCTTTTTCAGCCTTATTTAGAACAGAAAAAAGAATCTCAGGGAAAAAAGAATTTAAAAAAAAATATCCTGAGTACAAAGTACTTTGTGCTCTAAAAGTCCCAATGAAGGATGTTTTTTTTTAAGAGCTATTTTATTTCAGAAACACCTGATAACCTTTTTTTTTTTTTTTTTTTCCAGTGTAGTATTTTATGGATGCTGGACACTTGTGGCTTAAAGAAATATCAAGCACGTCCCAACATTACAAGACTTCTTAAACTCTGAAACAGCATGGTAGGAATTTATAAAGCTTCTATCTCTGAAGCATACAAATCTAGACTAGACAAAGCAGTACAAATGATACTGAAAACACGGCAAAAGAAAGTTTTTGGTCTAGAAGAGCTTAGAAAATGTACTATGTTCTTTTTTTTAATTTCTTTTTTAAACAATTGAGTGATGCTTATACAGTTTTTGTCATGAAGAACAAAAAAGATCTTCTGTGTCTGTTTCTATTAAACGGTTAGGACTTATCACTCTTGGAGGAACCTGGCACTTCTAATGAAGTTAGATAGCTTTTCAGTTAATTTACCAACATGTTTCTGATTTCAAGGAAGCTGCAAAACCAGTAATATTTAACATATACAGTACCTTACACCTTCATTTCAAACCTCCAATTAACACACAGGTCAGCATTCAGAGTAAAGTAGTCATTATTTGTTTCATTTCCAATGAAATAAACTAAGTGACAGTAAATGACTTAAAAAAATAATGGGGAGTGTCTTTGTTTCAGTTAGGGATGGGGGTAAAGAAAAAGTAAAGAAATAGCTCTTCAAAACCATTTACATTACAATTGAAATTATCATATCTTTGGCATGTTGCTGTGCCATTCTGCACTTCAATTGACAGCAATTTTGATAGTTTTTATACTCAAACCCAGAAAGACTAAATGGAGAACTGCTCTCTCCTTTCTTAGTGCAGCCTCCATTTTACTACACCTATCTGTTCATTTATTGCTAACTCGTTCTCTCTTTCTTAAATCCCTTTTGCCCCTTTGATTCCCTCTGGTCTGATTTGTATATTGTGAGCAACTAGGAGGGAACAGGAAAACGACATGTTGCCTTTATTTACCTATGCAACAACTAAATGGCCTTGAACCTTGGTTGGAGTTCTCAGAAATTACCATTACATAAACTGGTAAATAGGGAACTGTGTACAACAACAACAGTAACATAACAGTTGTTTCATCCCCTGGGAAACAATGAATTTCCTAAAGGAATAATAATCCTGTTAGAAATGCTTTAATGATTTCATATTCTATTTATCTCATATTTTCCCTTCACTACAGTTTATGTGCATTGGACACCTTGATCTTTCTGGTGGATTACTGAAAAACCCTATGGGGCTGTTTCCCTACTGTTAGATCTACCAGTGTGGTGCACTACATTATTCCACAATTGAATCATGCATTAATATACCACTCATAAGGGTTGCCCCAACAACGACAGTTCCAAGAAAAGAGCTTTCACTCAACTTAAAGAGAAATGGGTTTCCACAGGAAAAAAAGCTCCATATTCTGCCTGCATTAGAGAAGATGGCAAGACATAAAGGTGCTCATCTCTATGAGGCCAATGAATCAGCATCCTCCCTCTGCCAAAACCATCTATAAACCCTCACAAAAAAGCAGATAAAACATTCATGCAGTTTATCTGATGGAGGAGATAAATGTCAAATGTTTCATTATCCCACCCACAATATAAGATAATTCTTCACTAATGGCAGAATCCTAGAGGGTTTTTTTTTATTAAAAAGTAAACTTTTTCTAAGCTTTTGAAGTTAGTAAGAATTGTGTTTCAGACAGTTTATCCTGGCAGTGGAAAATGTGACCAGAACCATCCTGAAACTGAGTGGAATTAAGGGACAGATTTTTTTAATTGTTTCACTTGTTATCTGAGCAATTTTCTAAATAAAGATAGAATGAAGGTTTTATGTTTTATAGAGTTTTACTTAGTTATTTCATCACTATTGTGCTTGATGAAAACTGGAAAAATCCTGTTAAACATCTGGAGGTTTTTTTGTCTCTTGCTCTCTAATGACCTTTGCAGTAAGCTTCTTTTCTGAGTTAATTCAGAGTAGCTACAAAAACAAGGGCCCACAGGCTGTAGTGAACACCCATCAAAGTATATAAAAAAGTAATTTGTGAACTTCCATTGGGTCATTCATGTACTTGTACACTCCTATGGCTTACACTATTCCTATCATTTTACACATTTTTCCACTTACATTTTCTGAAAGTCCTGCTCATCGGGGTTAAAATAAAATTGAAATAAAAAGTGGATTAACTTACCCCTAGAGGATGTGTTCCCTTTTGGAGCTTGTTGTAAGGGCTATATTTAGGTTTAGGTGGCTTCCCAGCAGCTCTGTCTTTGTGCCTTCTACTGCTTATGTGCTGTTAAAATATATTTGGGGTGGGAATAAAAAAGAAAACAAAGAGTGATAGTTCCTTAACAGATCTTTTCAGGTTCTGCTTTACACAAGATTACTGCTCCAATACTAATGACTTCTGCTCTCCACAACAGCATTAATTGACTACTTCAATAATGAAAGGGAATAGAGTCTGTTGGAATTTGAATGATCCTTTGTGCATCACATATTGGGACCATGATTTTCAACAGTGCTCAGTTCAACTTTGCTTCCACTGTAGTCTATGATTTTCCCATCTTTTCTAACTTCAACAGAACCTGAATCAAATTAAAGACAGAAGCCTTTGAAAAACTCCTCCCTATTTCTGTAAAGCACCCATCAAATTCAATCCACTGCTGATAGAAAGTTTTCAAAGAATATTAGATAGTAGAGCATCCCCTCTTCAGGGAAAAAATAAGGTCACAAAATTGTTTAAATCCCTGAGAAGCCTGGAGATCGTTTTAAGATGGTTACGTATCAAACCAAGTGATAGAGAAAAAAACCCCACAAAATCCACTATCTTCTTGCTAAGATCTGTGAGATTTTGTAAGTATCCTTCTACACAGACTTTGTTGCAGTATTAGAAGAGACCCTTTTCTGAAGGACCTTTTCCAAACAAAAAATTACTTTTACTTTGATTTTCATTCTCAAGAGAGATGTCACCAAAAAAAAAAAAAAAGACAACTTGTTTTTTTTTCCTGAAACTAGGAAAAGGGTGTTGCTATTGTCCATTACTGAATTTATCTTCATTCTTGTAAAGTTCTTTAACAAGCATTTAATTCCAAAAGGCATATGGAATTAGACTAAGTATTTTTTGGAAGGCTTTGATCATCTGAAGAATGACTGAACATAACTTAGTGCAATTGTAATTTAGAGGCCATGCTTCTCAGTTAGAAAGAAACATAGATAAAAAATATTAGAAATTCTTTCCATACACATTTCTAAGCAAGTTATTCAGTGCTCCGTGAAAGTACTGGCTTTCACTTACCCATCTTCACATCTTTGTCAAGGCAAATATCATGCAGTACACTACATGGCAGGGTTTATTAGCTCATGACAATTCTACTACTCTAAAGACATTTGTAATATGTTGCAGCTCTCTAAGAAATATGTATAATTGAGAGCTTTTGAGAAAACATATTCCACGCAAGGGGAAATCATATCTGAAACAAAACATACAGCATGACAGCCAAGTACAAAGGACAAAATCTGTAAGCTCCGTTTGGACACAAACTGTTATATTGGCACATGCTGACTGTGTTGGTACTTTACCACCATGAAAACAAAAAACAGCCAAGGATTCTCAATCTGCAAGCTGAGTACCTGTTTCAGTTGTGTCTCAGAGTTTACGTGCACATCACATATTTCACAGTGAAATGTTTTGTTCTGAAGGCCTGTGTTTCCTTTATTCACAGGTCCTTTGCCTTTTACGCCTGCCCGGGGAAAGGCTTTTATGGTTCCACTTCCATTCCGAGCTTCCAGCATAGTTTTGTGCTTAGTCCCTGGAGACATTAGAAATGGGAAACAGAAACAACTTTGGCAATTGGGTTGCATTCATTGTTTTATTTCCATTTTAAAATAAAATCATTTGAACCTCCTCTTGGCGCCACATTCTATCCTTGGAATATGGCTGCGTTGGTCTGTATCAGATTCATACTAATGTAACAGTATTTCACATCTGATACTTACTAAATTACATACCTATAGGTAATGCACTAGAACAAAGCAGCCACACCAGAAAGTAGTAGCACAATCAAATATCCTGATGTGAAGTTAAATGGGTGTGACTTTTCTCGTTAACTCCTGCTGCTAATAAGACCTGAATTGTAGTTGCAGAAGAAGAGTAATTTATCTATTAAAGGTGTAGTTGGCTTTGATTTGTAGTTCTCCTGAACAGATTGATAAACAGTATGTCTTAGATAGTTTACAATTAAATCTGTAATCAACTAATTAGTCTCCAAACCAGAAAGGGGAAGAAGCTTCTGGCAGCAACCTATGGATCCTTAATGGCCTGGACAGAAACCAAAACATGTGAGAAGCATGCATGTGAAAAAAAATGCACTCGCTTTTCTATTTTTCCGGTTTTTGTTTGTTTTTTTTTTTTTTTTTTTAAATAAAGGTTGGATAGAAAACAACAGTGTTCTGTTGCTGTAACTTTATTCAGACTGAACAATTGCTTACACTATTTACTTCCACGCAGGTAGTCTGTGATGATAATGGACTACTACTGTGTACAGAACTGTCATTCCACTGATAATTGCTGTATGCATCCACACAGACACTTTTACTAGCACGTATGTGTGTGAGCACAATCAGAATTTATAGCATAAGCATCTAAAACTTGAAGGGTTGTGTTTAAACATTCAGAATAATGTTTTGGCTCACAGCCTGATCAGAATAATGTTTACAGTCTGACCCTCATATGAAATTAAATAGTTTAAAAGGGTACAGATTTATGAAGTTGAACTTTCACCATTTGAAGATCTGGCATACAGCAAACAGCATTAAAAACTGATTAGGCTTTGATTCTCATGAATACCAACAAATTATAATTTCCTTTTTAACTTAAGTGAATTCCGTAGACATGCCAAAGTTATTTCTTTTTTTCATTACATCACAAAACCATTGATCATTTTGCTCTAGGTATACCCTCACTGTCCATGTATTTTAAACCTAAGGTTATGTCTGTTTCTAAAGTCTATTTACCCTTGATACCACCATATTGAATCCCTAGGTCTTTTAACCCTGCTCACAACGCAGTCAATCAATAAGGTGCTTAAAATAGTGATTGTGAATGATGGCTCTCTTCTACTGGAACTTATTAATGCTACTAGCTCTAATAATAAGAAGAGGTTTAAAAATTAAGAAAGATGGAGGTAGGTAATTACCCTTTCAACTCTCATGCAAAAACTGCTATCAGTTGATGAAAATAAAGGGAAATATACATAATTTTAACAAGTTAGTTATTAGCAGACAATATGGAGCTAAGAACTCTAACTCCTATCATTGAACTCTGACTGACTGGCGCTCCCTCTTTGAGCCTTAATTTGTTAGATTTCAGACAAAGCTAATGGCATTCATACTCAGTTTGCTAGCTGGCACAAGCTAAACTATGCAAACTCTGAACACCAAAGGTAATGAAGCAGAGCTGTCATTTAGCTCTATAAGGTTTCGAAGCTGCAAAAGCTAAAACGTAAGAAAATATGCAACTTGCATGCAATAAAATTCCTTTCTTCTCCCTTTATGAAAGCCTCTTTGCCTGTCATTTTTATCCTTTAATAGTTAATGAATTCCATGTAATTGCCAGTTTTCTGCCACCTCTTTGTCCCCTGCTGCAAGAGATCTAATCTATTCAGGGGAAGATAATTGCAGCGCTCTTGAGACAGAAAGAAAAAAAAAAAGGAAGAAAGCAAGCACTGCTCCATCTCACCACTGTTGTGCGCCTCCAGCTGTGAGGCAGAGTTGACAGCGACTTTGCATAGTGAACAGTACAGCAGTCTTTTTGCTTTTTCCTCCTCAGTTTCAATGGAAGGGCAAGTGGTGCTGCTAGTGGCTGTCGTGGGGATTTTCTCCACTTTAGAGGTGATCTCAGTTGTCATAACACTGCTCTTCCGGATTTCCACGGTTGTCGTTGTTGATATTGCTGGTGTCCCTGTGGTAGCGTCTGTGGGCAAAGAGAGAAGATGGAAGGAAACAAAACAAAACAAAAAAAATCCTGTGACCTTTGATGCTTGGTTGTTTGCATCCCAATGCTGCAATCACAGAGAGGCAGATTGTGGTGGTGATGGTTCGACTAACGGTAATGACCTAATCTGGCTTTATCCTGTGTATTTTGTGTGGTTACAAAACACAGTACTCCCCTGTATTGGAAAGCCACGTGTTGTCTCCTGCATTCTGCTAACACAGAATTCATAAACTGAAAAGAAACATCTTTAAGGCTGTACTGAAGAATTGAAGAATAATCCGCTAAAAGAGGTTGTGTAAATGACCAGTACAATAGGCAGCCAAAATTCATATGCAGCACTTCAGATGCATAAACTGCCACAGTACCACATAATACTTATACTGATTGAGTACCCAAGCTGAAGTTTTAACATCTCACGCATAAAATAAAATGAAAATAATTGTCTTCCTTTATATCTCGTAAAAAAAGAAAAGTAGTTAAATTGATACTTCATTTGATTGTACCCAAAACTAACATTAAAAGGATGAAGGTAATTATTAATACGCAGTATATATTATTATCCATTAATTGCATAACAATGATACATACAGTAACTAAATATACAACATGCTGTATCTGAAACTTACACAAACAGTAATAAGATTTTCATTGTGCATATCCGTGGTTTTTTTGGAAAAACTATAAGCATGGTATATATACTTAAATCTGTTTGGAAACCTAGTTCTTTCACCTCAGAACTTGTTCTTTTTCTGTAGTTCTTGAATTGAAGAGAGAGAAAATACACAATGGTACTGTATTTTGAAAAATATATACATGATATTTGGATACAGCAGTATCGTGTGGTAGTTAAGTATTTAGAAAGGTAGAGGACAGTAAGATCCAGCGCTGAGGTAGTGAAGAAGATGGCAGGTAAGGGACATGAAGGAGAGAAAGGACAGGAGCTGTTCTGCCTTTGCACTATTGTATTTTATCATATTAAGCCTACTGAGTAATAGTTTTCCTTTCCCCCCAGGAAATCTTAGTTACTTTATTGAGGTATGTCTCAATCTGGGGACTTTCCAGCTCATTTTAGTTTCATACATCCATTGGTGTTACCGATGCTTTATTTATCACTACCTATTAGAATAGATAAAATAACAATTCTTTTATTTATTGATCTGAGTATGTGCTCTGATGAAGAAGGGATACAACTAACTGATGCCATAGAGATGTCTTGCAGGTTAATACTGTTCAACAACTTTGTTAATGAGGAATATGCCTAATAACTTAGCAGACAATATCAAAGTGGAAGCAAGCAAACAAACACTGAGACATGATTCAAAACAATTTTAATGCATTGAAGAAACAGTCTAGAAAATTAGATGGCTTTCAGTAAAGACAATTGCAGAAATCCACACTCAGTAGGCTTAATCTGATCTATTAAAGCAAGATGATGATAACAGCCCTAGTAGCACTTTTTGGGGAGGTTTTATTGTTTATTTCATCCTGATTATTTTCTTGTTTTTCAGAAAAATCTTTCAGTAGAACACAAGATGAACACAGATCTCATATATCATTATGTTATGACCACCATATTGAGGCTCTTATGTCATTATGTTATGACCACTACTGGTCCCCCCCATATATTGAAAGTGCAAAGCAAAAGGTTTATGAGATATTTTTTTCGTCCTCTAATCAGCTCTAGAGGCACTGTGTCCTGCCTGGGGACAGCAATGTCAAAAAAATAACAATTACTTGCTTTGTTGTTAATCCAGCAGCAATACAAATGCAAAACAACAAGAGAGGAGATGTGAGAGAGGAAGCCAAAACAAATCAGAGGTTTAGAAAATATGGACTGTGAATATGGAAGATGAAGACCAAATGTTGACAACCTTTTTCATACCTCTAGAAGATAGCTAAAAATAAGAAAATATACTTTTCTCCCTGATCCTTCCTAGTAGAAGAAGAACTACTGGATTACATCAAGAGAGACTGAGATTAAACATCCGGAAATTCTTTCTAATATTAAAGTTTGTGAAACCTGGGAATACCCCATCTACATAGATCCAGAAATATTTCCTACTGGAGGACTTGAAGTTGACTGAACAAATATCTACACAAATTTGATCCCCTTTCAGTCAGTGGGAATAAGGCCCTTTAAGCTATAATAATTTCTATACAGTGGGTATTTTATAATGTTTCTACATATTCTCCCAGAGGGTCTTTAAAAATTACTCTTCATAAACCAAAGAAAGCAGTTTGTCTTGTTCTATGTACTTCCAGACATTAAAGCATATAACAAAGCATGTAAGGTCAAATCACAGTTTGCTTTTTTTTTCCTGAAAGTGAGCCTGAAGGTGTATCATATTAAGATACACCTTAAAGATGTTAAATACTGATGCAGAAGGAATGATGTTACCTTGTTGAATATTCTCTTCTATTTTATAATTTTAAAAGACCAACAATAATTTAAAAAATAATATTTTGAAATATTAAGCCTTTTTTTGGAAAACTGATGAGAAAACAAAACTTTCGAAGTTCTGTTCACAAAATACTAGAATTAACTAGTCACTTCTTGCCCATCCCAGAGAATCCATTAAATGTTTGCTGTCTTTCAGTTGAAAATTGCTGGAGTAAAATTATTTTCCTCAAAAGCCTGATCCGAGCAGCACATGGTACTGTTTTTAAAACATCAGTTTCTCCATCCTCATACTACTGTACAGTAATAGGTTTGGCCAATGTACTGTCTTGGTGAAATGGAAGGCAAAGGGCAGATGACACCAGGGAGAGGGAAAGAAAAGAAAAAGAAGACATTAACATTCTCTCAGAATTGACGGCAAAGTTGGTGGTCTTTCAGGAAATTATATATGTACCTCAATCACCATTACCACCTTTGCAGTGCAAGGGTCGCTATTTAGCCCTAAGCAAAATATAGATCATAATTTCTTTACTTTCCATGGGAAAACCTGAGGAAATGAAGAAAAAAGAAACAGAAAGAAACTTAAACAACAGCAGATTTTATTCTGCTTCAAGTATCTAAAATTATCTGTGTTGATCTAATATTTCACTATGTAATTATTTTAAAGTGAAAATACAATCAATTATGGTAGTTATTTTGGGTATTTTTAGACTATTTTGAGATGCATGCGTGAAAGCAACATATCATATAAAAATTAAACTAAAAATTATAAATATCATCCACAAATTCTTCATCTAAAAAAGATAATCAAAGATCAGGGCATATATTCTCCACTTTCAAAATGTGCCTTATATTAACACATTTTATATTCCACTAATACAAATACATTAATGACATTGAAACATAAATAGAAAGTCATTCCAGTTCACCATGTAAAAGCCATGACACATTTAAAGACGCAAAGCTGCTCCTCTACATATAAAGTTTAGAATTTTCAGCAGGAATTAAAGATAAAATATTCTAAAAACTGTCAAGTAAGCTTACAAAGAGGGATTTCAAATCCATTTCTCACCAGAACTTCTAACCTAATCAGCATGTGTCCCTTTGAATATATTACAGTGTTGCTGCTGTCCACAGTTCAGTGCCCTAAATACAGGGTACAGCATTAAAGGTATAAGGGATTAAAAAAACCAAACTAAACACCAAAAAGGAGTAGGAAAGCATTTGAATTGATGTCTTGTAGACTGAATCAGCATTTCTTAACATTATATTATGACAGTGCTTTAAGAACTCTTTCAATAATAAATGATCTAAAATTGAGCTGGAAATCCAGACACAGTCAAATGGAAGATTTGTTTCTGGTGACGCAGGCTTGCAGCACTGTGCTATTTTCATACCAGTGGCCTGCAGCAAATATTCATTATTGCAACTGTCACTGCTTGGCTTTGGTACAGAAGTGGATTGCTAATATTGTATGGAACTGAACTCCAGAAGCAAAAAAAGGGAACACTTCAGGACTCACAATAATCCATTCATGTTTCTGGTCTTAATATAGCAACAAAATAAAAATTAAAAATACAAAAATATTACACTAAAATCTCAGCTTGTTCAGTGGTAATATGATAGATTTATTTTAACAAGAAGACAAAACCAGATGAAAAATATTCTGTGAGAACTGACTCCTTTGAGTACTACAGATACCACAGTTCAAGTAGAAAACTGCATGTGTGATTAACGCTCTTCTAAGTAAGCAGCATTAGTTTTATATCCCAGCAACAAGACTCATGAATTTTCTTTAGTCTGAGAAACAGAAAATTACAACTCATGTTTTTCTTCTAAGTATGTGAAAGTCTCACACATCAGTTCCTGCTACTTAGCATAGGAATTTCTTATCCTGAGACTATAAACAGATCCACAGAGAGAAATGTGCTCTGACTTCAAACAAATCACTAATATTTATGAGTGTGTTTTTTCTTCCACAATCTCAAGTGGCATGCATTTAAAAATATCTGATTTAGCACATACCTATGTATTCTGGTCTCATTTACATCAAACTTTGCCTTTTACATAAAAGGATTGATCATTGGGCCCATAATACTCTCCAGGAAAAAAAAAATCGAAAAATGAACAGCCAAACAAAACCAAACAACTTCCCCCCTGCAGAAACTAGAAAACACATTCTTTCTCATGACAAACAGAACATGATTTGAAATATTTCTGTATATAAGATCACTTAGTATTGCAAAAACATCATCAGCTGGTTAGCTTATAACAAACCTGTGTCAAGTAACAGAATGCTCACATACACATGCTTGATACTGGCATGTTCAAAAGAGACTTGGCATATTTTCCTGCCTACTTAAAGCCAAGGTCCTCAATTTCCTTGAACTGCTTTGAAAATTCCATTTTCCATGCCTTCTGTGGTAATTACATTTGAAAATAAAACTTAATTTCTTTAGAATCTATAAATGTAACAGTGGAGTATACCAAAACCAAAGTACCATCCCCAAAATAACTGCAGCTGACATTGTTTTTTTATGTGCTTGGCTGACTTTCTGTACTCATATGCTGAAACATAAGCATGTGTGCTAGCACATTGGCTGGCTCTGGCACTCAAACAAAACACTTTGAGGAAGTTTGACTCAACATATCAACTTCTCCTCCTTTATAAGTGCAGAATACAAACTTACATATTTTGTGGTTGGTGAATATTTGGCCTGTTACAATGTATTGTACAGAAAATTCTTATGGTATCGTATTATGAAAAATCCAGTCATTAGACTTAGTTTTACATTCAAAACCCTGATTCGATCTAATTTTTATAGATATAGCTTTCCCACACTGGATATCTTTTACTTGAAGAGTCAGGAGTATATTTTTAGAACTTAGAAGAACCCATGTAAATTTTTCCTAAGAAAAAACCGATTTCATCAACATTATTTAGAAACTTAAGGACCACACATCACAGGGGTTTTTTGACATAAAATATCAAAATATCTGATTGACAGTCATGTAATTCATTACTTTATGATAAGATGTCCTTCAATGAAATGATACGAAATATTGGAAAACATGGTATCTACCTGATCTTCTACAGGATGGATAGCAATTGTTATGCCAAAATGGAAGAGCCAAGAGCTCTGAAGTAATAAACAAGCTGTGTATGACCAAACAGATATTTGAAAATTTTTGACAATCCGCCTTTTTTGAACTTGTTCTTTAAACCTGTTTTTTAAACAGCTATTCCTCTTTTTGTCTCACTTCCCCTGTCAGTGTCTTGGCTTGTCAGTCACTTTTTTGCTCAAGTTCCTTGTTAATTTGCTTTGTCTTGGTGTCCATCATAATTGCTTTTAATATCCACAAAGTGAATGGCTGAACATATGTAAGGTATTTCCCAAGCCTTTTCACAAAGGTACCAAACAAGCATTGCTGAAAAACTGAAGAACTGCAAACTTTTCCAGGACCAGCACGAAAGGAAAATACCAGGAATTTTCTTGGATTGTAGCTGGAGAGGCAGTATTTTGACCAGTTCCTGTTTTTTAACACTTAAATAAATCACACTATACAGAGTATTCATCATTCAGAAACAAAAGATGAAGCAACAACTGGCTCCACAACAAGTGGTTCCATTTTACTGCCGTCTCTACTCCATGCTTCCTACCAACATGCCTTGGAGGTGATCTGATGGGAGGAAGACAGAAAACAGGAAGCTTGGTGACAAAAGGTGTCCACACATGGAGCAACAGTGAAAAGAAAGTAGCAAATGTCACATATTTGCTCTGTGGATTTTTTTCTCCAGTTAAACTCAATTCTGTCAAGTCCTCAGATGACCTCCATTAATTAGCAGTACACAATTTTCTAATGAAATTAGATCTAATTTTTACTAGCAGTTCCCTTGGTTTAAAGCACAGTTCATTAATCCTGAACAGGATGAGCCACAGAGGGATGACTGCATTCCTGTTGAGGTTAATTGAACGGAGCTGGCAGCAATAGCAACAGCTGGGGGTAAAAGGCCTATGGAAAGGAAAGGGGGAAGGAGGGGAAATGTCACACCATCTCTGAGTTTTGGGTTCTCAGGCAAATGTAGCTAAGAAAAATATGACTAAAAGGTAAGGAGATGGTGAGGAGAAACCATTTATTTTTCAAGTTGTTTTAAGTGACTCTTGCTGATGACTGCGTTGGGACACTGGGCTGTCCTTTTCATTGTATAGGTTTTTCCTCAGACAGGCAGAAGGAAAATGCCTTTCACCAGCTACAGGTGAAAGAGTCCCCACACAAGGAGCTGCTGACTGAAACTACTATTGCCATTTAATTAATAGAAAGTGTGTAGTGAAAATTTTATTTGAAACCAGGACAAAGCATTTTTTTAAAGGGTGGAGATCACAGTCAAGTGCAAAGAGCATTTTTGCAGATTATGGTCCCTGTGAAATAACACACTTCCTATTCTTACTCTAATTTGAAGGTTATACATAAGACACAGTGTTAAACTTAATTTCGATAGTTGCATTTTTATTTTGGAGGTGGCTTTTAAGATAAGGAATAAAGCATGTGTGTGGTGGTTTGATCACATATATAGAAGGAGAGCTGTATTATCCTATACATAGGTCTCTCATGCTTGACAATGTCAAAGGAGACACTGGCAAACTACCACCAGTTTTACATCTACATATGCTTCAGTATGCATTTCCCAACTTTTAAGTAAAAGCAAACATCATCAAAAATATATCTGTAGCTCATCTTAGTGCATGAGCAGAAATTGAGCATCAGATGAGTTTACGACCAGTAAAAACCAAGGAATTGAAAAAAACTGAAAAAGCTAAAAGCCCAATTTGGCAAAGGTTTTGTAAGATATCCTACAGGAAAATGAATTTGCCTAAAATGCAAAATGGAGGCCAACATGTGCATAGCAGACCCCATCTGTATTATTAAACTTTCTGTTCCTCCAAAGCAGGTCAGCTGCACATGAACTGTCTGTTGCTCCTTAGGTGCTATTGAACTCCAGGTTGCCCAGGGGTATCTGGGAAATTCAACTTTGTCCAGAAGTCATCCAGAGACAGCTACAGCAGTGGAAATTGATGATTGCATTCTTGTGTCCAGGAACATCCTTGGCACTGTGTGAAACACTAGCATAGACAGTGGTCCAAAATACTGTTTAAAAATAAGGCCTGAATCACCACCAAGGTCTAGGTGGTACAAATTATACCTAGTCAGTACTGGAGGTAGTACTTCCCCAAGGTGAATTCAGGGAGCAACTTTTGTCTGTGTCACTAACAGCAATGGCTTCAAAGTATTAGTTCCCCATCTAAACACCCATTAGAGATTTAACTCAAGCCATGTATATGGGAGAACAAAGTGCTCTGTCCAAGACCGGTACAAAACTATGATTCAGTCTCCGACTGCTACTCCTGCTGTCCCACATATCTACTCTGTAGACAGGGGGAAGGAAGCAGCAGCCAATCTGTTCTCTTTCACCTAGCACTGTGAGCTATAGGGATGGAATCAAGCTTTTAAAGGGTCTTTCCTAAACTCCTCTTTCACAGAGACATAGAGCAGACACAGTCCAGGCTATACACTGATGGAGACTGAGAAGTATTTCTCACAAAATGGGCAGACTGGCAAAGCCTATTAAAAACTTGATATCAAAGACAATTTACTGTGGAACCTCTCCCTAGAAATCTGCCACCAAAAACAAAGAAGCATTGAGAAGTATTAATCACCGGCAGAGGATGAGAAAATACATTGCTTTCATTAATCAAATGGAACAAGGAAAGAATGAGTGAACTACACTGCAGATTGCATAGGATTGCTCTTCATTTTAAGCAGGCAGTTGATTTTTTTTTTTTGCATTTTAGGCAAGCTGAATGTCCTTTTTAAAAGCTTCATCTAAACACTAAGTTTCAAAACAGATTTATAGTCAGAGAATCTAGAAGTAAATTAAAATAACTGGAATCTAACTCAGAATTTCTGAGAAGTCTGTCTTCTACTGCCTCATAAGTGTAATACCTCATGGCATTCTGCTGTCTTGAATCCAGGAATAATTAAAGCTATTCCCTTTACAGCAGCTTACTTCCTTTACTGGAGAGCATTGAACTAGTAAATCTGGTTTTGGCAATAAACTAATGTTGTGTCTAATACAGAAATTGTCACATGCTATACCAGCATCTGTTGTAACTGTATAACTTTTCTCAGTGGAGAGAAGGCAGGGAAAGCAGTCAGAAGATGTTCTTTTAGACATCTGTCTGGGAGTGCATCGTAAATAGATGCTGTAGCGGATGTGTTCCGTGAACTGATCAGCGATGACTTTCTTACAACCACCTGCTCTTCCGTAAGTAGCTGAGATACCAAATATCTACATTTGGAGTAACAAATTTCACAAGGAATTTATGAGAGAACAGAACAGGAGCTGGTAGTGTTATTATCCTTAACATTTGGAGTAAATAATTGTTTTCATTTTTTCTGGTGTCCCATTTAGATTTTTATTAGCTTTCTTCAGTCCAATACTTTTACAAGGAATTTTTCCTTTGACTGATCATATACTTTTGGTAGCGTTTCATAAATTGACAGGCACCAAGAATAGCACCCAAGCGAGTGCCAGGGAAAGCAAATCTTTGCAATTTCGAGAGTATCTGTGAAAGGATCTTTTATTACTCACAGTTCCGGTTACTATGACCGTCTACTTAACTTGTTCTTACATCTCCAGCACGTTCCATAATCTAAAATAAATGATTCTACTATTGCCTGCATCCCCCCTACTTCTCCACCTCTCAAACCTACCACAGATCGCTTCATGGCCTAGGACTGAAACAAAGGGCTTATGAAACACACCGTGTCATCATTGCAGCTCAAGACATTGAATGATGTTTACAGAGAGTTTCACAGACAATACAGACAACAATTTCCAAACAACTTATTGTCAACATAGATCTTGGCCTGATTTACAGGTTTTGTTTTACCTTTTCTTACTTTTTTAATAAAACAATTACTTTGTGAAATACTAACCATCTCTGTTGGCTATCATGTGTCAATCTTTCCTCTGCCTTCAGGCAGACTGCTACCAACTGAACCATTAGTCTAATTACATTAGCTGGCAGAAGAAACATTTTTAGTAAACCACTGTGAGGCTGGATAAATGGTCCTGGAGTTGGGCAAAGACCAACAGAAACTTGTCTACTTCAGCAATTTAATGAGTTCCCTCTCATCAAATTTTCTCTTTGTCAAAAGTGTCTGAAACATCTCTTTTTGTCTGTTCCAGTAGTTCTTCCTACACATACCCAACAAAGAGTTATCAGTGCTTTGCTATTTGGGATATTTATCTATCAATAATTTTGTCAGGCAAGGTCTCCGCAGAAGCAAAATGTAAGAAGTGATGTTTTTCTAGCCCAAAGCTTTTCTCGTGAATTATGTAAATTCTTTTGCACACAAGAGAAGAGTAAAAATAAAAAAAGTATTTCATAGTGACACCATTCATAGATATCACTCCTAGTTTATAAACTTACAGAAGCAAATATATTATTTGATTTGACCAATTACAAACAAAGCAATGATGGGTTTGCATTTTAGGACACAAAGCTAGCAGAATAGACCTTAATAAGGAAATTAATAAGTCCTTAATAAGGACTACCCTTAGTCTGCAGTGACAGTAGAAGAGAGCATCTGCATATTAATAAAAATTAGCATCAAAGTGGCAGCACTAGACTAGCTGTAGTAAACATTTGCAGGATCTAAATGAGGTATTTAATACTTGCTACGCTTTGGTTTTTTCTTATAAATCCTCTTGTAAGGCTAATATTAAAGGCCTATGTTATCTGGAAAACTAAAAGTGACATACATTAACACTCCTAGTGACATAGTTAATTTGTTGGATGGCTTGTCCAGTACTTGCAAAGACAAAAGTAGTCATGTTGAGTGAAGGTAACTACATTGTAAATGGTGTGATTCTTAGGCAATTAGTCATAGAGCTACAATCTGTTCAGAAGAAATGTCATGGAGGAACATTTGAAGAAAACATTCCTATGCAATAGAAGTAGGGCTGATAATAATGGCAAATAATGTTCTGTAATGGTATTTTCACATATTTTTTTCAGTAAGTGAGGGTATTATTGAGCATAATTATGGTTTTTTATTAATTTCTATGGTAAATCCAAATCATCATTCCCTACAAATGCCACATTTTCTTTTGTAATGCAGTTCTTTCCCCAACAGTAGCAACAAAGGCGGTTTCATATTCCCTTCTAAATGTGGCTTGGAATACTACACAGTTTACAAGATCATAGCCCTGCTCTGTCTGTTAAATTTTTTCCTTTCTTGTACATGACAGTTATTCAGACATCACTAGATCTGACATCATTCAGAGCCAGCATTAGCTCTTAGAAAAGCGAGTGAGAGAAAATAAAAATTCTCTTTAGAAGTGTAATATACTATTGTGCTGGTTCCTTATTTTTCATTCTGTCATCTCTCTCCCATGTACACTACAACAGAGAAAAATGTATGAATGAGTCCATGAAAGCAAGAATACAAACCCAGATATTTGAAAACTGCCCTCCTTTGTAGCTATTTTATGAATAACTGAATGTATTTTTCATATTCATTTTTACACAGTGTCTAGGTGAATAGGCACAATTTGATTGCCTCAGCAGCCTTTAGGCATATATGATTTGTTAATGAGCATGTAAGTTTGAAGTATCACACAACTGCAACAACCAGATCACTCCACAGTCACACCTTCACAGTTTAGCATCACGACTTTTCTTCAAAATCCACTTTTTCTTCATAAAAAATAGTATTTTTAGAATTTCTATAATGCCATCAGATCTTACCTCAAGACTTCTAGTTCAAAACTCTACTGAGGAGCAGAACACACAGAGAACAGGGAAAAATAGTAGCAATTGGATAATACAGATAAAAACAGATAATACAGATAAAAACAATAATTCAGAATAATTCTGTGTAAGGTCTGGAGGATTGCTGGAGAACTGTTTTTTGTTTTGTTTCACTTGTTTTTGTTTGTTTGTTTTCAGGTTTTTTTAGATGTGGAGTTTATTTTACCTTCTCTTGTGTACGTCTGCTTAATATTGAGAATATAATAAAAAAATTACAATGAAGTTTTTCAAATTTTTCAGAGAAAACCAGCTGCACTTCAAAAAGAGCCTGTCAGTTTTCCCTGAAAGCTCCTACACACTGTGCTTCCCAAGTCTTTTTACCATATAGCACACAGATATCTGATATCTTGAATGTCCAGGTAATAGTGAAAGATTTTAATGGCTGCACATTGTTCACACACATATAGAACAGAAGACACTTTCGTCTTTCACTTCCATGGCAGGAAATCCCTCTGGATAAACACTTGAATATTTACTACTCCTAAAATGAATTGTGCTGACAAAATAGCTGAAGATCAGGGTAGACATGACAACTCATTCAATGTGGAAAATGTGCTTTTTATCATCAGCAAAATTCTGCAGGAATAGAGTCCATAAGTCAGTCATAAACATCACAACTCAGAGGTGACAAGCAGTGCTCTAAAGCCATGTTTTTATGAATTTGTTCATATAACTTTCAGACATTTTTAATGAGAAATTAAGGTGAAGTTCCAGTAGATAAGCAGTGACTCAATTCATATCAAAACAAAATCCTTTAGCCCTTCTATCCTTAGTTTACACTTGTTAGTAAAGTATGATAGAGATTATATTTCAACATATCAAATGCTACAGCATGCAGTTGAAGATGCGGCTCTGAGATGTTAAGAAAACCCTTAGAAATACAGTATGAAGAATAGACTTTCCAATTTTACATGGTGAGTCTGAAATTTCATTTAGGTAGAGCTGCTACTAGCTATGAAAGCAAAGTATAAAGCCCTTTTTATCTAAACAGAATTCAAAGATATAACTGCCTCTTAAGCCCTTCACCTTATAGGGGTGTATTTTAAATACTGTTTTGAGTTGCTAACCTTCCATTGCATTTGCAAAGACAGCTTGAAACTAAGTAAAGGTAGAAAAGTCAAGATGGAATTCTCACAGTAAACAACTAGCATGGCTACCTATCTACTTATCATTCTTTTTAACTATAATTCTAATTTAATTTTTTTCTTAAGGGAAAAAAATTCTAGATGTTGGATCTTTTTCCCCAAAATTTGTTGTATATTTTTTGATGTCCTTTTATGTCTTGTCTGTCTACTTTTCTACTAATGGGAAAAGCCAATAAAAATCCTCATATAATAAGCAAGCAACCAACCACTTAAAATTCACTTACTGTCTATTTCAATATGTAATCTTCTTTGTCTTCATCAGGCTGTAACCTCTTATACTTAATTGACAGCAGGACTTAGTGATGTCAGAAAAGATGATCTGGACTGAAATGCTTTCTAGACTTTACACTTTCAAAATCCAAAGACATAGACCACAATAACTGACATCCCAGCCCCATATTAGGTAAGATTGTCACTTTACATAGAATTTCTTCTAACAAGTTGCCCTAGGTGGAATCTCAGAAAACTCAGCCAGCTTTGGGAAAATTTTGAATACTGACTTCAACCTTCCAATTACTTCTTTTAAATAGTACACATCACGGTTTACATTTCTAGCTTCGTTGTAAGCTTGTGAATGGAACTTTTCCCTCTGAGGAAACAGTCAGAGCTTTAAATCATTCAGTGCATGAACTTGAGGGCTAGCAAGCAGGTTTTTCTAACACGTGAATCACAACTTAGTTAACTGATCAATGATCTGTCTGTAGACTTAAGTTTTTCGCTAATTCTACAAAAATAAATATGATTGGACTGGAAAGCATCCATGCTTGGTAACGTCTTTCTTTTTGTGACTTCAGGCTGTAACAGCTGTTTCAAATGTCAGCAGATAGGACAGAATTAAAAGGGATAGACAATGTGGACAAGGGAATTGCAGATACAACCTAACTGTGCCAACTGCCGAGAAATCTGCAGATGGATAGCTGTTTATCAATTTTTTCATCTGAATTTATTAATACTTTTAATCAGTCCAAACATGCAACTGCCACAGCACCAAATGAGTCTAGCAAAGCTCTCCTCTTTGCTCTACAGGGATACTGAAAAAATGTCATGTAACAATTGAAATCCCAGAAAGAGCAAGTTTTAACAAACATTCGGATAATCAGTGTTTTTTAAAAAATATCTCTGAAATTAATCTTGCTAGGCTATATAGAGCACACACATCTAGAATATTTCCCTCAGATACATAGTTTATAAATAAAAATACTAGGCTACTCATTCCATTGCATAGGTGAAAGTCTCTTGTGAATTGATTACATCATATCTCTGACTGCCAAGTTATCCTCTGAATGCATGTCATGACCTAAACCATTCCTTAATTCTTAACAGTAATCACTAAAAGTAGACAAGTATTTCTTATGATCTCACTTTTGCTAATGTAGTATGATAGGTTACTGCAGTGATTCTGCTAAGTTTGCCTCTAGTAATACTGGTCTAAGACATGACATAATCAGCTTCTCTCCAAAGCAATCACTAGGAGTGATTGCACTCCCCAGTCACTAGAAGCTGCATTTGCAATACCAGAGTCCTGGTCACTCTGCTTGTTTTTTCAAATGCAAGTTAAGACCACAAAAGAGAATTTTTCAATAAGTAGCACCAAAAATAGAAGAAGATAAATTGTTCTTGCAACATCATATCTATGAAAAAGTCTCAAAATGGCCTTTTGCAATAGATTCCTTCCATAAAAATAGTGTATTTTTATCTTTTGATATATTCTTGCATGTCAGATTATAATTACTGGAACTACCCAGTTGAATTTAAGGGAGGATGGCAATATCCTTAGGCCTAAATTGTGACCAAACTTTTCTTAAATATAATTTCTCATACCTGTTAGCAAAGTCCATGCAGTTCTTTACATGTGTTTTTTTCCAAAACAAATACTTCAACGATGTTTTTTTCTAAAAAAAGAAAATAAATAATGCCAGCATCCATACGGTAAAAAAACCAATCTGCATGCATGATGGAGGGGAACAAATGGTAAATATTTTTTTGCTCTTTTAAGCTTCCAAGAGGAAATGTTTGCACTAGGTACAGTAAATCAAATGAGTTTGGAAATTATGAAAAATGCCTCAGGAATGTTCTTATTAACTGGAAACATATCTAGCTCAAAAGTTTATCTACTCAACCTTTAAAAAAATTCCATTAATCTTGTCTATATATACATTGCTTTTTTTTCCCTTTGAACTTTAAGGTCTTTAATGCTTTTTCCTTTTGAATTCTCTTCTTTTTCCCCAGTCTAACAGCTCAGTAATTCACAGGCTGCTGCTTTATGACCAGTCTTGCACTGCACTGGCTTGTATCACCAGTATCAGCAGCTGCTGTTAAATCACCTGTCAAATTTGCAAAATTCTCACTCAATTTACCCTGAATTCCAGAATTGCACTTTTTTGACCATGTTTCTGTTCATGTTGTTTACATAAGGGTTCTGCTAGCACCAATGTCTGACTAGCTTGAGTTTCATGCACAGATGATCCTTTGTTACCAACTGCCTCTCCACTAGTAAAAAGAAAACAGAGCAAAATTCAAATGTAGGTGGATGTCTTATGTACTGTGTTGTATGAACCATAGCTTCATATATGAAGTAGACAGATTTGAATCTGGAATACAGTATTGGAAAGCCAACAGTTTAACCTGTTAAGCAGATATCTTATAAATTCATTAATTACTGTGCAATACTTGTCTGTTTTGGAAATAATTTTATCACTTTGTACATGTGGAACATAAATTGGCTTCCATGAGCAGTATACCAATTTCTGCAAAAAATCCTTCATTATGATAATAAATCTTGCAAATTTTGATGACAGAATTTCAAACAAAAATAATGGTTTATAATGCAACATCTACTCCAGATCAAAATGTCTAGAGAGTCAGTGAGACCTTTTGAAAACTATTTTCATCAGTTATGGCAGTTACACATGAGATCTCTTACATTTTTGGAGCAGACCTGCACAATAATAGAGTTACAGGAGTACAGGGATACTTTGGGTCAGAGATTTTTTCACCACATATTAAGAAGAGTTGCATAATCATGCTTAAATCACATAACCGAGAATGTTCTTGGGTGCCCTGGCACTAACAGGGACTGAAAACTGAAATCCCTTCATCATTTCCTCTGTTCATTCTTCCTCTCCCTTCAAACATGACTGGATTGAAATCCAGATCTGCCAGACCAAATCAATTCCATGAAATTTAAGGTGAAAAGCCCCAGGTTTGGTTTGCAATTACTACTGTGAGTTCTGAATATAAATCCCACAGAGATGTTCACAGAAAAATTGATTAGCTCTGATTTCACTTTAGTAAATCCCCATGACAAAGAGGTTCTTAGAATCAAGTCATTTGTTTTAAGAATGCCCTCTCCAGCTGCATAATCAAGGATGCTGCATTATTTTATACACAGTTAAAAGTATACACATGTGCATGCACACACACTACGATGTTTTAGTATTACAGAAGAATGTATTGCCTCCCTAGTGGAGTTTGTTGCACAAGGAAGACAGCTTTTAATAACAGACAGTGATTTTCACCTCCCTTTTTAACATTTTGAATGTGTACTGTATGTTGCTAAAACCTCTGTCATAAAATGTGACAGCAAATAGTGTACAGCAGCTCTACTTGTGAATCTGTCTGTCAAGGTCACACAGTTCTTACTCTGTGAAATATTAAATTGTTTACCTGTGTGAAGAAAATACCATTTATTGTTGTTTTGAATAACTATATTTTTGTCTGGCTTTACATTAATGGATCAGCTTGCCAGTTTAACTCTCTGTTTTACTTTGAGCACTCCTATCCACTCATATGGCAGCAAGACTTAACCCTTCATTATTTGAATACTGCTGACCTTTTAACCACACCTAGGACATAGTTTCAAATTGCCAAAATAGCAGTAGTAATAATACCCACAACATTTATTTCTGGATTTTTTAGACTGAAATATAGACTATGATATTGTAAACTGTTCTGACAAAACTAGCACACAGGTATAGTGCAGTTTGCAACATCAGCCTCTTTCTATACTGGGTGTTGAACAAATTTGTTTTTTCTTCCCAGTGCTCCAGAGGTGGTGTGTCACTTCAGCTCTAGATGACAGAGGGTTATCATTGCTTATTTTAAGGCTCATACTCACTGGACTCTGAGTTTCTTGACAGAAATGTGTCAAACTTACTTCCTGTAAGGTTTTCTTTTATCATTTGTTTGTTGAGAGATGGTAGGAAACAGACAGGCTTCTCATGGATCACAGAATCACAGAATATTCTGAGTTTGTAGGGACCCACAAGGATCATCGAGTCCAACTCTTAAGTGAATGGCCCACACAGGGATCCAACCCATGACCTTGGCATTATTAGCACCATGCTCTAACCTGCTGAGCTAATCTCAGTAGCTAAAGCACAAAGTCTGCAACTGTACCTACTCTCAAATAGTATGAAGTCTGAATAAACACTTTAAAAGCTAAGAAAAGATAGCCTTTTTACTCAAAGACTTTCCTTGCGTGTATACATGACACAATCAAAATTATGAAAATACTAATACTTTACATACATCTGTGTCTGCAGCATCACAGTAAAAAAAAAAAAGAAACCATTGTTCCAACAGGTTTAGACCTGTTATAAACTAAGTCGCATAACTTGGTTTATACTACCAATCTTGTTTACAATTCTTTGTAGGACTTATGCTGCCACCTGAGAATATTAAGAAAATGTGGAAGTAGGTGTCCTGCGAGTGTACACAAGAAAAAATCTGGAAGGCTATTAAAGAGAAGGCAGCTTTATGGAGAGATTTTAAGAAGCAAAGATTATGAGGGTTATCTAGTACATGTGAAGAGACAGCTGTTTCAAGAATAAAAGTTAAATAAAAAAACAGACACCAAAAGGGTATGGAACGAGACAAAGAAATCTCCTAGAAAGCAATCTGCACAGAAGCCTAGGGCTGCAAGCATTCAGTAGGCAGGAAAACAAAGACTAAAGAACAGTTTTCTATTTTTGATGGAAGCTTTTGATCACAGACTTAAAAAATACATACATTTGTATGACAGAAGATATTTGCATCACATGTTTATCTTCACTGTTCAGGGGAGGAATATCGCAGAGTGGCAGAGTCGAAAATGCTGCTCACTATTGTGTTCACCAACCAATGTAAAATACAGGAACTCCATTTTAAGAAAACATTAATGTTACCATTAATCTAAAAAAATAAAAACCCTCCCCCAAACGTTTCCTGTATGTTCCTGAGTTTCAAATACAAAAGTTGTCACATTTTCACTTCCTTTTTGAGTATTTCTCAAAGTACTGAGTATGTTCTTTGATGATTCTATATCAATACATATTTCATGCAGTGCCAGAATGATTTCTCTGACCAAGAAGATATCAATATTATTAACAACCTTCACCTGTGAATATACAGACATTTTTCTATAAAGATCTTTCATGGATAATATAAAGAAATTAGAAGTATTTGATATGGAATATCAGGTACAGTATGATAATTTCTTCCACAAAGATCATGTTTCCTTGAAAACCCACACAGGAATATGCCACCATTTTGGAACACCTATTTATTTTTCTTTAAATTAAGCTCTCAGTTAATAAATTAAATTATTAAAAAAAACCAAAAAAAAACCAAAAATAACAGCTGTTTCAAACAATAACTGAGCAAAACATTTTCCGAGAGGTAACAAATGCTGTAAAGGGAGTTTAGAATTAGTCCATCCCAGTTTAAAAAACTTCTGTCCTGTGTCAGTACCAAAAAGAAAAAAAAAGTCACAACTAGTTTAGTGGTCTATAAATATATTTCTCAAGTGTCTGAAGCTAGAATAAAAAACGGTCATTAATGGATCATTAAAAAAACAGAAGTTCTTTTATCGTAGCAACTGTCTGAAACAATTTTACTTGAGATCACACTTCTTCATCACTGAATACATCAATTATTCCATCTAGGCAGAAAATCTGGTTTATTCACCAGCTTTTCTATCAAACACTGATTTTGCTCTGTTTAGAAAAGGGAAAAACTTACTCCTTTGTTTCCTAAGAAGCAACCTAGTGGACTTGTTGGCACAGATTTAAGTCATTGAAACAGAGAACTTTACTCCATGATTGGAAAGAAAAAGTTAAACATTTTGGAATGAGATCCAAAATATTTAAATAATCTTCTAATTACGGAAAACTAGAGATGAAATCATGCATATAATGACAGTTCATAGATATTTTAAGAAGTGAAAACTGCTGACAAATGTTATTAATTTAGTCATACAGATAGAATTTGGCAATCCAGAGAAGTGGCCTATTCTTTTGTTTAAGATATTCCATTTTGAAATTAGGTGAAAACCAAATCTACTTAAATACAAGCAGTATGGGGAATTTGCCTAAGGATTATCAAAATCCTGCAAGAGTATTTCAGTGAATGAAAAGGACATATGCCTGAGTAGGACTCATAGTATCATTCTGACAAGGATATTCAGGAGGTCTTTTAATTTAGCAAATAAATTATGTTTATCTTGGGAAAGGAAAGATTAAGGGCTATTGTAGAGTGATTAGAAACCCCCAAAATAAAATTCCAATTAAAATTTACTGATATAGGGCTGTATATTGCACATGATCTTTCACAATTTTTTCTTGCCTCACAGGATGATTTTTTTCACACTCATGGGTAGATGTCACTAAACCTTTAAAAAGAAAGTAGAAAGAAAGAAAAATGCATGAGAAGTTTTCAAAGAAGTCTTGTTTTTAATGTAAAGCTGGTTTTGGTTTCAGAGTTTGGTTTGTTCATTCGTTTTTCTGTTTTCTCTGCTTTATTCTGTCAAAAGATTAGTCTCACACAACAGGTAGATTAATAATTTTGTTCATTTTTTACATGGATGGCTAAAAAATTTAATGGATTTTTTTTTAAAATACAAATAACACAGCACTAATCATAACCACTCCACACTCCAGACCCTTGGAAGCAAATATTTCAGTATCTTTTGGTTAGCGTGTTGTCCAACTGAAATCTTTACCCTTATGCATGCAGTTCCAGCTGCCCTTTCCACTTCCACTTTAATGGATAACAGATGTCAAGATCTTCTCTATAGACTGCAACTCTTAAGATAGTGACCACACTTCTCCTACGGATCCAGTGAAGGGATTTCATGGATCATTCGAGAACACTACAAATAATGACTTGCACATGTTGACTTGCTTTTTATTGAATATATTGTAAAGTCCTATGAACAGTAAGCCTTTTCAATCCAACACATTTACATAAATCATACTGTGAGGTTCATTATGGTCTTACAAACATCTGGACAAGAGAACATAAACTAATCAGCATTGAAGAGATTTAGAGCATACTACTAATAAAGAGCATGCCTTATACATACTTGGAGAGCATGCTTTCATTGGAGACAGTGGGGGTTGAAAAGGGTACCATCTCCTCTTTCATACCAGAAGGATTTACCAGTTACTCTCATCTCCTGGCAAAATGATTTTAATTTCAGAAGCAGATAACAACATTTCATTACAGTTTCAACCCGTCTGCATTACTGATTGCCTGAAATGACCAAGCCAACTCTAATGTTAAAACCCCGCTCTCATCCAGGCTCAGCATTATGCATGATGTTACTTACCCTACATTACTCACACATGGGTATTTACCACTCACAGAGAGGTAAAGTCATTAATTAACTCTGTGCACTTTTGGCAGAGAGAGTGGTCAGATTTTACACTGAGCTGCAAGAACTGTCAAACTGTCAGGGGGTCTTAAAAATCAAATTGCTCAGTTTAAAATAAAAAATGCATTTAACTCCTACAGATGTGTTACAATCTGGCTTGCAGGATTTTAATGGTGGATATAGGAATCAAAATGTTAATCTGGCATATGTAATGGAGCCATGTTCTTAGCCTGGAAATGTTTAACTGAACGTTGTACTTTCCAGCAATTGTGAAGGCAGAACTGTCCAGAACTTGCTTTCTTCATAAGTTTGGACAATCATGGCCAAGGAAGCTGAAACTCAGAAGGTAAGACAGTTTACATACACTTCTTATAACACAAGTGATATAAAACAATATAAACTCATGTAGAAATAAATATGTCAATGAATCAAAATAATTTCTTATTAAAAATACTTTTCTGAAAATCTGGCAGTTGCCTAGGGAAGCCTGTGGAGTGAAGTATTTGTTTTTATTACTTGTCCATATTATACCTGTTCCTATAATAATACAAATAGCATTGCAGAACTGTTCCTGTCACTTTAAAACAAAGCACCATCTCTTCAGCGTAAAGAGACTATAATATCTTTCCTAGACTAAAATGAGACTACCTCAATAAGCATATAAAATCTAAACTATATTTTAAACTTTCTGAGATAACCTGTGTTTCCTGAAAGTTTTACACATTTCTGATATTGATTATCTCATATTCCCAGCAGGAGGTGTATCAAAAACTGGAGGATCAGCCCGGAATTTAGGTTCCATGATTTTTTCATGACATCATTAAATGTCTGGGGTCTGAGATGAAAAATACTAAAACAAATAGCTAAAAAGAAGATTAAAGAGTATACATTTTTAATGAAAATAAAATTATTCAAATATTTATTTTCTTTTGTTGCAAGGAAGGATCACACTGAGTATATTACAAGGACATAGTTAAATTAAAATTAAACCAACTTTGAAATAAAATAAAAATTGTTCTCTGCACATGCATATATGGATAATTAAATCCTGCATCAGCACTTTCAGAGTTCTGAAATAATAGAAGAAGCACATTGAATAGAATGTTTTACCTCATTTCTCTTAGATGATTTTATGGAAGACTTGGCATTAATTCCCATGAACTTTTCACTGTGCAGTCAGCTATCATTTTGTCAAAAATCACATCTATTATATTCTTTCTTTCCCCCATTTGAAAAACCTGCTCTAAGTTGAGATAGCCTTCAGATATCTCTGGAGAAGACATATTTTTATGCATTCTAATTTGCTGGACACACAGTCCACAGTTACGTTAGCAATCAATGCTATTTCCTACAAAATTAAAACAATGGAGGTATATGCTGTTCCTTGATTTTACACATTGTTGAAGATTTACTTTATGTATGTGAAATTTGTCTCTCTCCAAACTGTGCAAATGAAAGATAATGTCAATATTGATGGAGTACAAAGAATAAGGGGGTAAAGTGGCCAGCACTTAAACCTTTTCTTGACAAACTCTTCCAGAATGTCGTTTAGTGTGGTGTCTGGCTGGCTGAACTACTTATAAGTTAGTTTGCTATGGTTATTTAAACAACTTGATCATGAATGTAAAAGTTAATCCTTTCTTGGATGTCATCCATAAGCAACATACAAGTGTTTACAGCAGGTAGCATATCTGGCATGCAGCAGTAATTGCACAGTACATATTTGTTAAATGAAGAAGAGCCCCCTAAAGATATTAAGGATTTGATGGTGGAGCCCTCTAGGAGGAAGAGACCATGTGCAGGGCAACCACTGTACCAGAGAGCCACCAGCACTGCTCAGCACCAGCCTTCTGCTAATGTCACACAGTCAAGCTTCACTATTTCACTGAGGTGCACAAATGAGAATTTATCCATATATGTTTTCAGATGAGAGGAACAGCACTGCCCAACTGTATCCAGTTTGACAGGAGAGAGGCCTAATGAACATCTCTTAATTACTCATTAAATTTTCAATTTCTTTTTGTCTTTGATGCCCACAACTTGACATTTAAAACTCTTCAAAGCCTTCCCTTATTTTCTAATTATGATCTTCATTATTACTATTGTCTAATCATGATTGTTCTATAAGAATGGTGTTTTAAACATTTTTGACTGTTAAATCATTAGGTTTTTGGAGACATTAACACAATTATTTCACTACTGGTTACTTCTTATTGATATGTTTATTGGTGCACTGTGGTTAAAAATTACTGTATAGCTGAAACATATTTACTCCCCCTCAGTCTTTGTATAATTTAATAGTTTTGAAAGCACCAAACAACAACAGTGAAGTCACTTTTTGAAGGATAACTGTGCCTTCCCTTGAGTCTGGTTGTTTCATGGATTTTTAGTTTCTGATTAAAACTTGAATAAAATTATGTGCTTAGTGAAACTTTACACAGATAAACATCATCTTCATCATGGATAAGTAATGATTTCTCTTAAACATAGACATTTACTTGAAATGTCCAGCAAACACTGAGAAAAATATCTATAAAATAAGAGGAAATGGTAAATTAGATTTGCCCAATAGATATTAAAAGATGTAGATTGAAGCATGCAAATGTGCAAGAGTATGAAGCTGATGAAAAAGTAGTGCAATAGAGAAGAGAAATAAAAATAGACTTTTTAATACTTAGACTGCAATGTATGACTGAGTTTCCAAATACTTTTCCTAGAATTCAGGAACTAGGAACTGAGAACTGGGCTGTTCTACACGTTCAAATTAGATCAGTATTGAAATTAAAAATCCCACAGCTCATATGAACCTCATACTAAGCAAAATATATAGTCAGTCTGAAATAAACAGGAAATGGGTTGTGAGAAACCTTGTAAACCAATTGCAATAAAGTTTGCAAAGGAAGGATAGTCCTACAATTTAAGCATTTTGCTAGTTTTCCAGATAAAGACTATTACATGAATGGGACCCATAAGATTAATTTCAAAACCAGGCATTCATCATGCACTTTTGATTGTCTCATCCCTTTCTCTGTCTGCTTATCTTTCTCACCCAGATCTGTGTACACCATTCAAACCTCTTCAGATCTCAAAAGAAGAACAGTTTGCCAAAATAATCTCCAAAGACACACAGACAGAGATACCTAATTCCATTCTTTCAAATGTGAAATAATGAAATTTCTCCACAGAAATATCCAGTCTAAAATGCAGAACAGTCAAGCAATAATGCATTCAACATCTTTGCATCACTGCTGTGGTATAAACAGAGATTTCATACCATTTGAGAGGAACCAGTGTCAATGTTCTGTTTTGAATATAGCTGACACTATCAGTTTGAAAAGAAAACAAAAGACCAAATAAAAACAAAACAATCTCAAACCACCACCATTTTGGAATGGAGTATCCCTAGGGAAGATTATGATATTGTGCCTAGAGGTTGGTTTATGTTCAAAGCTGTACAAAAGGAGACACAGTTTTGCTTTGAACTAGTTAAATTGGTAGACAAATAGTTTTTAAAACATCAAAACTGTACTTTTTAAAGCTCTTTCAAAGAAGTCTTAGGTCTAGTCACATCATTTTTACCCCTAGTCCCCTGAGGTACAGCCAGTTGTATAAAGATTTGCCTGCATAAATATTTAAAAACATTGTTTGAATAAAATTAAAAAAATAAACCAACAACAAGCCAAGCTCAAGACTGTAGCTTTAAACTAGTCAGAGCAGGACAAAAATTGTTTTAGTCTTTAACACAGTGTTTCATTTAGGATCACAGACAGAAGATAGACCAAGTAATCCTATGTGACACCATCAGCAAGACAAAAAAAGGCCATTAAACAGGACAGACTCCAGAAGCAGTGTAGTTTTTAAACTTGTCTAATACCAATGAGAAATGAGGCATTGGCAGAATTTTATAATGTCAGGATGCATAGGGAGGGATGAAGAACTTGCAAGGAGCAAGGAAGGATGTGTGTTGCAAGCTAACAGAAATAAGAATGAGCCTGTCCGGAACAGAAAATTTCTTTGTATGTCAAAATACCAACTAAAACCTAAGCAATAATAAAGGAATTCTTTCCTACATTTACTGCTTATCCCCCTACATCTTATTTCAGCTATTGCTATTATGTTCCATTGTATCCTAATGTAAGGGCATTTTCCATCAACTCAGTAAAAAATTTATTGGATTGTAAAGACTGAACATTAACAGAGTGACACTGGATGTCCATATCTTCTGATCCCAGAACAGATGAGTTCCTTGAGTTCCCAGCTGTGTCTGTATCCCCTGATTTTACATTGAGTATGGTCCTGATGAAATGGTGAAAATACTGAATAATGAGAATACTGAAAAATGACACATCGATGGGGTCTGACCACAGAAATGATAATTCAGCTGCAATTTGGGTATGAAAGCAAGCATATGACAAAAATAATAACTTTTCCTGACAGAGTTGAATTTTACTGTTAAAACTATTTAGGTGAAGGAAGTTCTGGTATTGCACGTGCCAAATTGGGTTTGCCTACTATTGTGGTGAATCCATTTCTCATCTTATAGTCCTTTGGAAGTCTCAAATTGGACATTTCCATCCCAAAATAGTCATTCTGAGAGTTTGTTCAGAGGTACATGCTCAGAGCAAGCCTTACACACACATCCCAACAGCTCAGCCAAAAATGGTCACTTCCTTTCAGCTCCCCAGCTAGTATGAGAGACCTCCATCTCAAAGTCCCTTTGAGAGTAGCAGCATGGGTCCCTAGACCTGACACGTGTATCCTGAAGGAAATCAGCTACATCAACTCAACTTTGTCTCACATATGCATCTGTTAAATATACTGCTGCACCTGCATAGATTAGCAAGGCAGACTGGCACTTTCTATAGGCTTTTCACAGTGGTAACTCTGTCTGACTTTGTGACCAGCCTTTGTATAACCCATTCAATTAATGATGATCACCTCAACCAGTCTTTAGCTTTTTATGGAAAATATAAATAAGATATTTTTATGCACACACATGTATACAAAAAGGTTTTTTACAATTTCAAAGCATTTTTCTCACCCAAAATAAAAATGAAATCATTTATATAGCTTTATAGTTGAAATATTCTGCATGAAGTAACTTGGAACCCAAATCTAGCCATATTTACCACTATTTATAATATTCTGATGGCATAAGATGACCAGACATTACATTTTAACACTCATCATCTGGTCTCTAGCACTTTTACCACAACCCTGTCACAAGATTTGGTGTACATTCATTCTCATCATCTACAACACCTTAGAAACATGAAAAATAACTTTGCCTAAACAGCTTTCATAGTTTAGTCTCAGTTTCATCAGGCCTTCTGCATATGTGAGCCCTCTGAACATGACTCATTCCAGTTTGGCTTTCTGTGAACCTTTTAAATCTCTCTGTCTTTTTAAAGCCTCTGATTATACATGTGCTTAAAATTGCATACAGCTGTCTAAAAACAATCTTAAAAGCCCCTAAGAGCATTAAAACAATTTTTCCTGAACTGCACTCTATCCTTCTCTTTAACACTAACAGTGTTCTGTTTGCTTTTTAATCTTCACTTATGTGCGATACTGAGTTTGATTCCTTGATTGTTTATTGCCACATGCAGATATTACTACTCATCTGTGTTTGACAGGATGTGGTTATTGTGTATATTATCACTATTTAAACCTACTGCTCCACCGTTTCACAATAACTTGCTTGAAGACAGATTAAATTTGCCCACTTCAGTTTCATAATCAAATGATTATTCAAAAATAAATTTAGTTTTTCTTCTTCTTCTATATTAAGACCTGATATAAATTCTTTTTAAACAAAATGAAATCTCTTTACTGTTATAGGGTTGTCCACGACTACTTGTTTTATTTGCATGTTTTGCCAAGGTGTAAATCAAGAAGTTATTATTTTGGTGCACAGCTGACCTAACAACTGTCTTCCTCGAGCAGGTTCCCTCATGCTTCTGAAAAATATTTTAGGCTATGTAAGTGACCTAGCATTTGGGCAAACATAGATGCAATGAGCTCAATCATTCAATTCAATGAAGGCTTGTGTTCTTGTTTGGTTGGCTGTTTTTCCCCCCCCAAATATAACTACTTATGTAATTTTGCACTTTCAAAGGCAGAGCAGGGATATATAAATGACTAGAGATTAGTCTTAAAAGCTAGTACGGGATTTTTGTGATGATGGCATTTGGAACATGAATAGGCCTATCTCATTTGAGGAATGAAAATTCTGATACTTAAAAAGGTC
The DNA here is from genome assembly GCF_009829145.1 of Chiroxiphia lanceolata. Classification (NCBI taxonomy): domain Eukaryota; kingdom Metazoa; phylum Chordata; class Aves; order Passeriformes; family Pipridae; genus Chiroxiphia; species Chiroxiphia lanceolata. Next base: position 117,836,508 of record NC_045637.1, on the reverse strand, counting down.
ATTGTGCAAGACTGTAGCAATGCTTATTAGAATAAATGCATTCCATGATACCAAGTTTCATTTTAATCATCTGTTTAGTTTAATCATAAAAGTTGAAAAGTCACAAACAGTAAATATTGCCTAAAGTCAGGCTGAATGATGTACCGTTTTTTTTATGAAAGCACAGAGTAAATCACAGAACTATAGAAGTTATTTGTCAAAAAGAAAGTATAATATTAAGTAATCCATTCCTCTTGCATTGGTACAATTACTTTCTTCTTCATAACTATAAATTTCATTCTTATTTTGATTTCCTTGGAAACATAAATATGAAACCAGGAGTCGTCAAAACTAGTCACACACCATATACACAATAAAAGACAGTTTATGAAAAGATAACTCTAATTTTCCATCTGGATACAGGTTTCTAGAGGCTTATACACAACAGTACAGGATTTTAATTTATGTCTTAGAAGTAGCTTTTCATATTTTCTGTATTTAGCTTTCTAAAATTTAATTTTTAACTATACAGAGTTAATATTGTGCTGCAATCTGAAGAGATTTGTCTCTGACTGACAGATTGAGGACAAGAATAGGGCATGACAGAAGTAAGAGCTGCAGCGGAGAATGCAAAAGGGGGTAGGATGTAGCAAAAGTGCATGAGAGCATAGTGAATAAAAGCTCTGACAGAAATGTTTCCTGTAGCCTTTCTTTGACACGTCTGACCAAAATCACCTTTAAAAGGAGGAGAAAAGCAGTGTTCACGGCTCCTTTTTTAAAGTGTCGTAAGTAACATGAATGGATCCACTGTTAGTTGTCAGCATTAATATCCTTCTCCAAAAAGGATTTTCAGTGTCCAGTGATAGGTAATAAGGTTACCGTGATGCAAATGAGACCATAAGCAATATCATATCTCCAGAAAAAAGGAAAAAGAGAAAACAGAAGAGCAGGAAGATCTGAACACCCTTTGAGTTCTCTCTGTACACCAGACCCAATGCTGCTCAGACAAGGGACTAAAATATGATCTTTAATGAATGTTTCCGTTTTTTGCTGGATCACTTCCTTCAGCTGCTGATAAATTATACTACTCCTTTTTAATAATTTATCTCTTTCAAAACTAACTACTAAGACCTGTTGACTTGCCCTGTGGGCTCTACAATGTGTGATATGAAGTCATATTAAGATGATTTAATTCCTTCTATTCAAATTGCTTGGTGAGGAATGGAAAAGGATATCAGACTTTTACTCTCTAGGATCTTTGCTTTCCAGTGCCTTGCCAGCTTAAGAGACAACATATTGTCAATAACTTCTAAATCTGCAGCTTTCACTAAAAAAGGCCTAACAAGGGACTGGTGTCCCTGGTGTACCAGTGAAATAAATATTCACTTTTAAACTGGCTGCCTTATGAGATAATAGTGAACACAGTATTAACAAATACAGTGTAAAATATTGTCCAGAATTCTGACCTCTAGAGACAAGCCTTTACTTCAACAAAAGAGGTACAGTCTAGAACTTAGTTTTACTAGGTGCATCTCTGTTGAAAACTTTTTTTTTTTTTGTATGTGTGTGTGTGTGCAGATTTACCTTCAGAATGCAGTGATTTATTTGTCTGCGGTTCTTAGAAGACAAGCAGGTATTATAGGCCCCTATATAAATATTTAATTAAAGGGAAAAATAAAATAATATGGATTTTTTTTAAGGAATCTCATTCTTACCTTAGACAGAGAGTATCAAATGAGATGCTTAAAATATGTGAAACAGTAAACCTCAATTGTAAATTAAATATCTATTACCGTGCTCCCAATAATAACCTTTTGGCAAAAGATCACATTATATTATTCCTAGTACAACTGCTTGGCTTTGTTTGTGGGTTTTGGGTTTTTTCTTTCGTTTCCAGATGGTGGGTCATTTGAACTTTCACAATAACCTCTAAACAAAAAAAGTATATTTTCATACTCTCTATTGATCTCTAATGCATAATCTTCTAAATGACTAGAGACCTCCCAAGAACTGTTAGTTTTGTTTGTTCTTTTTTCACCATATAAGTTTAAACATCAAGAGATTTAATTAACATTAGAAGAATTTTCCTCCCATGGCCTAAAATCTACATGGCTAATTTTCCCCTCAGACTCCTTAGTCCTGGTAGAATTAGTGAAATAGCTTATCCTTAGCAATATTTACATAGTCTGCCAGGAAACTTTCAGCATGAAAGTCATAGAGAGAGAAGAATAATCAATTAGTACTTGCTAGGAATGCTCTTTCTCCTTTTGCTAGGAGATCAAAGCTGAATCATTATTTGACCATATTCTAAATATTATATTTACTAAATGCAAACGCACAGAGAGAATGTATTCCATTTGTCAAGTCATTTTTGGCCATTTTAGGTAAAAATCATTATGAATGTCATAACTACCCATTACTGGTGACATTTTGAATTACACTGTCCTTTGAATGAGCACTAATAGGTTAGAATGTTAAAGTCAATATACACAGTTATATAAAATAAATTTCAAATGGAACGAAAGTGATATCAAGTTAATGCATCTTGAGGAGAAAAACAAACCAAAAAAAGCTACAGGTCAATAGTAGATACTTTCATTTAGAGGAAGAAGACTATTCATACCGAAGAAGACTATTGGAATAAGAAGTGTATTTCTTCAAATGTCAACATTTCTATTTCTGTATGTCTTTAGACAGGTGAGATGCAAAATGGATAAATTCCTATTTCTATCTTTTTTAAAATGTTCTTCATTCCTTTACACTGACTGTGTATATAACTTATCCATTTGAATGAATATTAATGGCAGCCTCCTTGGTTTTGAACACACAAAAGGATGATTTCTGAATTTAAGTGAAGAAGAGATATTCAGAAGGTGGTATTTTTTAGCTGAGGAAATCAGAGCCAAAGCAATCCTCTGGAAAAGGAAAAAAAGAGACAGAAATGTGGCAGAAAGCAGCATTAATTTCATATATAAGTTAACAAACAATAGTTTGTTGTCACTCTTAGCCCACAAAACTTAAGCCTCTTGAACCTCTTAAAAAAATTTTGATCATTTCCAGTAATAACCTATAGAAAACTCTAAATTTGATGGCAGGTAGGACTGTGAGATACTGTAGTCTTGTTCTGTTCTTAGGATAAAATGCAAATATGACATCTCAGTTACTATCTTATGGAAAACAGTGTTATGTCAATAAGTGAAAATTAAACATTGCATCAGAATTTTCATTTTTAAGGACTTTTCATAATTTTCTATTTATTATTTTGTTTCTCTTGCTATTTTCTAAAATAGTTTTTTTGCGTTATTGGATTCCAGAAGAATACTTAAATGGAGTACCCTTGTTTCTGGAATCGTAGAATCAACTGGGTTGGAAAAGACTCCTGAGGTCATTGAGTCCAACCCTTGATCCAACACCATCGTGGTTGCTAGACCATGGCACTAAGTGCCACGTCCAGTCTCATCTTAAGAACCTCCAGGGATGGTGGATTTACCACCTCTCTGGGTAGCCCATTCCAGTGCTTGATTACTCTCTCTGTAAAAATTTTTTTCTTAATATCCAACCTAAACCTCCCCTGACACAGCTTAAGACCATGCCCTCTTGTCTTACTGATAGCTGCCTGGGAGAAGAGACCAACCCCCACCTGGCTACAACCTCCCTTCAGGGAGTTGTAGAGAGTGATGAGGTCTCCCCTGAGCCTCCTCTTCTCCAGGCTGAACAACCCCAGCTCCCTCAGCCTCTCCTCACAGGACTTATGCTCAAGTCCCTTCACCAGCCTCCTAATGACTTAGTTGAAACATGGAACAGCTTATGGTCTTGAAAACTTGTACAGGGAAAAATAAACATGATCATTAAGAATACATTGATAATAGAAACAACAGTAAACTGATTCAGTTATTCTCAAGCCCGTAAGTAGCAATTAGAACAGCACTAATGAATAAATTTGCAACAGTAAAAATCCCAAATCTTGGACCTGAGTGGACTAACTAACTTTTCAATGACAGGAACACAGAAGTTAATATGTCTAGAGATTTCTCATTTTGTTGCAGTTTGTAAGGAAGTAACACTTATCATTCACTCCCATTCCCTTGAGAGCATTTTGTTGAGAATAGTTCTACTTTCACTGAAGTAAATTAATCATTTGCTGACAGGAAAAAAACCCAACACAACAAAACAAACCAATCGAAAGACCCTTAAACTCCTTTTGTCTGGATAGTTTTCATGCTATTTTTATCTTGAAATATGAAATCAAAATCAGTCAAGGAATATAAGAACATATAACATTAAAATAAGTTAAAAGTACTAATACTCAAGAAAAAGAAAATCAGTATCAACAATAACTAGGAAATAAGTGTATATAAAAATGACCAAGATCTGAAATGAATATCTTTAAATATCTCTAATATAGAAGTGTTAGAACTATTATAATTCCCATGGAACCACTTCAAGAGAAAAAAATAGGGGGAGGGGAAAGAGGTTAGTTCAGGAGTCATTATTTATATATCTCGCAGTAAAAAATGACTTTCTGTTGTTGAAAAATATATTAAAGTAACCTCTTTTTTTCCTGTAACAAAAAAGAAAATGCAGTGGAGAGTGACAGCATCCATAAACATTTCCATAGCATTGGAGTAAATCCAGTTAATAATGCATGGAAAAGTTTTCATTAAGACAACTAAGTTAATATGAGTTCTCAGGGAACTGCCACCTTCATTTGTATATGTCCACACTCAAAGATACACACTAGATACAGAGTCTTAAACCCAAACATTCTACCTACATGTTTTTCTCTCACTCTTCTGTGATATTTTTTCCTTGGAAGACATATAGTAAAAATCATAAACAACTTCTTGGCCCTGAGCAGTTAAAGTTTTTAGCAAATACTAAATTATAGATTTCCACTTTTAACATTTTAAGCCACCAAGTGATAAACAGGAACAGTATTAATAAAATTAAGAATCTGAAACTTCCTGCAGCTATTCAAAGATTACTCTTCTACAGAGTTTACAAGAAAAACTATTGCTTTTGGCATAACTGAGAGCTCCCTGTACTTCTTATGTCAAGCTAAAGATAATAGATGAAAATGTTACATATGTATATGAGAAACTTGGGAATGAAACAGATGCTTTAAACTGGTCTCTGTGAAGCACTGAGTGCAGATGGGAAATACACTATTAAAACATGGCCATTATATTACTTTTACTATCTCTCGTTTGAGCAAAACAGAGGTCAGTTAAGGGCTAACTTGTTTGGTGATTCAGTTGGGATGAACATTAGCACACCCAGGGTTAATAAAACATGCTTAGGAAAAATCTTACAGGAAAATATAGTTGCAAATAGCCTATTGCAACAGAGGGATAGCACACCCTGAATCTGGTGTCTTGGCTGACACTACAAAAGCACTGTGCTTTCGTCACAAAAGCTATTGGTAGGTAGGGGGTGTAGACATCAGAAATGAATTACATATTTCAGGAATAAGAAAGAGGCAGGAATTATAAAGACAAAACCTCAGATTTGGTTCTCATTCATATCACACCTAAAGTAACACATTTATTAAAGCTACAGTAAAAGTGCAAATTTACACTACAGTAAGTAGTTAAACTAACAGATGAAAGAGTCTTTCAGTGTCACTAATGGTCACTGAAGTTAAAAGAAAAAAACAAAACCTGCAAACAAATAAACAACAATGACAAAAGCAACAAAAGCCAGAACTGGATATGTTGAGCTTGTTCATCCCCAGATGTCTATACCTGAATACTCTCTCTTTAGATCTGGAAAGAGATTGCAGATTGATGTGACCTACTTTGGGGAATTATGATATAGTGAGATCAAATGCTCACTAGAAGAGATGATTTCATTCCATCTACTACAAAAACATAGGTCCCTTCCAACTTCACATGTTCTGTGATTCTGTAATGTTTGCATAAAGGAAGCTCAAATTCATGCTTGGTGAGCTGACTTCAAGCCCAAGTATTTAACTTACTTGGGGTTTTTGTGTTCATTATTTTTTTCTCCTTCATTTATTTTGGAAAAGTAGAAGATTGAATTGCTATATCAATTGAAGGGAGAATTAAACATTCAAGTTTCAACTTAGAAGAACCTTAGATAATCAGGACATCGACTGTTGTCACTCAACAATTATTTGCCCTTCACTCCTCCTCCCTCCTCCTAGCATAAAATCCCATTTATATAGTTACTATTGAGGAAGCTTATAAATACAAGTACATCTCTCTCTCAAATTATAAACTCCATTCAGATAAAAATAACATTATCAACTTCCGTGATTTAAATGGTTGTAAAATCACTTTCACTCAAAATTCACTGACTACTTGATGACATGCTGGGCAAAGAGTAGTTTAGCAGAAATGATTTGCTTCACAGAACAAATACAGTCCATGCAATATACTGTATTTCAAAAACATCCAAGAGATCTGACAATACTTTCCTGTGTTGCTAGTGAAGCTCATAGATTTGCTATTAACAAGTTTTAGCTTTTAAATAATGTTCTATAATTAAAAGTTGAGAGAGAGAGTCTTACCTAGAAAATTCTGAACTACTTTTTCAAAGCTTTTTGCTTCACATTCCTCAGAGCAGTAAGAAAAAAAATTAAAGTAAGAAAAACTATTAAAATCTTGACATATCTATTCTTCCTATTTTACTTTATATTTTATAAAAACCTTTGAAAATTATTCAAAAGTAATATTTCCAACAACCATAACAACATATCTTGAAGGCTGAATTTTCCTTCTATTAACTTCTCTTTAAAATTGGAAAATCTAAAAATCTGAGAAAAAAGACATTAAAAACCATGAAAAGCTGATTTAACTGAAATCAATAAGAATTTCTACAGAATAAGATTTTTTTTCTGGAGGTTTTCAGCTTACTTAAAATAGGTATTATGAGATTAACGTATCATTCTGATTAATAATTCTCTTCAGACTCAGTTGTTTGTGTATTGAGTGTAACTTCATGTAAAATGTAAACCATGCTTATAGTTTCTTCACCTCACTTATAAAAGAAGTTTTTTGTCTCCCAGATTATGTTGAAGATCTATCTGTTGATGAAGGATTGAAAGATGCAAGGAGCTTATTGTAAAAACTTCATATTTCAAAGCTTTGTTCAGTTTTCAATTATGTTTCACATCTGAAAGGTAGTGGTATATGGACTTAGGTAATCTTGAAAAGGAAGTTACTTGAAAATTATGATTGGGATTGTAATTGTAGGTAAATTGAGACAGTGGCACAGTCATAAATGGTAGTTAACTTATTTCCAAGTAGGCTATTTGACTGTTACGTGCTGATCCTCACTTAAGCTAAATATCAGATGCAATATAAAAGAATATATCTAAGCTAATTACAAGAGGTCTGATGAATCCTTAATTGCTTAATTCTGTGAAGCACAAGAAAGAGAAAGGGTGATTCTGTGAATGCCAGCATGAGGACCTTATATGGTAAAAACTAAGGTGTCTCTGCAATATAGATAAAATATGAGCAAAAGCTATAAAAATGGTTAAGTTCAGACTTAAGTCCTTAAAGTCCACACTTCAAATGTCTGAGACCTTTAACTAGACAGAAATTCATTATATTACCAAATTCCATGGTGTCTTTGTTCCATACTTGCTCATTTGAAAAAGAGTTTACGGATTTGTTTCTATTCAGTGCTTCTCAGACATATCCCTGAATGAAATCAAAATAATACTGCCATTTCAAGCTAATTAATAACATTTATCTTAAATAAAGATTTGTAAATTTTTGTTTTCATTGTAGAAGATGAATCATCAGTCTTGAAAGCACTATGACAACAATAAGAGCAACAAAAATAACATGTGGCAGCTGCTTTCAAAACTTCAGAAGTTTGAATGTGATCAGCTATCAAAAGCAAATAAGAATAATACATTTGTTTTTCAACTTAAACTATTACAAATAAGATTTTAGCTTTGGTATACCTTACTGGAAACAGTCTTTGTAGTTATCATGTACTTATTAAGATTCTGAATGAGTTTTGGTATTAAGGAAAGAAGTTCCAAATGATATCTACACACAACAGCCACAATTTCCCTGTAATAGAATTTTCCTGGAAGGGTATCCTTGGGATGTTAGTAGCTAATTAAAGCTAACTCCCCCACAAAAAACCCAAACCCACCAACTACCAAAAAAACCCTACCTCAAAACCAAAACCAATATATTGGTAAAATTATGAAGCCCTAACTTTATGCATCATCCTTAATGTGCCAATGTCTTTCTTTCAATTCCTAATCCAAAATGGTGCACATCAAAATTGAGATAAATGTAAAAATTCTAACACAAATCTGGATGCATAATTTTATAATGACAGTCAAAAGCAAAGAATCTTGAATTAAAAAAGTAACCAAACAATCAACAATCTAGCACTTTAAAAAACTGTATCAAGATGAACAGTCAAAATTTAAGTTCATGCATCTTATTTCTGATTTAGAGGGATAATTCTTGTAGTTATTCCTTAACTTGCCTAAATTGTCATAGATGGCTGAACAGCAGATAGGTGTTTTGATGTGTGAACAGGATTTGAGAACTGTGTGGAAACTATAGCACAATTGATGAGTGCACAGACTGTAAACTCATTTTCCTGAATATGACTTTTAAATTAGAGTTAGACATGTGAGTAAAATACTTGAAAACTTGTAACAATGTTCAGCAACTTTCAGATGACTATCAAGTGGCCTAATTTTGTAATAACATTAGAAAAAGAAATTTACACTGCAAGACTATTTGCTGTAGCACTTAATACTAAACTTATATGCCTCTATAATTTACTTCACTTATGGCTGTCTCTTATATTAATATTCATTGTAAAAGTCCTCTTCTAATATTACTTGATTTGACAGGAAAGCATTAGCTATGACAAATGCTTTATAATGTGCTCAGACAATATTAATACAAGCAGAATTTCTGATAATTGCTGTTCCTTAAATACAAAGATTTTCTTTTTAATTTGAATTTACTTTTCCTCTCTTCTTCCAACCTTTCACTAACACAAGTTTTGATAACTATACGTCAGTCAGAATCATTCCTAAGCTCAGCTTGGAGTGCAAGACCGCGTGAAAAACGGAACCAAATCAGTCCTTTTAGAACTTTCAAGGTACAAAAATTGTTATGATATTATTTATCATAATGGATGTTTTAAGTAAAAGAAAATCTTTTTCCTTAGCTATTTTATGTAACAGTAAACAAATTCTTCCTCCTTAGGAGATGACTTGTTCATGGAAGTTCCTTATCCACATGCAATCTAAGATAACAATCAGAATGTTTACAAGCATAAAGTAGAATAAACCTGGCTGCCACCTTTACTACTGCTCTACAGAGTTCTTGCCTGCAGAGAAATAAGGCCTGAAGTTTCAGAGGCTACATAAGTAACGTACTACCACAGATTACATTCAAATATTCCAACATAAATAGATAATAAAATTAGCCTGTAAGGTCATAGAGCCAAGATACCCATTCTAAAAAAAAAAAAAAAATTACAGCACCCTGATGTACACCGGGTAGAATCCATGACTCAGCATTTATCAGAAATTATATCACAATCATAGTTCAGCTTCATAAATATGTTAATTCACTCAGAACAAAATGCTGAAAAACGAGTTGCTGTAGAATAGTGCTACCAGTCTTTTTTTTCTATAATAGCTATGAGTCTACCTTGTCCTTAGGCAGAATTGCCAAAAATTTATACCAAGCACAGTAGAATCAACTCTCGATTTCTTGTGTTTTCTAAGACATTATTATGACATTTTTTTATAGTCTGAGAAGCCAGAGTTGTCCAGATAAATATTTGTCATACTCATATATAAAAAGAGGTATAGTCTGAGACTCTACTTTCTACAAAACCAAATACCAAGTCATCTTCACAACAAATATTCAGGGAAAATGTTTCTCTTTCCTGATATCAATGGCAAATAGGTAATTAATTCAAGCAGTAAGTCTGTTTACCTATAGTACAGAAGGTATACCTATTGTAGGAGTAATATGTTCATGGTGCAAAGCAAAGCTCATTGAGAACCTCATGAAAATTTACACGTATAGACTGAATAGAGGAAAACAGAGAGGTTTTGCATCATCATTTTAAAGCAGATAATTCATTTTGCAACCCTCTCCCACCTCAGTTATGTTCTTTGCATAAAAGTTGCCACTGTTGGGATCTCTATGGAGACAGAAATGCCTATGGCTTGGCAGAGGATGTGGCACAAAACAAGAGCCCCAAATCCATTTTGGACTAGAATCCATTGAGGAATATACAAAAAAGAGAAATATAAATACCAGACAGGCAGGTAGTTAATGTACTCTAGCTAAATCCTGAACTCTTCCTAGGGTTTTTTTGGTGGTTTCTGGGGCTCTGAACAACATAGCTACCAAATAGGTAATGTTGTAACTAGCATGACCTAATTCATAGCTGGAGCTTCTGGAATTCCTCCCTCAGTTCCACTGGGTTTTATTCCCATTTTTCCATATGTAAAACTATCCCAGCTTTCTGGGTTTTTTTTTCTCCTTTGATAATCCTAGTGCCAATCAATATAACTATGACATAACTCATTTGAATTGAAATTGGATAAGCCATGCTATTAGCTTAGGAATTTTTAATTTTATTTATTATTTTTAATTTATTATTATTATTCAACTCATAGCACTATATCAACCAGTGATGAATGGTAAATATAAATTTATGCAATGAGCACTGGGGAAATTCTCTTTAAAACTCTCCCTGGCTCTTTGCAAAATTTTATCAGTGATAGTCAAAACTTTTAGATGCACTTAAAATATTCATTCCATTCAGAAGCTTTCGATGAAATAAATTTCAGTAGTAGCTGTCTAAGGATTCTTTTTCAGGGTACTTACTCTGTACATTTACAAAACTTCACAAATAGTCTATAAATAATGCTACTATGATGAGCTTCAGCACTTCTTTTAAAGTTGGAAACTATGCGTTTGACTTCATAAGTATGTCTGATCTGGAAAGCAGGCAAATTTTTGGCATAATTGAAGTGGGAAAACAATAAAAGAAACTGTACATGACTGCATTGCTAATAACATTCTGTATTTCTCTATCAGAATAATTCATTTCCTGAGAGACCCAGAAGAAGAATCTTTGGTAGATCACACTGTTGCTTCACTAGCCTGTAGCTAAGCCAGGGTAAAGAAGTATTTCAAATAATAACTGTTATTTAAATTATAGAATCATAGAATGGTTGGATTGGAAGGCCTCTTAAAGATCATCTAGTTCCAACCCCACCGCTATGGGTTATTATTTCTCATATGAAAATTTCTTTCTGAGTAAAAAAACCCAATAGATTGGCAAAGCAGAGCTTTTTCATGAAAGCACTATTGTTTGTATCTGAAGGAAGAATTTGGGGTATCAGTTTCATTATTCTGACATCAGTCAACCATTCAGTACCACACAGATGCATCTTCTTTCCCCATTTACACTGTAAAACTTCAAACCAAATTCAATTTCTGTAAGCCTCTTGGGTGACGATCACACTGAGGTTAAATTAAATTAAAAAATGTCTTAAACTGTCTGTGAAATGAATACTTCAGTCTCCTAAGGCTTCTTCTGGTCAATTTATTAACTTTATTGCCAATACTTCAAATACTACATTTCAGTACTTCAGATATTCAGGTCAGATGCTCAAAAATCCATTTAAATAAAATAAATAATAATGAATTCTTCAGATCAGGTGTTGAAGCAGTTAGTAATATATTTGGTTAACTATGACTAATAAAAATAAATGTCTTTGCTCAGTTCACATAATCAGAGATATATTAAAAAAAACCCAAACCAAACTAAACCAGACCAAAAACAACAAAAAATCAAAACACATCAAATGTACAGAGCTTCCATCCTTTGATAAGATATCAAATCCTGTCCCTTCCTTCAGACACTGCCCAAGTATATAGTAATGACCTCGAAAAAGATGAGCATGTTCTTCAAAGCGATTCTGAAGGACTCAGTAGGCAGAAAGGAGGACTCGGTCACTGGAAAGTACTCCCTGCCAACCATAAAGCAAGTGTACACACAATAGATGCCGCTCAGACTATAATGACACACTGCTAAAGGAAGATAAATGAACTCCCAAATATGTAAGGCTGGAAATGTCAGCAATATATCTCATGAGTTCCATAATGGCAGGTACCTTGACTCAATACAGTGTCCTGTCTACAGCACATAAGGAGGAGAAAAATACTAAGTTGTAAGTAGCACAGCTGCATGCAAGTGCAGAAAAGAGACAAACTGTTCTTTCCAATTCTCTGGTTTGGGTTTTGGGTTTGCTTGAGTTGTTTTTTGGGATTGGCTGTTTGTTTGTTTGTTGGTTGGATTTTTTTGTTTGTTTTTGCATAAACAGCAGTCAGTAATTAACTGTAGTAGTACAGGCAGAGGCTGAGGATAATGCAGAATGAATGAACCAGATTAGTATCCACAACACCTAGATTATTTTTTTTTTCCTCTGCATCTCTGTGTTTCCCCTGAGTATTCCTATTTCAAAGGTCTGCTTTGAAGTGTCCTAAAAAGTGAAGTTTTGCATTTCTAAAAATCTCTTTAAAGTAGTAGAAAGAATATTACCTGAAGGAAACAATGAGACAGATTCCCAGTTACAGATGGTTCTTCGAGACTATTACTGATGAACAAAAATGTAGCAGTTGACAATCACACCGCTAGTGCTAATTAGTAGGAGTGGGCTAATTCAAAATCCCATTAATTTTCTTTCTTTCTTTACAGTGAGCTAGGAATTGTGAAAAGCTTAAACCAAAATGACAGTAGCTGACAGTCATGAAGCAAGCTTCACAATTGTGATAGAAGACAACCAAGGACCTTGACTTGGAGCTAGACAGATAATTGGATAATTAAAAGGCAATCCAGTAACAACTTGGCATTTGTGAACAGCCGTCACAGTGGACAGTATGAAGAATCCCCTGGCACAGGAAAAACAGAATGAAAATCTCAAACTTTTGCACAGTGAAACAAATGTTAAAAGTGAAAAATTATCGACAATAAAAGAGTGATGATTAAAGGCTTAAATTTGCAGTAGCAGGCTTGGAAATTTTCCATTAAATTTACCCAAACACACTAGTTAAGTAACTATATATAAGTAATTATATATTCAGATAGATGGTTGTTTACCTTTTAAATAATTCAGCTAACCTTAAATGGGTGCCTCGAATTTGAATCCAGAAAGTATTCAAATATCTGCTAAAAACATGAAAAAGAAATGGAGCCCCTGTGCAAGTGGAGGTTGGTGCTCCAAATCTGATGTAGTAGTGGTTTTGTCAGTGTGAACTTTACATCAACTCCATTAGTTTCCATAGTGTTCTTCTGTTCATCACAGGCATAATTCACCTTCTCCACTCAGTAGTGTGGTTACCACTCTCACTGAAGCAGGAGCTGCAGGACCCACAACACGTGTACCTCAGCCTGGCAAACTACAGTAGGAAAAAAGCAGCAGGAATGAAAGCCCTTTTATTTCCTCTCTTCATCTTGGTAAATCAGCATCTGACCATCCAGGTATCATGCAGAAATTTATCTACATTTAAACGAAAACATCTACCTGACTTGCAACAAATCCATTTTGTAGACAAATTGTATATGAATTTTCATGAGGGGAGCATCAGTCATAAGTTTATAGCCACAAAGACAACTGTTATAGGGTTAAAAGTTCCCAAATCTTAGCAGTTTGAAATAGAAGAACTGATTCACAGTTTGGCTCCTGCGAGCCATGCTACTGATTTTGTTCAGAAGCGTTCCCCAAGTAGCATGCTCGCCAGGGCTGTGAGCATTGTCTCTCCCATGCACACACACACACACTAAAAGTGTCCCCTCTACTGAAGTATCAAGTCTCTGCTGAAGTTCACTTACACTAGTCATACTCTGAGAGGGAGATAGCACACTAATCCTTCTCCAAACTATTGCCCTTGCCCTGTGCCTGGTGGCATAACAGGGATCTAGCAGATATGATGTACGTGCAGGAAAAGCATAACAAGGTTGTTTGGCAATATCTGTCATGTATTTCAAACTCCCTATGTACTGCCATCAATAGCTGCTGATATTTTCCAGTACCTGAAAGGAAGAAAAAAGTGAAGCATCTTTCCCTACTGGGAAATATTGGTTTATTAAGGGCAACTACTTCAAGCAAATTCAACTAGATAGCTGTAGTGGGTAATCGGTTGATGCAACTTTCAGAAGGATCTGCTAAGACGATGCTAGAAACTTGCAGCTATTAAATCAGCAGAGCAGAAAATGAACCAGAAACAGTAAAAAGTAAAATGTATCAAAGGAAGGGATTAAAACTTCATGGCAGCTGTCTCAGGACTCCTCTGATAAGGTGAATGAACTAAAGAGTTCATTTCAGTGCTCTAATGTAAGAAAATGGTTATTTGCCAGCAGACGTGAGATCGTTTGAAAAGTATGATAAAAAAGTCTGATTTTTTTAATTTGCATTCTCTCTAATACTTATCTGGAAACACGAGTTAATGTACCTACCTATGCTTTGATCAGTGCAGATCTACTGGATTAAATAAATAAATCCTTCTGAATCTTCTAAAATGATTAATATAAGTCTTAAAAATAGTCAGAGGTGGAATAAGGAAGTAGAACAAGGAAGGGGAAATAGTACTAAATTCTGATTGAAAGAAGTAGGAATAATGTTTGACAGTATACAGTTTGTGAATTAAAACAGATTAAATTCTCATTTAATTAAAATTCTAGTAATGATAGAAAAAGAAATACTAAAGTAGGTGTAATTATAGAAAGAAATTAGTCTTCCAGAGAAATAAAATATTTTCAATTTTCAGAGTCAATTTTTTGACATAATTAAGGACACTGAGACAGGATAAAGCTTTTCACCATAAAGCTTTTGTCTATCCAGACAAACCTACACCAGCAACCATAATTATCTAAGGTTTTATTTAATCAAGCTCTATTTATTTGTCCAGTTCTGTACAAAACAAAGAAAGATAGTCTTATTACCTAGGTAGGACATACTTCAAGAATCAGTTATTGAGCTTTCAAAACGCATGTTGTTTGACTGAAGTAAAATAAATTGGTCTCATATTTCAATTTAAGTTTTATAATATTTGCCACTTAGAGGACTTCATTACAGAATATCTCAAATGTATAATACACAAGATCTGCATTCTCCAAGCAATAAAAACTTTTTTTCAGGGAGGAGTCAGGAAGACAAATTATTCATTTGAAGCCAGAAGTACACATGTCCACAGTTTACTCTGACAAAAAACAGAACATTTTCCAGATGACTTCCATTATTAATTCCTGAGTCAAACCTAATAGCTTTGGTCAAATGAGTATGGAATTTCAAATGAAATTTTGTATATCTTATAATCCTTTTCAGTGTTAAGAACTTTGATCTTGATTGTGAAATATTTTCCATTTCAGTCTTTAGTAATGCCACATCTTCCAAATACTAGGAGTTGTTTTCCTATTAGATTGTTGTTTTCATGCAAATTTTTATAGACTGTAATCAAAATAGTGTTTACATTCTTTTTGATAAAGTAAACACTCAAGTTGAATGGATCTATCGCATTAGGTCTTTCAGTATTAGGTCTTATTTCATTCTTAAGTAATTGTATTAGAACTTCCTTAAGTTTCCATTTGATGACATTCTTTGAATAAAGAAATAAAAATAATATATTTCATTTACAGTAATAAGATAAACCAAAATCTTTACATCCCTCCATCATTCTTAAAGAAGGTTTTTTACACAAGGCTTTCTGGAAGCATCACTATACCAGTGTTTCCTGTGTAGCAGATATTTAGCCCTGTACTCCCAAGCTGACCTCATCTTTACATCAAATCCCCCAGCTTTTCAATAAATTCCATATGGGTCTTTTCTATATTAAAAACATTTGATGCACTGGATCTACAGCTCATCTTTATTACTTGCTCAGAACTCTAATTTTTATGCCAAAGACTTTATAGTTGCAGGTACCAGATGATGGAAGATTATATTAGAATTAAAACCTTATCCAAAAGGATTTTATTGGAATATTTCTACACCAACTTGCACCTCAAGATTGCATTCCAAGGCCTATAATCAGCAGGCTTAAAGCTACTTAATGTGTTCCATCTTCGTTCTGTAGCATTCTGGTATCTCAGTTAATTTTGAACCTCTGCACATTCTAGAGCCGTGCAAACACAAAACATCAGGATGCTTACGCTTTGTCAATCAAATATTTAACCTCATAAAAACAATTTTAGGCAGAGAAGTCTGACTTTCTATCAATTTGTATTCATTATCATTATATAATTGATCTCATTTACTTCAGTACTCTAGTAATCTGCCAGCTGCTGCTTTAGTTTTCACAAGATTAGTGTCAGGTTAATAGACCTGTAAGTACTTGACTCATCCTGTTTACCTTTTGTGAATATTGACACAACGTTAACTTTTTTCTAGCTCTCTGGATTTTCTACAGTGTCAACAATGAAGAGAAAAATATAACAGTTATCCAGAACACTCTTTATCTGCTTCTTTTAAAACTTTCTTATGCAAGTTTTCTTGATCCGTTGTCTAATTTAGCACTTGTAGTTAAATACATTTAATCTTGCCATTAGCATGGAAAACATTTAAACATCAACGTTATCATCAAGTTTACATGAGTAAACTGGTTTCTTCCCTTCTCAGATTAAATCTATTAAGACAGTTCCTTGGTTCCTGTTACTCTTAAAAGCACCTTTTTATTTCCCTTGATGAGCCTATCTTTATTTTTGTATCCATTTGTTTCCTATAACATTATTCTATAGTTCTTAATTTCTAATTTACATAAATTGTTCTAGCTCCTTTGGTACTAATTATGCTATGGACATGCCATAAAACAAGAGTTTTAATACCACTGTTTGATATATCACAGAAGAGTATAAAATGCACATAAAATAAAATGAGAAATACACAATAATTCTTCAAAATGTTTGAAACACTATATGAATCTTGAGAATAAGAGACTCTGAACATATCTATTCTGAAGTTATAGGTGTGGCCTGCCCAAACTACCTTCAAGCAAGCCATTTAGTATGTGGGGAAACTACATTAAGTCTAAGAAGCATAGAATTCAGGTGCATGAAGATAATGTCTTCCTCAAACAGATATTGCTTTGTCTCAAGATAATCTGATGTTTGCTGCTGCTGAATATACCTTACAAAACCTAAGCTTAGCTTAAATTTAGCTTAGGCTTATTTAGATGAATTGCAATGCTAGTAAACCTTAAAACAACTACATGTTAGATGGATTTTTGTATTTTCCCATATATTCACTAATTCAAAACACAATACTTTTTTTCTTTAGGGGTAAGGAAGGGGAACAATGGCAGGAACTGAGAAAGTGTTTGGTCCTGTCTGATACTTCAGTTTGTTAAATCTTTGATGGGGACCAAATATAAAATGAATATTTATGAAGTCTAACTCCATTAATACAGTAAGTGAAAGGTATATTCTAGCAAAAGAATGACACACTAGGGAAGAATTTCACCTATAAGACTTCTCTAGCTGAGGAAAGAAATCACTGATCTGCAAAGAATTTCAATACATTACTGAAAGTTGTGGAATATCAAATGGAAGACAATAATTACAACTGTTGCAAAATAAAATTGTTCTTCACATTGTTACAGTAGTTTTTAATATTACTCAGCTTTGACCTATTTCTGAAAACATCTACTATATGAACATAGAATACTCTGTTAGAAATAATGATTTCTGCTGTCCTGAGTTTTTGTAACATGAAAGTCAAATGAAATGGTCAATGACTGGGTAAAGCAGATTCCCCTGTGTTTATTAATACAACTATTTCAGCTATGGCTGTCTTTAGATCTCTCTGAATGGTGCTCTAAGGGCATCATACAGCAGTGGCTCCAACATTTAGCACAGTACATTTACTCATATTCTCAACCACACTCCTCACCTTTCTTGATTTAGGGATGGTAAGGATGTGACACGAAAACACAAAAGAAAATAACCTAAGCGAGCTATAAAGCATCTTTGGAGATGAGGTTGGTTTTAGCTTAGAAATGTCCCCCACAAAAGAAGACTAATCCTCAATAGATAACAGACTACTTCCTATTTCAATATGATGTCGCCTTGAAAAAAGATGGATCACTGAAATGAAGACCTACCTACTCTTTTGTTGCCCTCGAAACAGACACTTTTCATTTGAAAAATTCCATACTTGCAAGATCTGACCATCTCTCTGAGAGCATTGGTTCTGCTCCATTCTAAATTAGTCCATAAACAATTACTCAACAGTAACATGCTTCTGAATCAATAAAAACTTGAAAGAAGATCTAGGACTGCAATGCTATGATTATTTTGCAATTTGAATGGCTACAACTGCAGTGCCTTCAGACCTGTCCTACTAGCTAGTGGTTAGGATGCGGCGCTTTCACCGCCGCGGCCCGGGTTCGGGTCCCGGTCAGAGGAGTCCCCCGGGCAGATGGAACTCGTCAGCCCTGTAAGGCCATCCATCTAAGAGAAGGTCACTCTAAACAAACCTACGTCCTGAGGACCTCACTGCCACCGTCCAAGCTTGCTCGGCCCCGGCAGATGAACCTTAGGATTAAAGGGTGGGCTCAGCTCAGCGCACGCTGTGTCTCACCTAAAAAATCCACTGCGCAGGCTCGAAGGGCAAAGACCCTTCCCAAATCTTCGTTCGCGAAGACTGGCCATACTTATACTAGCTAGTGTCAATGCCATTGCCTACATAATAGCAAAATGCACCATGAAGAATGAGTAGTCATCAAGCAGATGTTTGCTGTGGTGCTTGATTTAGAGCAATACTGATGAATAAATGATAAACAGACACCTAATAAAAAGAATATTACTCCGAAGATTTCTAGTTGTTACCACTATGGACATGCAGCAGTCAAGCTGACATTTCCCTGACATACTATGAAAGACTCAATATTTCAACAGAAAAGTCTTTTCAGACCTATGAACAACACTCTTGCTGGTATTGGACTTTTCACACTGGTTCAATAGGCTGATACAAATGTTGTGACTGACAGTGGTTTCTATCCGCAGGATTATTCAAGCATAAAATTGTTGTCAAGGCAGCCAGGCCCACAAAAAATACATGGTGTTCATATGATGGAGCTCTCAGCATACATAGATGCAAGCAAAGAAGGATTTTATTTTACATTCATGATCAATTGAGGCACACATAAATTACTGTAATTTTTATATCGCCATTTAGCTACACTCTGAAAGAAAGAAAGAAAAAGCCCTAGTTCTACAAAGAGATCAAAAGAGAAGCTATTGTCTTCCAAATTGCCATCAAGCTCTAATACAAAATTGGTACAACAGTCTGCAGAATGCTGATAACAGTAAGTGCTGCAGTTAGCTACACATTGTCTGAAGTATAGTAAGGCCAAGCATAGATGATTTAAAGTGAAAGATGGTGTTGCAGGGTTTAATTTTGCTGGTTTGGGCTGATTTTTCCAAGCATGTGATTAAGAAAACCGATAACTGTGAAACAGTAATTTCTAATTTCCAAGCAAATGACATGAGAATCAGAAAATAAGAGCATCTCTTTCAGACTATAGTTGCTTTTAAAGATTTTTCACTTAAATAAAATTAAAAAAGAAAAAGTTCAACTTTAGGAATTGGATGAGTAGAAAGTGGTCTATGAAGACTTATAGCTTGCTCTGAAATTCATCCGTGTTGTGCTAATGACCGTGCAATTACTCCTCATTTACTATTTCACATTTGCGACTTTTGAATGATTCATGCAAAATAACTCAAACAAGTTAATATGCAGTAAATTCAAACTTCAAGGTCATTGTTCATTTTTGATGTGTAGTAAAACATTGACTTCTAAGGGAAATCAATTTACATCCATCATCTCACAAGCTGAACCGAGAGTTAGCCCGTTAATTTTGTTGTGCCCTAAGCAATGCTGAAATGATCTGAAGAAATCATTTGCCGAAACAAAAGTACACTCTATGATATTATAAAACATATGGAAACACAACAGCTAAGTTAAACAAACAGACTGCACTGAATTGTATTCCTAAATTAAACATCTTTAATATAATAATTACATATAAAAAGGTAGCCCCAGCCTAAGTTGTGCCAATAAATTGCACATTGGGATCACACAGTAAGTTGTTTCTGTATACATCAGTAGATTTTAAACATTATTAAATAATATTTTGAATTTTAAATACAGTTAACTTTAGTAGTATTATTCAAAATAGAATTTCTTTTAGTTACAAAAGATTACAAGTAAATCTGCTGCCTACAAAAATCCTAATAAATAGTGACACTTTTAATTAAATATAAATTAATATATGTGTCATATATATCATATATATGTATATAAATATGTGTATATATGTAATGTATATAATATATATATCTCTAACATATTAACATTATAAATAAGTTAGTATCAAAAATATAGCAGTATGTCTTCTTTAGCTTTCCTTAGGAAAGGAAAAATTAGGGTAGTTTGTCAAGAAGAACAAAAGATGAAAGAAGTAACGTGAAGAATAAGTGAAAAAAAAAGGTAGCTACACCAAGCAATACCAGAAATAATCCAGTAATTCTTAATATATGGAAACCCTCACAAATATTTAAGTCTAGCCATTGCCAAAATGTATGTTTATTATAAATAGCTGAATGTGAGGGAGATAAAATTAAAGTGTAAATAAAAGGAAAGGGGAGATATGAGGAAATTGATTTTCATTTTAAAATGGGACTTTCTTTCCATTACAGGTTCTGGACCTGAAGCAGGAACTGCACAAATACATCTGTGTACAGGACTGATGTAACACATGGCTTTGACCACTTAAGTGATAAAAGAAAGTAAGCAAGGTGTGCTAATCTGTGATATTGGAGGAAACAATAGTAAACAACAGATCTTGAACAAAGAAGAGCATATATTGCAATTAAACATGCAATAACATATTAATATAAATACAATCAAAGTATATTTCTTTATATTTCTAAATGAAACTAGTGTCATAATACTCAGTTATATGTTGTCCATCTATAAGTATTCACACAAACAAGTATTCATTTAAGCACTATGTTTGAAGTTTTCCCTACAATTTAGAACAGAAGTTTTGAGCCTTAACTAAAGCATTACATGCTGACTGATAGCAAAGTCCCTTGATTTCTTACTAGAGACCTGAGAGACACAATGTTCTAATAGGACGCGCTCACTAGGACACCTATGGTTGAAGATAATATGAGAAAGATGAAGTTAATATTTTATTACTATATCATACATACTCTAGCAATTTACCTTTATTAGGCAATAATTTTCTTTCCATGCCTAAAATATTAGATGAGAAAAGGGTTCATGTTTTTCTAAACAAACAAACAAACAAAATTAGGAATCTCTGACCTAGGAGACCAGGGTAAAGGTATGTCAGAAAGACAACTTTCCCTTCATCCAGGAGGATTTGGTTAGAGAACTGCCAGGCAAACCTGACATCCACAAGTCCATGGGCCCTGATGGGATGGATCCATGAGTGCTGAGAGAGCTGGCAGACACCTTAGCTAGGATGTTCATGATCATCTTTGAAAGGTGAGGTGCCTGAAGACTGGAAGAAAGAAAATGTTACCCCAGTCTTCAAAAAGGGCAAGAAGGAGCCAGGGAACTACCAGCCAGTCAGCCCCATCTCAATTCCTGGAAAGGTGATGGAGTGCCTCTTTCTGGAGGGCATCTCTATCCACATGGATGACAAGAAGGTGATCAGAAGTAGTCAGCATGGATTCATTACAGGTAAATCATGTTTGACCAACCTGGTTGCTTTGCGCAATGAAACAGCCACCTGGATTGATGAGAGGAGAGCAGCAGATATTGTCTATCTCAATTTCAGCAAGGCTTTTGGCACTGTCTCTCACAATATTCTCATAGGCAAACTCAGGAACTGTGGACTGGATGAGTGGGTATTGAGGTGAATGGAGGATTCCAAAGAGTTGTAATCAGTGGTACAGGGTCTATTTGGAGGCCTGTCACTAGTGTTGTCCCCCAGGGTTTAATACAGGGCCCAGTATTGTTTAACTTATTCATCAATGAGTTGGATGAAGGGGCAGATGTCTCCTCAGCAAGTTTGCTGATGACACAAAGCTGTGAGGAGTGGCCAATACCCCAGAGGGCTGTGCAGCCCCTCAGCAGGACCTTCACAAATTGGAGGGATGGGAAGAGAGAAAAACTTTTTGAAATTCAACAAAGGCAGGAGCAGAGTCCTGCATGTGGGGAAAAATAACCCCATGCACCAGGCTGGGGGCCAACCTGCTTGAAAGCAGCTCTGCAGAAAAGGACCTGTGGGTCCTGCTAGATGATGAGCTGTCCATGAGCCAGCAGTGTGTCCTTGTGGCCAAGAAGGCCAGTGGTATCCTGGGGTACATTAAGGAAGAGCATTGCCAGCAGGGCGTGGGATGTGATCTGGCCCTTCTACTCACCCCTGGTGAGGCTGCATCTGGAGTGCTGTGTCCAGTTCTGGGCTCCCCAGTAAAAGAGATACATGGAGCTCCTGGAGCAGGTCCAGCAGAGAGCTACAAAGATGACTGCGGGACTGCAGTATCTCTCTTAGGAAGAAAGGCTGAGAGAGTTGGGCCTGTTCATCCTCAAGAAGAGATGACTGAGAGGGGGCCTTATCAACGTCTGTAAGTATATGAAAGGAGTGTGCCAAGAAGATGGAGCCAGGCTCTTTTCAGTGGTGCCAAGCAATAGGACAAGAGGCAATGGGTAGAAAATGCTTCTTTACTGTACAGGTGACTGTGAACTAGAACAGATTGCCCAACATTTTTAGAAGTCTTCATTAATGATAATGGGACAGAGTGCACCTTTAACAAGCTTGCTGATGGTTAAAAACTGAGAGGAGCACCTGATATACTAGATGGGTTGCGTTGCCATTCAGAGGGACCTGGATTGACTGGGGAAGCTGGATAACAGGAGTCCCCTGAAGTTCAGTGAAGGGAAGTGCAAAAGTCCCACAGCTGGGAAGCAATAACCCTACACAGCAGTCTGGGCTGGGGTTAAGCATCTGGACAGTATCTTTGTGAAGAAGGACCTGGAATCCTGGTGGGCACTACTTGAAACATAAGCCAGCAGTGTATATAAATACCTATGAGATCAGGGAATAAAAAAGACAGAGACAGAGACTCTTCTCATGGTTTCCAGTGAGAGGAGAAGACAAAACACCCAGAAACTGAAATAAAGGAAGTTGGACTGAAATATAAGAAAAACTTCTTTACTCTTCTTTATTCTAAGGCTGGTCAAACTGTAGAATGAGTTGCCAACAAAAGGTTGTGAAGATACTCAAAACTCAGCTGAAAAAGATACTCGGCATTGTGCTCAGGCTAACTCCACTCTGACCTGGAAGGGTGATCTTGTCAATCTTCAGATGCCTCAAACATTCTTTGATCCAGTAGTATTGTGGCTACCAAACTCTTGCATATCTTTCTCAACATTTTTGTTTCATGCCATATTCCTTTCCTTCTCCTTCAGAGTTTACCCTGACTTACCACAGCATTTCTAATTTCTTTCTTTCTCCCACCTTCACTTTTATGCCCAAGACCATGCCAGAATATTGTTCTCTCCCACTCCAAGTACTCTCTATTTCAGAATTATCCCAGCTGGACTGAAATTGGTATTTCAGGAACAAGTTTCATCTGTTGACTAGAAATATCTTATCATGTCTTAGATAAAAAAAAAGGGGGAAAAAAAAAAGATTGTAAAGAGGTAGTGAAACTAAATTTTTTTTCCACAGAAGAATTTTCATGTCTCAGTGAAGAAAAAATAAGAGAACTTATGCTTTTCTCCATGCTGTTACCCACACATATGTTCAGTATCTGAGAAGAAAACAAATCTCTTCCTTTTTCTTCTCATCCATACCTCAGTGTTTTCATTTCTTGTGATGCCTTTATTATTTGAACATGTTTATGTTACCACTCCTTTAAAACACCTGCCTGTTACACTTACAGTGCCTGTCTCCCTAAGCTGTCCTTCATCTTATGTAGAACTGTAAGCTTTTTGGGATGGGTGCCAATATTTGGTTCTCTGACACCACAGGGACCTCTTAGCTGTTAAGACTGTACTAGTGATAGATGATCTTGTCTGTGCCTTGGCCCAGATACACACTATTTCTGCTCATAACATTTTTCTCTGTTTTTAAGAGTTGTTCATTGCATTTAAGTACAAAGGATTTAAGACATAGTGTGTAACATTCAAAAGCAATAATAAAGGCATATATGCATGTGTGTAAATATATAACAAAAATAAAAATATGAATTTTCATTGTCACCCCTTGGAAAATCAAGAAATACTGAAATCTGGCTTGTATGATACCATAAAGTAGATTTTGCCTTGGAATGGTCACGTTTTCTGTCCTAAGTGACAGCAAGTATAACACAAAAAATGGTAAATACAGATAAAAGAAAGATGTTAAATAATAGAACTGATAAGAAAGTTCCCACATTTTGAGAATAGCATTGCCCATTGTGTCTGGCCACTGCGGCTGTCAACATAACTATTCATGATATTTTATTCCCCCAAAGATTTTTCAAGTTCAAGCCTTCTAATAATACTAAAAGTTTGTTTAAAGGGAAAACCAATAAATTAGCAACTTTCACAGAATGAGCAAAATGACCCCATATTTTATGTTTTCTCCTTAACACGTAATTTAAACACCAGGAATCACGTATGAGAGGTTTTAAGGAATTTGCTTACATTGAGAGCTGCACAGTGCCAATAACACATGCTGGCGCCACATCTAACAAAACACTTCCAGAATAAGCAACATAACAAATTGCTGCTTTAGCTCTTGAATCAGTTTGTATACTGTGTGATCTCTTTCATAATCCTCATTGCATAGCACTGCAGATTTCCTGATGACATTTTGTTTACTGGGGCTGCTAAGGGTACATGGAACCAGTGTACCCTGTGCTGACCAATGTGCTGTGACTGACATGCAATTCACCATTTAACCACTGCTGCAGATGATATATAAGAGGTGATATGAACATGACCCTATCCTCAGTGTATTTAGGATCAAGTATTAATCTTCAGCAGACAGCTTAAAAATACTGTAGAAAAATCTTTTGTTCCAAATGATCACAAGTACATGGCCTTAGTAACAAAACTTATTTCTAGTTATGAAGGATTAATCAATGAATTATATTCATTAGTACAACTACTCCCTAAGAACTGCATAGTACTATCAGACTATTTGACTTTCACAGTAATCATTTAAATATGTGCAAACTCACAGTACAGTATATTCTGAGGTTATTCTGGCTTTCTGAAATAATTTTGCCCTTAAAATTTTTATCAAGCAAATATAAGATATAAAAACAACTGGAAAGAAAAGAAAATTCAATTTATGAAATTTTTAACTTGTCATAGTAGACAGAAAAATTTCATCCTTTTGGTTACCCAATTATTTTTTTTTTCCTCACATGTATAAATATACATACTTGACAAAGGATAATTTACACCAAGGGTGTTATTCTGCTGCCAGTCACATCAGGTCACATCATCTGACCTGTAATAACTGTATCTGGGTAGAACTTGCCACCTTCCTTTGAATACCACTGATTGAATAGGGCTTTTGCCAATAGTTGAATGAGGGTCTCAATATTTTAAGAAATTGTCTAATTTAGGGTTGTTTGTCAATTAACCTCAATATTTGTCTTTTAAAATACCATAAAGGTCAGTATTTCTTAAATAGAATGCATATATTTATACATGTACATACACATATGTATACACACATTCTACGAAATTAATCCAGAAAGTTAGAAACAATGTGTAAAGCTGAGAAACCTCCTGCATAGGCCATTACTTGTGTGTGCAACTAGATTTCTGATATTTTCTTACTTATGCCAATATAAAAACTGATTTGTACTATTGACCTTGGATATAAGACAGTTCATATACCTTGTCAGGGATCTAATTCAAAGCTTGATGGAAAGACACACTGGTTTTAAGGCACCTTGGAAAATCCTTCAAACTTACACAGCATAAGATAAAAACTTTTGAATAATACATTTTAAAGCTTTAAAAGATCTCTCTTTTCTTCAGTTATTTTCTCTGACCACTAGACCATACTGGAAAAAAATAAATCACTCCTTTCACAAAACATCCTCCTTCCTGTTCTGAATATGCCAACAAGTAACACCAGGAAAAACTTTTAAAGGTACTTGTGTGTTTAGAAACACATATTTTCACAAATAATGTTTGACATTGTTCCTATTCTCCCATGCTTTGTTTGATTCATGATACAAAAGTTCTCAGAACGTGTTCTTTTTTTTTAACAAACACAAAAATAATGTAGCAAATGTTTTTTGAAGTCATCGCATTATAATTAGATTATAAATCTCCATAAAACATATGCTGTCCATAATAAAGGGTATAACGAAGAGAGAGAGAGAGAGAGAGAGAGACAAAAAGATACCTGTCTATAACAAATGTAGAGAAGATGTATCTTAAGAAAGGTACCACACATGTCTGCAAGGTACTTTTCTGTTATATTATTTGGTTAGCGCATATCCATTTACAATGCTTAACTTACTGCATCAGGACTGGTTCCAAATGAACAGTTTTCAGCATCAGTAGGTAGGTCTCTGATGTTTCAGAGCTTTAGCTTTTTTTTTGTTATGCTTACTTTTGTCTTGTTTGGAGAGTTGGGGTTGGTTATGACTAAATAGGTAAACTGTATCCCTTTATACGCAAGAGAAGTCACACCTTGTGAGACACTAGACTACACCTCAGTGATCTTCCAACCTTCCATTGATATTTCCAGCAATAGCTACATAATTCAAATGCAATCTTAACCAAATCCTGTTGACTTTACAAATACATAGATTTTATTTGCAAAGAAGCAACTTTTACCCATACAATGATTTAAAAGCTATTATTTCAGTCTGAAGACTCATTTAAGCAGAATAACTGGCATCAATAGCACTTACCTGATTGTGTGGAATAGAGGTTATACAGCTCTTTCCAATTAAAAACCATGCAATATCCATTTTAAAACAATAATGTAATGTTTGAAATTTATGAAAATTAGGTTTTTACTGAAAATGCTTTTTAAGAGGCTTTAGACACAAATAGTGAAATTTAATACATTGCGGTTAAAAGTAATGTGCTATATATAATAATTTATAGAGAGATACTGCATACAGACCAGGAGGTTTAGATCAGTTGATATGTTAATCAAGTCATGAGTATTGCATTCCATCGTAAAAGAATGTCAAGCCTCTTTTCACTAAGAGAAATCGGCTACATGACTATCAAAATCTCACCAGCCTACTGAAAGGACTAAAAGAAATCAATATCACACAGAAAGATGGATCGAGCATGAATAAATGTGGCAAGCACATAAACAAACAAACATGGAATTAAACAAGAAAAAAACCCAAACCAAACCAAAACACAGAGCAAACCAAAACCAAAACAAATGAAACCAACAAAGATTGTCGCTTAACCTGTTTTGTCAGAGCTGGTATTGATGGTATTGGTAGTGATGGAAGTGAAGGTAGTCTTTGCGCTGTCCTTGGTAGTAACAGATTTCTGCTTATTTTTCATGGCTTCCAGTGCTTTGAGCTTCTTGGCATGTTTAGTGCCTTTGTAGTGGGCCGCAGCCTGGCTCTACAAAGGAGAACAAAATGAACCATGCAATCAGGCTCATTTCTAAACTGGCATTCTCTGTATTAGTACAAATACAGACTACCTTTCAATAATGGGTACCATTCACATTATCCAAGTAGTGATGACCAAACAGGATATTATATTTAGAATGATGCTTGGAAAACAATGGAAAAAGTACTCAAACAACCCAAATTTAATAAATACAGTATATTACTGTATAATGGTATATTACTTTCAGACCAAAATTAGGTTGTTTTAGTCTACCTTGCTACCATTAGTTTTTCTATTAAAACTTATGTTGCTTTCACACGAAAAAAATAATTCTCAGGCAACAGGGAGGATGGCACTCTCCTCCCATCAGCTTTGTACTTTTCAGGTTCCTATTTCAAACTAGAAATTTTGTCAAAGCTTCCTTCAAAGAACAGTTTAACAGTGGTATCAGGAACTTCTCAGCAAATATTTACAACAAAAAAACAAACCAAAAACACCCCAACCCAAAACCAGCCCAAACAAAAGAAAGGAAAATATAAAACACACCCTTCAAAGCCCATCACCAAAGATTTAATTGAATGTGAGGCAGACATGCAATTAGCTGGTTTTCCTAAAAAAAAGAGGATTACTTTTGTTCATTTGCTACAGAAGGTAGTGTTTGAAATTCAAAGCCAGGAGCATCCTTTCAAAGGAGAAAGCTCACACAAATCCTGTCACAGTCCCAAATATATTTTGGTTATTTCATATTGTTAAGCTAAAATAGATTTGTATGTGCATTACTATTAAGATTTATGCATTACACTGTATGTTTTTTCATTGTTTCAAGAGCTATAACCAAATTCCTTCATTTAATTTATGTGCAAGTATATTATAAGAATAGTATTTGAACTATAAGATTAAACTTTACCAAAGAAACACTGGAATTAATAGGAATATTCAGAGTTTATTTCTTCACTAATTATTTAACTTTTATAAGAAGGATAGTCTTTCAGTCGATGTTAACAAACTGAAAAATTGCCTATAGTTTTGTTGCTGATCTTCAAACTTTATTGAAAGTATCTCCTTTATTACTTGAGAGAGAAGACTAGAAATATAATAAAAATTTAACTACTACAGAATTGAACAAATGAAAAGCAACTATTCTGGGTCAGCTCAAGGGTCAGTATTTTCCTTTTGGCATGAAACAATAGAAGATACTTAGAACACAAAAGAAAGGTAAAAGTTTTCTATTGTGGAATCAGAAGAATCAAAATGGAATATTCCAACATATATGGAATTTAGTGGCTATAAACCCAGAGTATCAAAGGGATAAAAAGACACAGTCATTTGAATCACTAAGCTACTCATGTAGACAGAAGAATCCTGCATTATCTGGAATCTATTAGTCATTAGACCTTTATTTAATACTATTTGATCTGCGGAATTTTGGGGACAGAAGTTCTAGTGAATATCACTGTAAGAGAGTATATTATTCCTGAGACTTATAACTTTCAGCTTACATGAAAAGTCTTGATTCCTGCCAGATGCCTGAGATTTGAGAAGCGTGAGGTGGGTAGGAAAGAAGTGAGAGACCTTGTTTAAACCAATAAACACATACATGTGTATGTGCATGCATATATAGGTACACACACACACACACACATACGCTCTTGAATATTGAGATGCATCATTCAGTTTGGTTGAAAAGCCAGTTTCTCTATACCTAAAATAATGTAAATATTGTAATAGGTACCCTTATTGAAAGAACACTGGACAGTGAAGTTTTTAGTTAGAAACAACTTGAACAGAAACAGCACAGTCATGCACCTTTTACAACTCTCAACACATAACATTGAGACATACTGTAAGCCAAATACAAACAATCAAGGAATGTTAATTATTATCAAACCGAAAGACCAGTGTTAAATTATGATGACACATTAAAAATGACATTATACTGTACACCCTTGTGTTGCTACCATGTCAACTATTTTTACAGTTTCTAGCCAAATTTAATCATCAGTCAGCTTCAGATTCTGATTGAACTTGTTTTCCCTGACTAACAATGTCACTCGCCAAACATCAGAAATGTAGTCAGAACATGGTCCTTAATACAGAATTATAAATGTCCACATTAGTTTGATATGCAGCTCAACTTTATTCACAGAATTGTTGGCAGAGAACCTCAGGTTTAAGACTCCTGCATCCATAGGTCTCTCCAAATTCTCACAGCTATAGCTCCACAAACCTCATCTCAAGTTGCATATTGGATTCACAAGGAATATACAACGACAGCCCATGTAGAAATTGGTGATCTTTTCAGTGCTCTGAAATATATGAATGAAATTGCTCTAAAGTACAAACACATTGCTCAAATTTACAAGTACGATGGCTGTTACTTAGAGTTGTCCATAACTCACTTCCCACAGAGTGCTTCCAGTTTACCCAGCTTCTACTTAAATAAGATCTTCATGACCTTTTTATTTCAAAGTTTAAATCTCCTTCCGCTGTGGGGACACAAAGTCATCTGAGCTTGTTTCAATACAACTGTAGCTGGCATGTTAATGGGAGTTCTATGTGAAAGCAAACAGATTTCTCCTAAGCATTTAACTAGCTCCAAATTAGCTCATGCTGAACTTTTAAAACTGAACTGGAACCCTAATTAAAAAAAAATAAATAAAAAATAAAAAAGAAAGAAAGAAAAGTCTGTCATTATCTTTCCTTGCATGAGTAAGATGTAGGAAATGTGAAAATATCCATAAATATCTTTTTCAGCACAGCAACACAAAATATGGTACCACAATGAAACATTCCTTGCAGCTGTAACAGGACGAAAATAATCCTCCCTGCTTAAATGGCTTTTACTTGTAGCCTCATTCCTTAAATGGTATTTACTTGTAGATTGAATACAAAAATAAGATAGATCATAAAATGGAATTATTTCCAACTTTCGTGCAGAATTAAGAAATACTAAGAGAGAGCAGAAGAGTCAAATACAAGTTAGTCCCAGTTTTTGGTGCCAAACATGATGCTTAACTGAATGAAGAGACTGTACTCCATCAGAAAGCTGACAAGGAGTCTCCTTCTGGAACTATTCAGATTTCAACAGTTGCAAAAACTAAACAGATAATACATATATGTTTTTAAAGATATGAGCAGAGGTTACAGGTGAAACCTTACAGCTAGAGAAGCCAATGGGAATCAAGGGAGGATTTCCCTTTCCATGTTTTATAAAGGGATACTTTTATAATTGCTCATCTTTGTGGAAGCCAGTTTCCCTTGAGAAAAAACTGATCTAAAATTCCCTCATTGTTTATGAAAAATATTTCCTATTAGGTTAGAACACTTCATAATCATAGTCAATCAGCTATACCAAAAACCCCTCTAATATTAAATTCTGTTTCTTTTTATTATTACAAAAGAATACATTAGAAGAATACCTTAAGAAAGAGCTTACTTTCTTCCTTCATCATAGTTTCCACATTTGATACACAGAATTAACCCTAGCACTGTGAAGACAAGTCACTGTCAGCTAATGTGTAACCCAGTCAGTGATGAAGCATGAGAAATATCTCAAATATTGCTGGTGCAAAATTATAGTGAACTTACATCCATTCTTGAAGAAGATGTCTAACATGAAAGTAAAAAGTAGATTATTACTTTCTATCTGAAGCTGAAAACTCAAGGATCCTTTACTAAATTTTGAGGGCTCTGATCCTGCAAATTACGTGTAGACAAACTTTGGTCTGTGGGAACTACATCAATGAAATAGAAAAATGCCTAAATAGCATGTCACTTTTCAATGTTATTTGTAATGACTTCTTGCCTATTTGAGCAGTACAAGCTAATTTAAACATCTCTTTTGTAAAACAAATCTCTTCCTCTTGTTCCAGGCATCTGTGTTGAATAATTAGGGACCTTTCTAATCCATATCTTTTGTAGCCTTCACAAGTTGTTAGAATATAAAAAAAAGTATTTGTCTATATAAACATTTGTTATATATATGTGTGTGTGTGTGTGTGTGTGTGTGTGTGTGTGTATTGTAAGTACACAGACATAAACATACCATAAAAGAATAAAAAGTTCTATATGCAGTTGTGAGTAGTTAGAAAATACAACCAATAGTGTAAAAACCCAGCTGTATTTTCTTTGCAGGAGTGCAATATTGTACCACAATCACCATAAGGACATCATATTACCAAGCAAATTGCAATGTGTAAAACACACTGAGAAAGATGAAATATTTTAAACAATCCAGACAGTATTCTCTTACAATTACAGTCAAGATATCTACATGGAAGTCTTCAAAATAAGTTTGTCTGCCTGACTCGGTGAATCATGTCTTCTCACTTATGTTCTTTAGGCATTGGTCCAACAAAAACATTCTACTTAATTTTGTGCTTTGAGACAAAAAACAGGTCTCCTCTTATTCTTAAAGAGTTTTCAACTTAGCAGCACTGCATCTTCTACCCTCTTTATATCCCTCCTGGTCCACCTCACATTGCCACTCTTCTTACAGATTTTTTTTCCTGCCTTAATCATTCTCCCTAGGCAACGCCTTCATAATTAAAGTCAGTTCAAAGAAAAGAAATTTTTTTCAAAAAATGTGGTGAATATGTTCCACTGATTCTTCCTCTAGAAAATTAAATCCAACTATCTTCTATTATGACTTTCTCATTTTACAGTGCATTTTGAAAGATGTCCATTGTGGAGAGTGCTCTGCTCCGTGCTTTCATCTGGCCAACTAGTAGCAAGGCTACAGTCTGTCTGCACCCTTAGAAGACACCAAACAAGGGCTGAGAGTGCTGAAAAGTCCTTTTTGTCTGTCTGAGACTTGAGAAGATCATATCATGTCTTTCTTTTATCAGCAACTAGATGCTACCACCCCCTCTGCTGTTATTCCCTCTACGACAGTAGTAATTTTGGCTACTACATCGGCAGCTGATGTCAGAATTCTCCACAATAAAGAGCTCTGAAACCAAAAAATTTAGATTCCTGGTTCAAACTAATACTGTCAGTGAGCTAGGCACCCACAAAAAGCAATAATACAAAACTGCATAAGCCAAGAACGCTTCTCTCCTTGATGAAGTCAGGGAAATTGTTTATGAGATGCCTATACTACACATCATTGTAATCTTTGAGTATAAATATTTTCCTATAGTTGGGCAGTCAATAAGTATTTCAAATATAATTTTACTGATGTTCTATGCTCATAAGAAAGTGATAAAATTCAAATGACCTTTTTAATTTTGGAACAAGCATGACATTTTTTCCTAATGACTCCAAAGCCTGGCCAGTCAGTGATGATAGCATTGCTCAGGGAAGGTTGCAGTGTGCAGCCGAGACAGCTGCATTCTTCCAGATACATGCCATTTACATAACCTGAGTTGATCTCTACAGAACTTCTCCACTAAGTAAACTGGAAAAGTTTACAGAGAGAAAATCTAACAGCCCTGAGATGCCCAACACTTTGTTCAGCCTAGGGCAGGGCTTTAACTGTGAGCAACACTTAAAAAATTGAGTACAGGATAGTGCAGTCTTTTTCACAGAGATGTATTTACTCTATTTAGTAGGTAAGCTTTTATTTGAGGTTATTCTAAATCTTACAAAATAATTTCCTATAAGACCTACTCTTTTGTTTGCCCAGTGAGTACATGCAGGAAATTCAGGGCTACTCCAAGTCCTGTGCTTACTTTCTAGAAAAGAGAGGAACTCCACGAATTTCAACAGTTTCACAGACACTGTACAAGAAACAACTAAGTACCTGTGCAAGTCTTTGCAGAATAGGAGATTAAGTGAAGACATATAATGTAATTTTTAAAGATGATGTCAACACAACGACGTGTTTCATATTGAAGGAGTATCCTAATTTCTTCCTGATACATACAAATACAATCTGCAGTCAATTACAGTGCAGATAAACTTTGTCTATCTTCATTTCTTCCTTCTGCTAAGCTTACCTCTATTTTCTGAAATGTGCCATTTTACTTTTTTGTGCACTGTATCATCACCACCACTCTGTAATCTAATTATGCACTCAGATGTAACTGTGGTATAAAACAGGACATGTGTAATATGACTTCTTTCAGATATGTTCTGAGAGAGGACTTTTGCCCCCTAAGCTGTTATCAATCAATTAGCCCCTTTTCCCAGAGTCAAAAATACAATAGTAGGGTAAATACCAAAAAGGTTTTTTCTGTAGAAAAAAGAGTAATAAATTTCTCCAGAATAAAATAAATGTCCCAGCACATTACTCCCCAGGTATAAATTTTATCTTTCCATGGTAAGAAAAGCTTTCTATTCCCTCTTCTCCTTCCCAAACATTTATTCAATATACTCATGAATGTACCCTGAGACTCAAGCATCAGAGAGAATGGGTGCTTTCTGAGCTCACTAGCTCCTTTGCATTAATAAAGCTGCTTTATCACACTTCCTGTATTTGGGCTCCTTCCAAAACCATTTCTATAATGATGAGAGACTGCATCTGGCAAGAGTCTGCATCACATTGTGACAGATTGGCATTGACCCCATTCTTATGGTAAAATCATCCATCCTATAGTAAAATCAATTTCATTTTCATTATGGAAAGGAAAATCATACTTTCGTTATGGAAAGGAAAAGCTATTTTATCTTGGTCAGATGAAGAAGGTCAAAATTTTCTACTTAACATCATTTGCCCCATCACACAGTATCTTTATGACCATCTATCTACCTGTACTGTAAGCTGCCATTGTGTGTGGTATTACTTGAAATGATTTAATCAAGATACAGAAGATTTCCTAGATATGTTATACACTTTGCACAGCATTTTGAGGCGATATACACAGTATCAAAATATATATACTGAAGGGAAGATAACTCAAGTAATCAATCACTTCCCATACCTAGCACTTTTCCTTTAAGGACACCAGTACTTTATGCAGCACAACAGAATTACATTATATGTTGAAATGTGATAAACTAACTGTGCTTTACCATCTATTTAATTTTTTTTTGTTAAGGCAGAGCAGTTTTAAACATTTTGACAACGTCATCAAGTTCTGATGTGTGGAATTTTATATATGACTTCCATAGTAATAGTTGTTTCTGGGGAAGCTCTTTGGTGGGGAGATGAAACACACTCTTTTGAAAACTGGTATCATCAATGAAATTAACTTTAGCATAAATGTACCTCAGCTTCTCTGCACTAGCAGTAGACACACCCACATACCTTTATTCATTGTATTAATGAAATTAATAATGTAAATGCAATTTCATGTTCAGGTTTTACACAAACAATATTTACTTAAAAACAACAGATGTTGTTGAATTTAAAATAACTGCAATTTTCTGAAGAGTGTTGAAAAGTTCGGTCTTTTCTAGCATCGTCTGAAAATGGATGACAGTGGTAGCCAACACCTGTTTGAATCTGAGTTTGTCACTGTTCAGCTAATTGGAGTCAAGGACATACACATACACTTACCTGCCCAGAGACTCATCTAATTTAGAAACTTTTCACTGTCTAAGCGAAAAATACTTGATTCCTTCTGCATCCAGCTTGAGAATTTATAAAGTTAAGTGGGTGGGTTTAGTGTAGCTCATCTGAGTGTTTTCACCTGGTTTCTGTTGCCAAGGAAACTGTTTTTGTTTCCTATGTTTACATTCATAATAGCAATCTCATTGAATTCTGAGTTTCTGGTGTTTTTTGATTGAATCAAAGCATCATGGAAGAACAGTGGTGAGACACAAAGATACTACAAGAAATTTCACAGAAAACAAGAAAAGCTCAAAACGTGCATATTTACTTATTCAGTATGATTTGAACTTTATATTTGAAATTGCAAACAAGTTAATGAAACTTGTATACACAAAACCACAAAAGAGAATTCTTGGAGATATTTTCACTGCTTTTATTGGAATTACTGGTTTTAATACTATAATTATTACAAGTTTTTCAAATTTCAGGTTTGCCTTCAGAAAAATGTTGATTCAGCTTTCTGTTTCTTTCACTCAAATACGCAGTTACATAAATTTTTCATTTTGAATCTTCAATTTATATTTCAATAGTTATTTTAATGCAAATTTTTCCAGTGTCCTTTAGATCAACTCCTAACCGTAAGAAGAAATTAAAAACACACAAGAAGAAACATAAATGCTCAAGTTTCCTGATTCCAGCTCTATTTTATGTAGACTTGGTTGCAATTAGATGCTTCCCAGGTTAAATGTCCAGCCTTCTTGTAGAAGGCTGTAAATGTTTTTAAAATATTATGTGAAATTTTCCTGTGAGAAGTTTGCACAGCTGCGCAAAGACTGATAGTTTAAAGCTAGGACTAATCACAGAACATGCTGAGTTGGAAGACACTCATCAGGATCATCGAGTCCAGCTCCTGGTCCTGCGCAGGATACCCCAAGAATCACACCATGTGCCTGAGAGCATTGTCCAAACACTTCCTGAAGTCAGACAGACTTGGTGCTGTGACCACTTCCCTGGGTGAGTTTATTCTTTCATTGTCTTCATATTTCAAGAGGAATCCAAGCCCTCCAGGTGCAGAAACATTCATGGAGGGCAATGTGTTTTCTTGGAAAAAAAGAACTCTCAGCCCACTACTTCTTTTCTTATTTAGACAGATTTTGTATCTCTAAAATAGTCCTATGCCAATAGTTTGTTTAAAAAGTCCCACTACAGGTTTATCCACTTGACTTTTCTCATTGGGAGAATTATATATTACATGAAAAAGAGGAAAAAAAGTAAAATGAATAAATACTGTTTCCTACCTTAAAAAAAAGTAATTTTTTTAATGTAATAAATCAACGTAAATAGAACAGAAATATCTAAATGAGGATAACAGTTAGTGGTATACCATGGAAGCAAATTTGCATTAAAAACAAATTGTTTTATCTAAACAATTAGCCAAGAAGAAAATATTTTGAGAAAAACAACCAAAATATCCAGAAGGAACAACGGCTTATAAGGCATAGGAAAACTTGAAGATCAGTCAGTCTACAACAAAGTTATATTTATTACTTTACGAAATTTTATACCTTTGGCCTTGCTTTCAATCATCCTTGGGTGATTCTGTGAACTTATTCACAACCTCAATTAAGTCCATTCAGAGCCTCAGTGAAGTCCACAAGATGTTGTATATTCCTACAAGGTTTGCCAGCACACTTCTACCAACTATTATAGGGTCAGAGCCTTAGTACTTAGAATCATCTCCTTTACAGACATATAGTGCACACAGACCTGCTTGTAGGGCAAGTTAGTTATTAAATCAATTGTTCTTAAAGTAATACATACATGTGGATAGATTTAGTTGTTCCAAAAGTAGTGAAGACTGAAAAATGGGTTTTATTTACTAACAAAAGTAGGTTGTTGTACTATCATCAGTACAGAATCTAGTATGGTATCTTCCAGTACAAAGCTGACGGCTCAGCTTCTTTCACTCCTTTAAGCTATCTGTCAAATTCTATGTAGGAAGCCATGGTTAGGGACACAGAATAGTATACAAAACTTAATTCCATGTTCTGACATCACTTACTGTTCACACTGCAGCTATATATTGTCTCCTTTCCACAAACCTTCCTTCCCTCTATCTGAGGTTACACTGAAATCTGCAAATCTTGTTTTTGTTTTCCATCAACAAAAACTAAATACTTACTGAAGCTAAAAGAAACTGGTCGCAATTCTACAAACTTTACTGGATAAGAATAGTTCCTCTGAAATCAACAGGACAATTTAGGTGCTCAAGTTATAGGACAAGTGTATCAGAGATGCTCTATGCTTCAGGTTCAGTCACATTGGCTTTTATGTTTCTCATCTTCTTTAGTCAAGCACAGGTTATCAGATTCAAAATTGGAACAGCTATATGAAATTGTACGGTATATAATATAAATAAAAGGTCAAACTAGACAGCTATAAAAGCCCTTTCTGATTTTAAAACCTAAGATACTTCATGGTTTAGATTTGTTTGGGCAAGGATTTTTAAAAGAGTGAAATTTCCAAATGGTACTGAAATTTAATGCTGAGACTCCAAAATCTTTGGAGCAGGCAAACTCCTTCATACCTATTAACAACATTTGTTAACTAATTTATACTCATGTATTGTCCTTTATTGTTTTATGCTGTTCTTCCTTTCGTTATTCCAGGGCTAAGGAAAAGTTAAGATGTCTACCCTGGTCCCTGCAAAATTGCTGTTGGAAAACTGATTCCTTTAGTAAAAAGCCATAGAGATTTCTGAATCTTCTTTGAATAAAATGAAAAAAAGGAATCTAACTTCACCTGCAATGATGAACTGAAATTGTGAATACCTCTCAGTTTACATCGATGACATCTCATTGCTGTGATAAATAGTATGTCTCAGTATGCTTTGCAGCACCCCAAAGTTACATGGAGACAGAACTCTCATTAAGGAAATGTCTTAGTAGGTTTCTAAGCTGGTGGTATACATTTGGGGTGTATGGACAATTTGAACCGATTTGGGCACAGTGAGCTTCAGGATGCTTTCTGGAGTTAAAACATCAGTAAGTACAGGTGAAGCAGCAATATTGGAGAGCTATGCTTTTTATGTTCATACTTTTATGACC